>NC_054608.1:23587349-24208311 GCF_004785595.1 Juglans microcarpa x Juglans regia
TTCAATGTTCGTGTCAGGGAACCTAGCACGCAACGACGTGCTGTAGAGTATGTAGGGCAGCTTGGCCACGACTGGACACCCTATCATGGTAGGATGGTGGCAGCAGGTCTGACTGGGCACGACCTGACACGCCTCGATCTCCGTCGGGAGTCTGAGCCACGGACTGCCAAGATGAGAAAATCACCTCAGCAGCCCTCCTAGGTGGGATATGGCCTAGGAACCTGTTTATGGCTGAAATAACACGAAGGACTCCAACTACACTGAGGGCGTTCGTGGACCGGGCAAACGGATTTATCAACGCCGATGACACTCTCAAAGTCCTGATGGCTCTAAGATGGACTGAGATGGAGCAAGTGGATCGAAAGGCAGCTGGGCAAAGAGGAAGTCATGGCCTCGAATGAGGGAAAAAAGAAGCATCGGGCACAAGGAAAAGGGGGAAGTCCCGACCCGACTCACACAAGTTTAGCGTTAGAAACGGGTCGCAAGCGGAGTTCACGGAGAGAGCTGCCCCGAGATAGAGAGAGCCACCAATACTGCGAGTATCACATGACTGACCAGCACAACACCAGGGACTGCTATGCCTTCAAAAGGAGAAGGGAGGAAGATCAACAGAACAAGAGGTGCCAGTCAGAAGACCGGCGTAGGGAGGCCGCCAGGTCCCACAGGTCTCCCAGTGGAGCGCAAGCAAAGAGTGGCAAGTTGCAAGGAACGAGGCTCAGAGGAGTCCCCAGGCGGAGGACAAGCCAATCGAAGAAATCCGCACAATCACTAGAGGATATACAGGTGGGGTGGGTCACGTCGTCAGCCCGGAGAGGGCACGCCTGGAGGGCCCGCTAGGAAGAAGTGTTTACAATCGTGAGGACAACAGTCAGGACACCACGGCATCCTTGGAACACCAGGATAACCTTTGGGGAGAAGGATGAAGAAGGCATCCTTCACCCACACGACGATGCGTTGGTGGTAACGATGTAGGTTGCGAACTTTAAGACCCGAATGATCCTAATTGACAATGATGGTTCGGCAGACATCCTATTTTGGGAGGCCTTTGTCTAGATGGGAATCAGCCCAGACCGACTAAACCCGGCCCCGATGCAGCTCAAAGGCTTCACAGGCGACATTGTCCAACCAATGGGGGCCATCACCCTATCCGTTCTGGCAGGTAAGGCCCCCAGGACCGCTGTGACCATGGCTGACTTCTTGGTTGTCAAAGTCCCGACCATGTACAATGCGATACTGAGATGTCCCACCCTGAACAACTTAAGGGCGATGAAGTCCAGTTACCACCTCAAGATGAAGTTCCCTACCAACTTGGGGGTGGGTAATGTCCACAGCGAGCAAGTGTTGGCTCGGGAGTTTTATGCTCGAGAGTTGAGGCACGAAGTCAAAGTCATCACAACCATCGAAATAGCTGGGGAGACACCTGGGCTGAGTTCAACACCATCCTTGGCAAAATGGGATGAAGAAGTTTGCGACGAGCAAGCCCTTCGGTAGGTAGAGCCCAACGAACCCTTGGAATTGGTTTCGATCGACCAGAAGAGACCAGAGCGCATGGTCCATATTGGGACTAAGCTGGATCCGAAGTTGAGGGAGGCGTTAAAACGTCTCCTCATCGAACACCAAGACGTGTTTGCCTGGAGCCACGAGGAGATGCTTGGGATTGACAACTCCATCATTGAGCACCGGCTCTACCTTGACCCTAGGGCCTAAAAAGTTAAGCAAAAGCGGCAGAGCTTTAGTGCTGAGAAGTATGCGGTGATAGTTGAGGAAGTGGACCGCCTCCTAGCAGCGGGGTTCATCCGGGAAGTTCACTACCCGTATGTGCGTTGATGAATAAAGCTTGCCCGAAGTACAGCTTTCCATTACCGCGAATCAACCTAATTGTGGATTAAACGACAAGACATCTCCTCCTCAGCTTCATGGATGCTTATTAGGGATACAATCAGATCAAGATGAATCCTGACGATGAAGAAAAGATCACTTTCATCACGGATCAGGGGCTCTACTGCTATAGAGTGATGTCGTTTGGCCTCAAGAATGCTGGGGCCACCTACCAACGGCTCGTCAACCGAATGTTCAAGCAGCAGATTGGCCGGAATATAGAAGTGTACCTGGACAACCTGTTAGTAAAAAGCAAGGAGCCCATGCAGCATCTAGCAGATCTTCGAGAAGCCTTCCCTGTCCTCTGTAGATACCAGATGGAGCTCAACCCTTTGAAGTGCATGTTTCGGGTGGAGTTGGGAAAGTCCCTGGGGTTCATGGTCTCCGAGAGGGGGATCGAGGCGAACCCAGAAAAGGTGGAAGTGGTGATGGGGACGCCCTCCCCCGCAACCTTCATGAAGTCCAAAGGCTGACTGGCCGGGTGGCAGCCCTGAACCACTTCATCACCAGATCAACCAACCGGTGTCTCCATTTCTTCCAAGTTCTGAGGAAGGCCCAAAGTTAGGATGCAACTGGTGAAGAGGCATTCGCCGAGCTTAAGAAGTATCTGAGCCACCTCCCATTGCTGAGCCAAATGAAACCAGAAAAGGATCTGACCGTGTACCTAGCCATGTCCTTGCACGCTGTGTCAGCAGTACTGGTACAGGAAACGAAGGAAGGACAATGGCCGGTCTACTACACAAGGCGAGCCTTCCGCGAAGCCTAATCTAGGTATCCGCTGACCGAGATGTTGGTGTTCGCCCTAGTTGTCTCCACAAGAAGATTGAGGCCATTCTTCCAAGCCCACTTGGTAAAAGTACTCACCAACCTTTCCCTTAAGAAAGTCTTGCAGAAGCTAAATACCTCGGGACGCCTTGCCAAGTGGGCGATCGAGCTCAGTGAATTTGACATGGAGTACCTGCCCCACGCTATGATCAAAGGGAAGTGTTGGCAGACTTCATCTCAGAGTTCACCAGCTTCCCAGAGGAAGTCTTGATTGCACCCCAAGGAAAGTCCTGACATGTCTATGTAGACGGCTCATCCTGCCGGGGTGACGGGGGTGTGAGGGGTGCATATAGTGACTGAGCAAGGGGAGGAGCATAATTGTACAGTCAAACTCACCTTCAAGGTAACCAACAATGAGGCCGAGTATGAAGCGCTCTTGACCGGGATGTCAGTCACTCGACTTTTAGGAGTAGAGGAGATAAAAGTAAGGGCCGAATCCTAAGTGGTCGTCTGCTAGGTGCTGGGTCAGTTCGCCACGAAAGGAGAAAGGCTGAAGAAGTACCTCCAAATCATCTGCAATGAGCGCGACTGCTTCTGCTACTTCTACATCCAACAAGTCCTGATAGGAGAGAATCAAAAGGCGGACTGCCTGGCTAAGGCTGCATTTGGGTAGGAAGAAATCCCCCTCTCGGAACACACAGTGGTTAGAACAATCGATACCTCGTCCATTAGGGGAGAGGTGTCCATCACCACCCTAGCATCCCTCGAATGAGCAACAGATATCAGGAATTTCCTGTAGGAGGGCAAACTACCAGACAACCCGGAAGAAGCGTGGAAGGTCAGAAACAGGGCGGCTCAGTTCACCCTGTTGGAAGGGATCCTGTACAAGAGAGGCTTTTTCAAGTCACTCCTGAGATGCCTCTTGCCGGACAAAGCGTAGTACGTATTGGTGGAAATCCATGAAGGAATTTGCTGGAGTTACCTAGGAGGAAGAGCACTGGCCGCAAGGGTAACTCAAGTTGGGTACTACTGGCACCCCTCCCTCAGAGATGTGGAGGATTTCGTAAAACAATGCCCAAAGTGTCAAGAGCATGGGGCGGTGCTGCACTGCCCACCAGAGGAACTAATGTCGATCATGGCCCCCTGGCCCTTCGCCCAGTGGGGTTTAGAACTCATCGGCCAGTTCCCAGCAGCCTGGGGAGGGGCCAAGTTTGTAGTCGTTGCAGTCGATTCTTACAAGCATCACCTTTTGAACCATCACGAAGTTCCTGTAGAAGTCGATAGTCTACCGGTTTGGCATACCTTAGAGTTTCATATCGGACTACAAAAAACAGTTCGACTGAACACATTACCAGGAGTGGTGCGTAGAGCTTGGAATCAAGGTAAAGTACTCCTTGCCGGGACACCTGTAAGCTAATGGCCAAGTCGAGGCAACCAACAAAACCCTCCTCTCCACTCTTTAGAAGAAGCTTGGGATGCAAAAAGGAGCGTGGGCAGAAGAACTCTTGGGCGTACTATGGGCATACCGAACAACTATCCGAACCCCCACTAGAGAGACATCCTTTGCCCTCACATACAGAAGCGAGGCAGTAATCCTTGTAGAGGTCGAAATGCCCACCTTTCGTGTTCAACACTTCGACCTGGATGCTAATAACGGGAGGATAGCTGAGCAGTTGGACTTGTTGGAAGAAAAAAAGGAAGAGGTGGCTACACGAACGACAAGTAACAAGCGAAAGGCAAAGCAATACTTTAACAGACGAGTCAAGTCGCGCTCCTTCAAACGAGTCCAACAAGTCTCTTGTGGGGTAAGGCCAAGTCTCTTGATTTGCTGACCCCCTATCCAACAAAGCCGAGTCCCTAAACTCATTGCGGGGTCCAGGCCGAGCTTCGGATCCCGAGCCCTCGACTAGGCCTGACTCGCGACTAAAGAAGTTGAGTCCCTAGAATCGCTGTAGAGTAAGACCAAGTCTCTTGACTCTCCAACCCCCCATCCAACAAAGCACTCCCCTAGACTTGTAGCGTGGTCCAGGCCAGGCTCCAGATCCCAAGCCCTCGACAAGGCCTAACTCGCGAGCAAAGAAGTCAAGTCCTTGGACTTGCTGCGGGGTAAGGCCAAGTCTCTTGACTTGCTGACCCGCCGTCCAAAAAAATCGAGTCCCTAGACTCGCCATGAAGTCAGGTCCTTAGACTCACTGCGAGATAAGGCCAAGTCTCTTGACTCGCAGACCCTCCGTTTAACAAAACCGAGTCCGTAGACTCACTCAGGGTCCAGGCCGGGCACTGGATCCCGAGCACTCGATAAAGCCTGATTTGCTACCTACCAAAGAAGTCGAGTCCCTAGACTCGCTGAGGGGTATGGTCAAGTCTCTTGACTCGCCGACCCTCTGTCCAACAAAACCGAGTCCCTAGACTTGCTGTGGGGTGCAGGTTGGGCTCTTGATCTCGAGCCCTAGACAAGGCTTGACTCGCGATCAAAGAAGTCAAGTCCTTAGACTCGCTGCGAGGTAAGGCCAAGTCTTTTAACTTGCCGACCCCCTGTCCAACAAAGTTAGACTTGCTGTAGGGTCCAGGCTGGGCACCGGATCCCCAGCCCTCTACAAGGCCTGACTCGCTACCACATTACGGGGTAAGGCTAAGTCTCTTGACTCCCCGACCCCCATCCAAGTCGAGTCCCTAGACTCGCTGCTGGGTAAGGCCAAGTCTCTTGACTTACCGACCCCTCGTCCAATAAAGCTGAGTGCCTAGACTCGTCTCGATGTCGAATCCCTAAACTCGCCAGGGGGACCGTGCCAAATGTTAGATCCCGGGTTCTCATCAAGGCCTCAAGGGGTCGACCCACGAGATTCGCCGTAAAGTCAAAAGTCACAAAGAAAAAATAAAGTAGGACACAAGTAGTTAGTACAAAGAGATTTCCATTTCATTTCACCAGAAGTATACAACTTTTACAAAAAAGGAAACAAAAAGGTGCTATACAAAGGTCCTACAAAGCAAAAAACAAAGGGGAGAGTCCGTGCCCATCACTGGGGAGGAGGAGGAGGAGGCGGAGGAGCACCCGCGGGGTACGGAGGATACCCTAGCTTCCCAAAGTTCTTAACATAAGCTTGCGCTTCGGCGTTTGGGGGAAGGGAGGCCAAGTCTAGAGCGTGCAAGTCCAATCTGAGGTTCTGGAGCAGGTGTTTGTGCATCATTTCAAGACCTTCCCGGTAGCTGTAAGACCAAGCCGCGTCCCAGATGGTGTTGGCCTTTACGATCCGGGACCTGATCTCCTCGGAACGCTGCGCAACATTGTCCAATTGGGACTTCAGGTCGGCAATCTCGATGTCGCGAGCTAGGAGGTCGATGTTCTCCTAAGTCCCCGAGCGAGAAAGTTCACCAACGCGTTCCTTCGCCCAAGGTAGTTGTTCCCTTAGGTGCTGGGCCTCTTAGGTAAGTTTGAAGTGCCCAAACAATAGCTTCGAGCACTATTCGACTACCTAGGCCTGACCTTGCTCAGACTCCTTCAATTTCTCCTGAGCAGACTCCATCTCCGCCTCTCGGGCGACCAGGTTCCGCTCGGCCGCAACAAGGGCCTCTTTGGCTCGTTGGTTCGTAGACAACCACTGGCAGATATTCTTCTAAGCATCACACAGCAAGCCCTTTAGAACCTTCTTATTCTGCTTGGGCCTCACGGCGACCGTCTCCAAGAGTTGGTTATGGTCTTTCATGTACATAACCTTGTTGATCAACTCTTTGCACTCGGTCTTGAGATCCTTAAATTTTTCGGGCTGCCTGCTTCATCTTGTAGTACCCAAAGCTACCCAACTTCCCGAGCTCTCGGTTGACCTCCTCCAACTCCCCGAGCTCCTCCCCTATCATCGCAGCTAACTGATCTGCGACTTGCAATGAAATGAACGATTAGAAATTTCAAAGTACCGAGCTGAGAAAGCATAACGAAGTAAAACAAGAAGGAAGAAAAGGCCAACCTGGGCAAAGAAGGGGCGTAGCTTTTGGGCCGTCTCAGTGGCCACAGCCTTGGCCCTATCTAGTTTCGAGGCTGGTGCTTAGCTCCCATCGACCCCAGCGGAAGAGGAGGGATCGGGGAGGGCCAACTGCCAAGAAAAGTTTGGAAGCACCCCCAACTCTCGTTGCACGGTCTAGGGGCAATTGGGGACAAGGCCTCAGAGCTGTTGTCATCGCTTAGCTCCACGACGAATGAGGGATCATGTGAACCTCCCTCGTGGTTAGCCTCGCTCTGCTTGGCAAAGGAAGGCAGGGGAGAGGTGGACTCAGTGAGCCTCTCGGAGTTCCCGGTCGCGACTAGAGGGGTGCTTCCTTAATCTCCCCCCACTCCCTTTTCTTCTTCTTATTCTTCTTTTCCATTTCTTTCTTCTTCGTTATCCGATTCCAAGAAGAAGTTGGGATGCCTTCCCACTTCTTCCTCACCTCCTATGTCCTCCTCCTTGCTCGTGGCACTGGAAGGACCCTGTTCTTCTCCCAACTCCCTGCCAACTCTACTCTTCCTCTCGGCTCCCGACTTCCGGGGACGGCTGGGGAACCTTATGGGCTGTCGCCTCCCCTAGGTGTCTTCAAAGGACACGAATGGCTCAAACATGCTGGGCCCATGAGGGGGGTGGGCAAAGGAACTAAAGAAATACGCTTGGAGGTCGCATGCATCCACCTCTTCCCCAGAAGGAAACAATGGGTCGGTGATAGACTCAACAGAAATGGTCAGGTGGCCAGTCAAAGAAGAAGAAGGCCCAGTGGCAGAGTGTGAACTGCTCGAAAACGACGTGGTCCCCCATGTTGAAGGGATCGGAATCTCTGGGCACATGGACTGCTGTTGTTGCATCTCGGCACGGCTCCCCAACCCCTCGGCTCAACCACGAGAGGAAGAGGAACCCTTAGCCTCACCGCTTTGCTTCTTCTGAGGTGGATTGTGACGCATCTTTAGTCGTTTTGTCTGGTCACCCGAGGAGCTCGAGGCTCACTTCCGGCCTTGGGGATAGGGAACATCACCCAAAAAGTTCCTACAGATCGCGTACAAGCGATCGGGCATGGACAAGAAATCATGAATGTTCTTGACAGAGAGGGCCTAGTCGATCTACGACTCGTTAGGATGGGCCTTCACCCAAGCTATCATCATCTCTAGACAGGCATCCTCCTTCCGATTCAGTGTGAGTTCTAGACTCTCTGAGGAAGGGAGGAACCACAGAACGCCTGAACGGGGTACTCCTTGTGGGCAGCCTCCCCCTCGGGGTACTCCCAATCTGAGCCCGACACAAAGAAAAATTTTCGGGACCACTCCTTAATGCTCGAGTGACTCTGCTCATGCGAAGCAATCTTCCAACTAGGAGTTCGGGCCCAAAAACTGCATATGCTCCCTGGCTGGCAGTTGATGCAGTACATCGACAAAAACTCCCGAGCCGTCAAGTCAGGGTATTCCTTAACGGCCCCACTAAGTGCCATCCAGAAAATGACACAACTGGATACTAAGAGCCGCCACGCATTGGGATGGAGTTGTGCCGGGGCCAGCCCTAGCTAATTAAGAACCTTGCGAATGGGATGGCAGAACGAGAGGCGAAAATCGTTGGCGATATCAAGGGGAAAAGTGCCACCCGCGACGTCGTGCTGTCAAGATTTACAGCGTGCTCACCCCTCGAGGAATCTCCAAGACGACAGAGCGGGGAATGTTGTATTTGGCACAAGACGCCATGAGGTTTGCGCTAGAGATTGAGGAAACCCAGTGTTTCCCCTTGAAATATGGAGCAACGGCATCAACCTTGGGTGCCATAGCAGTGGTGAGAAGCGACAGGAAAGTAAGAAATATAGGAAGGTAGCAGTGTGTGAAGGGAAGAAGGAGACGACGACAGAGGAGGAGCGAAATGCCTGGTAAGGAGAGTAAGGCACGACAACTGGAGAAGGAACTGAGAGGAATGGCAGGAACTCGAAGAACGGATTGAAGGAAGAAATGGAGGAAGAAGAAAGAGAAGTGGGCTTTATATAGAAGAAGAAGGTTGGAGGGTGCGTGGGAAACGAAGCAATCTTGACAGCGATGACGCCAGCAAAAGCCACGCAGCACCTAGCAACCGAAGTGACGGCAAGGATGGTAGCCGTCGTGTCAGGATAGTGGGGTGCATGGACCAATGAGGTACTAGGATGTGGAGAAAAAGGCAACTGGCACGTCCAATCAGCCGTTGGGAGACAGAACGACCATAGGAAACGAGGAAAGGCATTCATTAAAGGGGCAGATGGCCTTGGGAACCCAAATTGGTGGAAGCCGAATGGGTGACCTCGAGAACTCAATTGGCGGATGGCTCATTAAAGACAGAAGATGGAAGGGTACTGTGATAGGAATTCGCGGACAAGTGACCTTGGGGACTTGAATCGACGGAAGCCAAAAGGGCAGCACCATTAATTTTTTTTTTTGGGGGGGGGGGAGTTTGAATTCCCACCACATTTATGTGATAAGAATTCGCGGGATATTGTGAGGAGGGGCTTTTCTCTCAGAAGGGTCTAAGCCCAAAGAGATCAAGCCACGGGAACCCCAGGCCCCTCAAATGAAACTCCGATTGGGCTAGAAGCCCAGACCAAATGACCACGTACCGAGCCCACAATTGTGAGCCTATCCGGAAAGGTTTTGGCACCGAGCTCGGATACGCCAAGGATCCCATCTCGGGACTCGGTGACCCACCAAGCCCTGCCAAACGGGACCGTGCAGGCTACCCCATTGTACGCAGGAGACTGGATGTGCCATATCATGGGCGCGTCAGACCCGAGACACGTAGCATTCAATGCGCGTGTCAGGGAACCTGGAATGCAACAACATGCTGCCAGAGTACGTACGATAGCTTAGCCACGGCTTGACACCCTGTCATGGCAGGATGGTGGCAGTAGGTTTGACTGGGCACGACTTGACATGCCACGATCTCCCTTGGCAATATGAGCCACGACTTGACACACTATCACGGCAGGGTGACCTCCTTCAGCAGTAGAGTTCGAATCATGTATAAATAACAGTTATCCCTCTCATGGGAGGGCTCTCGGAACCATTTTACCATTTGCCCTCATTCTCTAAACTTTCCCCATTACTTGGATGTTCTTCACTAACTTTGGCATCGGAGCTACCCGGAAGTCACTGGAGCCCATTCTTCCTCCTTGTTGTAGGTGGCGTAAGATTGACTGTTTTGGGACTGCTCGGACTGTGAAACACGATTTCAACAACTATCAATTCTCATTTCAAGATAGGTTATTTGCTCTCTTATGTTATATAAAATCTCCTTTAAATCTAAATAATCGCGATAACCAATATTATTAGGATTCGTTTATCAAAATCTCAATAATTATTGAACACTTTATTTCTTCCAGGTTGACATTACATTTCTTAGAATATCAAGAAAACTTAGTATTTTTATGAATTCATATCAGATAAAAATTCAATTATTATCCCTTAAATCCCATGCAATTTACAAGCTCAATCTTCTCCCCCCCTTCACCACTCATTATTGTCTTTCACAAATTTACTATTAAACAAGTTCTTATTCTATTCCAATTGTTTAAAAGTCATTATAGTCCAAAAATCTTTCCAACCATATGATCCATAGTATTTTGATTATTATGATTATCAACATGTATGGACGACGCCTTTTTGGAACAAAATAAAAGTCTACACAACTCTTGGTTTCTTCATTTTTGATAATTTATAAGAGATCAAATCACTGAAACATTATGGCCCAGAATATCTCTCATTCCCATTTCACTCTAAGAAAGTTTTAAAATTTTCTTGGATTACCCACTTACATTGGAACATTATTCTCTTCTTCTTTTACTTTTTCTAAAAATAAGTTTGAATTGGATTACGAAATGTGCGAATATGTCGTTATCCTTCTTACAATAATATCAAGTTCAAAATTCTCAATAAAGTGGTGGGGAAAAATATATACTTAATACATATGTTCACAAAGTCACCAAAGCTATAGACGTACTAATTCATGCTTCAGCGCAGCAGGTTTCGAGCCGTTTATATATATATATATATATATATAAATATATACATATATATATATTTATATATTTATTTATTTTATTTTTATTTTTATAATGGATCCTTATGGTATAGGTTATCGTGATTATTTAAGTTTAAAGGAGAATAATATTTTCTCTAAAAAAAAAAAAGGAGAATAATATTTTGTTTAATCATATTTATTTTTTTCTTGCTTTATTAGTGTTCTTAAAGGAATTCATTATAGTATGTTTAGATAGTGAGATGAGATGAGATGAGTTAAGATGATTTGTAAATAATTGTGAGATTATTAGTTGAAAAAAAATTCTTTTCATCAGTTACTATTTACTACCTCACACCCCACACTCCACACCTTATATATGAAAATACTCATGCATCATATGAAAAATATCCTCACACCCTATAAAAAAAATTATAAGTGTAGGTCGTGAAAATAAATAGTAGCTGATACATAAAATTTTTCTTAATTAATTTTTATTTTAAAAAAACTTCTTAACTAAAATTAGATGAGATGAGGTCACATGGCTATAAATATTTGGATTATATTAAATATATCCGCTTTTTCTTATTTCCACGTTTCTCTATAACGATGTACTGTTAAATTTATATGAGTGGGTTTACACCCACCGCTGGGGAGCTCCCAGCGAGAGCCCCCGCTAGGCCAAATTCAAAGTTTTTATTTTTTTGTTTTTTTATTACATTATTTTTTTAATATTTTTAAATATTTAAAAAAAAAATTTATAATATTATTAAATAATATTTTTTTAATCCCTAAATTAAAAAAAATAATAATAAAAAAAAGAAGCGGGAGCTCCAAGCGGATCCCTAGCTTTTCCCAATTTATTTTAAAGATATATTTAATTTCAAGTGATGAATAAGATTCCGTTCCTTCGTCCCATTCTTTCATGACCACTCTTCTTCAAGCTCGCATCTAAAATTACAATCTGTCTATCAACTATCTAGTACACGTACTCGTCTGTTCGGACCAATAATATCCCGCCAAGTGGCCTTCCTCCCCCTCTCACCCCAGAAGAATCATAGATACATACTAATCCCAAGACCACCTTGAAAATTTCCAGAACCAACCGTCCGTTTTGATTTAAAGAAGCTCCAGAAACTCAAGAGGAAGAACGAATTTTGCAGTTTAAAGAGGTTTATATGCTTTGAAGCAATCATAGTTATTTGCTTTATGTGAGTTTTGGTTTGTTGTTATTTTGTGGATTCTTGTTCTGGGCAAGTCTAGTTTCAATTTTATTGCTGTTGGATTGGCTGCTCTTTCCCAAAGTTAGATCGATTCTACAGAATACGATGGTTTAACAGTTTTCTGACTGTGCTTCTTGCTAATTTCCTTTTCTCATTTATTCTGTCTCTTTTTGGATAAATCATTTACTAAGGTGGAGTTTGGATAGTGAGATGAGATGAGATAATATGATTTTAGATAAAAGTTGAAAGTTGAATAAATATTGTTAGAATATTATTTTTTAATATTATTATTGTTTTAGTATTTGAAAAAGTTGAATGGTTTATTATATTTTGTGTGAGAATTGAGAAAGTTGTAATATGAGATGAGATGAGATGAAGTGATTCTTGAATCCAAACCGGGCCCTCCGTTAATTTAATAGTGTATTTATGCGCCACTTCTTTTTAATGTTTTCTTAACATTAGTGGTTTTCTTAACATTAGTGACATTGATATGGTTGTTTCCAAAATTCTCATTCGAAAACTATCTCTGGGTTTGTTTTTATGTGTGTATGTATATATATTTGTGTGTGTGTGTGTGTGTGAATGGACGAGTGGGTTTTAAGCTGTGTAATTCAATGGAACAAAAAACCTTTTTTTTTTTTTTTTTATTGGAATCTACATGTGCATGCAGGCGGTTGTAAATCTCTTTATATGAATGCAGAAATTTGACTGGTTTTTGCTGTTTTGCGCGTCATATAAATTTTACTGTTTTTGCTGTCTTGTGGAGAATTTATGTTATCCGAGTGACACTAAGTAATATTATGTGCTTTCTGAAACTTTGTTGGATTAATTATTGATACTTTTATGGACTAGCTGAGACATATTAGTGTTGTCTGTCTTAATTCCAGTAGAGTTTGAAGTTATTCAATCCCAATGGCTGTTGAATTGTGTATGTTTTAACTGTTTTGTTATAGATACTTATTATTGGTTTTCTTTTTTGCAACTTGGAAAATATATATTTTTTCTTTTAGATGGCTCAAGATCCTTCTCTTGGTGCTGAATCGCCTCGGCGACGTTCTGGTCTCTTGCGGGATCAGGTCCAACTGGTTAAAAGAAAGGACTCTGACCGCCACGAAATTGTCCCAATCCAAGATCCACTGTCGTTTGAGAAAGGTTTCTTCATTGTAATTCGTGCATGCCAGTTGCTGGCTCAACATAATGAAGGGATAATATTAGTAGGAGTCGCAGGCCCTTCTGGAGCTGGGAAGACTGTCTTCACTGAGAAGGTGCTCAACTTTATGCCCAGCATTGCTGTCATAACAATGGACAACTACAACGACTCTAGCCGAATTATTGATGGGAACTTTGATGGTAAAATGAAATTTTCTTTTAGTTTTCTTAAATTTTTATGCCAAGAGTGATCAACATATATCACTTCTGTGTATTTGTTGCATACTATATAGGCAGTAATTCTTCTCTTGACTCTCAAACAATTGCATTTTCTTTCAATCATATTTCCTTGGAGGAGACGACTGAGTGAATGAAAGTCAATTGCATGCCATACTGTTTTTACATCTGGTTGAGGAACTCCCAAATGACTGGTTGAGTTGACTGTTAGGACTTAATAATTTAGTGGACATCGACAAAGAATACTGTTACACAACATGTACATTAAAGGTTGTCAGGGTATCTCTAAGCCTACCGTGGCTATTCAGAATCTCTCAGATAAGTACCTGCCTAAAGAAAGCATTGAAAAGAGAGGACTGCTGGAATTGTAAATGTTCTTCACTATCTTATTACATTGAGTGGCAAAGGTACATATATATACAAGTGTGCTCTATGAGGATCCCATAAGTTAAGGGATATCAGAATAAATGTAATCAAAGCAATAGAAGGACAATATAACACCAATGGAAAGTCAAGTCTGTCATGTGTGATCTGGAGGAGCTGTATTTGACTCAGCAGTAAGTGCCTGTGATAATGCATGAGATTGCTGAGATGATGGATTTTGTTAATCTGCTTGCTGTGTGCTTACCCTAACACCTAAGTAGTTACACCTGTATAAAACTTGCATAATTGATCTTAAATCATGTTTATCACTCCTCACTCCACCTTCTTTTGGCCCCTACTCCCACTCTCATTCACCTGGGTCTATGGCTATCACCTTCATCTTTGGTAAATGGATTTTATTCTATTATCATGTTATTTCAGAAAAACGTGTTGAGATTCATTTGATTTAAAATTTTCTTAAATACATTTGGTGAAATATGCTGCAGACCATTGAAATTGTGAACTTGTTGAAATATCTATTAATGATCAAATACAGCTCTTCACATCAACTAAGTTTTTGGGGGCAATTTTTGATTTAACAGATCATATACTTGTCACAAATGATATTCATTTTTTCTTATTGCAGTTGTTCTGCATTTTATAATTCTTTTTGCTTCTTGTTTCTCTCTCCAGATATTATTATTTGCTTACAATGAAAGTTAGTGATTCAAGATGAGAGAAGAACGCATCGGGGCTCTAATGGTTATCATGTTTTGTAACAGACCCACGCTTGACAGATTATGATACATTGCTCGAGAATATACGTGATTTAAAAGCAGGGAAACCTACTCAGGTCCCAATATATGATTTCAAGACTAGCTCTCGCATAGGTTACAGGTTGTGTAGCTCTCCATCCTCTTTCTCATTGAAATATTGTCTAGGCACCATGCCATCTCCACTTATTCTGCCAACACATAGAAGGAAATATGACAGAAAGAATGGAATTAAAAACTAAAGATGTCTTCTGTTGTCATGGTTATTTATGCCTCATTTGGTTTGGGAGATGAGATCTCATCTCATATAATCATTACAACTTTCCCAAACTCCCACACAAAATATAGTAAACAATTCAACTTTTTCAAATTCCAAAACAAAAATAATATTAAAAAATAATATTTTAATAATATTTTATTCAACTTTCAAATCTCATCTCATCTCATCTCATCTCATCTGTGTAACCAAACGAGGCTACTTGTTTTACTTGAAATATCTCAAGCCTGCATAATTTTAAACCTACTCAATCAGATATGTATAGCTCTTTTCTCATTGCTTAGTTGTGTTGATGCTTCTTATAGGACAGTTGAAGTCCCTAGCTCCCGCATTGTGATTATTGAAGGCATCTATGCCTTAAGTGAAAGGTTGAGACCTATGCTAGATCTCCGTGTCTCTGTTACCGGTGGAGTTCATTTTGACCTTGTCAAACGAGTTTTACGAGACATTCAACGTGCTGACCAAGAGCCTGAAGAAATCATTCATCAAATCTCTGAAACGGTGTTTTCACTGATCCTGTGTTAGATCTTTTACTTAAGGAATTTGAATGATTTCCCTCAGTAACTAAGAATTAGCTTTAAAGCATCTAATAACATTTTCATCAATTTGTTTTCTACACAGGTATATCCCATGTACAAAGCTTTTATTGAGCCAGATCTCCAAACTGCACATATAAGAATAATCAATAAGTTTAATCCTTTCACTGGGTTTCAGAACCCTACTTACATACTGAAGGTGAATCTTTCGTTAACCAACCCATAGGTTTATGTTTTATTTTTTTCAAGTGCATCATGATTTTGTTTGTTTAATCTAACTCTGGCACAGAGTGCTTTCTATTATTGTAGTCAACAAGGGCAGTGACAGTGGATCAAATCAAGGCCATTTTTCCTGAAGAACCTAAGGAAACTACAGAGGAAACATATGACATATATCTGTTACCACCAGGTGAAGATCCTGAAGCATGTCAATCATATCTGAGGATGAGGAACAGGGATGGCAAGTACAATCTTATGTTTGAGGTAGGGGAATTGAAAATAATTGAAAACTCAAGCCTATTTAGTACAGGAGTGATTTGTGTTTTGAGTTTATTCCTTAAGAGCCCTGAAGTAGTCCTAAAAATATTGTAGTTTTTTCATGCCAATGATGCACAAATTTCATATGAGCTTCCACCTAGATTAGTGACCCCTTTTACCTTAAAAAGCCTGCAATGACCTTCGCCTCTTGTACAAACATGGAGTCTTGGCATATACTTTACAATCATATATAAAGCCTCTTCACCCCTCCTGCTCCCACATGAGCTTGTTTTGGATGACTTACATACTATAGAAATTTTATATTAAATACAGCTTGGTATTGATCTCTCTCTTCCTACTAAAAAGACTATATAGATTGGTGTTGGAATAATGAACTCATAACTTCAATGAATTTTCGTATTGTTTAATATTTGCTACTGCTAACAGCCAACAAGAAGTTCTATGAACTTTTTGGATCTATTTGCGGAAGGACCTATGCAAAAAAATTGGATACCAGACATCTAGATGCTAAGGTTTAACATTGCAACTCAGGAGCTTGAGCCCTGCACTTTTGTATCATGGTGGTTGTAACGGACTTTTGAATCTGTAATATAACTGAATATGAACAGGAAAATAGTGTAAAGGGATTATCTCCTTTAGTGGCAGACAGAGTTTTCTGAGATGTTCTAGCTACATAAGATTTTCTAAGGGAACTTGTGAGAATTGTAAAATGCAGGAAACTTTAGATTTCTGACCATTTTGTGCTGCTTGTTTCCAGGAATGGGTTACAGATACTCCATTTATTATATCACCTAGAATCACTTTCGAAGTTAGTGTTCGCCTTCTTGGGGGGCTCATGGCCTTGGGGTATACAATTGCTAGCATCCTGAAACGGAACAGCCATGTCTTCTCTGATGAAAGGGTGTGTGTGAAAATTGATTGGCTAGAACAACTTAATCGGCAATATGTTCAGGTGTTCTACCCATTACTTCATTCATTTGTTGCAGTTGATTCAGAGTTTATTGCACTAGTTCCGTTCCTTATTAGCTTCAGGTTCTTTTGTTTTGTACCTAATGACCATCCAATGATTATTCTACTTCAAATATTTTTGTTGGTAAATATTTCATGTCTTCAAGTAACAATCACGTCACATACAATTGTTAGCCCAGGACTTGTGGATGATTGCACTTGCCTAATCTAGGTTTTTAAGTCCATGGGTTTACATGGCTATGTAGATAGCCAATCCAACGCATCCCTCTCCCTCTCTCTCTCTCTCTCTCTCTCTCTCACACACACACACACACACACACACACGTGCGCGCGCGCGCAGATTATTTTCTATGACTATTGTTGTTGGAAACCATTTACCAGTTACCAGGCAATATTGAGATTCTCTGGTGTTACAGTTCGATTGTTGAATCCCGTTCTTTTAGTAGAATTGCATATATATATATATATGTGCTGAGCTTTGGGATTTCCTATACAAATTGTCACAATTAGCTTATCAGGTTAATCACAAAAGCATAGCGCTTACAACTTTTTTTTCTGGGTGTAAAGGTGCAGGGAAAAGATCGTTTAGATGTTAGATATCTTGCAGAGCAACTGGGTTTAGATGGTTCATATGTGCCTCGAACATACATAGAACAAATTCAGCTGGAGAAGCTTATTAATGATGTTATGGTATTACTCTTCCAACTAAGCTTGCAGATTGTTGACTTGTTCATAATCCTGATCTGATGAATTTCAGGCACTGCCAGATGATTTGAAGACAAAACTCAGCATAGATGATGATTTGGTTTCAAGCCCTAAAGAAGCCATTTCTCGAGCTTCTACAGATAGGAGAATGAAGTATCTCAATCGGTACTATCTAGTTCTAGTGACAATTTTATACATCTGCAATCCGATATGGGAAGGCACTAGAAAATTGAATAAGCTAAAAAAGTAACATGCTTTTAGAAGCTCACATGTTTCCCCCCGCATTCATTTTACTTATATATCATCAGTTTATTGCTCAAAAAAGGAAAAAATCTTACAACTATTTATAAGTTCATGAAAAAGGTGAGATCTCCTCTCAAAATACTGATACATTTTGGACAGAGGTATATCACACTCGTACTCAAATCAACGGGACAAGAACCTGCCCAAGCTGACAAAGCTCGCTGTTAACAATAGAAGGTTTGATGGGAGAACCCCAGAATCACCTGCAGCACTCGCAAATCAAGTGAGTATATGTCTACCTTTAGAATTATCATTCTTTTTTTTGGTTAGCCGGTAACTAAAGAGAAGTAGGGACAAGCTTATAGAATTATTTCAATTTTTATAGGATAGAGGAGATAGAGGAGGTGCAAGACACAGTATCACCATCCACTCACATCATTGGTAAAAGAAAAGTGCTGGGTCTATGACGAGGACATCTTCTATTATTGTTATTTTGGTTATTTTACTTATGTTTTATTTATTTTATTTGGGTTTGTATTAATGGGCTTGGGCTTTAGTCCATAGACTTTCTGAGGTTTATTTAGGGTTTGTGTTATTTTGCTACTTAAATGCTTGTAATGAAACATTGAAGAGCAGTTTTGGAGATTAAACAATTGAAGCTGCCGCCGTCTTCCATCCCCTTTCTCTTTGTCGTCTTCTTCTATTATCTTTCTGGCTTCTTTCTTCTCTGCCGCCATTGTCTTTTCTGTTCTAGTGTTTTCTCATCTTTCATCCTACATCAGTCTACCAAGAGAATTTATAAGAAGAAAATTTACAAATTGGCGTGTATTGATATGATAGATCAGATTTACTTTACAATAAAATGAGCCTTACAATATGGCGTGCCACACAAAGCTACTTCAGTTTGTAAAGTAATATTTATTTTGTGGACTGAGCATATCTCTTGGTGAAAATATATAATTTTTGCCTTCAGATTGGATTCTGTCTCCTTTATTGCTTTTCCCTGGGTTCTGTTCTTTGGACTGCCTTCATGCATCTATACGTGGCATTAGTTTTCACTCATCAATTTGTTTCTGGTTTCCTTTAGGGAGTCATTACTCAACTCTCAGAACAAATTTCTACACTGAATGAGAGAATGGACGAGTTTACATCGCGTATTGAAGAGTTGAATTCAAAGACCTCTATAAGGAGAGTTTCAGCTAGTCAGCAAAACTTGGCTCTGCAGGCTGAAGCATGCAATGGCTCAGGACCCACTTCCCTTTTCGCGACTGGATTGGGGAATGGTTCATTGACGGGGTCATTACTGCCCAATTCTTCATCTTCTTCTCAATTGGCTAGGGAGTCCCCACTAATGGAAGAGGTACCCTAATGAATCTCATCACCATCTCTACAATTATGATATGACTGTTGAGTAGCATTTATGAGGTTTCATTTATTAGTATTTTAGCCACCCAGTGTCAAAAATTCAAAATATATTAGGAAAATTATAAACAGTTTCAAGAATAAAAAAATCAAAGATGCTATAAGAAATCAAAGAATACTGATAAGAATGACAATTATGTCAATCAATTCTTTAATTGTAATAGAACACTCTTTTGGGATATAAGCTTTTTGATTCGTTCTATTAATTAGCGTACAAACAAAACCTGCAAGAGTGTCACTGTCAGCTCAATAACCTTCTGAAATCACCACATTTGAGGTGATATCTTGTGCTCCATTTCCATCAGAAAATTGATAGAGAATATCAGCCAACATACAACAGTGACTTCTATTGCCAACCATGATCTATCAGAGGAATAATGCACAATGACAAGTAGCTTTAAGCATCTAGAGAGTTGGTTTTCTTGTTCTTCTCTTCATCCTTGACAACCAGGAGCAGTGAGAACTAAGTTTGGATAATTTTTTTCCATTGTGGTTAAATGTTAACAAAATTGACTCAGATCTATCCATAATTCATTGCATCAAGTCATACTTGCTCCTAGTCAGAGCTGGTCATTGTCATGTTGCACTGGATGTATGATCAAGTACAAAATTGAAGATAATTGTCCATTACTGTTTGTATCTGAAACACAACTCCGATTTAATATTCCGTTGAACGCTTCTGATTATAGGAATTGTTTCCTGAACAGATACTACTAATTGCCCGTGGACAGCGTCAAATCATGCACCAAATGGACAATCTAACCAATCTTCTGCATGAGTACAGGGGAGAGAGATCACAACATGGAAGAGTAGATCATACAAACAGATTGATTGATGTTGATTCCATCAGCATCCCTCTTATTCTAACTTTAGTAATTGGCGGTTTAGGTATCGTCTTGTTCAGGGGTTTGCCGTACCGGAAATAATTTTCTTGCCAAGCTCCTCACTTTTCAGCATGAAATAAATATTTACATCATACCACTTTAGGCTTCTTGCCAACAGAGGGAGAGATTCGATATTAGATAGTTCCATCATCTATAGTTTTGAGAGCTGTGGCAAATGTTGAGATATATTGGAGGATGGTCCTGTAATATCATAAAAGTCGGATATCTGTAGGCTTTTAAATAAGGGGTCCGTTGATCTTCTCAGTTGTCTGCGTACACACTATGATGGACTGATCTGTTGTAAATGTTGTATCCTCTCTGATTTATAACATGGCTGGGAATTCCCTTCCCAAGAGTACATCCAGGTCCAAGCACCAAGCTTGCAAGTCCGGGGCAAGCCCCTGCATTGCATGCTCATCGAAGATTCCACGTTTGTTTTTATAATTCCTCTTAACTCGTCTCATTTTATCTTATCTTATTATTACAACTTTTTTAAATTCTTATACAAAATAAAATAAATAATTTAATTTTTTCAAATTTTAAAACAAAAATAATATTAAAAAAATATTTTCTAATAATTTTTTTTTTTAATTTTTAACTTTAATTTTAACTCCTCTCATCTATAAAAACAAATGAGGATAGCTCGTCAAACCCCCAGTCTTGAAATTCACCATTTTCAGACAAAATCCAACCAGATATCTGAGTGGTGGTTTGAATTCACTATTTGTAACTCACAATCTCTTGACTAATCCAACCATTTCTTCTCTAAAGCTTCAAAATGAACCATCGTCTGAAAATCTCTTTTATTTCTTCTCTAAAAGCTCCAAAATCCGTCGAAACCCATTTCTTGAAAGAGTTTCAGGGTGGTTTTGACAAGTTACTAATCTTTTTTAGGCAATTTCTTTTGTCCAAGACATTTAAAAATTATTTATTCTTTCCTAAATCCCACAGTACTAGGGCAAAATGAAGACAGCATTATCTCCCTTGATGCTTGTAACATTTTTTTCCCTAATTGTATGAGACCTACAGATGTCCTTAACTTCTTCAATGATGCATCAACCCTTGAAAACTCCATTGAAATTGTCCAATTTCATATGGTAGAGACAAACCAATGTCCCCACTCCATAAAAAAGTAAGAATAAAAGAATGAGAAATGAACAAAATGAAGTTTCTGCATCATATTTAAAAGGTACTGTATCGAATACAGTTTGCTAGACTTGATGAACGAATCTTACTCAAAATATTTCAGCGGTTGGATCTAAAGCTCAATGAACCAATGAGGCTCATTTCTCACAAGATACCCAAGAAACAGCTCTACCGACATCAGACGATACATGAAACGGCAGACATTGTACCAGCTTAGGTAAATTACAATAACTTTGTTCTGTGCTTCAGAACAGAGATGATGTAAGTTCAGACACATCCGCTGCAACCTGGTTATAATCTGCTTTTAGTTTTTCCTGTTCCTCCGGACCTAATTCTCCCTTGTTAGGCTTGGTTTGCACCAGAACACAGCATGTTGGCCTCTTAGTCGCCCCTGCATTTGCCAGGTCCTGCATAATATATTAACAAGAGAAAGGTGAATGGAGTTTAACCAAGTCAAGCAACAAAATAGCGAGATTGAAATATCACCATAAATAAAGCACATCACAATAGATGAAGAACATCGATAATGAATATAAAATAAATTACCAAACAATGAATAAAAATGAGGTGATTTTTTACCTGACGGAAGAGAAGTCTCTTTTTTTTTTTTTTTGGTTGGGGGGGGGGTGGGGGGGGCGAAAGGCAAATTAGTCTTATATAACAGACTACTAAACGTGTATATAAGCATGAGAATTAAGACTAGAAAAGCCAATCGAATGAAAACCAGAACAAACATAATGTAAGCAAGGATAAGCTGTGCATTCACCAAAAATCTCTATTGATTATCTTCAATAGTGGAAAGGCTTCATATCAATGAGATTGTTTGGGGACACTTCTTTGAATTGAAGTGATCTGAGTATTTACATTCAGCACTCACAATAATCTTATAGAAGATATCTAAGGAGAAGCTGTAAGGTTCAATTAAAATGGAAAGCTTTACCACCATAAAAAAAAGAGGACCAGTCAGTCATAATGAATGAAGCGAAAATTGAATTATAAACCTCTTGTTAATGAAAGTAGAAATTAGAAAAGAAAACTACAATCTCGTTGTAAACAAAAGGAAACATCACCAAAAGCCAGAGGAGAAGACACACGCAGAAATATATGGCACATGTGTCATCCTCTCGAGATAGGAAGAGGCAACAACAATCAAGACCGAGATGCCATAAAAAATAGATTAAAGGAAGTGCCACAAGCTTACTTCTTTTGAGTGGACATATACATAGGGAATTTCAGCCTCTTCGCATAAGATTGGAACGTGAGTAATCACATCAATAGGAGATATGTTCCCAGCTATAACACACAATCTGCACTCAACAGAGAAAAATAACTATTTATAAGTTCCAAATGAAAAAAATCACCTCCAGCCTATGCTTTTTGACCAGACTATACTAGTCAATATCAAACAAATTTGAACTAATCAAATGAATCGCTCAGTATTTTACTACAATCTGAAAAGTAACTACTTTTTTTAATAGGTAAAATGAAAAGTACAAAACTCTCTCCAACAAAGAGTAAATAGTTTTTCATTCTTCTGCACCGATTTTTATCTATTTGCAAGACATTATTCCTATCCGCAATAGCTCTAATACCAGTACTGCCTTTGAATGATATTTTTCACATATTCGTTTGAGTTTATGTATTCATCAGATAAGGCATGAGACGTCACCAGCTTCCCGTTTATATGAGAACATAAAAAAAAGTAAATAAAATTTGTTTCATGCTTCATAAGCAATGCAAATGCATGATGCTAAACAGGTACGAAAAAAGAAATAATCATATTACAGGGAGTCTTTTATGAATGCATGAAGTAATCTTTGCCCTCATCCTTCACATAATATATTTCTTCAAAAAAATTCAATTATTCGGTTAAACATCTTCGGGTAGGATTAAGCTACTATTTCTCTACAGAAGAATGGGCAAAAAGTGGACAAAAATGCAAGAAACCTCTTTTCTTTCAACGCCACTTTAAGAAAAGTATGCAGCCTTGTTGACATGCATTTGTAACACCAACAGAAAGAAGAGGAATCTCACAGAAACATACCCTTTCTGACCACGCCTTATACTTTTAACCACTTCTTTTACTCCTCTCTTCAGGCATTTGTGTTCAGCAGCTGGAATGACAAATACAAACAATTAAAGTCCATTTTTGTTGTTGTAAGTTGCACATGCACCTAATTCGTCTGACCCCATGACCTCACCCTCCATCCCATTCTAAAATCCCATAATTGTCATCATTGAAAACCTATACCTAGAAAATATCTCATGCAGTTGCAACAAATCCAACAATGGTAGCCGAATATATATGCAAAATAATTCTCAAGATCCTTCACAAAACTCCATAAAATGGACCAGAAATTAAACACAATGTTACATGTTTGATCCTCAATGAATTTGGTACATACGCTAAAATTGGAAGAATATAGTTATTTTCAATAAGATTTTTTAATTTACATATCGGGCAAAGATAAATGTCATATTTAATCCTAGACGTGCTTGCATTCCGGAACCTCAGGCAAACAAAAACCACCCCCATGACTTGGCCCAATAATACCAAGTGCCATGTTCGAGGCTCTTTTTTCTGATAAGTAATTTTCCCCCCTTTTTTTAATTAATAAAAAGGGAAAAAAAGAAAAAACAGACAACCGTAACATTCGAAATTCCAGTCTCTGGTATTTTTCAGCATTTTCTCAGCAGTCAAACAACTTTGCAAAATAAAATGAAAACGTGAATAAGCTCTCTCTCTCTCTCAAGAACAGAGTTAATTAACACAATGAACATTCTTCTGATAATAAAGGGGAGAGAGAGAGTTAATATACACCCTCCCTCACTCCCTCTCCAAAGAACAAATCTTCTCACCAGAAATTAATTCAAGAAAACAAAACAAGCAAACAAAAGAAAGGTTGAATATTGTTCAAATACAAGAGTCTATGCAAACTTTCCCCAGAAAAATCTTCACGTAACTAATTCAAGCACGAAATGAAAAACACCCATATCTATACACCGTAAACCAAACATATAACACAAACGCATACAGAAAATCACATTTGTGTGTGTGTGTGTGTGTATCAAAATATACCTCTGCGGACGAGTTTGAGGGTGCGCTTGGAGAGCTTCTTGCCGGCGAGGGGTTTGGCGATGGGGGCGATGGCTAGCAGCTTCTTCCTCTCCTTCTCCTTCTGCTGCGTCTTCTCCGCTTCGCTATCGCTTCCCATTTTTCAGCCTGCCTTGATTCTTCCTTAGCAGCTCAACTGAAGGGAAAGGCTCAAATTAAAGGTCGGGTGTTATAGCCTTTGCTGCGCTGGCGGAGATTAGGGTTTTTTCACCAACAGGGTTTTAAAGAGCAGAAGATGCTGTGTGTACTGGTCGATGCACGTGTGTAGTGATTTTTTAAGGGAAAAATCTATCCTAGGTTTCTAAAAATTACATGTTCTCCCTTTTTATTTATTTATTTATTATTATTATTATTACATTTTTAAGGTCTAGGATGGCATATTTTGTGAGATGAGATTATATGAGATTATATATAAATTATATAAATAATAATTAAATTATTTGTAAATAATAGTGAAATGATTTGAATTAAGATATTTTAGGACTCGTTTGGAATATCTTAGAATATTTGTGAATAATAGTGAAATAGTTTGTGAATAGTAATAAAATAATTTGAATTAAAATGTTTTATTAGATTTTGAGAAAGTTGAGAAAAAAATTGAATAAAAATATTATAAAGTTAAAAATTGTTTGAATATAATTTTTTAATATAATTTTTTGTAGTTTATTTGGGAGTTAAAAAGTTGTAATGAATGACTAATGATTGATCAAAATTTTGAAAATTTGAAATTGAAAACTGTTTTATATTTGAGTGATTTTGGAAATGAAATATATGAGAATACTCGTATCGTCAAACTAGCCTTATTGGATTGGGAAATAAGAAAGAAAGATGTGAATAAAAATATTATAAAGTTAAAATATTATTAGAATATAATTTTTTGTTTCAAAACTTGAAAAAATAGCATTATTTTTCGTGTTTTATTTAAAAGTTTGGAAAAAATTATAATGATTAGATGAAAAATTTAAATTTAAAATTAAAAAATGTTTGTATTTAAATGGTGATTGAAAAAGAAATTAGGAGAAATTTTGAAATGAGATGATATGAGATCATCTCACTTCTCAAACAAACCCTAAGGACTGGTTTGGATTTAGATATGTGATGAGATGGTTTTAGATGAAAGATGAAAGTTAAAAAAATATTGTTAGAATATTATTTTTTAATATTATTATTGTTTTGAAATTTGAAAAAGTTGAATTGAGATTTAAAAAAGTTGAATTGTTTATTATATTTTGTGTGAGAATTTGAAAACATTATAATGATGAGATGAGATGAAATACTTTTCGAATCCAAACGGGGCCTAAGTCTCATTACTTTAAAAAAGTAAGTAAATATGAGATTAATATGAAAAAAATAAATTTTTTAAATATGAGCCCCATTATTTTTTAAAGGGAGTGCGAGATTTTTATACCATAAAACTATATCTAGTATTATTTTTACAAAATTATATAAAACAATTTCAATATACATTATAAATTATAAAAAATTATATTGTATATCACCATTCAAGACGATGAAAAATAAACCATAAAACACAATTACGGTTAAATCTTAACTAAATATCCACTTTGTGATGCTTTAAAAGAGTAAATCCATATTAAAATAAAAAAAAAAAGAAAGGAAAGAAAGAAAGTTGAAGTTCAAAGAATGTTGTAATGAAAAACAAGTTGTACTTCATTGTGACCATTTGTAAAATACTAAAATTTATGTACAAAGATGAGGAATTATTTTATTCCAAAAATAAGAATCGACATGTGGAAGAGCCTAATCATTCCTAACAAGGCCCAGGAATGAAGCCCAATGGGCCTGACGTGCAACCCAAATGCCAAACCTAGAACTGAGCATTGGATGGACCCTTGACCAAAACCTAGATGTCGATAATCGCTCCCGTTTTGCAAGGGATAAAGGGCCTAAAAAACTCCTGACAGCTAAGGGTCCGAACCACTCCTCTAAAGATAAGATCAACTGCCCACGTTGAGGGAATTCAAAATATCATTATTCACAACTCAACTTATCTTATCTCGACTCAAATTCAAATAATCGATTAGGCGGTTATGAGACTCAAGGGAAAGGTCTTCTGCTCTATAAATCTCCATCAATGGTCACTTCTGGAGGTACGAACAACTTGGTCCCCATATTCTACTAGATATTTCATTCAATCCATCTGACTTAGACATCAGAGGCGTTTCTATATACTCTAGGTCAATTTCCTCCTATGGTTGCAGGGCACAAAGTGAGCAGGGGTGTGGAACACGTTTTTAACAGTTGTCGCTGTCTGTGAGATAATTATTATTTTTTCGCAAACCAACGCGCCTTTCACATGCTAGCCACTACCCCATCCCAGGCAACCAAGGACCAGGAGGCATTAATAGCAAACATGGAGAGCAGGCTTGTAGAGTTGGAGGACAGACTCGAAAACGTGCAGCGCGAGAATGAGATCCTCAAAAGGAGGAACAGGTCAAGAGAGGATGCTGGTCCCAGCCATGTTGATAGGGTTGAGGCGGAGTCGCAAAGCACGGGCAAGCCACCCCACAAGGACGAGGAGGCAAAGAAGATGTATCATGACTTGTCAAATACGAGGAGATGGCACAGAAGATAGGGGCATCTTTCTCGGTAGACCAGCTGCTCACCAGCACTAACCTGCCATAGAGCACAAAAGTTATGGTGGTTCCCCTCCCACCAAAATTCAAAGTCCTATCAATAGAGAGATGTATGATGGTTCAAAGGATCTTGTCGAGCACTTGAAGACTTTCAAAGCCCATATAACTCTCCACGGATTCCCTGGCGAGATCGCATGTCGGACATTCCCACTAACCCTAAAAGGGGTAGCCCGAGGATGGTTCAGAGCCTTACAGCAGGGTCCATTGACAGCTTTGATGAACTGGGTTGACAGTTCTTAACCCAGTTTATGGCAAGCCGCAGGAGGAGACGACCGGCTACGTACCTCCTCATTGTGAAGCAAAAGGAGGATGAAAGCTTGAAGGTGTATCTAGCTTGGTTTAACCATGAAATAATGATAGTTGGCGATTAGGACGAGAAGATCCTGTTGGTTGCGTTATTAGGAGAAATTTGGCCGAGGAGCCATTTTTATGGCCGAGTTGGCCTAAAAAACCCTAGCCACCCTACGCGAGCTCATGGACAGAGCCGATGACTTTGTCCATGCAGATGACACGTTACGAGCCCTAACAACACCCAGAAGATCGGAGATGGAATGATTAGAAGAACGGTCAAGGAGGGGAACATTAAAGCAAGATCGGGAAAGTGGTCCGAAGACAAAGAAAGGTCAGCACGAGGGAAGGCGAGAGACGTCTAGCCATGCGAGGCGAACTAGCGGCTCTTGAGTTCAATACTCCATCATGAGTGTCCAAGAGAAAGCCTGAGAACCTACCTGGAGCGGTGACCAAGGACACCAACCCTAGAGGTTCTGCACTAACCACAATACGAGTGGACATCAAATAGAGGACTGCCATACCTTAAAATAGAGGATCGAAGAGATGCGGGATAGCGGCAAACTTGAGCATCTTGTTGCTCGAAATACTACTCCATTAGGGCGACCAAATGCAAAAAAAAAAAAAAAAAAAAAGAAAAAAAAAAGATTGAGAGCGTAGGCACCAAAGGATTGAAAGCCTGAGAAGAGAAAGGACACCCCCGGGATCATGTGAAAAGCATCCCAGAAGAAACCCTCCACTAGTCAAAATCCGTAGGATCACTAGAGGTTTCACTGGAGGTGGCCCCACTTCCTCTGTTCGAAAGGCTTAGGCTCGACAGGCTAGATACAAAGAAGTCCTAATGTAGAGAGGCCGACTAAGCAGCCTAGGGTGCAACCCACACCCACAATACCCTTCAATGATGATGACTGTAGAGGAACAACATACCAACACAATGACGCATTAGTAGTGACGATGCTTGTAGCAAATTCCAACACCTGGAGGATACTCATTTACAACAGCAGTTTAGCAAACGTCCTTTTCTAGGACACATTCACAAAAATAGGAATTAGCCAAGACTGGTTGTGCCCAGATCTGACCACCTTAAAGGGGTTCTTAGGAGAGGCGGTGCAACCCATAGGTTCCATCACCCTGCCCATCTCAATAGGGTCAGGCCCTTGCATTGCAACCACAATGACAGATTTTCTTGTAGTAAGCATGCACTTAGCGTACAACCCCATCATTAGCCGACCTACATTGAACGCCCTTAAGGCAATCACCTCCACCTATCACTTGAAGATGAAGTTTTCCACAAAGGCAGGGATAGGAGAAGTTGACGGCGAGCAAGTGCTCGCCTGTGAATGCTATATACAGGAGCTTAAACAGAGGGAGAAAGATGTGAGAATGGCAGAGTGTTTGGCAGAAGGGAATGAGAAGGCGATCGAGTAACATGGCGACCACCTTCCACCCCCCCTAGAAGCATTGATAATGGAAGTGGAAACAAGGGACGAAGATGGTCTGAAACAGGGTGAAGCCGATGAGCCTCTAGAGCTCATGACTCTTGATCCAGCCCACCCAGAAGCCACTATAATAATTGGGACCAAATTGAAGATGGAAGAGAGACAACAACTAAAGCAACTCCTTGTTGAACATAGGGAAATCTTCACTTGGAGCCATAAAGACATGCCCTGTATTGACGAAGAAGTTATGGAACCTCGATTGAATGTCAACCTAGATGGACGATTGGTCAAACAAAAAGAAGAGAAATTTTTTCTCTGAGAAGTATGCCCCTATTGCGGAGGAGGTTGACCGGCTCCAAGCAACTTGGTTCATTAGGGAAACACAAAACCCCAAATGGATCTTGAAAGGAGTACTCATGAAAAAGGCGAACGGAAAATGGCGAATGTGCGTAGATTTCACTGATCTTAACAAAGCCTACTCGAAAGACAACTTCCCCCTACCATGAATAGATCTCATTGTCGACTCCACCGCAGAACACAAAATGCTAAGCTTTATGGACACCTATTCAGGGTATAATCATATCCTTTATGAACAAAGTCGACCAAGAAAAAATAGCGTTCATAACTGAACGAGGGCTATACTATTACAAAGTCATGCCCTTCGGTTTAAAGAATGCAGGAGTAACTTACTGGAGACTGGTGAACAAGATGTTCAAGGAGCATATAGGAAGGAATAAGGTGGTCTATGTCGATGATTTGCTGGTTAAGAGTATGGAGCTCGAGCAGCATGTAAGGGACTTGAGAGAAGCTTTCAGAGTACTACGACGGTATAAGATGAAACTCAATCCAAGGATATGTGCATTTGGGGTATAGTCAGGGAAATTCTTAGGCTTCTTGGTGTTGGAAAGAGGAATTGAGGTAATCCCGAAAAGGTGCGGGCGATCAATGAAATGAAGTCACCAAGAAACCTGAACGAAGTACAGAAGCTAGCGGGAAGGATAGCGGTCCTCAACAGATTCGTTTCCAGATCGATTGACAAATGCTTGCCCTTCTTCCAAGTCTTGCGGAAGGTCCAAGAGTGGGATACCGAGTGAGAGAAAGCCTTTGAGTAGTTAAAAGAATATTTGATGTGCCCCCCACTACTTAGACAAGCTAGACATGGGGAACCTTTACGGCTATACTTAGTGGTCATGCCAAACACCGTGTCAGCGGCGTTAATACGAGAAGAGAAGAACGTGCAAAAACCCGTATACTACATAAGAGCACTAGCATTGGCTTGGCCAAATGCATCTTCAAAATTTAGCCAATATCATTTTTTTTCACATTTTCCAATTCCATTTAAATTCAATCCCCACATTGGATTAGCCATTTACTTTCTATAAAATAATAAAATATTATTAAATTAATAATTTGTTTATTTAATTTATTTGTATCACATTTTATAATTCTACCAAATTTAATATTAATAATAATTATATTCTAATTAAATTAATATTAAAAAAAATCATATTTTCAATAGTCATTTAATACTAATAACCAAAAATTTAGATTAAACTTATCTAAATTTCTTATTCACTAACCAAATATTTAATATTCTATCTAAATATTCACTAACCATATTTTCAATGGAGTGAGAAATTATTATTTTAACTTTTGGTAAATCAATTTGGTTCTTCAAATTCGGCCAATCACTGTGACAGAAATCCAAATTGTTTTAGAGATGCCCAATTCAATGTGGAGTCTTTTTAGTACAACTTATCTAAATTTTGGCCAACCTTCAACTATGCTGAAGCCAATACTAGTGCTCTAAGTAGAGCCTTGAGGGGAGCTGAGACTCGATACCTGAAGATCAAAATGATCGCTTTCACCGTAGTAACGGCTGCTCGTTGACTACAACCCTATTTTCAGGCGCACACTATAAAGGTCATCACGACATCACCCCTGCAGAAGGTACTGTAAAGGCCAAATACCTCGGGCAGGCTAGTCAAGTGGTTAATTGAGCTGAGTGAGTTTGACATTTGCCATACACCCAAAACAGCGATGAATGGACAAATCCTAGCCAATTTCGTGGTGGAGTTCACCAAAAGAAGTACCAGAGATCCCTAAAGGGAGCCCATGGTAGGTGTACGTTGATGGCTAGTACTACTAAACAGGAGGAGGGTTGGGAGTGTATGTAGTAGCAGATGACGGGGCCGAAACATAGTACACAATAAGGCTAGGATTTAAGGTTACAAATAATGAAGCCGAGTACGAGGCAGTGCCGGCAGGACTCACCGTAGCCAAAGCCCTAGGGGCGAGAGAAGTCGAGATGAAAGCAGACTCACGAGTGGTGGTAGGCCAAGTAATTGGAGAGTACTTGGCGAAAAGCGCGACCACTTTCTCTACTTCCGAATCGACTGCATCCCAATATCTGACAATTGGAACGCTAATTGACTAGCACGAGCGGCATCGGCATAGGAAGAGGAGACTTTACCCAAGGACGTCATCACACTGACCTTAGAGACATCAGGCATCAGGGCTGAGATTCTGGAAGTAGACGGTAGGGGTGTAACTGGTCCGGTTCGGTCTGGCTTTGGACATATTTGAGAAACGAACCGGTATATACCAGTTTTGAGATTTGAAGAAACGATATCGTACTGGTTACACCCCTAAACCAATACTTCTGGTTTTACCGGTTTCGGTTCTGTTCGGTCCCCTTTTTCTAATTTTTTTATATAGTATATATAATATAGTATATATAATATATAATAATATAGTGATAATATATTGTAGTATATTATAACTATTACTATAATAGACTATAGTGATATAAGATTTTAAAATTTAAAATTATAATAATTAGTAATTTATTATATAATACAAAATTATTTTACATATAATTATATATAATATACAAAATCATATAAAAAGTACTTTATACAATATAAAGAATTAAAAAACACACACACACACACACACACGCATATATATATATATATATATGTATATGAACCAGTCCGGTCTGGTTCGGTCCAATGTTAGAAAAATCTGAACTAGACCAATCTTGACACGTTTTGAGAAAAATGAAATTGGTACCAGATCGAACTCACTGGTTCGGTTCGGTTTACCTGTTACCCTTTTTTCTTAACCCCTAGTAGACGGGAATGTTCCGAAGTGGGTTAGCGACATTGTTAGATACTTGGCGACCGGGGAACTCCTGATCGCCAAGGAGGAAGCAAGGAAGATCAAGAATAGAGCTGTCCACTTAACCATTATCGACGAAACGTTGTACAAATGAGGATTTTTGGCACCTTTGGTAAGATGCGCCTCGAAGGAGGAGGCTGATTACGTCATGGAGGAAATACATAATGGAATATATGAAAACCATTCAAGAGGAAGAGCTCTGGTGGGAAAGATCTTGAGAGAAGGGTACTACTAGCCGCATGCCCTTAGAGATGGTCGGGAATTCACCAAAAGATGCGTCCAATGCTAGTTGCATGCACCAGTTTCAAGCAACCTGCCTGAAGAGTTGAAGTCCATCACTTCACCTTGGCCATTCGCCCAATGGGGAGTAGACTTGGTCGAGCCTATGCCGCCCATAAAAGGAGGAGCCAAATTTATCATTGTTGCCATTGACTACTTCATGAAATGGGCAGAAGTCGAGGCCATGGCAATGATAACCTCCCAGAACGTTACAAAATTTCTATGGAAAGCAGTGATATGTCAGTTTGGAATACCTCAACGCATCATTTCTGACAACGACAAGCAATTTGAATCCGAGCACTATCAGAACTGGTTCTCCCAACTCGGTATCAAAGTCAAATACTCATCCCTGGGGCACCGGCAAGCAAACAGACAAGTTGAAGCAACGGACAAGATCGATAGTAAGCATGTTAAAGAAGAAGCTAGGGGAGAAGAAAGGAGCCTGAAGGGAGGAACTCCCAGGGATACTTTGGGCATATAAGACAACAGTAAAAACTTCGACTAGAGAAACACCCTTCACCTTGGCGTATGGAAGTGAGGCATTAATACTTGTCAAAATTGGGACACCGAGCCATAGAACGCAAAACTTTAGCACGGGATCGAACACCAGGGCATTGGAAGAAAACCTGGATCTGCTCGATGAGAAGAGGGCCAACGCACAAACTAGGGTGCCCACCAACAAGAGGAAGACATAACAATATTTCAATAGAAGGGTTAGACCAAGGTACTTTAAAATAGGAGATTTGGTCGTAAAAGAAACGGGAGTCACTACGATTGAAAAAGGAAAGCTCGGACCATGGTGGGAAGAGCCTTATGTTGTAACATCCAGTTGTCACCCAGTGACTTACCATCTCAAGGATGCCGAGGGAAGAGAGCTACCACATCATTGGAATGCGGAACATTTGAAGAAGTATTTTGTATGACTCTACCTCTGTAATAATTCCAGTGCAATAAAAGAAGTTGTTTGGATTCATATCTTTTCTCTACCCTTTCTTTTTTAACGCCTCAGTTGCCTCCCTGAAGTATTTCACCCTTAAGTAATGTGGTCAAGGCATCCCCCTGCTACGCTTAAGTCACCAAAAGTTACGCGGTCAAGGCAACCTCCCGCTTCACTTAAGTTGCCAAAAGTTACACGGTCGAGGCAACCTTTTGCTATGCTTAAATAGCCAAAAGTCACGAGGCCGAGGCATCCTCCAGCTACGCTTAAGTCGTCAAAAGTTATGCGGTCGAGACATCCTCCTGGAGGAAATGACTTAACAAAGTGTTTCACTACTCGCCCAAAAATTTATGAGGTCGAGGCATCCTTCCACTACACTTAAATAGCAAAAAGTCATGCGCTCAAGGCATCTTACCGTTACACTTAAATCAAAAAAAGTAACGCGGTTGAGGCATCCTCCCCACTCACACTTACGATGATTGAGGGGGAAAAGACTTAGTGAAGCGTTTCTGTGACGCCCCGACTCCTACGTATAGGGACGCGAGAATCGTGACATTGAATGATGACAACATGGGTCACGAATCCCAACGAAATGTGCCCAAGTGTGTGCAACATGCAAAAGTGCACAACAAAAATCGCAGCGGATAATATAATAAGTCAACTAAGTACCAGAAATTTAAACACAGGTATCCAAAATAATTTATCTTTAAAAAAAATTATACAGTCATCCCAAATATATTACAAAAGGTAAATACATAAAAGACTAGGATAATAAATATCAATGCACGAGAGCAATCCCAGATCGCTCTCCCAATGGAGCCAAAGCCTAAGACTCATTATCCTCATCTGCATCAAAATCTGCGATACCATAAACGGTACCGCAGGTAAGTAATAATCCAAACAATCCTCGAGATAAAAATGCATTAAAGCAACCAACTAACAATTCCCAAAACCTCATTTTTTCCTGAAAACAAGTACTTTTCCAACACACGCTAAAAATCCAATTTTTAGCCAAAACATATAATCCAACATTTTTCCAAAAAATGATTTACACAAAACTCAACAATTTATTGGACACTGTAGGCGGGAATCACAGGCGGGACTATACCACCATCCCTACCGCGTGCACCGTAGGCGGGAATCACAGGCGGGACACAACCACCATCCCTGCTTACCACCATCCCTATCGCGTGCACCGTAGGTGAGAATCACAGGCGGGACTCTACCACCGTCCCTGCTTACCACCATCCCTACAGTCTTTTTTCCTTTTTTTCAAACCAGTCAATCCAGTCGTTTCAAACACACCCAAAAATCATTTCTCACGTGAAAATCCAGTTTTCAAATAAACACATGAACATGTATGCAATCATGCGAAAACCCAGTTTTCAGTTACAAACATGAACATGCGTGCAAATGCAGTGAACAAGACACGACACCAATATCCAACAAATGTCAACACAATCCAATCACAAACCAAACATACAATCAACTCCGTCCGCAATCCATCCGACCCCCGAACTCCTCGGACTTAGTCCGGCATAACCAACCAGTTCACAGTTAAAATGAGTTAGTGCAAAAATACATTTAAATCATGACAGTTCTTTGAGAAAATACTTACAACGCTATAAAGCAATTTCCGAAGGATCGGGAAGTTGCAAGAAGTGACGTCTGAGCAACGCAACAGTGTAAAATACACTGTAGCCGTGGGTCACAAATACCCACTTTCAAACGGAGGCAAACGAAGATTGATAGGGTAGGGCCAAGGGAGGTCGGTGAAGCTAGTGGTAGTGAAGGTTGGCCGTGGGTGGCGGCGCAATGGGCAGTAGAAGACCAAAATACCCAAATCAAAAATGTAGATGGTGGAGCTTCACCGGTGGCAGATCGGAGCTGGGGTTGGGTCCAATGGGTTGCCAAGAGGTTGGGGATGAAGTGGTGTGAAGATGGTGGCCGGAGGTGGCACGATGGCGGCGCTGGAGCGAAAGTGGCCCGCGGCTTTGAAGAGCTGGTGGTGGTTAACGGCGGCGCGGATGGAGGTGAGGTTGGTGGGGTGAGGTCGCCGGCCGGTGGGGAGCACGATGGGGTGGGCGGTGTCGCGCACGGCGGCGGGCTGGATGAGGAACGATTGCACGGCGAGAGAGAGAGGGAGAGAGAGAGAGATGTCGCGCGCGTGGGAGATGGCTGAAGGAGAAATAAGGGGGAAAAGAAAAGAAAAGGAAAAGAAAAGGAGGAAAGAAAAATAGAAGGAAAAGAAATGAGGTCCAATCCTCATAACTTGGGTCACAAAAATGATCCAACGGAGACGATTTTAAAACCATAAGTTCAATAAAATAATTCAAACGCAATGGTAAAGTCAAATTGAAATAATTAAATCACACAGTAATTAATTTAAATATTAAAAGCAATTTAAATGCATAACAATAAATAAATATTAGGAAAGCACATAAAAATAATTTTCACCAAATTAAAATCATAGAAAATTACTCACTAAAAAAAAAAAATCCAACCAATTTTAAAATAAGAGGATAAATTTTTGAACAATAAAAAATAATCCTTCAGTAAAAATACACTAAAATACGGGGTGTTACAGTTTCACCCCTCGCCTTAAAAGTTATGTGGTTGAGGCATCCTCCCACCAAGCTTAAAACCAAGCTTGAAACAGTAGCAATCAACGTGAACCAACCAAAATTGACAAAAATCAGCAGAACAACAAATTGAGATAACATAAATAAACATGCCATGCATATAGCCAAATCATGGTCCAAACATCTTACATAACCAGAATGCATAAAACCCAAAGTCATAAAGTACAAAAATACAAAAGTGTATTGCTAAGTGGGAAGGAGGAGGAAAAGCGTCCAGCATTGTATCGCGCTCAAGGGAGTCAAAGATGTGATAAGCCGCCCGACTAGCTCGGATAGGCTTCCAATCCATTGTACGATGATCGGTCTCAGGATGGGCGAGTAAGTACTCCCTTAGTTCTTTAATATCGAGCTTGTGCCCAAGGCCCCATGGCCGATTCCAGACGGCGTGAGTGGTAATCAGTTGAGGGGAAAGGCGAGTGACTTCGTCTTGGGAGAGAGCCAACTCGTCTCTCAAAGCGGTCACCTTTAGTTTTGACTCCAATAGCCGCTTCTTATATGTCCCTAGGACCTCGCTCAGCTATAGTTAACATTGATAATGACCCTTGAGGTCTCACTTCATCTCCACTAGCTGCTCCTTGACCCTTACCTTTTCACCTTGGATGACACTTAATTGGACACTTAACTCCCAACAACCTTCCTCGAAAGTGGTTAGGCATGCAATATAATCAGCGTTATTCTGCCTAAGCTCCTCAACCTCTTTTTCCACCCGATTAAGGTGACTGAGCAAGTCCTCTCGCTTTGCTCCTCAAGCCTCAACTTCGTGTTGACAGTGACTTACTTCCTCTTGGGACCTCTCCAAATCCAACCTGAGCCCATTAGCTTGCTCATGAAGGAAAACAACTTTATCCTTAAGAGAATGAGTAAGAATCAAAGACAAATTCTCAGCCATCTCCTCCCTTTCAGCATGGGCTCCAGAAACAACACTGTGAGCTCGATCGATAAAAGAACACATTGAATGGTTTTCCTCCTTCAGGTTAAGTTGATAGTCCACCAGGATGGTAGCCAAATGATCCATGCCTTGAGGAGGCAAACAAGTAAAGAAAGAGAGAGAGAGAGAGAGGGGGAAAAAAAAAGAGAAAGGAGGAAAAACAAGAGGGAAGGAGATTTAGGAAAGAAAGGAGAGAATAACAGACCTATTGGGGAGAGAATGCCTTGAAGTATGCGTACTGTGACCTAGATAGCCTCCTCCCGAAGATCGCTCACTGACTGAGGAAAGACCTCAGGTTGAGAACTCAAAGGAATGTTGAAAACCTAAGGAACCGCAAGGTATGCTGGCGAAAGGCATGAAGCCTCCCATATCGCCTCCATCGCCTGATGAATGAGGGGGAGGGGCACCATAGACACCAACCAAAGATAAAGGAGCATCAAGAGCGATTGGTCCCACCCGATCAGGAGAGGTCTGAGAAGAACTAGGAATGTCAATACCCACTCTATCAGGTTAAGTTCCAGGAGCCTTAAAGATAGGAACCTTGGTAGGAAGAGTGGGAGAGGGCATGCTACCTCCCATTGGAGAAGTACTAAATGGTGACGAAGGAATGGACACCTGGCCTCCATTAACATTTGTACCTGAAGGCCCTGTGTGATACGTTGAAAAAACAAAAGGAATTTCCAAAGTTCTAGGATTCATCCCCCATGAAAACGTATAGGCAACAAATGAGCTCGAAGTGGCGAACGTAGCTCCCTTCGTTGAAGCATTGCCACCCCCGACTAGGGACACTTCACCAAGAACCTCAAAAGGAATTGGGGAACTACACGGGACAACATGAGGAACCCCCAAGAAGGTAGGGTTGAGGGTCACAGCTATAACGTTTTCCTCCGAGCCAGAAAATTCAACTCGAGCCCCCAAAGGAGGAAAATGTGGAGGAACAATTTCACCACCACACAACCTAGCAGACTCAGCCTCCAGCACAGTATCTAGGTCAGCTTTAGCTTGTGCCATAATAGCATCAAGGGAATCAATTAGAAAAGCTTTGGGGCAAGGTAAATCCCCTTCATTGTGCGCCGAAGGAGGAGGAAGAGGAGCCCCTTTCGTGGAACTCGACTCATCTGAGGGATTGACCTTAGCACGTGTGGCGGGCATTTCCTGATGGGGCCGCTTCCCCTTTTTGCCTTCCACTGCCGAAATGATCCCCTTTTCCTACCAAAAGGCAGGGAAAGGACACCTAAAAACTGACAACCAAACACATGGGCTCTACTAGGTGAAACCACAAACATGTTGATGTTGGCACTAGTCAGAAGGTCATCCATCCAAGTAGAATTGCTGTTTTCATCCACCCAAGCCTGCATTAGATGAAGGCGAGCCTCCTCACGATCTGACAAAACAATTTCGAAGCCTTGATCATTCGAAACGTGGTTCCACGTTGTCCGAATCGAAAATTCACAACGATTGGCCTCACAAGGAGGGAACTCCTAACCCTCGCTGGAGACAAAGAAGATTTTTCGCTGCTGATCCATGGTGTGAGAATAACGACACTCCAGTTGAGCCACTCAATTACCTGAGTGAGCTCGGAAGCTACAAAGATTCCCCTATAGGCATTTAATGCCGTGGATAGGGAAAATTTCACGAGCCGTTAGGTTAGGATATTCATTGCCAGAAGGCTCTAGAACTTTTCTCCAAGCTATACAATAGGCTATCAATATCCTCCAGGCTTTGGGGCACTAGTTGGGTAGGGGCAAGCCCCAAGAAGTCTAGCACATCTTGAATAGGACTGTAGAAGGGCAAACGAAGCCCCATTAGGAATATTATAGAGTACAAAGTGATGAAAACAGCCAACCCACTAGTACTGATCGGCCTTCGACGCGGTTTAGGCAAATCTAGGGCCACCGAATCAGGGACCCCATAGCGAACCCTCACGAAATCTAGGTTGAAGTGGGTAGTGGTGGCTACCCATTGATAGCCATCGAAAACGGGATGCCAATGGGCACTAGCCTCCTCAGTTCTATGAGGAGAGTCGCAAGGTCGTGAAGATCTACCCCCCGTGAAGCAGTTGGGTGAGAAGATTTGGAAGAGGCCATAGCGAGAGCAAAAGAGAACAGAGATGAAGGTAACGGAAGGAAGGGAATGCAGCAAGAAAGGGGCAACCCAGAGAAGAAAGGAAATAACCAATAAAGTCAGAGTGCTCGTCGAAGAAGAACTATGCAACGTAAAAGAATATGACTTAAGGGAAGGAAGTGTGTCGACTGTCGAGGACAAAAGAAAGGGAAATGAAGAGTTACACAAATGGAATGACGCCCCTGACACCTAGGACTCTAAGAGGTACAAGCCTAAATCATGAAGTAGCATCAAGGAATCGATGTCTCTGACACATGGAATTTGTGTGTGTGATGAGACTTCGTGGGGTAATTGGAAGAGCCTAATCATTGCTAACAAGCCCAATGGGCCTGACGTACAACCCAAATGCTGAACCCAGAGAATTGAGCATTGGATGGACCCCTGACCAAAATCCGGATGTTGATAATCACCCACATTTTGCATGGGATAAAGGGCCCAACAAACTTCTGACAGCTAAGGGGTTCGCACCACTCCTCTAAAGATAAGTTAAACTGCCCGTGCCGAGGGAAATTCAAATAATGAACCTCGACTCAAATTCAAATAAACGATGAGGTGGTTATGAGACTCAAGGGAGAGGTATTCCGCTCTATAAATCTCCATCAATGGTCACTTCTAGAGGTACAAACAACTTGGTCCTTATATTCTACTAGATATTTCACCTAATCCATCTGACTTAAGCATCATAAGCGTTTCTATATGCTCCAGGCCAATTCCCTCCTTTGGTTGCAGGACACAGAATGAGCAAGGTTGTGGAACATGTCTTTAACAACGTGCTTTATCTGGTTACAAAACAAATAAGAAAACAAAAAATATTACAATAAATTTATATAGTTTATATTTAAGGAACTAAAAGAAAAATTACGAGTCTTCAATCAATGTCATTTTATTTAATTTTTAAATATTTTGTATCAAATAGTTGTATGATCTTTAGTAGAAAGCATTAGAATATTTTGGGAAGATAAAATCATTTATACATGACGGGTGCAACTGTTGACCAATTAAAAATCACCACCTCAATGGTTCTAACTATTTTATGGTAAGCTTAACCAAATCGAATTAATTTTATTAATAAAAAAAATCTAAAACCCTAAAATATAAATCTTAAATTCCTAAAAAGAAAAGTCTAAACACAAGCATGAAACGCGCAGACACCGTGCATGACTTGACGTCAGCAACCATGTGGATTAATGAAATGCGGCGTTAACGGGCTGAGATTTTAGCTACTTAATGAAATGCTGAACAAAATAAGGAGTGGTTTGGATTCAGAGATGAGTAGAGATGGTTTGTGAATAGTAGAATAAAAAATTGAATTATTTATTATAATTTGTGTGAAAATTTGAGAAAGTTGTTTTGAGATTTAAAAAAGTTGAATTATTTATTATATTTTGTGTGGGAATTTGAGAAAATTGTAATGATGAGATGAGATGAGATGATGTGGGTTTTGAATGCAATGAGGCCATAGCATTTACTACCCATGTGACTACAACATAACTCATTGCCATGAATGCCACAACTACCGAGTAGGTAAGTCACAAGAAAATCCTTTGGGTTTGAAAGGGAGGCTCTTCACAAATCTTCACAGATGCTGTTGGTGAGAAACAAAATAAAGATCATTCAAACCATTCAAATCCAATTGTTGCCAATGAGAAATGAGTTTTACAAATCTTCATAGATCTTCAACTTTCTCCAAAATCTAAATGTAAATCCAAACAACATTAAAACAAAATGGAGCCAAAAGAAAAATCTTAAATCTTAAATTGGGCATACAGAAATCTTAAATCAGCCATTCAAACCCAAGTGGGTGTAGATGAGGGTACTGTGTAAACGAGTTAGCTTCATAAATGACTCTCAAAATGTAAAAATGAAGCAATCTGTTCACGCCATGAACACACTCACAATCTTGATTTTACTTGAATCGGGTGACAGAGAGAAGGAAGAACAGAAAATAGAGGAGCGAGCTTACTTTTTAGGCTTTAACGCGATCTGGAATAGTAGAACAGAACACACTCCCATTTTGCTTCGACGTGGACTATGGTTTTTCTTGAACTAGAATAGCATAAATGAGATCCTCGTCCTCTTTCTCTTAGTTTTCTCGTTCTCGTGGGTTAGGAATTCGTCAACCCCTAGATCCATCTTAGGCAGTTGCTGAGTTCGTTGACTCATTCCCAAAGGCAACCTGCACCAAAATTTTGAACAAGGACATAAAGTTGCCCGTATTTTTATAATTGAGAAGCAAATCCCACCCAGGAGTAATGTTAGGTTCATGTACAATTGCTATATGGAATCCCTGCTGGCCATCAGGGATCGAGTGGTAAGGCCATGATTTGCAGGGAATGGATCACTCATTCTTCCACATGGCGATCACGGAGTATGGAGGCTCATTCCCAAAGGTAACCCACTGGCAGGGATTATGGACCCCAAGGCTCATTTTACTGATGGAAATACTGGAATTTAGGAGGGGTCAAGTGCTTGACCCGGGGGTTACCGGACTATATGCTCTCCTTTTCTTTTCTATTATTTTTGTAAGAGGCAGGTGGCTCGAGTACTTGACTATAAGGTTGCACGGTCGTATGCTCCATTTTTAAGGGGGAAGTGTGAAGGATTGTTCTTGAAGGTAATCCGCTAGCGGCGGTTATAGAACACAAAGGCTTATTATGCTAATCGAAATACTAGAAGTTGGGTCGGGGCCCGAAGTTGTATGCTCTCTATTTTTTCTTTATAAATGGCGGGGGCCTGAGGTCTACCAAGTCTATGCTCTCTATTTTTTCTTTATAAATGATGGGGGGCCCATGTGCTTGACTCTAAGGTTGTCCAACCTCATGCTCCATCTTTTAAGGGGCGGGCCCAAGTACTAGACTCTCTCTCTTTTGGGATGCATGGTGGGGTTTGATCCCTTTAGTGGGAGAGTTTCTATGAAGCAATGACACGAGGAGCTCTCGTCTTTGTGAGATTTTGTGGGCTCAATGGTCCATGCAGGCAAGCTTCATGAGTTCATTGCATAGAGTTCAGTGGGTCCGTTGTATGGTGGCGTGGCTATAGGCATCGGTGAAAGGTGGTGAGGAGCTTCATGGTAGTGGCAAGTAACTCTACCCACATTAGTTGTGAGCAAACTTCTCTACCACTAGTTCTTGAGATTGCGGGTAGTGATGTTCACCTTTGTGAGCCACGGTGAGTGAAGTCTGAGCTTGCTTGCCAGTTCTTCAACATCGTGGCCAGTGATGCTTACGATGGCCCTAAGGTTGAACGATAGAGCTTGTTTAGGGGGCAAACTCCCACCTACTTCAATGAGCTCCTCGAGGTGGTGAGTTAGTTGTGCCCCCAGCTCTTGCTGCTACCATGGAGCTCACGATGGCAAGCTTCATGCTCCTCATAGTACTCGCCGAAGTAGCGAGCATTGTCTTCCCCTTCACGATGCTTGTTGAGGTGATGAGTACTTTTCGTGCTTTCACTCGTGCTTGCCGCGAGCACTTTCTATGCTTTCACAACGCTTGCTGAGGTTTCGAGCATCGTCTTCCCCTTCATGGTGCTCGCTGAGGACAATGATTAAAATAATCCTTATACCCCCTAAATCCCCGCTGATTCTGACGGTCACTTCTATGATATCTCTCTCTAGGATAGGGGCATAAATTCACGAGTACATGGGAACGCCGAATCAATAAGGAAATAATGATCTGTTACCCATTAACAACAAAAAAATCATCGCCATTCACGACAACCATTCCCAGAGATGTAACAAAATACATATAAATAGCTATAATTTGTTAACAAAAATAATTAAATAATATTAAATATTAACCATCCAGATGCCATGGAAATTGGTTGTGGCCCTGACTCCATGCATCAATGAATACACATGCATCATGCGAACTTCCCTCCCAACCAGTGTACATGAATGCGAACTTCATGTCTAAGTCACATACACACAATACGTTTTGGACAACTTGCCCATGTCGGTTACGATATGCCTCATGCTCCTCTTCAGGTACAATGGCGTCGATCATGGTCCCATCAATCGCACCAATGCATTCCTGCAAAAGAAGAACCCATAAAACCCTATGGTTGCATACGTTCAAATAATTTATTTTAACAAAAACCCAACATAGTCATTTTTAATTTATTATGTATGATAAATAACTTACCTCAAATCGAGGATAATTTCTCAGGTTGCCTACGATTGTTGGGTGCACCTCGGACGTGTGAGTTGGGTAATAAGATGTGTCCCAAGCCTACAGAAGGCCTTCATAACTTTCCTTACGTGGGAGTTAATAGTTTGCATTGAATGTTGAAACCGCTGCCCCACAATCCGTTGTTCATCTCCAATCGCCACTACTTATGTGAACATGGCTAATTGTTGCTCAACGGTCACTCGTTTTTTAGTATCCCTAAAAAATCTATTGTTCCATAAGAATCTGCATAATGCACGGAAGGCATTAACCTCTATTCGGAATAACTCGCAACAATTTCTTGGATTCCCATTCAAAACTTCCAAAATATATTGATATCCCCGCAAGCCGATATTATGTTGTGACCGTCTAAGATTCTGTTGCACTTGTCTACCGGCACTCTCAAGAAATGCGAGTGTCTTAAGATCATCAGTTGCAAGTTCATCTCCACTACTATCCGTCGAACACCCATCAGAGAAGATTTCGTACTCATCGAGGTTCACATCCATCGAGGAGCTTCCCGCCGACCAATTCGCATCATTCATGCTCTTATCCCTTTTCTACTATGTTGTCAACCCATAATAGTTATGAATTAGACTTTCATATATTAACAAGGAAATAGTTTAATCCAGAAACTGGAAGGTATGAAGTTTTCCGGCTATAGAAAGCGTACCTGGGTCGATTTGGCTGCACACTAGAAACCCTCAATGGAATGTGTTGGATAAGACCGAGGCGATTTGTTAAAACATCAAGTGTCTGAAGCAAACTTCCGGAAAATATACAAGAATGGTGGGTTAATTTGCACTTTTATCTTGACAACAGTTGTAAGAAAAAAAAGAACTAGTGTGAGTCTCACTGGCGCAAAGTAAATATCCATAAAAAACATCAATAACTAGAAAAATAGCAAGCGTATAACATATTTGGCCTATCGACTCAATTTGTTAGGATATTATGCAAAATGCAATCACTTGATCAATTAACTTAACAATTCCATATATAAAACACCATATCTAGTAACCAAGAGGTCACTTCAGCTGCACGACACTAGCTATGAACTCATGATAAGCATAATATGCAGGTAAGTCATTCAGAAAGCTAATGACTGCACACATAGGGATACAATTTACTCATGATAGCAAAAAAGGGCTGAAAAGGTAAAACTTCAGCTTAAACACTGGCTTGACCAGCCAATGATATAAAAAATAATACCGATAAAAAAAGTTAAATAAAATGATGCCTTGGGTGAACAAAAATATTATGAAATATTAAAATTCAAGGCCTTTTAAAGCAATTTTCCACGAAGTAGGCTTTAAACTTGCCTTTTGGAACTCGTGTATTAATCTCTATTCAAGCATCCCTTCGCATTTTGTGTTCCCAAATGTCACAATTTTGAATGTCTGGTATAACATCAAGAATCCTTCCTTATAAGGAAACCCATCCAATTTTGCCATTGGAATAAATGCAGCAACATTATATCAATGCAGCACACCCATTATTGCTTATGCCACCCATCAAGGTATAATCTAGCCACCTCAAGTTTTATTGCTTAGCATGCATTATTTCCTTTCTTTATATAAACACACACACACACACACACACACACAATATTACTAGGAACTAGAGGCCGCTATCAAGCCTCTTTCATAATTTATCTTGTATGGTCTCCATCTTGTTTTTCTCATTAGGATGTTCGAAAAGAAATATCTGCTATCTGGAACACAAAATATTTATCTTCTGATCTTCCTAAATTACTCTGATTCTTAGAAAAAAAGCGAGTAAAATTCTCGATTCTTATTAAATATCGAGTACACCACTAATATAGAATGAAGGGCATTTAAGAAAGTTAACTACAATTTCTACTTAAGTCATTAATAGTCATGCCATTTAGAACCAAGCTCTAATCTAGGAAGAAGACAGTAAAATATTTCAGTAACAACTCCACAAATATTATAACCCTTCAAACCCCCCAAAAATACAAAACACTTTTGAGATACACATTTCTAGCAGATTCTCTTTCCAAGGATGAAATCTCTCCTCTTTCAGTATAATTTTCGGAGCATACCTTCTCTTTCCAAGGATAAATGGAACCATATCTACATTTCTACCTTTCAAAAAAAGTAAAGTAGCAGTACATAAACTTATCAAACCAATACATAATCGTCTCATGAAAGGTATGAAGTACAGTCATGCAGATAAAGTAAAATACAACTCATAAAGTAGCCATCATGAAAATACAAGTCATGCGAACATAAATAGTCTGACAATCTGATAAAGTAAAATACAACTCATGCATGCTACTTTAACAATTACGGGCCCAAGTGTCACTCCCAGCAGCATCCAACGACAAGAAGAACTGCCACATTGATGGGTTTAGTAATTTCTCAATTGCACGAACAAGTTGTTGGCTCTCCAGTCTCAGGGAAAGCTCGCTGAGCAATGTCACACATTGACTAATCGGATTGTAACCTCCATTGCTGGCATCACTAGGCTGTGATCCTTTGCTGCGCTTTGATCAATCCATAGATTCCCGATCCTCATACCGCTTACACCGCGCGATCTACATGTGTTTCACCTCCTCCATGGCCTAAAAAAGCTGTATCTCGAACTCGCTCTTTTTCTTCTTCGGTCTACGTGATGAATGTGTTGGTGCATCGACTGAAGGTGACCCCATCCCCACCAAGTCAATAAAGTCATCATTTTCAATGTGCAATCCCTATCAATTGTCCAATGCGGGAGGGTGCAGAGCTTGCATCTCCTCATCAAGTTGCCACTCCTCGTCACTATCTGTGGGCAGCTGTGTTGATGCGTGTTGCATAGTCTCGTATGCAACAGAAGCATCGAATATAGTGCACAACTCCTCGTACTTGGGGCAGCCGAAAGTATGAAACCTCTTCCATTTTGACTTAACCTAACAATTACAGAAAATACACACATGTTAATAATCGGATCTGTAGTGACCAAGTTAATATATGTTTGGTTAAATAAAGATGCTTAGTAAGTTTATTTTTACCCTGATGGCATTTTCCCAGCACTCGTCGCTCATGACTACTGCCTTCGTGTCGGGATCCCAACCCATCCCGGTTTGGCTCAGTAGATCGGTAAACAAATGTTGTAAACCCTTCAACCTCGTCAGTTTGCCACGAACCTGGTTCGCATCAAACATCTTTACACCAATAGCGGTGAGCCATTGAGCATAAACTCCATGCTCTCTAAATGTGATCTTTCCAGCCCTTAATCTACCATGAAGGGCGTCCTGGTAGAGCATGTCAATGAATAGCTCCTTCATGCCATCGCCCCAAATTGATAAATCAAGACTCGTGTTCAAAGGATCATCCATGTTTAATAGCTAAGAAATTGATAAAAGTAGCCACATTCAAGTGCATAATCAAAGTAGCCACATTCAAGTATGCATGGCGAAAAAAAAGTTCATACATGTCGGTACAACATAGAAGTAGTACCGAAATCAGAAAATATATTATAAATAACTAATACAAATAATGGGTGTGGAGTGAAAGTAGTTCATACCAGTTGCGATGCACGCAATGATCGAGAAGAGCGTAAGTAGTAGTGCTATTAGAACAGAAAAGACCAAAGTGTATTAATATAAACTAATTCAAAAGTACGTATAAAACAGTAAGGAATAAAAAACAGGACTCCAAGGCTGTCTACATTTCCTTCTCAAGGTATATCTATATATATATATATATATAAAATGGGAGTTTCATATATATACACACAATTAAATTAGAGATTTTTTAATAGGACTTGCAATATTTTGCAGTTGGGAATAATTCCATATAGGCATAGGCGATAATGAAAATTGGCCTCAAAGGAAATGAAACTTTTGTATGGCTCCATCAGATTCTTACTGTCTTCACTGTAGGCCTGGAATTATTTATATATGAATATAGGTTGTTAGTGGTCAGTGCATCACTTTGATATCGTTTAAGTGCTAAAACTGGAAAAATCAAACAAAGTGGTCAATGCATCCAATTTTCAACACAATCAACCAAAAATCAAACAAGATGTCTAGTGTGTTCTTTTCAACCATTGATAGACTCACTCAACTTCATCAGAGCATGTGTATTCAGGCCGCCACTATTACATTCGAGTATGCATGCATGCATGCAAAAAAAAGCAGCAACATCAAACCATAAACAAGCTGCATATACACAATTTAGCAACATCAAAGAATAATCACGCCCAACATATTTGTGAAACGCATAAATAGAAGCAATGCCATTTATCTCAGTTAAATGGCTGTGGATTCTAGGTTTTGTAATAAGATGGTTTAAACCATCTTAATTACAATATTTTCCTTCATTATTATGGTTCATAACTAATAAAATATCAAGTATGTGTGTATGCAAGATTCAAAGTACTCAACTTCATCAAAGTTTCATATATTCAGGCCCCCATTACCACATTCAAGTATGCATGCAAAGAAAAAAAAGTAGCAACATCATACCATAAACAAGCTGCATATACACAATTTAATTATGCAACATCAAAGAATAATCATGCCCAACATATTTGTGCATTGCATAAATAGAAGCAATAAAATTATTTATCTCAGTTAAATGGCTATGGATTCCAGGTTTTGTTTCTTGATAGTTTAAACCATCTTATTTACAATATTTCCCTTCATCATTATGGTTCATAACTAATAAAATATCAAGTATGTGTATGCAAGATTCAGAGCACTCAACTTCATCAGAGCATGTGTGTTCAGGCCCCCACTACCACATTCAAGTATGCATGCCAAAAAAAAAAAAAAAAAACCACATGCACATCAAACCATAAACAAGCTGAATTGTTAAATAATTTCATTATGCAATTTCAAACCATAAACCATAAAACAATTTCATCATGCAACATCAAATAATAATCACGCCTAACATATTTGTGCATTGAATAAAAGCATATTACAAAAAAATTTATCTCAGTTAAATTCACATACTTGAAAGGACCGTGTCCTTAGAGCCGTGGTGGTCTTAGAGCCGTGGTGGTGATAAAAATACCCTGTGGGAGTTTACGGTAGGATCGATTTCTTGAGGTGCAATGTTTGCAGGTTTTTGGAACGGTGGGTTTCATTTGTGAATTTGTAATGTAAGGGGCTACGGAAATGGCCAATTTCTACAAAGTGTACACGATGCAGATGGTCAAAATCCTAGAAGAACACTGTGGGTAGGCAAGGGAATCTCTGTAAAAGCAAGATAATGAACTCGTACAGTTACTAGGCATGAGTCTTGAAACTGTGCCTGGATTGGAAGGGACTTACCTGTTACCCATCAATTTCTCGGGTTGCCTCACTGTCACGGGTGCAATGGGCAAGGCTTGAAGAGGGTGAAGAGAAGAATAGAAGCGCAGTTTGTGTAGAAGGGAATAACAGAATTAACAGATGAGGGATAACAGAAATAATAGAATGAAATCCTTTAGTGATACGGTGCATTTTTTTTCTGTTGTAAGAAATAAGTAAAATGGTGCGTTTGTCGTTGTTGTAATTCTTCTTTCGCGTTTAGCTTTTTGTAGTTTGCGTTCTGAGTCTTAGAGCATTGTACTGTTTTTCTTCTTCACGACTGCTTCTATAAAAGCAGGAGAATTCATGTAAATGGATCGAAGATTCTAGTAAGATCAATTTCTGGAGGTTGGGAATCCTTTGAAGATTCTCTGCAAGATTCATCATGGAATCTTGATCATACTTTCTGAGTTTTCTCTGTGGTTGTTGTTGCTTCTTTCTGTGTGATTCTGAGTGCCAGGCAGTGAGGATCTAGAAGGAACCTTACAAGTGGTATTAGTAGTAGTCCACCATGAAAAGTCAACAAGACGGATATCAGAAACAACAAGAAATGGTTCAAAGGCAGTTGGAGAACCATCAGCAAGCCATCAATGGTATGGCAGAAAGGTTAGAACAATTTTCTGACATGTTGCATTCTGTAGTTGAAACAGTTAATGAAAAATCTCATCGTAATAGAGAGGTTTCTAATGATCTTAGAGGTTAGGAGGATAGGCCTGTGTTTCAGAGGAATTTTCGATTAGGTTTTCCAAAATTTGCTAGAATTGATCCTGCGGGTTGGGTCTTTAAGGCCAACCAGTACTTTGATTTTTATCAAGTACCGTTCCATCAAAAATTAATGGTGGCTTCACACCATATGGAGGAAGAAGCATTGGTTTGGTACCAAGATGCTTTAGACTCGGGGCAGTTCAATTCTTGGGAATATTTAGTTGTGGCAATGCAAGTCAGATTTGGACCATCTATTTATGATGATCCAATGGAAGCATTAACCAGACTAAAACAAACTACTTCTGTTAGTTTGTATAAATCTCAATTTGAAACCTTGTCAAATAAGACTTGTCTAAAAAACATAAGCTTAGCTGCTTTGTTAGTGGATTAAAAGATGAGATAAGGTTGCCTGTAAAGATGTTTAATCCACTGAATCTTGGAGCTGCTTTTGGTTTAGCTAAAATGCAGGAAGAGTATGTGTTATCATCGAGGAAATCTTGGAGACAGATTGGGCATTATAGTGATAAGTGGCCTGTTGACCAATGGGTGATTTAATTACTAAAGGACATAAGAGCATGGTTCCTATGATGAAGATTACTTATGCTCAAATGGATGAAAAAAAGGAAAAAAAGGGATTTGTTATTATTGTGATGAAAAATGGAGTCCTAACCATATTTGCAAGGCCTCAAAAGTGTATTTGTTGCATGGGGAAACTAGTGTTGAGCAAGAAGTGGTTGACAGTAGTGAAGGAGAATTGTTACCTAAATCTGAAGAAGATGGCAAGAAGGGCATTGAAGAACTTGAGGTATCATTAAATGCTATCTCAGGTTGCATTAATAGTAATGCTATGAAGTTGCTGGGAAAGATTGGCTCCATGTCTGTTGAAATTCTTGTAGACTCGGGATGGATCCACTCATAACTTCATGGACCCATTAGTAGTGGAATCTGCAAAATTGAAGGTGGTAGAGGATGGTGGGTTGTAGGTTAAGGTGGCAAATGGAACCAAAATATCCAGTCAGGGTAAATGTGAAGAGCTGGTTAGTATTCAGGGTACTAAATTCAAAATTCCATTTCATGTCCTCACCCTTGGTGGCTGTGACATTGTGTTAGGAGTTCAGTGGTTGAAGACAATGGGTTCCATTCAATGAGATTTTACTAAAATGTCTATGCAGTTTGGAGTTACGGATAGGAAGTTGTCATTACAAGGTATTAATTCTGATGTGACAAAATGGGAAGCTGAGACTAAATTGTTAAAGTCCTCTTTTGTTAGGAAGTAAGGGTGGTTATTGCAATTGGTGGTAGTTGAACCAAGTTTGGAAAAGGTTGAGTTGCAAGCTGAAGTGGAGGAAGTGTTGCAGCAATTTTGGTCAGTATTTGAGGAACCAGTGGGATTGCCACTAGTTAGAGCCTTTGATCACCAGATTCTTTTAAAGGAAGGCACTGCACCAATTTCAGTGAGGCCTTATCGATATCCTCACTACCAGAAATCAGAGATAGAAAAAATTGTGCAAGACTTGTTGAAGAATGGAGTTATAAGAACTAGTCAAAGTCCAATTTCATCTCCAGTTTTGCTTGTTCAAAAAGCTGATGGAACTTGGAGGATGTGTATGGATTATCGAGCACTCAATCAAGCAACTATCAAAGACAAGTTCCCAATTCCTGTTATTGATGAGCTGCTTGATGAACTTTATGGTGCAAAATTTTTTTCAAAGCTTGATCTCAGATCAGGCTATCATCAAATAAGGGTAAAGGAGGATGACATACCTAAAACTGCATTTAGAACTCATGAGAGCCACTATGAGTTCTTGGTAATGACATTTGGGCTTACCAATGCACCTGCAACCTTTCAAGGGTTGATGAACTAGGTTTTCAAGCCTTATCTTCGAAAATTTGTGTTAGTTTTTTTCGATGATATCTTTATTTATAGTCAAAACATGGTGGAACACCTTGCACACTTGAAAACAATATTATCTGTTTTACAGAAGCAGTCCTTGTTTGCAAAAAGATCAAAATGTAAGTTTCCAGTTACTGAAGTTGATTATCTTGGGCATATTATCTCTGGGAAGGGAGTAATGGCTGATCCAACTAAAATTTCTTCCATGCTTGATTGGCCTATACCAAAAACAGTGAAGGCACTAAGAGGGGTTTTAGGCCTTACTAGTTACTACAGAAAATTCATCAAAGGTTATGGATCCATTGCTGCTCCATTAACATTGTTATTGAAGAAGAATTCACTTGTTTGGTCTGTAGAAGCTGAAGAAACCTTTAATCATTTGAAGGCTGCTGTTGCAAAGCTTCCTGTCTTGAAGTTGCAAGATTTTTCTAAAGAATTTACAATTGAGTGTGATGCCTCGGGGGTGGGGCTAGGAGTTGTGTTAATGCAGGATAACCAACCAATAGCTTTTTTTAGCAAGGCTTTGAAGGGCAAGGCATTGTCTTTGTCAACTTATGAAAAAGAATTCTTAGCATTGGTATATGCAGTGGGCAAGTGGAGGCCATACCTGTTGGGTCAGACATTCAAGATCAAAACTGACCAACAAGCATTGAAACATTTATTGGAGTAGAAGGTGGCTATTGAGGCTTAACACAAGTGGATCTCAAAGCTCATGGGATATGGTTTTACTGTAGAGTACAAGAGAGGTCGAGACAACAAAGTTGCTGATGCACTTTCTAGGAAAGAGGAGGAAGAGTCAACTACATTGGCTCTTATTTCATTCCCCACTCCTGTGTGGTTAGAAGAGCTGAAGCAAAGCTATTCATTTTCTATTGAGATTGCTAATCTTTTGGGTGATTTACAGCAAGGGAAGCAAGTCTCAAAGGAATTTTCTCTTCAGAAAGGACTCATTTTCAGGAAAGGCAAATTGTTGTTAGTGCCTTCTTCACCCTTCCATCAAAAGGTGTTGCAACATATTCATCATAATCCTGAAGCTGGCCATCTTGGGTATCACAAAACCCTAAAGAGAGCTAGGTTGGATTTTTACTGGCAAGGATTGAGGAAGGACATAAGGAAGTTGGTGAGGGAGTGCCAGATTTGCCAGATGAATAAGCATGAGACTATGCTGCCAGTAGGGTTACTCCAACCCTTACCTATTCCTCAAAGTCCTTGGCTTGACATTGCCATGGATTTTATTGAGGGCCTTCCAAGCTCAGGTGGCATGTCAGTAATTCTAACTGTCGTGAACAGACTAACTAAATTTGGCCATTTCTTTCCAATGGCTTACCCTTACACAGCCAGTAGGGTGGCTGAGGTTTTTTTTAAAGGTGTATTCAGACTCCATGGATTACCTAAAACAATTGTGTCTGATAGGGTTGCGATTTTTACCAGTTTGTTTTGGAGGGAGCTATTCAAGATGCAAGGGACTACTTTGGCTTATAGCTCAGCTTACCATCCTCAATCTGATGGTCAAGCTGAGGCATTAAATAAGTGTGTGGAAGGATACTTGAGGTCCTATGTGGGATCTAAGCCAAAGAGTTGGTGCACGTGGCTGCCAATGGCAGAATGGTGTTATAACACCTCTGTACATTCCTCTACTGGTTTTTCACCATTCCAGGCTTTATATGGGTTTCCTCCTCCCAAATTGTTGACATATGTTCCAGGCACTACTGCTAATGCAGCAGTGGATTAGCAATTGAGGTCTAGGGATGAGATATTATCATTGTTAAAGGAGAATTTGAAGAAGGCTCAGGAAAGAATGAAATTGTTTGTTGATAGAAAAAGATTTGAGAGGGTTTTTGCAGAAGGTGATTGGATCTATCTCAAGTTGCATCCTTATAGACAAAAGTCTATAGCCATGAGACACAACATGAAGTTGTCCCCGAGGTATTATGGCCCATTTCAGATCCTTGAGAGGATTGGAATGGTAGCTTATAAGTTGAATCTGCCTTCCTCCTAAAATATCCATCCTGTTTTTCATGTCTCATGTTTGAAGAAGAAACTCGGTGATCATATTTTTCCATTGTCTACTTTGCCTCCAGTTGACAAAGAAGGTAGTGTACAACCTGAACCAGAAGTCATTTTGGAGAGAAGGATGAGGCAAGTGGGGAACCATGCCTCTACTGAAGTGCTTGTCAAGTGGGTAGGGGCTGCCATTGAGGATAGTTCATGAGAATTGCTGTAGAACCTTAGAGCTTCGTATCCTCATTTGGTGGGCACGATTCTATAATGTGTCACGAGTGCCTTGTGGGCAAGGCCTTGAAGAGGTAGGGATTTTCACGAGTGCAGTGGGCAAGGCTTGAAGAGGGTGAAGAGAAGAATAGAAGTGCAGTTTGTGTAGAAGGGAATAACGGAATTAACAGATGAGGGATAATAGAAATAACAGAATGAATTCCTTTAGTGATACGGTGCGTTTTATTTTGTTGTAAGAAATAAGTAAAACGGTGCGTTTTGTCGTTGATGTAATTCTTCTTTCGTGTTTAGTTTTTGTAGTTTGCGTTTTGAGTCTTAGAGCATTGTACTATTTTTCTTCTTCACGACTACTTCTATAAAAGCAGGAGAATTCATGTAAATGGATCGAAGATTCTAGTAAGATCAATTTCTAGAGGTTGGGAATCCCTCGAAGATTCTCTGCAAGATTCATCATGGAATCTTGATCATACTTTCTGAGTTTTCTCTGTGGTTGTTGTTGCTTCTTTCTGTGTGATTCTGAGTGCTAGGCAATGAGGATCTAGAAGGAACCTTACACTCACTGTGGGTCTTGAGATGGTTTACCTCTCTCGAGCTGCCTTCCAATATTCCTGTGTATGAAGAGTGTTCCTCGATTGCAGATGAGACTGCTATTACACAGCTTGATCAAACCGATCTAGGATTCCACTAGAAAGGGCATGATTGAGTTTGGAAGGAAGAAGAGAGGAATTCTCGAGAAGGTGTGTCAGTCAAACTCGTGAAGTAGGATGGGATTAACAGAAGTAGTCATTTGGGAGTCAACCAAATGGCTGGACCGAGCCAAGCTTTATCACCAGATTTGCTTTGTTTTAATCGAGTCAAAGACTCCATTGGGTCATCATACCCATTTGGACCAAACCTGGCCGCTCAAGGCTTTAGTCATAGATTCCCATTCAAGTTCTTGTCCTGATTCTTCCCAATCTTGAAACCAAGTTAAAGCTTTACCCCTCATGTAAAATGAGGCTAACTTAACTTTCTGTTGTGGCAGGGTGTTATGAAAAACAAAGAATTGTTGTACCTTATAGATCCATCCAGTTGGATCATCTCCATGAAAAGTTGGGAAGTCAAGCCTTACAATCCTTGTCTGCACATCACCCGCAGGCCTCCTGTCCCCATCTTCCTCGTGATCATGCAGTCCTGATGAAGATCCTCCAGAGCTGTGATTGTGACCCTTCTTCTGCAGTTCTCCCTATATTATTGCCATATGTTGTAGCATTGTATCCATCTGTCTTTTTATTGACAACATTTCGGTTTCAAGAGTTTTATATTGGCCATTTGTATTTTTTTTAGGTTGCTCAGTCCTTCTTGTATGTCCTTGAACCTTGTGTTTTCTGCCATTTCTGAAAAGGGTAAAGCAGGATTTCACAGGAGGTGTCTCTGGTACCACTTTGTAACAAGCCTATTGAAAAAAGGCTATAAAAACTAGGGTTTGCTCTCTTCGAGGGGAGCTCCTCCAGAAATGATAGAATGAGAGATAGAAAGAAAAGATAGAAGATGACAAAAAAGTTTGAATTCATTTCGCATCTGTAGCAAAGGATACTGTCCAGCTTAAAAAGGTGTCAGCTGGCTAACGGTCAGGAAACAAACAAAATAAGCTAACAATAAAAGTAACGGACCATAGAGGCCATATTGTCGTAAAGCCAAACGGCCAAAATAAAGAAATACAAACATAAAATAACTGGGCCCCAGGGGAACACACTCCCAACCCGTTAACGAAAATAAAGCAAATCTGGTGATAAAGCTTGGCTCGGTCCAGCCCTTTTGTTGACTCCCAAACGACTAAGACTTCTGTTAATCCCATCCTACTTCATGTGTTTGACCGACACACCTTCTCGAGAATTCCTCTCTTCTTCCTCCCAAACTCAATCACGCCCTTTCTAGTGGAATCCTAGATTGGTTTGATCAAGCCGTGTAACAACCCTCCATTCTTCAGAACACCTTGCCTGCAAGGTGTGGGAAATCCTCTCTCAGCTTCAAATATTTCTCCCACGTAGCTTCACTGTTGTCCTGGCCTTGCCATCGCACCAAAACTTCAGCCTTTGCTTGATTACCCACCTACACCATTTGGCATGCTAGTATCTCGGCGGGCTCTAGGCTGAGGACTTCGTCGTGGTCTACTAGAGGGAGATCGGGTATGGCTGTTGTTGAAGACCCGATTTTCTTTTTGAGTAAAGATACATGGAAGTGGGGTGAATCCGTGCGTGTGGTGGTAGATCTAGTCTGTAAGCAACCTTACCCACCCTTTGAAGAATTTGAAACGGCCCAAAAAATTTCGGAGCTAGCTTGTGATTTAGGCAGAGAGCCACCATAGCTTGCTTGTACAACTAGAGTCTGAGGTAAACCCATTCCCCTTTTGTGCATTCCCTCTCTTTCCTTCTCAGATTTGCGTATTTTTTCATTCAGTCTTGGGCTTTTTGCAAGTTGTGTTGGATGACCCGTGAAATTCGGTCCCGATTTTGGAGGTGTTCTTCCACTGCTGCAACCTTTGCAGTGCCTGATATATATTCTAACCAACGGGGAGGGGGGTATCCATATAGTGCCTCAAAGGGGGTTAATTTGGTTGACCCGTGTGGGGAAGAATTATACCACCACTCAGCTAGTGGTATCCATGTTACCCAGTCCCTAGGTATGTCACCTGAGAAGCATCTCAGAAAATTTTCAAAGGTTTTATTTACAGCCTCTGTTTGACCATCCGTTTGAGGGTGGTAGGCTGTACTTAATGCCATTTGGACCCTTTGTAAACTGAATAGCTCATGCCAAAATTTGCTTGTGAAGGTTCTGTCTCTATTCGAGACTATTGAGAGGGGTAAGCCATGTAATTTAAAGATATGTTTGATGAACAAATTGGCGAGGTCTTGGGCAGTGTTTGGGTGCTTTAGGGGTGTTATGTGGCTGTATTTCCTGAGTCTTTCAATTACTACCCACAAGTTGTTAAACCTCTGAGAATTAGGCAAACCCTCAACAAAGTCCATCGTGATGTGTGTCCAAGGTTGAGTGGGAATGGGAAGGGGTTGTTCACATCCTCTGATAAACTGCTTAACCTCACTCTTTAGACCTAGCCAATAAAAATCCCTCCTCATCCTCTGAATGGTTTTATCAAAACCCGAGTGTCCCCCCATGGGTTGCTATGGCCCAATTCTAAGAAACGAGTCTTAAACTCCTTATGTTGGGGAATGTACAATCTTTGTTTGTATAGAAGCAAATATGACCTCATGGTATACTTGGGGCCTAATTTATCTTCCTTAAAAAGAGAGATTAGAGCTTGTACCTTAGGGTCCGTTTCGTAGGCAGCCTTTAGGTCTTCCAGCCATTCCACAATGGGGAAGGAAATGAGCATTAATGTCCCTTCCTCATTTTGCTCCTTTCAGGATAGGGCATCAGCAACTTTGTTCTCAGGCCCCTTTTTATATTCTACAATAAAGTTGTACCCCAACAATCTGGAAACCCATTTTTGTTACATTGGGGTTCCTATTCTTTGGTCCAAAAGATGCTTGAGGCTTTGCTGGTCCGTCTTAACTTTGAAAGTTCCCCAAGTAGATACGGTCTCCATTTCACCACTACAGTCACAAGTGCAAATAGTTCATTCTCGTAAGTGGATAAGTGTAGAGCCTTCCCTTTTAGTGATTGGTTGAAATATGCAATGGGTCTCCCTTTCTAAATAAGGACAGCCCCAATAGCTGTGCCTGAAGCGTCACATTCAATAGTAAATGGTGCTGTAAAATCTGGTAAAGCTAGCACTAAGGGGCAAGACACAACTTCCTTCAACTTGTGGAAAGCTATTTTAGCTTCCTCACTCCACTTGAATCCATCCTTTCTCAACATTCTGGTTAGTGGGCCAGCGATGTCTCTGTAGCCTTTAATGAATCTCCTGTAGTATCCAGTCAACCCCAAGAATCCCCGTAATGCCTTGATAGATCCGGGAAGGGGCCATTCTTGCATGGCTTGTAATTTTTCTAGATCCGCCTTCATCCCTTGTCCAGAAATTAAGTGTCCCAAGTAGGCTATCTCCTTGCACCCAAACCTGCATTTAGAAAGCTTAGCAAACAACTTGTGCTCTCTTAAAGTTTTGAGAGTCACCTGTAAATGCCTCAAATGGTCAGTTTTAGGTTTATTGTAAATCAGTATATGGTCAAAGAATACCAATATAAATTTCCTCAAATGAGGTTTGAACACCTCGTTCATCAAGCTTTGGAAAGTAGAAGGGGCATTAGTTAGCCCGAATTCATAATGACCCTAATGGGTCCTAAAGGCTGTTTTGTGTATATCAGAGGGTTTCACTCAAGTTTGGTGGTAACCCAACTTTAGATCCAGCTTAGAAAAGATCATGGCACCATGCAACTCATTCATCAACTCCTCCACTACAGAAATAGGGAATTTATCCTTAATAGTGACTACATTAAGGCCCCTATAGTGCACACATAACCTCCTCGACCCATCCGCCTTCCTAACCAACAACACTGGGGAACAATTGGGGCTTTGGCTAGGCCTTATTGCTCCTGAATGTAACAATTCCCTGACTATCTTTTCAATTTCATCTTTTTGGAAATATGGGTAACGGTAGGGACACATGGAAATGGGTTTGGTGTTGGGTATGAGATTTATAGAATGGTCATGGGTTCGGGTGGGGGGTAGGCTTTTTGGCTCCTTAAACACTTCAGGATATTCTTTGAGTATTCTCTTTATAGTTGCTTAAATTTGATCTTCAATTGGTTTGTTTTCACCTTCCATGACATGTAAAATTATGCCCCTTTTCTCCAGTTTATTAAAGACATTTAGAGAGCCTTCCTCAATTAATCTTTTTGTTGTCAACCCTTGTAACTGCACTATTTTTCCCTTAACAGAAAATTGCATGGTTAACTTTTGGAAGTACCGCAAAACATTACCCAACTCCTATAGCCAATGGATGTGTAGCATCATATCACAACCTGCTAGGACTAATACATGGACCTCAACTGTAAAGTTGGTACCCTGAATGTTAACGCATTCCCTTCATTAGGTAGGATTTCCCTGCTTGCCACTTTCACTTTAACTTTCTCTTCAAGATTAATGGGTAGTTTGACTCGGTTTAACACAGCTCGATCCAAAAATTTTCGGTTGATCCAGTATCTATGAGTATTGTCAACCACTGAGGTCCAATCTTCCCCATCACTTTCATGGTTTTTGGGTTTTGGGATCCTATTAAGGCATGTAGAGATATTTATGGGTTTATGGCTATGTCTAGTTCTGTTTTTAAAATGTTTGGGTTCTCTAACTCACCCACGGTTTCCACCATATCCCCTTCTTTTTCAGATTCAAACAACACCTCTTCTAACAGGTACAACTTTGGATTTTGGCATTTATGTCCTACTGTCCACTTAGAGTCACAATAGTAGCATAATCTATTTTCCCTCATTTCTTTCATTTGGTTTTGGCTTATTTTTTGGATCTGCAGGTTAGGTTTGGGAAATGTTTTGGGAGGTTCACTGTTGGGTAGGTTGGGTCTTTTGAGTATTCCTGGATTAGGTGAATACATAAAACTAGATTTGTTTGGTTTCTTGGAGAGGTATACTTTCTCTTCTTGTATTTTTGCTAGACTGTAAGCTGTGGTTAGATTTGGTGGGTTGAACATTCTAACAGTTAGTCTAATCTCATCTTTTAGACCATTGAGAAAACAAATTAGCTTATATTTCTCTGATAAGCCCTTCAGTCTATTAGATAAATATTCAAATTTATCCTTATATTTCTCCACCGTATTAACATGTGAAGTGGGCTGAACTGGTGAGGATTATCTCGATGACGGCAGGAGGGGGGTGTTGCCCACAGTGAGGAGTTCTGTGTTGAGATGAGGGGTGCGTGAAGGGGTGGGTGTTGGATTGTTTCCTTCATTGATCTCCCTCTCTTGTACATAAGTACCCTCCTCCCTCTCAAATTTTCAATAAAGTTTTAAATCTCCCTCTCTTGTACGTAAGCGCCCACCTCCCTCTCAAATTTTCAGTAAAGTTTTAAACTTGGCATAAGAGAGGTAGAGCTTCTCATTTTCATTCACTAACGGAGAGGGAGAGAAAGAGGAATCCATGGGGCTAAAACAAGAAACCTTCTCCGAATCAGTCTTTGAGTTTTAAGTTCTTGACCTTCACCATGTCGTGCTTAGCCCTCTCTCTCCAACTTGATCTGAGGTATTTTTATTTTTTCCTTTAATTTTTTTTAGCCCGATTGGTTAGAAGTGTAAAGTGGTCTACTTTTAACAAAGAGAAAAGCTATTTTGCCGCCCCAATGGTACTGCTGAAGTGTATTGTTTGGTAATTTTTTTTAATGATTAAGGAAGTGATTTTAAATGTATTGATGTATTTTTTATTTTTTAAAAATATTTAAATATATTAAAAAAAGGTGAATAGAAAAGAAAAAAAAAATTGCAAAAGTAACTGGTGGTAAAACTGAGTGGTGCTAATTGTGAAGGACCTCTTTGGCCAGTGCAGAACTGTGAAGGACATTGAGGTTCTTATTCTTTCTTTCATTTTTGTGTAAATTTGAATATTGCGTTTAATTCTTTAACTTTGAGTAATGGGTTTGAATTTTTTTTTTTTTTGTATGGATTGAAGATTGTTATGGGCCTGCTTGTACTAAATAATTATGAGAATTAAATTGTAACTAGGCTCTTCGAGGGGCCTGGCCTCCAATATATTCAATTAGTGGATGATAATTGATGGAATTCATTGATAAGCAGAATACAATACTTATAGGTAGCATGACTGGACTCAGTCAAACACTAGCGTTGATTAAACAACTAACAGACCCATGATGAATAGACACATGATGGAACTAACCCACTAAAACAATAACAGACCCATGACTGATATGCCCACGTAGTGACCCATGACCCAACTAATGAAACAAACAACAATAAAAGTAAATTACAAATTTGGCCCATTTGCAACCTAGCCCATGTAACCCATAGACATAAACCGAAAGACTAGGGTTTCATAACACATCCCCCATCTTTAGAAGACCTTGTCTGCAAGGTCTGGGTACCGCCGCTGCAAATCCTCACGATCTTCCCAAGTCGCATCCTCCATAGCCATGCCCTTGCATTGAATTAACATCTCTGCCCCTGCTCTGCGACCTTTCGTGACCATCCTCCTCTCCAACACCTTCTCGGGCTCAAGAACTAGGGTTCCTTCGACCGTGAGTTTGAGAAGGTCTGTCAGAGGCTATACATGTGTTCCCAATGTCTTCTTAAGGCATGAAACACGGAATATTGGATAGATCTGTGATTGCTTCATCAAATCAATCCTATATGCCACCTTCCCAATCCGTTGCAACACAATGAAGGGCACATAATAACGAGGACTGAGCTTGAGGTTCCTTCGCATGGAAACTGACATTTGTCGATATAAGCGTAACCTCAGGTAAAATCTATCTCCGATCTGGAACTCTCTGTCAGTATGCTTTTGATCTGCGAACATCTTCATGTTTTCTTGCGCCTCTTGTAAATTTTCACGAACTAACCTATTTATGAGTTCCTTGCTCCTGAGTTCTTCCTCCAGTGCTTGCACCTTTGTGGAGCCCGGTTCATAAGGGAGCATCCGAGGTGATCGTTGTCCATAAATGACCTCATAAGGTGAGATCTGTGTTGAAGTATGCTCTGAAGTGTTATATGCATACTTAGCTAGTGATAGCCATCTAGCCTAATCTCATGGTCTATCTCCAGAAAAGCATCTTAGGCGGCATTCTAAACCCTTGTTCATGATTTCAGCCTGACGATCGGTTTGAGGATGGTAGGTTGAAATGATTAGTAACTCCGTGTTACTGATCTTGAATAACTCCTTCCAGAATTGACTTGTGAAAACTGGGTCGCTATCACTGACCCAGTGCTACTGTGAGTGCTGTATATGGATGTGAAAGTGACATGAAATGAGCATATTTGCTCAATTTGTCAATTACAACCATAATCGTAGTTTTCTCTCCTGAAGGTGGTAGTCCTTCGATGAAATCCATACTGATGTCTTCCTAATTCCTTGTAGGAATGAGTAGTGGTTGGAGCAGACTCATGGGTTGTATGACCTTCACTTTATTTCTTTGGCATGTGTCACATTCACGAACAAAGGCCCTGACATCCTTGCGTAAACCAGGCCAGAAAACACCTTTTTAATTCTTGAATAAGTTTTATAAACACCTATGTGGGCCCCTAATGGACTGTTGTAGAGTTGATGTAGGCCTTGTTGCTGGAATGGCACCAAACTCCCAAGGTGTAATCTGCCGAAGAGCAACCCACTGCAGATTTGGTAGTAAGTAAGGTCCAAGATTCCTTGATGGTAGTTGCTAATAAGATCCTACAACTAGGAATCTTGGGGGTAAGATTTCTGTAACTCATCTATCCATTGTGTTTGTATGAGACTTACTACTTGTAATTGGGAGTTGGTGGTATTGGTTTGGTTGATGGTGGTGTTTGGTTGTGGTTGAATTTGGAGATTGGGTTGTGTTTGGGCTGTTGCCTGGATTGTTGGTTTTGGTTAGTTGGCATAGGGTATACAGGATAAGGCATCAGCAACTATATTGGTATTCCCACTCTTGTATTCCACATAGAAGTTGTAGCCTAATAACTTTGAAACCCATTTATGTTGGGCAGGGGTTCCTACCCTTTGTTCCAATAAGTACTTTAGAGCCTGCTGATCATTGTGGACAGTGAAACGTTGTCCCAGTAAATAATGTCTCCATTTCCTTATAGCCATCACCAATGCTAGGAGTTATTTCTCATAGGTGGATAGTGTCAAACTCTTCCCTTTCATATGAAACTTGCTTACTGGTTGTTAACTGCTAATACTTTGTGGTCTGAGTTTTTTTGGGCAAAGTACTTCAGAAATGAGCATATTTCGTCATATTTTGAAAGGCCTATTGACTCCCATTTTTGGAAGTCGGTTATGTCATGTCTTCCGGAAGTAACGAATAATGTTAAAGTGCTGGTGATAGGTGGAAATGCTTCTGGTTTGACAAATGGCTTGCTTCGGGTGCTTTATCTATAAGAGTTGAGGCTGTGTTAAACTCTAAATTATGCATTAAGGATTGCTGGCTTAATAATTCTTGGAATTCTAAATAGTTAATGGAGTTAGTTGGTGTGGAAATAACAGAGGAGATTTTACAAAATGTGCTTGTTGGAAAAAGTGGACAAGACATGTTCATTTGGAAACCTTCTCCTGATGGTAGATTTTCTATAGGCACGGCGTGGGAGGTGGTGAGAAGTAAAAGTCCGAATACATTGTATCATGAATGGTTTTGGCATAGTGTGTTGCCGAAAAGAATTTCAGCTTGCCTATGGAAAGCTTGGTCCAGCTGTTTAGCTGTGGATGATAGAGTGCAGAGCAAGGGTATATATTTGGCTTCATCCTGTGATTGCTACAATCGGAAAGCCCCAAAAACAATGGATCACGTACTGTCTTCAGGAGATGTGGCTTCGGCTGTTTGGTTCCACACAAGTGCTGTGATCGGAGTTCCTTTTCGAAGACATTTGCCTTGGAAAACTAGAGTCATGATATGGTTTTATTATGCACAAAAATCCTCCATCAAAGGTACGTTAGTGGGTTTAATTCCTTGCCTAATTACTTGGAGCTTGTGGAAAAGAAGGTGCATAGAATGGAAGGCTTGCAGGATAATGCCGAGAAAATTTGGAGAGATGTTCAGTTTTGGATTAATTTTTTGGTTGATAATCTTATATCTATCCAAAAATTATCCATGCAAGACATTAAAATTCTAGAAGAATTCTAGGTTGAACGTCCTAGTATTAGGGTGAAAGACGTAAAAATTGTAACTTAGTCCAAACCCCCTGCGGGTTGGGTGAAACTTAATTGTGATGGGAGTTGTCGTGGAAATCTGGGTAATTCGGGAGGTGGTGGAATTATCCGTGATAATAACGGTGTGATTAAAGCAGCGTTTTTAGCTCACTTTGGGAACGAGACAAACAACGGGGCCAAACTAAAGGCTATTTTGGAGGGCATTCATCTATGTAAGCAGTTTCACTTTTTTAATGTCATTATTGAAAGTGACTCTTGTATTGTTGTAGACTGGTTCTGGAAAGGGAGATGTACCTTATGGTATCTTTGGGATTTATGGGATGAATTAAACGTGGAGCTTGAGGGAGTGAATTACTTTGTGGTGGTCCATCAATATCGGAAAGGAAACAGTGCAGCTGATTTTCTGGCTAGAGAAGGAGAAACGGGAAATAATGATATTTATGAAGGGTATCTTTGCTTACCACAACGTCTAAAAGGTATTATCCGTGTTGAGAAGCTAGGTATTCCTTATTTTCGTAAATGAAAGTGTTGCTTCAGAGTTTTTTAGGCTGCTCAGTTTTTATTTTTTTTTTCTTAGGCTTGTTTAGATTTTATTGTTTTATTATTTAGCCTGTTTAGATTTTCCTTCTGATAGGCTTGTTTAGACCTTTGTTGTTTTATTCTTTAGGCTGTTTAGATTTCTTGTTTTGGTTTGTTTGGTTTGTATTTGGGAGGATTATTGGTCTTAGTGTAATCTCCCAGACGATTGGTTTGTAACCACGGTTTTCCTCCACCATAAGTGAGGGCTTATTAATAAACTTGGGACGAGGCCATCAATATGTGGCTACTGGCTCTTTGAAAAAAAAAAAAACACATCATGCCATTCTTGTCATTTCATAACATTTTCATAGTGATAGTGGTGCCCCCAACCCCCGCGTACGGAAACTCGAGAATCGAGAGCCTGGATGATGACAATACTGTCACGCATCCCAACGATAAGTGCCAAGTGTGTATACATGCAACAGTGTACAACAAAATCAAAGCAGTTGATAATTTAAGTACCAGAATTGTTTAATACAAATTCACTTAAAACAAAACGTTCTAAAGAGTAATACAGTTATCCCATAAAAACATAATAATTCCAAAAATACATAATTCAACAAGTGGGAAACAAATCCCAAACACGAGCGAGTGATCCCAAATTACTCATTCAACGGAGCCAAATCCTCAGGCTCATCAGCAGCATCTGCAACAAAATCTACGATACAATAAAATAGTACCGCAAGGTAAGGAATACCACATGAGATGTGAATCTCTGTAAGTAACAATCCAAACAATCCATGAGATGAAAATGCATTAATGCAACCAACAATTATGCATGCATATGATGGAATATGCATTAGACCCCAAAACATCATTTTTCCCGAAAATGAATATTTTCCAACGAACGCCAAAATTCCATTTTGGCCCAAAAATATATCCATGAAAACATTTCCCAAAACAATAATCTACCATTTTCCCAGAAAATGATTCACACAAAATCTTTTTATCCAACACATGTTATTTTACCAGAAAATAGCCTAATAATCCATTTTAACTGTATGCATCATGATCTCCCCTAGGGACCATCCGCACTCCCTGGCTCCCTTCATCACACCACGGGTAACGACCGTACGAGTGATTTCGTAACTAGCGATGGCCAGTTCCGTGCCTAACACGTTCGTGGCCAAGCATCCTCTAACCCCCGCAAGCAAGAGGAGCCACGGAGTCGGCACGAGAGCGTTACCATCCCGTCCGATCCCGTTGTTGCCCGGCAAAAACCCAAGGGACGTCACTCAGTATATTTAGCTCCTGAGTGACCAGAGGAGCTCCACCAAGATAATGCCCCATCTCGGCTTTGGGTCGTGATACACATGCACCCAAAAAGTTTTTCTCACATGAAAACCCAGTTTTCAAATATACACATGAACATGCATGCAATATGCGAAAACCTAGTTTTTATTTACAAACATAAACATGCGTGCAATTATGCATTGTACATGACACGACACAAATATCCAACAGCCAACAAATCCCAGCATAATCCAATCACACAACAACTCCATTCTCCAATCCAACCAACCCCTTACTCTTCGGACTCAGTCCGGCACAACCAACCAATTCACAGTAAATATGAGTTAGCGCAAAAATACATTTAAATCTCAAAAGTTATTTGGAAATATACTTACAGCGCTATAATATAATTTTTAAAGAATTATGGAAGTGCTAGAAGTGACGGCACAACAATGCAACAATGCAAAATGCACAAGGGCCGTGGGTCTCAAAAACCCAACTTTTGAACGGGGACAAACGAATACTTGGGATGACTAGGTAAGGGTTTAGAGGTGTTGGTGAAGCTACTAGTGGTGGTGGTTGTCCATGGGTGGTGGCGTGGATGGCAATTGAAAGCCAAAACACCCAAATCGAAAAATGAGCTAGAGAGGCTTCAAAGGTGGCGGATCGGGGCTGAGGTTGGGTGGTTTAGGTAGCTGAAGGGCCGATGGTGGTGTGGTGAAAAGATGGTGGCCAATGGTGGCGTGACGGCGGCGCTGGAATGAAAGATGACCTAGGCTTGAAGCCGTGCGTGGAGGCTAATGACGGCAAGGGAGGAGTTGAAAATGGAAGGGGAAGATTGCCAGCCGGAGGGGAAGAAAATGGGAGGGGTGGTGTCGCACATGGAAGGTGCAAGGCGGCGCTATGGGAGGAAGAAGCAAATAGACGGGAAGAGAGGGGAAGAATTGTCACGCGCACGGGAGGAAAAAGCAGAGGGAAAGAAGGAGAGAAAGGAAAATAAGGAAAAAGAGAAGAGGAGAAAGAAAAAGTGAGGGAAAGAAATGAGATCCAATCCTCACAACTTGGGTCACAAAATTGATCCAACAAAATGAATTTCAAAATAGTAAGTTGAATAGAATAATTTAAACACAGTGACTAGCTAAAATAAAATAATAGTAAAAATCCAACAACACAATAATTATTAAGTCCAACATTAAACTGATTTAAAGTAAAGAGTAATTTAAATGCAAAAAAATAATTAATATTAAGAAAGCATATCAAAATAAATTTCACAACTTAAAAATCATAAAAATAAACCAACGAAAAATCTGATAAATTTAAAACAAGAGAACCAATATTTAAATTAATTAAAATACTCCTTCAATTAAAATATACTAAAATACGAGATATCACAGTGATCATATCACATCGTAGCATATCATGGCCTATCATAACATAACATAACATGGAGCTCAAATGCTTTAAGCATTTCATGATTCATATGAATGGATATCTCACTGCTCCTTAAGCACTGTGTGTTCCCTGCTAGTTACTGCATCAACCAACGATCCACTTGATCGAGGTGACCATGTCATAGTATGAACTTGTCCTTTTACGCAGTTCGCTTACTTCGCCTTCACCAAACAACACCCACTAGCTTTAGGTGCAATCCCGCTCCAGTGTCATTTCCTTAAGGAACCATTTGAGGCCTGCCGACTATACTTCGTCGACCCAGGGGTCTCCAATAGACTTTAAACATTCCAGAGTGGATAAGGAGTTCTACTGATGCATTTCCCCGTCCTAGCACTTGGGGTCGCGATAAAATATAGTTTTGACTCTTTTCTTTCGAAAACATAGACTTACATGCATGTGACATGAACATATGACGTTACACTTTACCATACTCATGCAAATATGTACAACCCTAAACATATACGATCCAATTCACAATGTACATCTCACAATATGGCTTGAAAACATTAGAACAAGCAATCATATGATGAATACATGTAAACATACTTGAATCACCCTCCTCAAAACCCAAAACAAATTCGGATTCCTTTGATATGGCCTTGGTCAAATCATCCAAGTCCTCCAAACATGGATTTATATCATCACAACACATATTCTCATGCTTTTACATATTCATAGATCAAAACAAGCATGCATAGCACATATACATGTCAAAACCGAAACCTTAATCATGGCATATTCGAAATACACTTCAACAAACCATCATAAAAACATGGCATTTCATCTTAATATCAAAACCGAATATACATACCACAAGATAACAAGATTCAACCAATGAAAGACAAACAAAAGTTCACACAATATATACAAGTGCTATCCAAAGTAAGTTGGAAGTTTACTTACAAAAATCCGAAGTATAAACTTAGCAAAATCTGAAAAACACATGCAATACATAATAGAAAACAACTAGAGAAGCCCTAATCTCGAAATAAGAGTGGTCATGTGCATGCATCTAGGGTTTTCGAAAATGCTTTTTCATGAGAAACCCTAGAGTTTGAAACTTTTGAGGTTAAGAACCCCTAACCTTCTTCTAAGTGTTGGCCGTGGCCCTTAATCCCTCTACACTTTGTGTTCAAGAGCTTGAAACAAAAGATATTTTTTGGGCCCTTCCTCTTCTTGAAGAAAAACTATAGTTTCTAAAGTGAGAGTGTGTGCACATGTGGGAAAAACCCTAAATCCAAAACTTGGTATTGTTTTTCCCTCTTGGCTGTGTGTGTGTGTGAGAAACGATAGAATGGTTTTTACCTCCTTGTGCTTTCCTTCCTCTCGAATGGTGTAGGAGAAATCTTTGTGATTCTCAAAATAGTGGAGAGAAATGGTGGTGTTTGCTTGGTGAGAAAGTGGTGAGAAAATGTAAGAACTTGAAGAGAAAAGGTGGTTGCCAAAATCCTTAAAAGGAAAGTTGAAAACTTGAGCAAAAATCCAAGAGCCTTTATATCGATGCCACTTGGCAGAAAGACTCTTACCTTTCCCCCTTGATGGGATTGCATGGGAAATCCAAAAGTTGCCTTGTGTGGGGGTGGCGTGTGGCTCTAAAAAACCGAAACCCTATCTTGCCTCACCTTCCAATTTTGCCCTTCTTCCTTGTCTAGATACAATGCACTTGGTGGCTCAAAGGTAAAAACACAAAAACCCTAATCTTTCTTGAAACCCTACTAGTGTGCATGGTTGCCATGTGGCAAAAAGGGCGTGTGTGTGTCTTGCCCTTGCCGAAACCCCAGGTCACTTCTAGTGGCTTTTTGTCTTCCCAAGGCGACCCTTGAGTCTCCCCTATAGAGTTGCTGTCACCCCCCCCTCTCTCTTGCTGCTCCAAAAAGCTTCTTCTAGAACATGTGTTTCTCACTTCCCAAGCAATATATTTCTTGGAACTCCAAAAGTACCTTTTCAAGCTTGACAAGTGTCACTCTTAGGGGAATGGGCCATGCAAGTGGGCGTGTAAGCCCTTGGCCGAAACATTCTACCTTTTTCCTTGATTCTTCCACTCATTCTTCTAGAATCCTTTTGCATGTTTGACAAGTGTCACTTCTTGCCTTTTTCCGTAGATTTCTTTCTAGAAAAAGACTAAATGGCCCTTCTTGTGCCATGTGGTGCCTACACCCATTTTTAGAAATCACATTTGGGCTTCGAAGCCCTAAGTTTAACCTAGTTGGCTGAAATTTACATGGGCTTTGTCGGGCTCTTTCCTTCACCCATCTCTTTTGGACTCCCTATTGTTAGATCTGTTAGGATCCAAATAATAATAATAATAATAATAATAATAATAATAATAAATACAATATACTCTATGGCTTTTCCTTCCAACACTTAGAATCTTCTAATGACTAAAATAACTCTCCAAATAAAATAGGAATAGAGACTTGGCAAAGTCCGGTTTATCACATTCTTCCAAAGTCTCATTGGGGGGGGGGGGGGGGGTTTGTAATCCCTGTAATTGAACCATTGCACCATTAAAATTGAACTTCATAGTAAGTTTAACAAAATTTCATAAAATAGAACCAAGACTCCTTAGCCAGTCCACTCCCAAAACCACATCACATCCTCCCAATGTTAATAAATATAGATTAGTCTTAATCCTTAGGTTTTGTAGTTGAATAGGCACGACCCTACAAAAACCTTGGCAATGGAGGCTATCCCCATTAGCCACCTTAACTGTCAGCTGGCTTTCTCCCATTGACAGTTTTGACTTCCTTGCTACATATGGATCCACAAAGCTATGAGTACTACCTGTGTCAATAAGAATCAACACCTTTTGATGGTTAATCATACCTTCCACTCTCATGGTCTTTTAGGAAATAGATTCTGCCATGACATGTAAGGAGATGCCAAGCAATTCACCAACTTCTACCCCATCTTCATCAAATTCCTTTGAATGTATAATGGATAAAGTCCCTTCAGATGCTTCGGCCTCTTCTGTTTCCCCCTCTAGTCCTTCCAATAAAAATATCCTTGGTCTACTGCATCTGTGTCCTGGTTGAAACTTGCCATCACAATAATAACAAAGGCTCCTTTCATGCATTTCTTGCATTTGTGCTGGTGTGATCCTTCTAATAGGTATGGTGGGTTTTTTGGGTAGATTGGGTGGAAGAGGTCTCGGGTTTGGTCTGTTTGGTGGTGCTGGAAGTCTCAATATGGGAGCTAGTGGAGGTAATTTTAGTGAAAAATTTGGGTTAGTGGTGTTTTGAGTTTGGGATCTGGGTAGCAATCCTTGGGAACGGCGCATCACTTCCTCCTCCTGTAATCTGGCTAAACCAAAAGCTGTAAAAAGTGAGGAAGGTTTAAACATAGTAATAATAATTCTAAGATCATCTCGAAGTCCACTAAAAAAGGTACTAATGTGAAACTCATCTATTATTCCACTGATTTTATTTGATAATGCTTCAAATTGAATCTGATACTCCTCCATTGTACTTGGTTGTCTTAACTTTGTAAATTCTCCAACTGAATCCTCATATGCTGAGGGCCCAAACCTAACCTTTAAGGTAGTTACAAACTCATCCGAAGTGTGAACTGGGCTTGAGTCCATCAACCAACATTACCAAGAGAGGGCCTTACCCTCCATGTGAAAGAAGGCTACTTGTAGCCTTTGGTCATCAAGTATATGATAATAAGCAAAAAATCGTTGGGCCTTAAGAGCCCACTCCATAGGTTCTGAGCCATCAAACTTAGGGAATTCCAACCTAAGTGATTTGGCTTGTACCCCCCAATTTCCCTTAAAAAATGGATTATTACTAACCTTAGCATTCAAATTTGAGGACCTTTCACCTGAATGTGGATTTCCAACTATCACGGCTAACTGCTCATAGCTAGATGCTAGATTATTAATTTGTTGTAGTACTGCTCTAACATGTTCTTCTGATTTTCTTATTCTTCCCACAGGTGTATATTCTCCCCCTTAAACAATGCCACTACTTCAGCTAACTGGGACTACTGAGTACCTCTGCCATTTCGCAGGAACGCGGCTTTGAGACCAATGTTATGGGTCTGCTTATACTGTTACCTTGTTATATAAAATATAATAAGTATAGTTATCATAACTTATATTAATAGTAACTAGTAACTATAGTTAATGTTATATTATTACATAGCTTATATGAGTATAGTTATCATAACTTATAATAGCTATTGCTATATAGTAACTATATAATACTTACATTATAGTAGCTATGTAACTAATAAGTACTATATATATTAATTATATTAACTTGTATAGTTATCATAACTTATAATAGTTATAGCATTAGCTATATAGTAACTATATAATACTTACACTATAGTAGCTATATACAGTAATAAATACTATATATATATATTTTTGAAAATAAGCTAATTCATTCATCAAAGCAAGTGCTGGATACAAGGAGGATAGTCCTCAATAAGTATACAATCATCTTGGCAACTAAGAGCAAACTTTGCCAAATGATGTGCAATTCATTAACTTCCCTATGGACATGTAGAACAGACCAAGAAAGAAACTTGGATAGCATGACCTTAATGTCTCTAATAACAAGACCAGTATCACTCCAACTATCCTCTTTGTGTTGAATAGCTTTCACCACCGATAGAGAGTCACCTTCAAGAATAATATGTTGTAATCCCAATTCTGAACAAAAAGAAGAAGCCCTTCGAGCTGCTACAGCCTCACCAAGGAGTGGATCCAGGAACAAGTCCATTGATGAACACAATGATGCCATAACAGCTCCTTCTGAGTTCCTAACCATCACACCAATCCCCAACCTCGAGTTGCCTTTATCAATGGCAGCATCCCAATTAACTTTGAATACATCTAATGGAGGAGCAATCCACCTGTTGTTTTTAGGTTCTTGGATTTCCTTCTGTTTTGTCCCATTCTCCAGCCAAAAATTAATGGAAGCCATCTCTACTTGGACCAGCTTTGACACTTGAGAAGGGGGTTGGAATTGCTGTTCAAAGAGCCAGGTATTCCTTCTAAACCAAATAGCTTTTGCAGTGACAACAAATTCAATGATCTCCAGAGGAGATAAGTGATCCATTATGGAGGTCAGAGTATCTTTAAAAGATCCTTCAAGTAAACTTGATTTCTGAATTCTTTTTGAGCTCATAGACTATAATGGCACGAGTGACTGATTCTGGTTGAAGAGAGCAAATTGGACAGAGGGGTGAATCTACAATTTTTCTATTGTGCAAGTTCAGCTTAGTGGCAAGAGACTCACAAGCAGCTCTCCAAAGAAAGGATTTAGTGATTTGAGGTACTCAGATACCCCATACTTTGTTCCAGAATCTTGAATTGGGATTCTGAGTTGAAGATTGCCCCACTCTATCCTCTTTAAGTGAGCCTTGAAGGTGATAGGCACACCTTACAGAAAACTTTCCATTGCTTGAGCATCTCCAGGTCATCATGTCTTGGCTCCTGCATGGACTAATAGGGATCTGCTAATTAATTTTGCCTCAGAGGCTGAGAATATGTCATAAATGAGAGATAGATCCCACTGCATGGTGACTGGGTTGATGAGATTAGCAACTTGAGCTTCAGCCTCTAAAATGTGGATAGGAGATTGCACTCTAAATGTAGATGGGCATGGAAGCCATTGATCCTGCCAAATTTTGATTTTTCTTCCATCACCAACTTTCCATATCAAACCTGCCTTAAGTACTGGTCTGGCTAGTAGGAAACTCTTCCACACATATGAATCATGAGGTCTTAATTTGGCTGATAGAAAGTCCGAGGTAGGGAAATATTTGGCTTTGAGAACCTGAGCTGCAAGAGATAGAGGGTTTTGAATGATCCTCCAACCTTGTTTAGCCAGTAATGCTAAGTTAAAATGTTCAAAGTCCCTAAATCCCAAGGCCCCCTTCTGTTTGGATTTCCCTAAAGTTTGCCAGCTCAACCAATGGATTTTAGATCTATGATTGCTTTGACCCCACCAGAAAGATTGCAAAAGCTGGTTGAGGCTTCTAAGAATAGTTTTGGGAAGTTTAAAGATCCCCATGCTATAAGTAGGGATTGACTGCAGTACAGATTTAAGAAGGATCTCCTTCCCAGCTTGAGACAACATATTACTCTTCCAATTAACCATCTTAGCTTTGACCCTGCTAAGTATTGAGTGAAAAGCCTTGCTTCTATTCCTGCCCACATAAGATGGTGACCCCAGATATTTATCAAAGGATCCTGAAGCTTTGATTCCTGATTGTTGTAGAATGGCTTGTTGGACCTCAAGTTTGGTGTTCCTGTTAAAAAAGATTGAAGTTTTTTCAAGATTAAGCCTCTAGCCCGATACCTATTCATAGCTGCTTAATACTTGCTATAGTCTACACCATTCATCTGGGTTTGATCTGTAGAAAACCAAGCTGTCATCTGCGAAGAAAAGATGGTTCACATGAAAGGAGCCTCGAGCAGCTGGGATTCCAGAAATAACTCCCTGCATCTCAGCTTGATTTAGACTATGATTGAGGAATTCAGAACAAATGATGAATAGGTAGGGAGAAAGGGGATCTCCCTGCCTAATGCCTCTAAAAGGGGTGAAAGCTTCTTGGGGTATTCCATTTTCCTCATTATTTTACTTAAAAAGTCCCATTCCACTCGATCATATGCTTTACTCATATCGAGCTTAAGGGCCATAAAGCCATTATGCTTCCCTTTTAACCTTGTTTGCATGGAATGCAACAGCTCATATGCAACAATAACATTATCTGAGATCAGTCTTTCTGAAACAAATGCACTTTGGGTGAGGGAAATGAGGTTAGGCAAAATGAGCTTGAGTCTGTTGGCAATTACTTTAGAGATGATCTTATAGAAGACATTGCAGAGACTGATATGTCTGTAATCTAGAACAGATTGTGGGCACTTCTTCTTGGGGATCAGAGAAATAAATGTTTGATTGATTTCTTCAAAACCCTTTCTGGTGTTTAGAACTTCTATGACTACTGCTGTCACTTCCTTGCCTATTGTGGACCAATGTTGATGGTAGAAAGCAGCTGGGAATCCATCTGGGCTAGGTGATCCAAGGAGGTTCATGTCCTTAATTGCATTTACAACTTTATGTTCAGAAAAAGGGCTAGCAAGGGAGCAGTTCATTTCTGTAGTGACTGAGGGAGGGAAGGAGTTCAAGGCAGCTTCGATATTGCTTGGGTTAAAAGAGGAGAATAGGTTTTGATAATAGTCTTGAAAGGTCCTTGCAATCTCTTCCTTATTGAAAGTCACACTCCCATTTTCACTTTTGATTTGCTTAATTCTGTTCATCTGTTTCCTTTGAGTTGCACACTTATGAAAGTATTTAGTGTTCCTGTCTCCATCCTTAAGCCATCTTTGTTTAGCTCTTTGTCTCCATTTCAGCTCTTCTTCTTCAAGATAACCGTCTATCTCACTCTGAAGTGCATTGATTTGACTACTAAACTAACCAGAATTGGACTCTTGTAATAGTCTAAGTTGTTCTCTCTTCTGGTTAAGGAGCCTTTTCTGCTGTCTAAAAGCCTCCTTGCTCCAAATCTTGAGCTTATCCCTGCATACATTCAATCCTTCTCGAGTAAAATCAAGCTTGGAAGCCTGATCGGGTTTTTTTAACCAAGCAGCTTTAATGAGTTCAGTGCATCCTTCTCTTTTACCCCATGCAACTTCATATCTAAAAATCTTATGCTTAGGGGCCGCTACTTGGGCAGAGTTGAAGCAATTAATAAACAAGGGATTGTGATATGAACATTGTCTTGGTAGGACTAAGACCTGATTAGAATAAAAAAGGTTAAGCCATTCATCATTGACTAGGGCTCTATCCAAACGACATTTAGTTAATTCAGAGCCCTCCCTTTTATTACACAAAGTAAACTTTGACCCTCCAAAGCCAATATCCATAAGTCTACAGTCTGATAAGGCCTGTCTAAATTCTTCCATTTGCTTAAAGGGGTGGGTGTTAGAGCCAAAGTACTCATCTTGGAACATGATCTCATTAAAATCCCCCATGCACAACCAGGGATTATGAGTTCTGGAATGAATAAGCCTAAGAAGATCCCAGCTTGCACTTCTTTTAGCAGTAGTAGGCTGTCCATAGAAATATGTTACGGTCCATTTCTTGCTTGGGATGTTAGAGGAAGCTGAAATAGATATGTGGTTATGAGAGTAGGAATCTAGTTCAGCTTCTATTTCTCTTTTCCAAAATATGGCAATACCCCCACTCATTCCGATACTGTCAACAGAAAAGCAGTGGTCAAAACTTAGTTTGTCTCGGGTAAGTTCTATTCTTTTCCTTCTACATTTTGTTTCACTCAGGAACACAACATCCGGGCACTTTTCCTTCACCATCAGGTGAAGCTCACAAATTGTCCGAGGGTTCCCAAGCCCTCGGCAGTTCCATGCTAAGTGTTTCATGGGGATTGGCAGGGCTGGAAACCAGCCACTGCCAACTGAGCTTGTTTAGCTCTCTTTCTTGTCATGATAATCCCATGAGATTCGACACCAGGCCTTTTCCTTGATTTAGGTCACTAGACTCACACATAACCATGTCAGTTGGACTATGGTTTCCTCTAGGCCCCAACTCTCGAGCCCTCCTCTTCCACTTTCTTTTATTAGCAATACCAGCAGCAGTTTTAGTGGGTGAGTTCTGAGAAGGTGAGCTGCCCTGAACCAAGTCTCTAGTAGGGATCGATGTGTCTTGATCAATGTGATATAGGGAGGGTTCTAGGTTTGATATGACACCTTTTGAAACCAAAGTGTCCTTAGGATGCATATCAACCAAGTGGGAAGTCTCAAAGCTATAAGAATTTACCTGGATAGAAGGGTCAGATTGGTCTTTAGTTTTGCACCAGTTGCCCTTTTCGTGTATAGGTCCCAGAAGTTGGTGGCTGTCAGAACTCCCAAGGTCAGCTTATTCAACGCCTACTTTGGGTTTGCTAGTGACGTTTTGTCCCATCCCATCATCTTCATATCTGCTTCCTTCACTTTTGTTTTGGCGCCAACTCCCTATGTTTTCGCAATCACCATCCTTCTTGCTGAAGATTGGAGAGTTCCTCAGCTGTGTGCTAGCTCTTAGCCAGGAACCGAGCTGAGGTATTGATCCTTCACTTACATTACACCCCATAGGAGATATTGAGCAAGACAAGCCAGTATGTTTAATGGCACCACACTGAAAACAGAATAAGGGAAGCCTCTCATACTTAAAAGGAATCCAAAAGCGTTTTCCTCCCATATTGATAAATCTGCCCCGAATGAGAGGCTTACAAATATTGAGTAAAACTCTAACTCTAAGAAAATGACCCCAAGCCATACCACGAGCATCCACGTCAACTGATATAACAGTTCCCGCAGCTGCTCCCACCTTTTCACCCATGGTTTTGTTCATTCCTGCAAAAGGCAGGTCTTGTAACTGTATCCAAAATGGTTCCTCCATAAACTCAATGTCTTTTGGAGCCATGCAACCTTCACAATCAAATAAGCAAACCAAGGCCCTGTCAAAAGACTAGGGTCTTCCCAAGAGTATATGCTCCTTCTCCACATGATTCTGAAACTCAATCAAGAACCTGTTGATACCAAGGTGTTTGAAAGAAACCTGACCTTCTACTTTCCAAGCTTTACTCATGGTATTCCGAAAGGCTCCTCTGTTCATTTCTTTCTGTGCAACAATAAGGGCAGCCAAACAATTCCTACTTTTTGTTATAAAAGATAGAACTTCCTCATTTGGAATGAGGACTTCCTCCTTCTCTTCTTCCGTAAGTTTCAAACCTTCGTAAAGGTTAGATAAATCTTTAGCTATAACGTAACTCTTTACCTTGCTTTGGGGGAACACACGGCAGAAACTCTCTTCAGACAAAGTCCAAGAGAGAGCCTCTACGTTCAGAGAACAGTAGAGAGAAAATCTCCACCTTTCTAGGAAAGAGGAGGTCATCTAAGTACTATATATATTAATTATATTAACTTGTATAGTTATTATAACTTATAATATCTATAGCATTAACTATATAATACTTACACTATAGTAGCTATATAACTAAAATTATATTAACTTGTATAGTTATCATAACATATAATAACTATAGCTATATAGTAACTATATAATACTTACACTATAATAGCTATATAACTAATAAGTACTATATATATATATTAATTATATTAACTTGTATAGTTATCATAACTTATAATAGCTATAGTAGTTATATAACTAGTAACTATAGTTAGTGTTATAATATTATATAAACTATATGAGTACAGTTATCATAACTTATATATAGTAGCTATATAGTTAAGCTATTGTATACTAAATACTTAGTTAAGCCATACTAAGTACTTAGTATGTACTTAGTATAATAGAATAAATATATTTACAAATAATATACTAAATATATTAAATAAAATTATTATAATACTATCATTAGTTTTATTTTTATACTTTTATACTTTGTAATATTAATATTATTATATATTACTATTAGTAATATAATTAGATATATATTAGTATAATAACTGTTTGAACGGATATTTATCTAGTTCGAATGAGACGACACAATCATTATAGACCTAGTTCGAATAGAATAAAACAAATCACTCCAGTTCTAACTAGTAGCCGTCAAGACCTTCGATTTCTCCCTTTATCTCCGCTGCGAAAATTGCGACTCAACTGCCCTAGTAACCCCACATTTGAACTTCTAAGAGGTATGAGTCAAGTCTACACATCTATTGTTTGCTTTTATGTTCAAATGGGTTGTGTTTGGGAGGGGGGGGGGGTATGGATTTCGAATTCAAAATCCTCCATTTTGGTGTATTCCGTAGAAATAACATCAATATAATCGGTAAAAATGATTGAGCTTCACTCTTTAATCATTTCTATCGATTAAAACAAATGATAACATCTAGATTGAGTTTTTAAGTTCGGGGCTGAGTCGACTCAGCCATGGTTGTTTGGCTTGTTCCTGTTCGAACTAACTTTAGTATGTTTGAATGCTTAGTTGCCAAACAATATTATTTCGGTTTGAACAAAATAAATTCGTTCGAATGAACAAAGATTGCCGGATCGAATTAATAGAATAGTCCATTGGAATAGATTTTACTAGTTCAAACAGTATATGTTCTGTTCGAACTAATTATTTCAATTCAGTTTAATATAGTATAATTCTTCAATAATATAATTTAAATATTATGGTTAATTATATTCTTACTTTGCTTGTGGTTAAACAGTATGCTAATGACATCCAGTGGAAGAAAACGTGCGAGAGATCAACCCAGCCAAAGTAGGGGAGCATCTCATGCTCAAGAGATGAGGCCTATACTTGTCGAGTGTGAGATCATTTTGTTTGACTTCTTCGATCTTTCATGGGAGAGACAGAGCATACAATCCATCTTCACCGAGCGGGGATGGACACAGATCTGTTAGCAGCGGGGGGCTGCATATCCAGAGATGGTCGATGAGTTTTACCATGCCATGGGAGAGGATAGCGCTGATGCTCTATTCTACACCTTATCGGTCTGGGGAGTGAGTATTACTTTCTCTCCCCGCATTATTGCTGAGTTCCTTGACATCCCACATGTGGGCGATGCATATCCTGTAACGGCTGCACCATCTGATTCCAACACACCGGCCGCATCCTCCACGCTGGCCCCGCAAGTAGAGTCGGATGGTAGTGAGGATGAGGATCTACCTGATGATGGTCTCACAGACGATCAGGTGCGTCAGCTAGTGCAAGATCCTTTGGCTTTTCCATATAATGGAAGCAAGGTGATCCGACAGGCCAATTGTATAGCATTTTTCAAAATGCTTAATTTGATTGTTGGCTATAACATCGATCCGAAAATACACAAGACTGATTTTAGAATTGATCGAGCCAAATTTTTACTGCAGATAGCATGGGGGGACCCCATTGATCTAGTAATGTATTTCCTCCTCTGCATTCGATTGGAGTCACTCTATTCCAGTGGAGGTAGTCTACCTTTTGTATTGCTGATATCTAACCTTCTACTCCAATCGGGGGTTATAGTGTCTATGATTGAGCGGAGGTCGCCACAGATAGGGCCCCTTAACAAGATCACATTCAGTAAGAGTAAGGGGCATTTGCAAAAGACTGCACCAGAACAACCTAGTGTCATGCTGACAGATCTAGCCTCCAGTAGTACTGCCGCTGTTGAGAGATAGCCTCCTGGGGCTACTTTGGATCAGGTACGAGCTCTGTTTGTGGAGTTCGTTGAGCCCATCATGGAAAAGTTTAGGGATCTGGAAGGACGCATTAAAATGTTACAAGAGGATATTGATCTACTTAGCAAATATTGATCGTTTTAGTTATTATTTTACTTTTTTATGTTGTATTGAACATTATATATTTGAGATGTAATTAATGTATGGTTTTTATTTTTCGTATTTGCTACCTTGTTTATTTTTTTCATTGTACTTGCCGTTCATGATAATATAAAAAATGATACTATCTTTAAAGTTATATTTATATTAATTTAACATAAAAGAAATCACTATAAAGTTCTGAAATTAATTACATAAAATTAATTTATGAATTTATAAATATTTTAACTCACCATAAATCATAATATATAATATATAGACATTTTATATTTTGAAAATATAACAAATTAATGGAAAAAATATTTATTACTTTAATGGAAAAAATATATGCACAAATTAATGGAAAAAATTTCTATTTGAACAAAGAAATTTAAGTTCGAACGGTTATTAACTTTTCTCGGGAAAAATAAATTAACTTCCTACCAATATTATTATTCAAACAGATTATATACTGGTCGAACAGACATTAATTTCATGTTTAAATCTATTTAGTTTCGTTCGAACGGTTTTACTTTTTTGAGACGACTTTGTTCATCACAAAATATCTTGTTCGAATGGATATTTATCCGTTCTAACGAATTTAGTAGTTCGGGCATTTTTGAAAATAAAATGTAAATTTTGTCTTTAAAAATAATTTTTAGAGACAAAATTTAATTCATCTCTAAAAGTCAAACCCTTGTAGTGAACAGATTAAACAACTAATAGATCCATGATGAACAAACACGTGATGGAACTAACCCACTAAGAAACAGACCCATGACTGATAAGCCCACGTAGTGACCCACGATCCAACTAACGAAACAAACTCCAATAAAAGTAAGTTACAAATATGGCCCATTTGCGACCTAGCCCAAATAACCCATAGACATAAACCGAAAGACTAGGGTTTCATAACAAAGATTTTGATTACTATAAAAATTTTAGTAACGGATTTCGGTTACGTGTATTGAAAATGTAGATAATAAAGCAGAACAAGGAGAAGACCAGAACCAATGGATTCTAGAAACCATTTCGATTGCGATTTTGGAGATATTGAAGTTGCTAGTGAAAAACCAAGGGATTCAAGCAATCAATAGAAATAAAGTCTATCTTTACATGTAATAATATTATATATAGTAGTTGTTCTCAAAATCACTTTCTTGTGATTTGGATTGTAATTTTTTATCTATTACAACAATAATGATCAATTATTTATTATTAATTTGTATATTATATAGATTTTTTATTGTGGTTTATCTTATTACGGAAGGATTTTTAAACATCGATATAAAATAAATCGCTATGGATTTTTATCTAAACTTGAGGCGTTTCAAAAATGCAGATAACATCTCAATATTATGATGTTCATTTAAAGTTCAATATATGCCCGCAAATGTCAGTGATTATTATTTGGTGGAACTTACAAAATACCCAAAGAAAATAGCTAGTGGCTTTTAGTGCCGCAACGTACTAATGATGGTGTTTAGAAAAAACACCATTAATTCATACAATGCGTTGGCAACGTATTAGTGGTGGCGTTTAGAGAAACATTGTTAATTTATACAATACGACGGCATTGTACTAATGGTGGCGTTTAAATAAACATTGTTAATTTGTTCAAAAATGCCGGTAGTGGATTTTTCCATTCCCGACGTTTGGGTAAACACCAGAACATGTAAATAGCGACCCCCATACCGGCGTTTGATTGTGTCGATAAATAAATGCTGGTAATCGATTACTTTTCAAATGATTATATGCAGATTGAGAGGAAGAACACCTTCAACCAAATACATCTGCTACATTTTTTTCGCATGTTGCAGCTTATTGTTGCAACAAACCTAGATCCTGTGGCACATAAGGCCACATTTAGTCGGACTCGGGCATATTTTTTTATACGAGTGGCATGTGGAAATCCCATCAATTTGCCACTACGCATATTTGAGAGGATCCATTACGAGGCGAGCTTCGTCTCCATGGACAACCTCCCATACGGTGTTATCATCAGTCAACTATTATTTGCTCAGAGAGTGCCACTCTAGCCGGAGGAACTGGTCACAGATCAAATGAGCCTCCTCGACATGAGCACGCATCGACGTAGCATTGGACATGTGAGGGGGTATCCTCGACGTCGGCCACTCCTATAGCAGATCTAGTTCCTCTAACGCAGCCCGGGCCCAGTGTGGGGAGTAGTAGTCAACAGCCAACGAGTACATCTGTGAGAGATGCGCGGTCTGCTTGGATTGATGCGGTGATCTCACAATTGACTGCACATATCGATCAATAGATCGTGACTGTGGAGGAGTTTGTAGCCGAGATAGCCCATCGTGTAGGTATCTTTAATGAGAAGGTTGATAACTTGATTAAGGAGATATCGAGTACGAATTTCGTGAACAACGTGTTCATCTGAGTGTTGTTCACGAAACTCTATCCTATTTTGTATTTTGCTTTAAATATATATAAGGAAAAATATTATTTAATATATCTATTATTTTTTAATTTCAATTCTCAATCTTTTTTAATGTTATATTTTTCAACTTTAATACAAAATCATTGTACTTCAAATATATATAAACATAAATATATTTATATATATAAATATATAATTATATTTTACAAATTGTGTGTATATAAATCTATATTATAATTTTTAGACTTGTTCACAAATTATGTACTATAAAAATCATATAATTTTCAAATTAGAGATATATTTATTTTAAATTTACAATTAACGTTCCAACGTTGCTTACTAACATTCGAATGTTGACGCCAAAACATTTCACGTTTGCACGTAAATAGTCACAATATTCGAACGTAAATTTGTTCTGCTTTCGAACGTAAAAAAAAAAAAAAAAAAACTCATCTTTCTTTAGTGACGATTTCTAGAAATCGTCAAAACAAATACTTTTTAATAATGATTTAGAGACTATCATAATTTCTCAACAATCACTGAAAGATAATTATGTTGTAGTGGTTTTCACTTTTTGAAATTAGTACCTCTGGCTTAATAATTCAGAACAAATACTAAGGGTGTGTTTGGATGTTGAAGTGAGTTGAGTTGAGTTGAGTTGTGATGATAAAATATTGTTAGAATATTATTTTTTAATATTATTATTATTTTGAAATTTAAAAAAGTTGAATTATTTATTATATTTTATGTTAGAATTTAAAAAAATTATAATGATAAGTTGAGGTGAGTTTGGTAACCAAACGCACTCTAATAATTATGGCCAAGATTCAAATTGGTTTTACGGTTAGTCTCCCGATCAAGAAAGCTGACGTGGTCGTTTATTTTATTTTTTTTTAACTATTCATGCATGCTCATGACTTTGCATTTTTTTTAACTTTTAAATATTAACTGTACATACTATTTCACATGTGGTCGTCTTACTGATACCGACGTGACATTCAACAGGCACATCAGGAAAACAATACGAAGTCCAGACGAAAGGGCTAATTTAAAACTTGACCATAACTATTCTAAACTTTTTAAACCAAAGGGCAGTGCTACGCTGATGTCCCGCTCATTATTTTTTTTTGTCTTTTTTTTTACATAGTAATTAAGAAAATGTTGTTTAATAATATTATAAATTTTTATTTTTTTAAAAAATATTTAAAAGTTTTAAAAATGATGTGAAAAAAAATATATTAAAAACTTGTTTTTTACATCATTTTTTTAATACTTTTAAATATTTTTTAAAAAAGTAAAAAAAATAAAATATTATTAAGCAACATTTTCTTAATCACTAAGTAAAAAAAAAAAAGAGCGGGACACCAACGAAATCCCGCAACGGGACCCATCATTTTCCTAAACCAAATGTACCAATTTTGAGAAAGTAAAACCACATGAACTTAAACAGTAAATTTTCCTTAGAATAATAATCTCTAGTGATGATTTAATTAACAACCATTTGTGTCAGTTTGCATGGAATTAATAGACCATGGTGATAGAGTAATGATATACACAAAACATATTATACAATATATTGTACAAAAATGTTATAAAATGAGAGTATTTTTATAAAGTGATGTTACTTTTATAAGATATTTTACAAAAATACTCCTAATTTAAAGTATCTTTGCTAGCTCACAAATGTAAATAAAGAAACAATATTGAGTGAGTCATCCGGTAAACTTTGAAAGTCGGTGTTGGATTTTGATATAAATGTAAAAATATAAATATAAATATTGCACGTGAACCATCACATGTAAAAATGATAGAAACCTATTATGGGTTGATTTTGATCGATTCAAACAGAAAGCAGCTTCTGATGGTATATTATCACAAGAGAGTAGTATCATGTACCCTCCCATGAATGAATATACAGCCGCATGTGAAGATAGAGTGGTTGCGTAAAGAGAAGCGCGCACAATAAATTTATATAATTTGCGCATTTATTTATTAATTTTCTATATGTAGTAATTCATTATTATTTGTTACACTAAATACGTGGATTATTAATATTATAATTATTATAAAAGAGAAAGTGATAACATAATTAGATGCAGCAGAGCAGGTAAAGGTACTGTTCACACATCATAAGCATAGCTATAAGCTTGAGGGCGTTGATTCTCGAAGATCATTGAATAGTTCGTGGGAGGACATGTTGCTGGGGTATTGAAATCGTCAGTGCAGCAGTATTGTGGCTGATGGAATGCTATGCAAGCGCTCTTGCATGCGATTACACTCCCATCCACGTCTTTCACTTGCAGATCTGCTGGGCAAGCCGCGTTCACATTGGCCGAGCAACTCGAGGTCCGGCAATCACCAGTCCCACCTTCTGTGCTCACTGAAACAGGCAAGTTGAAGCCGTCGACAAGGCTGACATCATAAAAGTCTTGCCCACCATTCTCTACTAGGTTTATTTCCACCAAAGATGCCGGTAGGACCGCACCATTGCCATTGCATTCAACCTTTCCGGAGGCACATTCTGCAGTTGCACAAGAGATCCTTCCTGAGGCATCCGTGGAGCAACCAGTTTGTGCCCAAAAACGGCCTTTCCATGGAGCTTGGACATCTAGTGATATGACTGCTTTGGATGCTAACTCAAATCCGGTTGTTGATAGTTGAGGTTTCTGATCAGCAGTTAGGGTTCCTGGCCAGATGGTATTGGGACAGTTGTTTCTGAAAGTTATTCTAGCGGATTGAGCACCTGCAATATTCATACATATGCAACATCAAACAAAATAATTCCTTGTCACCATGCATATATGTCGAACAAGAAAGCAATATATCCATCTTAGCTATATACAGCAATTGAATTTAGTCAAACACATACCCATTTTAGCTAGTAAATCACACATGCATGCTTATCACAATGATACAGGTGCATATAAGATATATACACGCTATGACATTGACATGATAGTATTTACAAAATATAAGTAGGTTTAATTATAACATATAATTAAGCCTACTTATGCAAACAATCAATTTCCTGCATAGTTTCTTGGTTGCTCGAATTAAGTAGCCAAATTTAAGATTTGTACTTAAAGCATTTAAGATTTGTACCTGGCCGGGGCTCATAATTAAATAAATGCTTAATGAAAAAATAAATAAAAGCAATTAATATTTTTATTCATGCTAAAAGTTGAAGAAATTTCAATACTGATCGTCATGGTCACGAGGCATACCAAAGAGGAAAAAGAAAGCCAAGGTGAGGCAGGAAACTGAAAGGCTACCCTTCATGATTGCAAGATAGATAGGCCGGGTGGTAATTTGATGATCTCAATGCATGGATGCATACATAGATATATATATATATATATATCTTGATTTATAATTTGAAAGTGTTGACTTTAAATATTTTACCTTTTGGTTATGAAATAGAAGAAGGTAGCAAACTTCTTGCCATTGTTTACCGCATTTATTATAAGATTTTACAAACTAATTTGAATCCTAAAGCTATTTTGAAAACTTCAGGAAATAAAACTTTGTTAATCTGGAGTTCTACTCCTAATGCTAATATTCAAGTTTCAAAAATGATCTATTAGAAAGATATTTCTCTTCTCAATGAATAGACTTTGCAACATGAAGTTCCTCCTATTAGAGTTTCAACTGATGAACTCAATCTTGATTATATTCAACAATATTTGGATGACACTATTAAAATCAGTTTTGAGCAACCTCTAGTAAGCAATGAAAGAAAAAATTCTTTCGCTAAAACTAGATCCTCTATTCTTGGTTCTATCTCGGAAAATCCAGAAAGAAGAGACCAAAATCTCAAAAAATTTCTAGAAGATTATATAAAAACAACCCATCCTATTAACCCTGATTTAAAACTGAAAGGTGTTTCTACTGCCTCTCAAGTTACTTCTGCTTATTATACTACAAAAGATAGGCCAAAACTTGATTTCAAAAAATAGGCCAATACTCTTGATAAAATCAATCAAATGCTTGCGGATATTAAGAAAGAATAGTCTTCTATTAGTACTTTAAATAGCAGTGACATAGAAGTTGTTATTGTTGAAACGACTAAAGAATCATCTGACAGTGATTCATCTACTATTAAAGATATAGCTTTACTTGAAAATATTTTTCAAGATATTAGTTTAAAACTTGAAATCGCCAGATTTTATTTGAAAGAACCCCGAAGAACTGGTATCCCAGACCAACACTTCTTGATTTACAGTTGGAAGAAAGAATGTTTCAAACCCAATCCTCTTATTCTGCTAACAAAATTTACAAATAGAATATTGACGGATTATCTAAACAAGAAATCCTCAATACCATGAGTAAAATGTCTATGGTTGCAAATGCTTATATTAAATGTAACACCTCGTATTTTAGTGTATTTTCACTGAAGATTATTTTTAATAATTCAAAAATTTATTCTCTTATTTTATAATTATCGGATATTTTAAATGGGTTATTTTATGATCTTTAAATTGTGAAAATTAAATTGTTATGTTTTCTTAATATTTATTTATTGTTGTACATTTAAATTGTTCTTCTTTTAAATTAATTGATTGTGGGATTTAATTATTTTATTTTCATTGTATTATTACGTTTAAATTATTTTAATTGATTTGCTATTTTAAAATCATCTTCGTTGGATCATTTTTTGTGACCCAAGAGGTGAGGATTGGATCTCATTTATTTTCTCCTTACTTTTCTTTTTCTCTTTTTCTTTTCCTTTTCTTTTCTTTCTTCCCCTTTTCTTTTTCTCCCTCTGCTTTTCTCCTTCCCTTGCGACGCACTCCCCTCCCTCTCTCCCGTGCGCTTCTCTCTTTCCACCAAACCCACAGCCGTCGCGCCGCCGTGCCCGACACCGCCCCTCCCATCAGCTTCCCCACCGGCCGGCGACCACCTCCCTCCATTCTCAGCTCCTATCGCGCCGCCGTTTGCCTCCACGAGCCCCTCCAAGCCACGGCTCATCTTGAGCTCCAGCACTGCCGTCGCGGCACCACCACCGCCGTCGCGGCACCACCGGCCACCATTTCTTCACCACTTTATCCTTGACCTCCTAGCAACCCAATGGACCCAACCCCAGCTCCGATCCGTCACCGGTGAAGCACATCCAACTCCATTTCCTATTTGGGTATTTTTGGCCTAAAACCACTATTTGCGCCGCCACCCACGGCAAACCACCACTACCATTGGCTTCACCGACCTCTATAGGCCCTACCCTATCAATTTCGGGTCTTAGTTTATCTCCCTTGAAAAGTGAGTTTTTGAGACCCATGGCCGCAGTGTATTTTACACTGTTACGTTGCTGAGTCACCACTTCTTGCACCTCCGGGATCCTTCAAAAATCATATTATAGCGCTGTAAGTATTTTTCCAAAGAACTATTGTGATTTAAACATATTTTTGCACTAACTCATATTATTGTGAACTGGTTAGACATGCCGGACTGAGTCCGAGGAGTTCGGGGGTCGGATGGATTGTGGATGGAGTTGTGTGTTTGGTTGGTATTATGAAATGTTGGTTGTTGGTATGGTGTTGTTCATGTACATGGCATATTGCATGCATGATCATGTTTGTAAAGGAAACTGGATTTTCGTGTACATGCATTCATGTTCATGTGTTTCATGTAAATTGGGTTTTCATGTGTTAAAGGATTTTGGGTACGTGTGTATCACGACCCCAAGCGGAGATGGGGCATTATCTCGGTGGAGCTCCTCTGGTCACTCGGGAGCGGAATATACTCAGTGACATCCCCTGGATTGTTGCTGGGTGACGATGGGATCGGACGAGATGGTCTTGTGTCGACTCCGTGGCCCCTCTGCTGGTGGGGGCTAGAGGATGCTTGGCCACGAACGCGCTGGGCGCGGAACTGAGCATCGCTACGAAGCCAGGACGTGCGGATGATCCCTAGGGGAGATCATGGTGCATTGGTTAATGGAATAATGAGCTGTTTTCTGGGAAGATAGCGTGTGTTGATTAAAAGGATTTTTTATGTGATTCATTTTCTGGGAAAATGAAGTTTTATTGATTTGGGTCATTTTCTCGGAAAATGACGGAGTATTCTTTTTGGGCCAAATGGGATTTTGGTGTGTGTTGGAAAATATCAATTTTCGGAGAAAATAGTATTTTTGGATTAATACATATTTCATCATATGCATGCATGTTGGTCGCATTAATGTATTTTTATCTCGTAGTTGTTTGGTTTATACTTACCTACGGTACCATTTTATGGTAACGCAGATTTTGATGCAGAGGGGGATGAGGGTGAGCCTGAGGAGTCGGCTCCGTCCGAGGAGTGATTGGATCACTCGCATTCTGGTTTGGGACTTGTTAAATATTTATTTCGGATGACTGTATAATATTTAAACCTTTTTACTGATTGCTTAAATTGTATTAACAATTATGGTACTTAGTTATATTAATTATCCGCTGCGTTGTTTTTGTATACTGTTGCATGTACACACACTTGGCACTAACGTTGGGATGTGTGACCCTGTTGTCATCATCCCGGCGTCTCGATTCCCGTGTCTCCTTACATGGGGGTCGTGGGCGCCACATTAACAACAATCTCAGACAACCTGAGATTATTACTATTTTAACTACCGATTTTTCTGGTATGCTTCGACACTGGTGGGATAAACATCTCACAGCAAAAGCGAGGGAAACAATTCAGAATGCTATTAAGCATAGTGATGAAGGGTTGTCAATTTTTTATAAAACCATAGGAATGAGAATTACTAAAGGTGTTAATACCTTGATTTACACTATTGTTAAATATTTTATTGGAACTCCCTCCAACATTACTAATCGTATTAGTGATTATTTGAATAATTTGAGATGCTGTCAAATATCTGATTATAGATGGTATCAAGATGTTTTCATGTCCAGAGTATTGCTTAGAGATGATAGTCATAAGCCTTACAGGAAAAAAAAATTTATTGATGGATTACCTCATTTAATTGCTCACAAAGTTAAGGGTGAAGTTACTGATATCTCGCGACTCCTTAATTATGATAATTACACCTATGGTGATATCTTCAGCACAATTAAGAAGTTTGGTATTAGTATGTGTAATGATCAAAGAATGTTTCGCCAACATATGAAGAATAGTAAGAAACCAAATATGAAATGAGGAATTTCTGTGAACAATTTGACCTTTCTCCAATTGCTCCATCCAGACAAAAACAAAAATATTCTAGTAAATTTACCAAACCTCGTGGTGAGAAAAGGAGAACGAACTGTGATTATTTTTACAAAAAATCTTCTAATAAAAAACCTTTTACTAAGAAAAATAATTTTCAAACCCCTTCAAAATGGAGATGTTTAATTGCGGCAAGTCTAGACATTTTGCTAATAAATGTCCCAAAAGTCCAATAAATGCAAAAAACAAGCTTAACCAATTGAATATTAATGCCAATGATCAAGAAGATTTGTTTCACCACCTAGAAACAAAATCTTCATCATCATCTGACATCAATGAATTCAGTTCTAGTGATTCAGAATATCACTAAGAAACTGGATCATCTGATTCTCTAATATTAAGCTTGGTTGTAATGATTCTTGTTGCAAATCTTTGGGTAAAACAATCAATGTTTTAACCAAAGAAGAAGAACAAGAAAATCTTTTGGGAACCTTAATTTCTTAAATTACTAATCATGAGCTTAAAGAAGAGTATTTGCAAAATCTCAAGAAGACAATGGTTCATCAAGAACCTGAGACTTCTAAACAAAAAATTAATCTTCAAGAAAATTTGGAAAGATTTGAAAAGAAAAAATCCAAAGATATTTCTACAACTGATTTCCAACATAAAGTTGGTTTTATTAAAAAAGAAATTATTGAACTCAAAGCTGAGATCGATAATCTCAAATCTGAAAATGATTCTTTTCAACAATAATTATTGTGTTTAAAAGTTGATTAGCAATTTGATCAACAAGTTCCTTCTGACAATGAGGAAACAAATGATTTTGATTCCAGTTCAAAAGAAGAGAAATCTTCTGAGAATCAGATCTATTTAATTCATCATATTATTCCTCCAAAATAGTTTTCTAGAGTTTCTATTATTGTTTGTCATGAATTTCAATTTTCTGTGGTTGCTATGATTGACTCCGGATCGGATATGATTTGTATCCAGGAAGGGATAGTTCCTAGTAAATATTATGAGAAATCTACTGAGAGATTATTCTCAGCAAACGGATCTCAGATGAAGATCAAGTACGAATTTAATACTGCTCATGTTTGCCAGAATAATGTTTGTTTTAAAATTCCTTCAGTGCTTATTAAAAATATGATTGATAAAGTCATATTAGGAATTCTTTTTATTTAATCTGTAACACCCCGTATTTCAGTGTATTTTTACTGAAGGATTATTTTTGATTATTCAAAAATTTATCCTCTTATTTTAAAATTGGTTGGATTTTTAGTAAGTTTATTTCTATGATTTTAATTTGGTGAAAATTAATTTTATGTGCTTTCTAAATATTTATTTATTGTTATGCATTTAAATTGCTTTTAATATTTAAATTAATTACCGTGGGATTTAATTATTTTAATTTGACTTTACCATTACGTTTAAATTATTTTATTTGACTTGTGGTTTTAAAATCATCTCCGTTGGATCATTTTTGTGACCCAAGTTATGAGGATTGGACCTCATTTCTTTTCCTCCATTTTTTTCTTTCCTTCCTTTTTCTTTTCTTTCTTTTCTTTTTTTTCCTTATTTCCTCTCCTTCCCGCGCGATCTCTCTCTCTCTCCTCTCCTCCGCCCGTTTCCTTCGTCTCCTCCCAGCGCCGCCGTCGCGCCGCCGTGCGCGACACCGCCCAGCCGACCAGCTCCCCCTCCCTCCGGCGACCTCACCTCCCAAATCTCAGCCCCTACCTCGCCGCCGGTAGCCCACACGCCCCCCACGAAGCCGCGGGCCACCTTCACGCCAGCGCCGCCGTGAGCCGGCGGTGGCCCTCACCGCCCAGCCCGTTAGCTTCCCCAGCCACCGGCGACCTCACCCCACCAATCTCACCTCCATCCGTGCCGCCGTTAACCACCAGTAGCTCTTCGACGCCGCGGCACGTTTTCCTCCATTGCGCCGCCGTCGCGCCACCTCCGGCCACCATCTTCCTACCACTTCATCCCCGACCTCTTGGCAACCCATTGGACCCAACCCCACCTCCGATCCGTCACCGGTGAAGCTCCACCATCTACATTTCCGATTTGGGCATTTTGGTCTTCTACCGCCCATTCCGCCGCCACCCACGGCAAACCACCGCCACCATTGGCTTCACCGACCTCCCTAGGCCCTACCCTATCAATCTTGGGTCTTCGTTTGTCCTCGTTGAAAAGTGGGTATCTGTGACCCACGGCCACAGTGTATTTTACACTGTGGTGTTGCTCAGAAATCACCACTTGCAACTTCGAGATCCTCCGAAAATTATTATATTGCACTGTAAGTATTTTCCTTAAAGAACTTTCTTGATTTAAATATATTTTTGCACTAACGCATATTATCTGTGAATTGGGTTGTTTTGCCGGACTGAGTCCGAGGAGTTTCGGGGGTCGGATGGATTGTGGACGGAGTTGTGTTTGTTTGCATTGTGAATTGTGGTTGTTGGTTATGACTTGTTCACGTACATCGCATATTGCATGCATGATCATGTTTGTAAAGAAAACTGGATTTTCGTGTATTGCATACATGTTCATGTATTTATTGGATTTGGATTTTCATGCGAGTAAAAGGAAAGAGACTGTAGGGATGGTGGTAAGCAGGGATGGTGGTTGTGTCCCGCCTGTGATTCCCGCCTACAGTGCTCTGTTAAGTATTTATTGTGTGTAAAGGAACTGTAGGGATGGTGGTAAGCAGGGATGGTGGTAGAGTCCCGCCTGTGATTCCCGCCTACGGTGCACGCGTTAGGGATGGTGGTAAGCAGGGATGGTGGTTGTGTCCCGCCTGTGATTCCCGCCTACGGTGCACGCGGTAGGGATGGTGGTAAGCAGGGACGGTGGTAGAGTCCCGCCTGCGATTCCCGCCTACAGTGTCCGATAACTGGATTGTTTGTGTGAATCATTTTATGGGAAAACGCGTTACGGATATTTTGGGCCAAAATGGGATTTTTGGCGTGTGTTGGAAATAATCATTTTTCTGGGAAAAAAATGGTATTTTATGGTTAACTGTATTTTGCTATATTGTTGGTTGCATTAATGTATTTTTATCCCGAGAGTTGTTTGGTTTATACTTACCTGTGGTACCATTTTATGGTATCGCAGATTTTGATGCAGACGTTGATGACGAGCCTTAGCTTGGCTCCGTTGGAGGAGTGATCTGGGATTGCTCCTGTTTAGTGAGTTATGTGTTTTTATCAGTTTATGTATCCACCTTTTGTATTATATTTGGGATGACTGTATAATTTTTAAAGATAAATTGTTTTAAATATTTGTATTTAAATTCTGGTACTTAGTTGACTATCCGCTGCGTTATTATATTTGTACACTGTTGCATGTACACACACTGGCACTTCGTTGGGATGTGTGACCGTGTTGTCACCATCCTGGCGTCTCGATCCCTGTGTATTTATATAAGGGGGATTGGGGGCGCCACATAATCTTTATATCCATTTCTTTCTAAAAATGATGGAATTACTACTGATCCTTTTGGACAAAAAGTTCAGTTTAAATTTACTTCAAAATTTGAAATTGATATTGACAAAAGTTTGAAGTCTTAGCTTTCTGCAAAAGCAAAACATTTGAATTCTTGCAACAAAAAATCAAATTCAAAAAGATTTCAGAACAACTCTTTAATACTTTGCTTCAGTCAAATATCAATGATTTTAATAAAAAAAAACTGGTTGATAATGTTTGTTATGATTTTCTAAATGTCTTTTGGTATAGGAAGAAACATGTTGTTTCTTTGTCTTATATTAAGGGTTTTTGTGAGAAAAACATTTCAACTAAAACTCGACCTATTCAAATGAATAGTGAAACTTTAAAATTTTGCAAAAATGAAATCAATGATTTGCTTGCTAAACAAATTATTAGGCCTAGTAAGTCTCCCTGGTTTTGTGCAGCTTTTTATGTCCATAAAAATGCAGAAATTGAGAGAGGGACACCTCGCCTAATGATTAACTTCAAACCCTTGAACAAAGTCTTAGAGTGGATTAAGTATTCTATCCAACAAGAATGACTTAATTTATAGGATATGTGATGCAGTTGTCTTCTCCAAGTTTCACCTGAAGTTAGGATTTTGGCAAATCCAGATTAATGAGTCAGATAAGTATAAGACTTACTTTACTACCCCATTTGGATACTACGAGTGGAATGTGATGCCTTTTAGTCTCAAAAATGCCCCTAGTGAATTCTAAAATATTATAAATGACATCTTCAATTCATTCACCCATTTCCCATTGTTTATATTGATGATGTTCTCATATTTTCCAAATCTACTGATGAACATTGAAAACATTTACAATCATTTCTAGATATCATTAAATTGAATGGCTTTGTTGTTTCTACTAAAAAGATTAAATTGTTTCAAACCAAGATCAGATTCCTTAGTTATGATATTTCTGAAAGCAAAATCTGATGCATCAACAGAACTATTGAATTTGCTAACAAATTTCCTGATGTTATTCCTAATAAAACTCAGTTACAACGATTCCTTGGTTCTCTCGACTATGTTACCGAATTCTACCCAAATATGAGGAAACAATATCACCCATTATATGAAAGGCTACACAACAATCCTCCTCTATGGTCCGAAATTCATACTACTCTTGTTAAACAAATCAAGGCACATGTCAAGACTCTTCCGTGTTTTGGTATCCCTACTTATGGTTCTTTTAAAATCGTTGAAACAGATGCCTCTGACATTGATTATGGTGGTATTCTGAAACAAATTGTTTCACTAGGCTCATCCAAACAAATTGTTCGATTCTATTCCAGAGTCTAGAATAGTGCACAACTTAATTATAATACTATTAAAAAAGAAATCTTATCTATAGTACTATACATTTCAAAATTTCAAAGTGATTTGTTAAACAAAAAATTCTTACTACTCATTGATTGCAAAAGTACTACTAAATATGTTTTAGAAAAAGATGTTGAAAACATTGCATCAAAACATATTTTTACCCGATGACAAGCTATATATTAAGTGTTTTTTACTTCAATATTAAATATATTAAAGATTTTGATAATTCCATTCCTAATTTTCTTACACGTGAATTCTTGCAGCAACAATGAGCAAGAAGAAAGATAAAGGAAAAAAGATTGCTACACCTCCACCAATCCCTGATCTCAAGCTCATTAAAAATGAGTTTGCTTCCCCACTAGAAATTGCTGATAGGTTTACTACCCTTGGGAGTATCCCTACTATTAAACCTGCTTTATTTGCTTCTGCTATTGCTACCCCTTACGACTCTTATGCTAAACCAATTTCTTCTATTAAACCCACTCAGTATTTCCCTACTTCGAAAACTGAATCTAATAAAAAAAAAATTTCCCAAAATTTGTTCTATATTGAATCTAATCGATCAATATATATAGATTCCTTCAAAATTGCTTTCAGCTATTTTCCTCTAGGTTTTCATTGGATCCCTGAGAGTCCTGCAAAAAATCTCCAGTATTATTCTAGTATTATGCTACAAACAGAATCCATTGTTATTAAACCTATTTATGATAAAACTGATAAATCAAAATTGATTTATCACAGTGCTTACATTTTGAATGTCATTATAGAAGAAGACTGGGGTACCCACCCCTTTACTTCAAAAAGACTTTCCAACTCAAAAATTGTTTATTGTTACTATGATTACATTGATGCATGGTCCAAGTTCATGCTGTTTCAAACTGCAGACACGAATCACTCATGGTTTCTTAATTTTGATAAGAAATTCAAAGGCAAACTTCCCTAATTTGGTGCTTCAAATGGTGGAACCAGTTTGGTCCCATTCCTGAAGTTTTTCCTGAACAACTTTAGAAATCTGTTAAATGCTTTGCTAATGCAATTGTTTCAAAGTTGGATTGTCATGATGCCAAATTTCCCTACTCCCTTAATTTCTACAAAAATTACAAGACCCTTAGATTTTAAAATGGAGTTATGAACGAAATGGTGACCTGTTGGTTCGATACTGCTTTGTCAAATGGTGGGATAGATATTTCCATACATAAGACATTATTGATATATATATATATATATATATGCATGCAGAGGAGGGTGTGGTAATAGTGGTATGTACTTATGAACATGGGATCCATACTCAATGGCGTTATATATAGAGGCTCCATATGCGGTTTCTTTCAACCAACACCGATAATTGAGGTCGTGATCGGGACCTTCATGTCGATCGGACGAATACATTGGGGCTTCGAGAAATTGATGTAAATGTGAAGTTGTCCCTCGAAAAGAATTTTTATTTGTATTATCAAGTTTTAGGGTCTACACGAGAAAGAATATAATCACAAAATCTTACCATATTTATTACAACACATTTAATATTGTTTGAAATATTGGGTTGATGCAACTGATCTCTATTCTCCTCCTTTTTCTCTCTCTGGAAAAAAAGGGTGGAAGCGAAGTGAGTGGGACGTGGAAATAGTTATAACGGAAGTAGTGGAACTAGGGTGGCGTAGCGTGGTAAAGAAGAATCGTACGGGGGCAAAAGGTGTGTGAGTACGATGGTCGTTGGTGTCTGCGAGTATATTTGCAGAGAAGGTTCTTAACATAAGGAACCTAAGGTGCTCGAAAGGTGGTCCCTGAGAAGGGGAGTGGGTGAGTAATGGAGGTTTTGAAAGAGAAATGGAAGAAACTAAGGTTACTGGAAGAGGAGGTCTCTGATATTGTCATAGAAGATAATGTCCCTGAGGAACTGAGATACTAGGAGCAAAGAAGCTTAGTGGAAAGAATGGTTTCATCCAAAACCATAAGTAGGGAGGCATTGGAGGCAACAATGGCGAAGATATGAAGAATCAGTAAGGTAGCTAAGTTCATGGAGGTTAGTATGAACGTTTTTGTTCTGGTTTTTGAAAACCAAGAGGATAAGCAAAGAGTCTGGGTAGGAAGGCCCTGTGTAACGCCCGTCCTTGTGGTGGGACTTTTTATAAAATGATTTTAGAAATGATGACGGGAATTGCTGTTTGATTTAAAACTTTTACTTCCATACCCAGGGTGCATGATTAGATGTTATAAAATAAAATGTGCTTTGAGAATAAAAGATGTTTACAAGGGAAAACATTAATTTTAACAATAAAAAGGCCTCTCATACATTTAAACGCTCATGCCTAGACTTCCGTGCTCTTCCCATTAGGCCGTGTCCGTCTTGACGCGTACTTCTCATTCAGTTCCTGTGGGGGAGGGGCATACATAAAAACTAAAATGAGTCGATGACTCGTAAGCATTACTTCATACAGTTAAAATATAACAACATAAGTTTTCATTCATACATTCATCATTCATACATACTATACGTACATGCATGCGTGCGTTTATTTTGAAAACATCACTGGACGAGATTTTTCTTTTAAAATGGGTTTTCTTTTCATAAAACGTTTCTCCTGTTAGTGCCTTCATTTCTTAAAGAATTCGATGCATTCATGCATTCATGCATTCTTTCTTATCACTTTCATTGGCCGGTATACACTGTTACGCCCCGTGTGTTGGGGTTAGCGGTATTCCTTTGGACCCGGACTCCGCCCATGGCCACGGGTTGGAAATCCCTTTTCAGTCAGGGGGCAGCACTGGGTGCAGTACTAGTACCACTTACCCGGCATTGCAATCTGCCCATTCCAATGGTACCCTTTTCATTCATTCATATGGCCATTACATATTTTCATACAATAAACGTTCATTTCATTTCAATCCTTTCTTTCAGTTCAATCATTTTCATTTAACAGTTCGTTCATAGAAAAATATCATTTGAAAGCATGGGCTTAAACATCATTTTTCATGGCATCCATTAGCATCAGTTCATGGCATCCATAAAAGCATCAGTTCGTAGAGACATTTAAAAACAACATACTTTCTTCGCGTTGTTAAAACATCAGTTAAAGCTTGAGGCCTAAGCCTCGACATTTCTTTTCTTAAAAATACACACAAGAGATGCTGCGTATAGTCATCCATTCACATGCGTACAATTAATACTTTAGGTGCGTAAACAGGGGTTGACAAGGAGGGCCGTACATACTTATACCTTTGAACACTTAGCATTTTCTTTCGTAAAATGTCTTTCGTGTCATTTAGTAAAACATTATAAAGAGAAAGCATTTCTTTTTCATTTCTTATATTTTAGAAAACTCTAGAAGAGCATGAACGTAATACTTACCTAGACTCCATGCTACTTTCATATCATGCAGTCCATTCATGTGCATGTCAGATGGCAACCTACATGCATACACATAACCTTGACGTCATTCTCTATCTAATGCAAAAGCAATTTAAAATAGAAATAGAACTATGCTTCACTTGGAACACTCTACTTCTATTCCGTGCTCTTACGTATCCTTTACTATGCTAAGACCTTTGGGGACCACTTACAGGCACTATCTCTTCCAAACTCGACGTTCTTACCTTGAGTGTTCATCCACTAAAGTGAACCCATGATTCACCTTAGGGTTAAGATACTAAGACCTTCGTCTTACTCTTCTTACTGACCACATTCCGACGCATGATTCCAATCGACGGAATCACGCATCCCAATCCTAGATAATACACCCGTCACTACCTTCATGCACCTTAGCTTATACTAAATCCTCATTCTCATCCATACATGCCACAAGGCTCTAAGCCAACTCTGAGGTTTAAGCACCGTATAACTATGTTTAGAACAAATTACCCATTACATATGGTGAAGCCGTTTGTCACATATGTCTAACCAGATTACACACGTACCTTATCCCCTTATCACTTAAGACCAACGTATAACACGTTGATCATCTGCTTGTGTAAACAAGGACCATACTCCGATACCAACCTTCTCATAACTTGGCTAGCATGACTCTTCATACTACCCGTCCCTTTTGACAATTCATCCCAACACTTAACACGACAAGACTCCGTTCACAACCACGCCTTATGTCACGTCATATAGCTCGAGACTATTCCAAGCTACACTGTGATCTTGTCACGTCACGTGACATCCTGCTATGCCATTTCTACACCAACTCCTATCTCATCACGAGTACAGTTCCTCACATACTCCTATCACATCATGACATCTCGTCATGTTCCTGCTACGTCATCTCTATACTAACTCCTCACCTATCATAAGCACGACTTCTGGTAACCATGTCACTTCGTGACATTTCCCAGTCATGCTTCTGTTGCGCACTCTTATACTTGTTCTACTACTTCACCCATAAGTCAAGTACGGTGACACCTGTCGCCTCAGACTACAAGCCACATCACAACTCCTTTGGGACACTGTTCCACAGTTCCCGACACTACTCACCATGCTCTACGCCCACCAACCACACAACCATCCTTATCTCTACGATAAGCCACACGGTGTGTCACTGCACCTCTTGGAGTACACTCTATGTGTATTCCTTCTCACACGCTACCCCACATCACCACTATGGCGTACATGCCATATGATGCATCACTCCATCACATGTAGTACACTCCGCGTGTACTCCCTTCATACACACTACGCCACACAGAGTACACTCAGTGTGTACTCTTCCCATTCCATAATACGCCAAGAGGGTATATTTTATATATACTCTCCTTATCCCACACTAAGCCACGAGAGTACACACTCTCTTCCCAATCCGCACAACGCCATGTCACCCATACAACACATGCTCCATAACCACACTACACAGCACAGTCCACAACACTTCACAGCACACTTCCTAACCACGCCCAACACTTCACTACATAGCACATCACAATACAGTGAACTCCACAAATACTAACAGCACAGTCCACAACCTAATCAACTAACTAACATCTAACATATATAGCGGAGGATAGAGGTTTATACCGTCGACGGGATCGACCCGTTCGTTGCTCGCTAACCGTCACGGTTGATGACGTCAGAAGGGTCGTACGTGGCGGTTAACCCACGTACAGTGGTTGTCTTGGCCATTGGAGGTGGCTAGAGGTGCGGGTCTAGGCGTAGGAAGGTCGGGTCGTGGTCGTCTCATGGTGGTGCCGAGGTGGCACACGTCGGAGACATGGCGGCTCGTGGAGGAGCTAAGGTCGTGGGTCACAACATGGGGAATCTGAGGGAGGGCTTGGCTGGTCATGGCTGGCCATGGAGGCTCTTGAGAGGGGTACGGTGGAGCTATGGTGGCGTTGGGGTGGCGCCACGGTGGCTCTACGGCGGCAGATTGGGCCGCGAGTTGGAGGAGAAGCCATGGGAGAGTGAGGGTGCGTCTGGAGGCTAGGGGGCTCGACTGGGCATGAGGAGGCTATGGGGAGGTCGCCGATAAGAGAGAAGGCTAATGGTGGTGGTGCGGCGGCCTAGGTTGTGGCGCCCACGACCCCCATGTAAGGAGACACGGGAATCGAGACGCCGAGGTGATGACAACAGGGTCACACATCCCAACGTTAGTGCCAAGTGTGTACATGCAACAGTGTACAAAAATAACACAGCGGATAATTAATACAACTAAGTACCAGAATTGATAATACAATTTAAATAATCAGTAAAAATGTTTAAAAATTATACAGTCATCCAAAATAAACATTTTACAAGTCCCAAACAAGAATGCGAGTGATCCAATCACTCCTCGGGAGGAGCCGACTCCTCAGGCTCACCCTAATCCTCCTCTGCATCAAAATCTGCGTTACCATAGGACGGTACCGCAGGTAAATATAAACCAAACAATTACGAGATAAAAATACATTAATGCGACCAACATGCATGCATATGATGAAATATGCATTAAATCCAAAAATACTATTTTCTCCGAAAATAGATATTTTCAACGCATGCCAAAATCTCATTTTGGCCCAAAAAGAATACTCCGTCATTTTCCCAGAAAATGACCCAAATCAATGAAATCTCATTTTTCCAGAAAATGAATCACATAAAAACCTTTTAATCAACACATGCTATTTTCCCAGAAAACAGCTCATTATTCCATTAACCAATGCACTATGATCTCCCCTAGGGATCATCCGCACGTCCTGGCTTCGTAGCGATGCTCAGTTCCACGCCCAGCGTGTTCGTAGCCAAGCACCCACTACGCAATGAGCGATGCCCAGTTTCGCACCCAGCTCATTCATGGCCAAGCATCCTCTGGCCCCCACCAGCAGAGGGGCCACGGAGTCGGCACGAGACCATCTCGTCTGATCCCGTTGTCGCCCAGCGACAACCCAGGAGACGTCACTCAGTATATTCTGCTCCCGAGTGACCAGAGGAGCTCCACCGAGATAATGCCCCATCTCTGCTTGGGGTCGTGATACACACGCACCCAAAATCCTTTAACACATGAAAACCCAGTTTTCATGAAACACATGAACATGAATGCATGTACACGAAAACCCAGTTTCCTTTACAAACATGATCATGCGTGCAATATGCCATGTACATGAACAACATCATACCAACAACCAACATTTCACAATACCGACCAAATACACAACTCCATCCACAATCAATCCGACATCCAAACTCCTCAGACTCAGTCTGGCATGTCCAACCAGATCACAATAATATGGGTTAGTGCAAAAATACATTTAAATCACGATAGTTATTTGAAAAAATACTTACAGTGCTATATAATAATTTCTGAAGGATCATGGAGCTGCAAAAGGTGGCGACACAGCAACGTAATAGTGTAAAATACACTGCGGCCGTGGGTCTCAAATACCCACTTTCGAATGGGGACAAACTAAGACTCGAAATTGATAGGGTAAGGCCTAGAGAGGTTGGTGAAGCCAATGGTGGTGGTGGTTTGCCGTGGGTGGCGGCGCAAATGTTGCTTTTAGGCCAAAAATACCCAAATCGGAAATGGGGTTGGATGTGCATCACCGGTGACGGATCGAAGCTGGGGTTGGGTGCATTGGGTTGCTAGGAGGTCGAGGATGAAGTGGTGAAGAAATGGTGGCCGGAGGTGGCACGACGGCGGCGCTGGAACGAAGAGAGCACCGCGGCTTGGTGTTGGGCGTGAGGGCTATCGGCTGCGAGATAGAGGCTGAGATTTACGGGGAAGGGTCACCGTCCGGTGGGAGAGCGAACGGGACGGGCAGTGTCACAGACGGCGGCGCGACAGCGGTGGGTTGGGTGAGCCGACGGACGCACGGGGAAGGGGAAGGGGAAGGCTGTCGCGCGGGGGGGGGGGAGCTGGGGGAAAGAAAAAGAAAAAAAAAAGAAAGAAAGAAAAGAAAAAGGGAAAAAGAAAAATGAAGGGAAAGAAATGAGGTCCAATCCTCACATCTTGGGTCACAAAAAATGATCCAACGAAAATAATTTTAAAACAGTAAATCCATTATAATAAATTAAACGTAATGATACAATGAAAATAAAATAATTGAATCTCACAATCAATTAATTTAAAAAGAAGAACAATTTAAATGTACAACAATAAATAAATATTAAAAAAACATAACAATTTAATTTTCACAATTTAAAGATCATAAAATAAACCATTTAAAATATCCGATAATTTTAAAACAAGAGAATAAAGTTTTGAATTATGAAAATAATCCTTCAATAAAAATACACTAAAATACGGGGTGTTACGTCCTCCCCCCTTAAAAAAAAATTTCGTCCTCGAAATTAGCAAGTTCAATTTCGGATACTTCTCTCTCATGACAGCTTCTCTCTCCCAAGAGAAATCCTAAGCCAACAGATCGCCCCATGACACCTTCACCAAAGGTATTGTCTTAGGCCTTAACCTTTGCTCTTTCCCATCCACAATCTGCGTCGGGGCAACTTCATAAGAAAGATTAGGCCGAAGTTCAATACGTTCAGAGTCGACAAAACGCGGCTCTAGCTGTCCAAAACTCTTCTTCAAAGACGACACATGGAACACATCATGGACATCCCCAAAATAATCCGGCAGGGCAACTCTATAAGCAACTAGCCCAACATTCTCTATAATCTGGAAAGGACCAACATAGATCGGACTAAGCTTTCCCTTCTTGCCAAAGCACTTAACCCCCAACATCGGAGAGACTTTAAGGTAAACCCAATCACCTATCTCAAATGATAAGTCTCTTCTCCTTGTATCTGCATAACTCTTTTGACGATTTTGGGCTTCCGCCATTTCAACCCTGCCAAGTATTATGAAAATCTTAAGTTTGAACTGCTGAGGATTGGGGAATCCTCGGACAGTCAGTTCAAGATCTCTGCATTATGGCAAAGAAAAATAAACTCATCTTGGTTTTCATCATGGAAACCAAGATTAGAAGCAAAAGGATTGAGCTCTAAAGAAGAGGTTAGATTGTGAGGGTTGTTTTACTATGGATCCAGTGGGAAAAAGGGGTGGTTTGGCATTATTTTGGAATATTAATGTGGGAATAGAAATTGTGAGTTATTCTCAAAGGCATATTAATGCTTGGTTTTGAGATGAAGGGGTTCACAAACGATGGTTGCTGACTTGTTTCTATGGTTAGCCTGAAACTGCTAAAAGGAAGGAATCATGAAACTTGCTGAAATCTTTTAAACCACAAACTCAGGTTGGGTGGTGTGTGGGGGGGATTTCAATGAAATCCTTGTTAACAGTGAAAAGGAAGGGGGAAGAGTGAGATCTGAGGGGCAGATGACTTTATTTAGGGAGGCTCTTATTGATGGAAACCTTTACGATTTGGGTTGGAAGGGTGACAGATTTACTTGGAGTAATCTGCATGGAGATGAATCATTTACCAAGGAAAGGTTAGATAGGGCTGTTGCAAATACTGAGTGGAGAGAGGTGTATTAGGAGTCACGGGTTGAAGTTCTGGTGGCTAGCTCTTCTGATCATAAACCTTTGTTAGTTCACTTACAGAAATAAAAAGAAGCTGAAGGGGTTGAGAGGAGATCATTTAAGTACGAGGCAAGTTGGGCCTTAGAAGATGATTGTGAACTGGTTTTAAAGACAGCATGGAAGAAAGAAGTAGTGGGGAGGAATCCTTCAAACAAGGTGGTGAAGTTACTGGATAATAGTAAAGCAGGTTTCCAGAAGTGGAGTAAGAAGATAAGTAGTGAAGGAAAAAAGGACATTGAGGAAAAATCAAGATTACTGCAGAAGCTACAAGAGAATGAAAATAGTAGTAATGCACTTGAGATAAGGAAAGTGAAAGAATTGAACTTGCTGCTGGATAAAGAGGATCTGAGGTGGCGTCAGAGGGCAAAGACAAATTGGTACAAGCATGGAGATAGAAATACAAAGTATTTCCATGCTGAGGCCAATCAAAGGAAAAAAAGGAATCTAATTAAAGAAGTGATGAATGAAAACAATAGGAGAGTTACTGGATATGAAGAAATTGAGGAAACTTTCAGAAGGTACTTTATGAAACTTTTTTAGACAAACAATCCAAATAGAGAGAAGATAGAGGACTGTATTAGAGGCATTGAAGCAAAGGTTACCTCAGACATGAATGATTGGATCTCGAGGAGCTTTTCAAGGGAGGAGGTGGAAGAGGCTATTAAGCAAATGGGACCTTTAAAGTCCCCGGGTCTAGATTGGTTTGGAGCTTGTTTTTTCCAAAACCATTGGAAGGTGGTAGCTGAGGAAGTGTGCCAGGTAGCCTTATCTGTTCTAAATGGTAACTCTATGGACCTTGCTCTTAATTATACTTTCATTGCTTTGATTCCTAAAGTGAAAGACCCTAAGATGGTTAGTGACTTTAGACCCATCAGTCTTTGTAATGTCATTTATAAAATTGTGTCAAAAGCTATCTCTAACAAATTCAAGAAAGTGTTATCAACTATCATTTCTCCCACTCAAAGTGCATTTCTACCCGGGAGAATGATAAGTGACAATATTATGATAGCTTATGAAATGTTACATTCTATGAAAACAAGGAAGAAGGGGAGGGTGGGAAGTATGACCATCAAGTTGGACATGTCCAAGGTCTATGATCACGTGGAATGGAAGTTCTTAGAGGCTATAATGGTAAGGCTTGGTTTTTGTGAGAGATGGGTGAAGCTTATCATGAAATGTGTGTGCTCAGTAACTTTTTCAGTGCTGATTAATGGAAAGGTAGGTCACATTTTTAAGCCTTCAAGGGGGTTAAGGCAGGGTGATCCTTTGTCACCTTACCTTTTCATCCTTTGTACTGAGGGGCTGAGCTTGAAGCTTAACTGCAATGAGAAACATAATTTGATTAGAGGTGTGCAAGTGACTCGAGGGGTGACAAGTATCAATAATCTCCTTTTTGCAAATGATTGTATACTGTTTGGAAAAGCCAAATTGGAAGAATGGGATATGATTCAAGAGCTGTTAAACAAATATGAACAGGCCTCAGGACAGTTTCTAAACAAAGGGAAGACATCTGTCTTTTTCAGTAGCAACACCAATAAAGAGGATAAGAGAAGGATCATGGTGGCAGGGGCTTCTGTTGCCTATGGTAGTTATGAGAGATACTTAGGTCTCCCAGCTCTAGTAGGAAGATCTCAATACAACTCTTTTAGAGTCTTAAAAGATAGGGTCTGGCAGAGGATTTCCTACTGGAAAAATAGCTTTCTTTCACAAGCTGGAAAAGAAGTATTGATAAAGGTTGTGCTTCAATCCATCCCTACATATATTATGAGTGTGTTCAAGCTTCTTGTGAAGTTGTGCAAGGATATGAATGGGTTATTTTCTAAATTCTGGTGGAGGAAGCAGCATAAGGATGGGGGTATCCAATGGAAGAAATGGGAATATTTGGGAATGCAAAAAGGTAAGGGAGGCCTGGGATTTAGGGTCTTGGAGAGCTTTAATTTAGCTCTCTTAGCAAAGCAGGGGTGAAGGCTTCTTAAACATCCTTATTCTCTAGCAGCTGTGGTTCTTAAGAAGTATCTTAGGCAAGTAAATTTTTTGGAGGCAAAACTTGGCTATCAACCCTCATTTATTTGGAGGAGCATTTGGTCCGCAAGAGATTTGCTCCATAAGGGCTTAAGGTGGAGAGTGGGGGATGGTAGTAAGATTCAGATTTGGGGTACTAAATGGATGCCAACACTATCATCTTTTTCAATTCAATCACCAGTGTCTGTGCTGAGGGAAGATGCAATGGTGGAAGATTTGATTGACAAACAGAATAGGGTATGGATGAAGGTACAATGAGAGCCATCTTTTCAAGTGAAGAGGCTGAGCAAATTCTCAATATTCCCTTGGGTAGAGGAAATGTACAAGATAAGATAATATGGGGACCATCAAAGAAAGGGGCTTTTACTGTCAATAGTGCATATTATTTGCAACTTGAAAGAGTGAGAAGTAGTAGAGGCTCAAGTTCAAATGCAGAATTGGAAGATAAGAGATAGAGGAATATTTAGGATCTTGAAGTTCCAGGAGTGGTTAAGTTGTTTTTATGGAAAGCAGGAAATAAATTGTTTCCCACCAAGAAGAAGTTATTTAAAAGGAAGGTAGTGCAGGACCCAAGTTGCCCCATCTGTTTTGCAGAAGAACAATCAATTATGCATGCTCTTTGGGAGTGCATAGCATCAAACGATATATGGGTTGATGAGAGAAGCATAGTACATAAATGGAGCTGTAAGGAGGGTGATTTTATGCAACTCTGGGAGAAATTAATGGCAAGATTGGATATGTCATAGCTTGAAGAGATGGCAGTCATATTCAGAAGAGTGTGGTTTAGGAGGAATGAAAGTGTCTTTGAGGAGAGACTTTCTTGTCCTAAAAAAATCCTCACTTCAGCTATGGTGGGGCTTGAAGAGTATAGGAACTCACAAAGGGTACAGAGGTAGGATGATCACCCATCAAATGCAGACAGGAACAGACACAAATGGTAGAAACCAGAGGCTGATTTCGTGAAGGTTAACTGGGATGCATCATTAGATTTAAAGAGGAAGAGAATGGGAGTGGGAATTATGATTAGAGACGAGAAGGGAGAGGCAATGGTGGCTGTTTGTGATCGGAGGAAGTATGTTTAGGATCCATCAGTGGCAGAATGTCATGCACTCTAGAAGGCATTGGAGGTGTGTAATGAGTTGAACATTCAAAATGTTATATTTGTAGGAGATGCCAAGGCTATAGTTACTTCTGTTAACAGTGAGGAGGATAATCTGTCTAGTGTTGGTTTTTTAGTTGAAGATATACATTCAGTGTTCAAAAATAGACCAAATTGGTCTTTACATTTTACTTATAGGGAAAAAAAATACAGTGGCTCATACACTAGCTAAGGAAGCTTTGAAGTTAGTAGAAGCAAGATATGGATTGAAGAAATTTCAGCTTTTATTGTAAACTGCCTGGAAAAAGATAAACTTTGTATTACTTAAAGTTTGATTAATGAAGCATTGAGGTTTATTTCAAAATATATATATATATATATATATATTGGATCGATGCAAGTAACAATAAATGTTATAAAGACTATTTTATATCTTTATTTCTTCTGTCAAATTGCAACTAGAACTTGAATTGGTATTCATCCCTACAAGTTGTTAATTTGTTAAAAAACGCCGGTAGTGGATTTTTCCATTCCCGACGTTTGGGTAAATGCCGGAACATGTAAATCGTGACCCCCATACTGGCGTTTGATTGTGCCGATAAATAAATGCCGGTAATCGATCACCGGCGTTTATTTTAACCATTGTCGGCGCTTTTGAAACACGGTCCTATCCTTGCTTTTCAAATGTGGGATGAAAAAATAATAAAAAACTAATTTAGCTAACCTTATACCTAATTTAATGTGTGATGAAATTGATTGAAATTAGCTAAAGCCACTTGATGATCAATATTGTCCTTTTTAACTCAAATTTGGCTACAATTATGCACAAACGTCCGCCAATGCTAATTATACTCTTATTTATTGCCCCTTTTTCTTGTAGTGTCTTCCATATATAGTTAGTACCTAAGCCTCCTCAAATAATTAAGTTCTTCCTTTCCAATTAGTCAAAAGCCCATACGTACTTAGTCAATAAATTAAGACGTTTTGAGACCCTTGTAGTCCATGTATGCTTTTTCCCATCATGTAGTCCATGTATGCGTTTTGCCATTCTTGCACCTTCTGTGATTTGAATTCTTTTCCGAACTTCATCTTCTATAAAAAAAACAATTGTCTTAATTTGCAGATTAGTACGTATATATAATATATATATCCCGGCCAGTACCGAGCATGCATGAAGCTGGCATAAATTCAATTAGCTACGGCAGGCGCTGCATTGGCATGCTTCTTTTTCGAGTCTTTTTAGTGTGAATATATATATATATATATATATATATATATATACACACACCTTGAAGAAGAACAAAACTATATGTTTGCTAGCAGATGATTGTATACTCCATGAGTATCTGGTTTGAAATGATCTCGGCCGTAGTTTTTCTCGTTAAGCCTGAGAGCACCATATATCTACTTGCACTGTCTACTTGACGTTTCTTTCGTCTGTCTGTCCTCAACGTTATTGACCATTTATTTCTCTTAGCTAACCACTGGAAATTTGTAGGAAACCGATTTCAAGTCCAGGCCCTACGGCATAAAAATCTTTCTATATCTACTCGCACTGCATGTCTACTTGACGTTTCTTTCATCTGTCTGTCCTCAAAGTTATTGACCATTTATTTCTCTTAGCTAACCACTGAAATTTTGTAGGAAACCGAATTCAAGTCCAGTCCCATGTTGATAAGTACGTACCACTATTACCACACCCACCTCTGCATGCATATATATATATATATATATATATATCAATAATGTCTTGTGTATGGAGATATATATCCCACCATTTGACAAAGCAGTATTGAACCAACATGTCACCATTTCATTCATAACTCCATTTTAAAATCTAAGGGACCTTGTAATTTTTGTAGAAATTGAGGGAGTAGGGAAATTTGGCATCATGGCAATCTAACTTTGAAACAATTACATTAGCAAAACATTTAACAGATTTCTGAAGTTGTTCAGGAAAAACTTCAGCCTGAACAACTTCAGGAATGGAACCAAACTAGTTCCACCATTTGAAGAACCAAATTGGGAAAGTTTGCCTTTGAATTTCTTATCAAAATTAAGAAACCATGAATGACTCATGTCTGCAGTTTGAAACAACATTAACTTGGACCATGCATCAATGTAATTATAGTAACAATAAACAATTTCTGAGTTGGAAAGTCTTTTTGAAGTAAAGGGGTGGGTACCCCAGTCTTCTTCTGTAATGACATTCGAAATGTAAGTACTGTGATAAATCAATTTTGATTTATCAGTTTTATCATAAATAGGTTTAATAACAATGGATTCTGTTTGTAGCAGAATATTAGAATAATACTGGAGATTTTTGGCAGGACTCTTAGGGATCTAGTGAAAACTTGGAGGAAAATAGCTGGAAGCAATTTTGAAGGGATCTGTATATATTGATCGATTAGATTCAATATAGAACAAATTTTGGGAAAATTTTTTTTATGAGATTCAGTTTTCAAAGTAGGGAAATACTGAGTGGGTTTAATAGAATAAATTGGTTTAGCATATAGGTCATAAGGGGTAGCAATAACAGAAGCAAATAGTAGGTTTAATAGTAGGGATACTCTCAAGGATAGTAAACCTATTAGCAATTTCTAGTGGGGAAGCAGACTCATTTTTAATGAGCTTGAGATCAGGAATTGGTGGACGTGTAACAATCTTTTTTCCTTTATCTTTCTTTTTGCTCATTGTTGTTGCAAGAATTCACGAGTAAGAAAATCAGAAATGGAATTATCAAATTCTTTAATATATTTAATATTGAAGTAAAAAACACTTAATATAGCTTGCCATTTGGCAAAAATATGTTTTGATGCAATGTTTTTAATATCTTTTTCTAAAACATATTTAGTAGTACTTTTGCAATCAATGAGTAGTAAGAATTTTTTGTTTAACAAATCACTTTGAAATTTTGAAATGCATAGTACTATAGATAAAATTTCTTTCTTAATAGTACTATAATTAAGTTGTGCACTATTCTAGACTCTGGAATAGAATCGAACAATTTGTTTGGATGAGTCTGGTGAAACAATTTGTTTCAGAATACCACCATAATCAATTTCAGAGGCAACTATTTCAACGATTTTAAACTAACCGCAAGTAAGGATACCAAAACAAGAAAGAGTTTTGACATGTGCCTTAATTTGTTTAACAAGAGTAGTATGAATTTCGGACCATGGAGGAGGATTGTAGTGTAGCCTTTCATATAGTGGGTGAGTTTTATTTGGAATAATTTCAGGAAATTTGTCAGCAAATTCAATAGTCCTGTTGATGGGTCAGATTTTGCTTTCAGAAATATCATTGTAACATCCGGACCCAATCAAACTCTTTTTTTTATTTATTGATTTTGTTTATTTATTTATTTATTTATTTATTTATTTTTGTCTTTCTTTCCGTCTATATTTCTTTTTCACCCGTTAGTCTCCTTTTCATCCACGACATGCACACACACGCACAACTCTTCTCTGTCCGCATGCACGTTACTCTCTCATCACTAGGGTTTTATTTGTGATCATCCTTTCATCTATATATTTGCACGTTCTTCATCCTCATCGAAAACTGAGAGTTGCCGCTTCTCCTTTTTTCACGCCTCAACCTCAATCACCCACTGTAACCACTCGTTGCTGCTGCAAAATTCATCCACTCTCCACTGTGAACCTCAGCCCAGACCCCACCACCGTGCCCACTGCCTAGACCATGCGAACGTAAGCCTCAACCATCGCATTGTTGTAGTTGCGTCCTTGTACGTTTGCAGCAAACACCTTCGCACCGCCACCTCTATCTCCACGTAAAACTGAAGCAACCCACAAGTCTGGCCCCTTGCATGACGGAAAACACTGGCCCGAAGCAGAACTGACCACTGCAGCCTCCACCGGTAGCCGCATGACCTCCAGATAAACCCTGAAAGGAGCCAAAACTGCTCTGTTTTTGCATCAAGAAACAGAGTACTTCCATAGCCAGACCATCTTTCCCAAGCATGCGTTCAGCCACTATCCTCGACAGAAACGGCCATAACCCCGTCTGGCTACGTCTTGCACCACCTTGCTTCACTGCCGCCAGCTCAAACCACCACCCTCTCTCTCGGTAACACCTCCATGCACACGCCGTGTGTCACCCTTTATAGCATGACTTTGTCTCTCTCTCTCACCGTGTTTCTCTCTCTCTCTCTCTCTCTCTCTCTCTCTCTCTCTCTCTCTCGTCTAGTGCTTTGCCAAGATCATCGCCGTCTGCCTAGCCCCTTGCTACGTCGCACGTTGCCGCGTGATTTTCCTCAGTGAGTAAGCCCTGCCGTGCGTGTTCCGTTGTTTTACGTAGGTTTTGTTTAGTTTTCAAAGAATTAATTGGAATTACCATAATACCCTCTAATACATGATTTATTAATGGGCTTTTAATTTATATCATGTAATAGTACACTCATATATTTAGGATTATAGAAAATCACTAAGTATTTTTTTAACATGTTATTAAGTAAAGATTTATTTTAAGAGTAAATAATATTGGTGTAATGTTGTTTTTACAATTTAGATGTGATTTAGTCTATTTAAAAATAGTTATGGTTTATTTTAAAATAGTTTGAGATAATTATATTATATAGTATTAAACTTTATAAATTGTTTTCAATAATAAATAGATCCAACTTTTAAATGTTTTAGTCATAGTTATTGAATCAACAGTGACGATTTTAGAAAGTGATTAGTTGAATTTTAGGTTTTGAGGAATTTAATAGGCTATTTTAGAAGCGTAGGATTGAATATCGAAATATGAGATTTAATTAGAAATTTACGAGAATTATGTGATTATTTTATAGGTGAGGATTAATTATTGTTCGACATTTTTAAGAAAAATTTTGAAAAAGCTAAGAAGTCCAAGTAAGTGGGGTTCTTATGCTAGACTTTGCATTTAAAATAAAATGAGCTGAGGTTATTTTTGAAAAATATACATATTTGATTATGAAAAGAAATTTGAACTACCTCCGTTATTTGTTTTGCATCACTCATGAGTTCTGTTTAAGAAGAAATTACTTTCTACCATGACTGGTGTAGACATGAGCTTATTTTTGACACTTTATTTCTGATTTATGCAAAAAGAACGAATATAAAAAATTTGTGCATAAATATTGTAAATATGCTTTGGATCTGTTTTGATTACGAAGATAATATGATTTTGTTTAGTACTCTGTTTGGTTAAGATGTGATCTCTGAAAACATTTGGCATGACTTTTTGATTCTGAATTTGATTATGTTTCCGTTCTGTTCAATACGGCCCTGCCACAGGTTATAATAGTGGATACGGCTTAACCACAGGTTATAATAGTGGATACGGCCCAACCACGGGTTATAATAGTGGATACGGCCCTGCCACGGGTTATAGTAGTAGTCTCTGTTTTGAGTGCACACCTTGGTGACAGAGTGATTTATGTTCTGCTTGGTTATCCGCAGATTGCACAACCCTACCACGGGGGTTATACATGGCTTCTGTTCTGATATGATGTTCTGATGATGATGATAATCATTTATGCTATGCCAAAAGGATATTTTTGAATGAAATTATTTCTAAATCTTCACTCTGATATTTTGATAACATGTTTTGTTTCCACACTCTGAGAATGAAAATGTTTTGTTATGCATTCTGATTTCTATAAATGCTCATGTTTACACACTAGTATATGTCCTTTGCTTATTGAGTTGTTGATAACTCACCACTTATCTCCATATATTTTTCAGATAATTTTGATGGTTCAACAGGAGAACAAGAGTAGGAAGTTTTAGCAAGTTGTGATGATCGAAGTGTAATAAGTGCCTGAGGGTACAAGTGCTTATTTGAGAGTCGTAGTTAGTAAACTGATTTTATTTTTTGGGTATTTTGATTTGATGAGTTAAGGATAATTTTGAGTTTTGGAGAATTTTTAAGTTATGTTATTGAGATTCTCTTTATTGTCCCCATGGAGGAACTTAGATATTTAGATTGATTAAATGAATTAGCATTGTTTCGGATTTTCTGGATTTTTAGTTGTGTTATTTAAGTTGATTTTAGATATTAAGAGTTAACTCTCCGGACCTCCGGGATCGGGGCGTTACAACCATAATCAAGTAATCTGATCTTGGTTTGAAACAATTTAATCTTTTTAGTAGAAACAACAAAGCCATTCAACCTAATGATATCTAGAAATGATTGCAAATGTTTTCAGTACTCATCAATAGATTTGGAAAATATGAGAACATCATCAATATAAACAATGGGAAATGGGTGAATGAATTGAAGATGTCTTTTATAATATTTTAGAATTCACTAGAGACATTTTTGAGATCAAAAGATATCACATTCCACTCGTAGTATCCAAATGGGATAGTAAAATAAGTCTTATACATATCTGACTCATTAATCTAGAATTGCCAAAATCCCAACTTTAGGTCAAACTTGAAGAAGACAACTGCATCACATATCCTATAAATTAAGTCACTCTTGTTTGGGATAGGATACCTAATCCATTTTAAGACTTTCTTCAAGGGTTTGAAGTTAATCACTAAGCGGGGTCTCCCTCTCTCAATCTCTGCATTTTTCTGGACATAAAAAGTGCACAAGACCAGGAGACTTACTAGGTCTAATAATTTGTTTAGCAAGCAAATCATTGATTTCATTTTTACAAAATTCCAAAGTCTCACTATTCATTTGAATAGGCCGAGCTTTAGTTGAAATGTTTTTCTCACAAAAACCCTTAATATAAGACATAGAAACAACATGTTTCTTCCTATACCAAAAGATATTTGGTAGATCAAAACAAACATTATCAACCAGTTTTTTTTTTTTTTTTTATTAAAATGATTGATATTTGACTGAAGCAAAGTATTAAAGAGTTGTTCTGGCAAACATGATCAGTATTAAATTCATACTTGATCTCCATCTGAGATCCGTTTGCCGAGATTAATCTCTCAGTAGATTTCTCATAATATTTACTTGGAATTATCCATTCCTAGATACAATTCATATCTGATCTGGAGTCAATCATAACAACCACAGAAAATTAGAATTCATGGCAAACAATAATAGAAACTCTAGAAAACCAATTTGGAGGAATTATATGATGAATTCAATAGATCTGATTCTCAGAAGATTTCTCCTCTTTTGAACTGGAATCATAATCATTTGTTTGCTCATTATCTGAACGAATTTGTTGATCAAATTGCTTATCAATTTTTAAACACAATAATTATTGTTTAAAAAAATCATTTTCAGATTTGAGATTATTGATCTCAGCTTTGAGTTCAATAATTTCATTTTTAATAAAACCAACTTCATGTTGCAAATCAGTTGTAGAAATGTCTTTGGATTTTTTCTTTTCAAATCTTCCCAAAATTTCTTGAAGATTAATTTTTTGCTTAGAAGCCTCAGGTTCTTGATGAACCATGGTCTTCTTGAGCTTTTGCAGATACTATTCTTTAAGCTCATGATTAGTAATTTGAGAAATCAAGGTTAACAAAAGATTTTCTTGTTCTTCTACTTTGGTTAAAATATTGATTGTTTTACCCAAAAATTTACAACAAGAATCATTACAACCAACCTTAATATTGAGAGAATCAGATAATCCAGTTCCTGAGTGATATTCTGAACTGAAAGAATTTCTAGTGCTTACTAGATGTTGGCCAAAACTGATTTTAATAGTGCCATCCAAATATTGCTGAATATAATCAAGATTGAGTTCATCAGTTGAAACTCTAATAGAAGGAACTTCATGTTGCAAAGTCCATTCATTGGGAAGAGAAATATCTTTCTAATAGATCATTTTTGAAACTTAAATATTAGCATCAGGAGTAGAACTCTAGATTAACAAAGTTTTATTTCCTGAAGTTTACAAAATAGTTTTAGGATTCAAATTAGTTTGTAAACAATGGCAAGAATTTTGCTACCTTCTTCTATTTCATAACCAAAAGTTAATATATTTAAAGTCAACACTTCAAAATATTAGGATCAAACCAAGCTCATTATATATATATATATATATATATATATATATGCATGCATGCATGCATTGAGATCATCAAATTACCACCCGGCCTATCTATCTAGCAATGATGAAGAGTAGCCTTTCAGTTTCCTGCCTCACCTTGGCTTTCTTTTTCCTCTCTGGTATGCCTCGTGACCATGATGATCAGTATTGAAATTTCTTCAACGTTTTAGCATGAATAAAAATATTAATTGCTTTTATTTATTTTTTCATTAAGCATTCATTTAATTATGAGCCCCGGCCTGGTACAAATCTTAATCGCTTTAAGTACAAATCTTAAATTTGGCTACCTAATTCGAGCAACCAAGAAACTACGCAGGACGACTTGACATTACTACAATTTGTCGTAGCCCCAACGTATACGTCCGATCGACATTAAGGTCATGGTCGCGACCTCAATTATCCGCGTTGGTTGAGTATGGATCCCATGTAATTCATAAGTACGTACCACTACTACCTCACCCACCAATGCATGTATATATATATATATATATATATATATATATATATATATATATATATATGCATTGCATTGAGAATACCTATCTATCTAGCAATGATGAAGAGTACCCTTTCAGTTTCCTGCCTCACCTTGGCTTTCTTTTTCCTCTCTGGTATGCCTCGTGATCATGATGATCAGTATCGAAATTTCTTCGACGTTTTACAATGAATAATTATTAGATGCTGTCAGAGAACGGACGTGTGGTATACTCATGCTATCATAAAATGACGCGCCAATGAAAATTGATTGTTTGCATAAGTAGGCTTAATTATATGTTATAATTAAACCTACTTATATGTTGTAAATACTATCATGTCAATATCATAGCGTGTATATTACTATATATATATATATATATATATATGCACCTGTATCATTGTGATAAGCATGCATGTGTGATTTACTAGCTAAAATGGGTATATCTTTGACTAAATTCATTTGCTGCATATATCCAAGATGGATATGTTGCTTTCATGTTCGACATATATGCATGGTGACAAGGAATTATTTTATTTGATGTTGCATATGTATGAATATTGCAGGTGCTCAATCCGCTAGGATAACTTTCAGAAACAATTGTCCCAATACCATCTGGCCAGGAACCCTAACTGCTGATCAGAAACCTCAACTATCAACAACCGGATTTGAGTTAGCATCCAAAGCATTCACATCACTAGATGTCCAAGCTCCATGGAAAGGCCGTTTTTGGGCACGAACTGGTTGCTCCACGGATGCCTCAGGAAGGTTCTCTTGTGCTACTGCAGAATGCGCCTCTGGAAAGATTGCATGCAATGGCAATGGTGCAGTCCCGCCGGCATCTTTAGTGGAAATAAACATAGTAGAGAATGGTGGGCAAGACTTTTATGATGTCAGCCTTGTCGATGGCTTCAACTTGCCTGTTTCAGTGAGCACAGAAGGTGGGACTGGTGATTGCCGGACCTCGAGTTGCTCGGCCAATGTGAACGCGGCTTGCCCAGCAGATCTGCAAGTGAAAGACGTGGATGGGAGTGTAATCGCATGCAAGAGCGCATGCATAGCATTCCATCAGCCACAATACTGCTGCACTGATGGTTTCAATACCCCAGCAACATGTCCTCCCACGAACTATTCAATGATCTTCGAGAATCAATGCCCTCAAGCTTATAGCTATGCTTATGATGATGTGAACAGCACCTTTACCTGCTCTGCTGCATCTAATTATGTTATCACTTTCTGCCCTTAAACTTGATCAAGAATTATGCATAATAATTATAATAATAATCATCCACGTATTTAGTGTAATGAATAATCATGAATTACTACATATAGAAAATTAATAAATAAATGCGCTATTATATAAATTTATTGTGCTTCTCTTTATGCAACCACTCTATCTTCACATGCGGCTATATATATTGATTCATGGGAGGGTACATGATACTACTCTCTTGTGATAATATGCCATCAGAAGCTGCTTTCTGTTTGAATCGATCAAAATCAACCCATAACAGGTTTCTATCATTTTTGCATATGATGCTTCACGTGCAATATTTATATTTAATCCAACACCAACTTCCAAAGTTTATTTACATTTGTGAGCTAGCAAAGATGTGCGCACACACAGACATGCATATCACCATGGTCTATTAATTCCATGCAAACTGACACAAATGGTTGTTAATTAAATCATCACTAGAGATTATTCTAAGGAAAATTTACTGTTTAAGTTCCTGTGGTTTTACTTTCTCAGAATTGGTACATTTGGTTTAGGAAAATGATGGGATCCCGTTGCGGGATTTTTTTGATGTCTGCTACCTTTTTATTTTTACTTAGTGATTAAGAAAATATTGTTTAATAATATTATAAATTTTTCACTTTTTTAAAAAATATTTAAAAGTGTTAAAAAATGATGTGAAAAAAAAGTTTTTAATATTTTTTGTTTTTTTTCACATCATTTTCAACACTTTTTAAATATTTTTTAAAAAAATAAAAATTTACAATATTATTAAACAATATTTTCTTAATCACTATATATAAAAAAAAAAAACTTAAAAAACAAAAAATTGAGTGGGACATCAGCGTAGCATTGCCCTTTGTTTTAAAAAGTTTAGAATAGTTATGGTTAAGTTTTAAATTAGCCCTTTCATCTGGACCTCGTCATTGTTCTTCTGATATGTCTGTTGAATGTCACGTCATATATTAAAAACAAAAAACAAAATATGATAGAATTTCATAAACAACACTCAGACGAACGCATTGTTCACGAAATTCGTACTCTGTATCTCCTCAGTCAAGTTGTCAACCTTCTCGTTGAGGATACCTACACGATGGGCTATCTCGTTGAGGATACTTCTCTATAGCCACAATCTGTCGATTATATGTGCAGTCAACTGTGAGATCACCGCATCAACCCAAGCGGGCCGTGCATCTCCCGTAGATGTACTCGTCGGCTGCTGACTACTACTCCCCACATTGGGCTCGGACTGCGTCGGAGGAAGTAGATCCGCTACAGGGGTGGTTGATGTCGAGGATACCCCCTCACCTGTCCAATGTTATGTCGATGCGTGCTCATGTCGAGGGGCTCATTTGAGCTGTGACCCGCTCCTCCTACTGGAGGGGCACTCTACGAGCAAGTAATAGCCTGTTGATGATGACACTATATAGGAGGTTGTTCGTGGAGACGATGCTATCCTTGTAACGGATCCTATCAAAAATGCGCAGTGGGAAATCGATGGGATCTCCACGTGCCACTCATACCAAAAACTATGCTCGAGTCCGACTAAATGTGGTCATATGTGCCACAGGATCCAGGTTTGTAGCAACAATAAGCTGCAACATGTGGAAGAAATGTAGCAAATATATTTGGTTGAAGACGTTCTTCCTCTCGATCTGCGTGCGGTCTCTCCTAGTGAGAATGTATAAATCCTCATCTAGGTCATCATTCCTGTAATACCCTGCTCCTTCTTTCTTACATACGCTTCTCCTTTCTGACGTACGTTCCCTCTTTATGACATAAGCAAATCTCGAAGGCAGAGATTATGTGATCTGTCTGCCCCTTCTACCTAGCGACTGCGAGCCTCATCATGCGTGCCGAACCACGATGTCGTGTTTCAAAAGATATTATGTGACTTCTAAAGCACGCCCAGTATTTAAATGTACTGAAAATATTTATAAGGAGTATTCCCAGTGTTATTGAACTAAATATGATTTTAAATACGACAATTATAATATTCTTGAAGAGCTCCAAAAATATTATAATTGTTAGAAATCATTTTAATATTATTATTAAAATGATTTCAACTATTTAAAATATTATGGGATTTAAATTATGTTGAAGGCTTTAATTAATTAAATGGTTTTATCAATTTAAATATCTTAAATAAGACTTCATCATTTATTAATGATGAAGAAATATTATTTTATAAACTAAAGTTAGTTTAAAATAATATCTACTTTAATTCCTCTAAGTACTTTTAATTACATTAACGTTTACGCATTTTCAAATCAGTATTTTAATCCCCCATCGTTTTATCTTTGCGTAGACCCCAAGACGAAGGGACTGGATTATAAACCCAAACCCTCTCTCTTTCTTCCTCACTTTTCCTTCCCCTTTCTCTCTCCTCCCTCTCATTCGGCGTACGTAGTACGCAGCACCCCTCTCTCTCGCCGAAGCTCCCATTGCACAGCTCGGCGCCGCCGTGCGCCGGTGAGCCTCACATCCACTACCGATTGCACCTCCTCCCTCCGGCGAACCTCCACATGGCAGTCCCTCCCTCTCATGCTCTCTCTTCCTCTCCCTTGGAAGTGCAAAGCCTGAATGGGCATGATGCCCATTCCACCGCTGTGCACCGCCCAACGTCGCCACCACCTCCACGGCAGCTTCCTCTGCCACCGGTCATCATCCTTCAGCGAACTCAGCCCCTCCCATGTAGCCACCTTCCCTGTCGAATGCATGAAGACACCCACGCACGGCTTCACCGTGCGCAGCCTCTAGCGCCCCAGTGCGCGGCACCCACGGCCACCAAGTGCCTCCCCTGGCCACCATAGCTCCTCCCCGAACTCCTCCAAGTCAGCCAAGCTCTCCACCTCTCTCAAGCCTCTCACTCTCGCACGGACTCTCCCTCTCTCTAACGCACGGCTTCTACACTCCCACCGCAATGCGCCGCCACCCACGGCGGGTAACCGCCACCTTCAGCCTCTTCAGGCCACCACCAACCCAACCCAACCTTCCATGGCCTGCGCACACACTCTCTCTCACTCTCCCACTACCTCTCATCCACTTCACGGCCTTGAACCGCCGTCGTGAGCCACCGGGGCCCCACCTCGACGCCACCACGAGATCCACCGCACCTCCCTTAGCCAAGCCCTAGGTTCAAATCACTACTTTATGTGGTGGGTAACCACTGCACGTGATGGACAGTCACTGCGCGTGGCTGACAGCCACTGCACACGACTTGATCCACCGTGTTACGCTCCTTGCCACCATCACAAGGCCATCACGAGCCCCTCAAAGACCACACCTAGCGATCCAAACGCTCAAATGGTTCCCGTACGTGGTGTAGCCACCCCGTACGTCCTTTCCAACGTCATCAAACGTGACGATCAACGAGCAACGCACGGGTTATCCCATTGATGGTATAACTCTCTATCCCTTTTAATTATGTTAGATGTTAAGTAGTGGACTAGGTTGTGGACTGTGCTGTTAGTATTAGGGGAATGACTGTGTAGTATGGAGATGTGCTGTGTAGCGAAGTGTTGGGCGTTTTGTGATGTGTTGTGCTATGAAGTGTTGGGCATTCTGTGTAGTGAAGTGTTGGGCTTATCTGTGTAGTGCGGTTTATAGTGTGGAGTGTAGTTGGGAATTGTGTTGTACAGTGTTGTGGACTGTGCGGTATAGTGTGGTTGCGGAGTATGTGCTGTATTGGTGACGTGGCAAGTGGAAATGAGAGTAGTACACGTTGAGTGTACTCTGTGTGTGGCATAGTGTGGGATAAGGAGAGTATATGTAAAATATACCCTCCTGGTGTAATGTGGAACTGGAAGAGTACACGCTGAGTGTACTCTGTATGATATAGCGTGTATGAAGGGAGTACTTGCGGAATGTATTCCATGTAGTGGAGTGACACACTATACGGCGGGTATGCCTTAGTGGTAATGTAGCGTAACGTGTATGGAGTACACATGGAGTGTACTCAGTATGGCATAATGTGTGTGAACGGGAGGATGGAGCGGGAGGATGAAGCGATGAACCATATGGCGAGTATGTCATAGTAGTGATGTGGCGTAACGTGTATGGAGTACATGTGGAGTGTACCCTGTATGGCGTGATGTGTGTAAAGGGAGGACGGAGTGACACACCATCTGGCGGGTATGCCATAATGGTGATATGGCGTAACGAGTGTGAAGGGAGTACACGAGAAGTGTACTCCATGTGGTGGAGTGATGCACCATATGGTGGGTATGCCATAGTGGGGATGTGGCATGGTGTGTATGAAGGGAGTATACGTGGAGTGTACTCCATGTGGTAGAGTGATGCATCGTATGGTGGATGTGCCATATTGATGATAGGTTGTAGCATGTGAAAAGGGAGTACACGTGTAGTGTACTCTATGTGGTGGAGAGATGCACCATATGGCAAGTATGTCATAATGGTGATGAGTCGTAGTGTATGAAGGGAGTATACTCGGAGTGTACTCCATGTGGTAGAGTGATGCACCATATGGCGGGTATGCCATAATGGTGATGTGGCGCCCCCGACCCCCATGTAAGGAGACATGGGAATCGAGACGCCAGGATGGTGACAACAGGGTCACACATCCCAACGATAGTGCCAAGTGTGTGTACATGCAACAGTGTACAATAAATAACGCAGCGGATAATTAAGTCAACTAAGTACCAGAATGGTTAATACAATTTAAACAATCAGTAAAAAGGTTTAAAAATTATACAGTCATCCAAAATAAATATTTTACAAGTCTCAAACCAAAACGAGTGATCCCAGATCACTCCTCGGGCGGAGCCGAATCCTCAGGCTCACCCTCAGCCTCATCTGCATCGAAATTTGCGTTACCACAAAATGGAATTGCAGGTAAGTATAGACCAAACAACTACAAGATAAAAAATACATTAATGCGACCAACATGCATGCATATGATGAAATATGCCTTAGATCCAAAAATACTATTTTTCCGAAAATAGATATTTTCAACACACGCCAAAATCCCATTTTGGCCCAAAAATAATACTCCATTTTCCCAGAAAATGACCCAAATCAATAAAACCTCATTTTTCCCAGAAAATGAATCACATAAAATCCTTTTAATCAACACACGCTATTTTTCTAGAAAATAGCTCATTATTCCATTAACCAATGCACCATGATCTCCTCTAGGGATCATCCGCATGTCCTGGCTTTGTAGCGATGCTCAGTTCTGCTCCCAGCACGTTCGTGGTCAAGGACCCACTACGCAATGAGCGATGCCTAGTTCTGCGCCCAGCGCGTTCGTAGCCAAGCATCCTCTAGCCCCCACTAGCAGAGGGGCCACAGAGTCGGCACGAGACCATCTTGTCCGATCCCATCGTTGCCCAGCGACAATCCAGGGGACGTCACTCAGTATATTCTGCTCCCAAGTGACCAGAGGAGCTCCACCGAGATAATACCCCATCTCGGCTTGGGGTCGTGATACACACGTACCCAAAATCCTTTAACACATGAAAACCCAATTTTCATGAAACACATGAACATGAATGCATGTACACGAAAACCCAGTTTCCTTTACAAACATGATCATGCGTGCAATATGCCATGTACATGAACACCATACCAACAACCAACATTTCACAATACCAACCAAATACACAACTCCATCCACAATCAATCCGACCCCCGAACTCCTCAAACTCAGTCCGGCATGTCCAACCAGATTACAATAATATGAGTTAGTGCAAAAATATATTTAAATCACGATAGTTCTTTGGAAAAATACTTACAGTACTATATAATAATTTCCGAAGGATCATGGAGCTGCAAAAGGTGGTGACACAGCAACGTAACAGTGTAAAATACACTGTGACCATGAGTCTCAAATACCCACTTTTGAATGGGAACAAACTAAGACCCGAAATTGATAAGGTAGGGCCTAGAGAGGACGGTGAAGCCAATGGTGGTGGTGGTGGTTTGCCGTAGGTGGCAGCGCAAAGGGTGGGTTTAGGCCAAAGATGTCGAAATCGGAGATGGAGATAGATAGGCTTCACCGGTGACGGATCGGAGCTGGGGTTGGGTGCATTGGGTTGCTAGGAGGTCGAGGATGAAGTGGTGAAGAAATGGTGGCCGGTGGTGGTGCTACGGCGGCGTTGGAGTGAAGAGAGCGCCGCGGCTTGGTGTGGTGCGTGGGGGCTATTGGCAGCGATGGAGGAGCTGGAAACGGAGGGAGGTGGTCGCCGGCCGGTGGGGAAGCTGATGGGTGGGGCGGTGAGGTGCACGGCGGCGCGCAGCGGCTGGGCTGGGAGAAGAGAGAAACGGGCGGGTAGAGAGGGGAGCAAGGCCGCGCGGGAAGAGAGAGAGAGAGAGGAGAGAAAAGAAAGAGAAAAATAAAAGAAAAAGAAAAGAAAAGAAGAGGGAAAAGGAAAAATGGAGGGAAAGAAATGAGGTCCAATCCCCACATCTTGGGTCACAAAAAACGATCCAACGAAAATGATTTTAAAATTGCATCTCAACTAAAATAATTTAAACGTAATGATAAAATAAAAATAAAATATTTAAATCCAACAATCAATTAATTTAAAATAAAGAGAGATTCAAATGCATAACAGTAATTAATGTTAAGGAAACATATCAAATTTAATTTTTCACAAACTAAAAATCATAAAAATAAACCCACTAAAAATTCGATAAACTTAAAATAAGAGAATAAATTTTTGAACAAATAAAAATAATCCTTCAGTAAAAATACACTAAAATACGGGGTGTTACAGCTAATGTGGCGTAACGAGTGTAAAAAGAGAGTACACATGGAGTGTACTCTATGTGGTGGAGAGATGCACCATATGGCAAGTATGCCATAATGGTGATGAGTCATAGTGTATGAAGGGAGTATACATGGAGTGTACTCCACTAGGCAGCGACACTACGTGTGGCGTGTTGCAGAGATAAGGATGGTTGTGTGATTGATGGGTGTGGAAAGTGGTGAATAGTGTCAAAAACTGTGGAACAGTGTCCCAAAGTTGTTATGGCGTAGCCTGTAGTCTGAGGTGACAAGTGTCACCGTGATGGACTTATGCCTAGGAATATGCATGAAGTAGTAGAACAAGTATAAGAGTACGCAGCAGAAGTATGACTGGGCAACGTCACAAAGTGATGTGGTTCCTGACAGTCAGGCTTTTGATGGGTGAAGAGTTATTGTAGAAATGGCGTAGCAGGAACGTGACGAGATGTCACGATGTGACAGGAGTACGTGAGGAACCGTACTCGTGTTGAGTTAAGGGTTGATGTAAGAAATGACGTAGCCAGATGTCAGGTGACGTGACAAGGTCATGGTGTAGCTCGGATGTAGTCTCGAGCTATATGACATGACATAAGGCGTGATTGTAAATGGAGCCTTATCATGTTAAGTGTTGGGATGAACTGTTAAAAAGGAACGGATAGCATGAAGAGTCATGCTAGCCTGGTTAAGAGAAGGTTGGTATCGGAGTATAACCCTTGTCCTTGGGAGCCGGTGATCAACATGTCATATGTTGATCTTAGGTGATAAAGGGGTAAGGTACATGTGTAATCTGGTTAGACATATGTGCCGGACGGATTCACCATATGTAATAGGTAATCTGTCCTGAGCACAGTTACACAGTGCTTAAGCCTTGGAGTTGACTTAGAGCCGTGTAGCTTATATGGATGGGAATAAGGATTTAGTATGGGCTAAGGTGCATGAAGGTAGTGACGGGTGTATTGTTAGGATTGAGATGCGTGATTCCATCGGTCGGAATCATGCGTCGAATATGGTTAGTACGAAAAGTAAGACTAAGGTCTTAGTGTCTTAATCCTAAGGTGAATCATGGGTTCACTTTAGTGGATGAGTGGTTACGCCCAAAGAATAATGCGGTAGTTGTAGCACAGCTTTGGGGTGTCGATTCCTCAGAGAGACATATTAAAAGAATTGTAGAAAGAACAAAGAAACTAAGGAAAACAAAGATTAATTTTAAATACAAATTAAGTGAAACAAAGTGACTAACGAAAAAAGTACTCAAGTTTAACAAAAAGTAAAGCGTCGGGAATCCCTTGCACAAATATGGTATTTTAATTATTCTTAATTCATTGAATAACTCAATTGGGAACTCAATTCTTAATATTCTCAATCGGAAGATATAGATTTATAAACCAAGATTAAACTAAATGTAACCCTTTGAAAAATCATTCACCACTTTTAAAATACGTAAATTATTATTACTATTGAGAAAATCCAATGACGACAATATACTCAGGAAGCGATATTGCAGTAAAGAATTAAATCAATAGGTTTTTATTTCAGCAGTTTGTAAAGGCAGTAACTTCGTTCCCTCTTTTAGCTTGTTGCATTATTTTTTTTTTCTTTCCTTTCATAGTATTTTTAGTTTTTAGTATTTTGTTATCTTGCATGCACAAATATAGAGACACCTTGGGTAGATTTGCTTGTAGGCATGTCGAAGAGTCAGAATCAAGCTTTTTAAATCCTTTATTTGACAATCCATCTAGTCCCGAAGAAATGAGTGAACACAAAGATCAACCTATTAAAACTCTTCATGATTACCTCCACCCTACACGCACAGCCGCACCATCATGCATCATGTTTCCAGCTAATACTCGCCAACTGGATTTTAAAACTGGGATGATATAGTTACTCCCTACTTTTCATGGCTTGGAAAATGATAATCCATATGTGCATATTAGGGAGTTTGAGGAAGTAGTTGCGACTTTTCATAGTCAAAATGCAGCTGCTGATGTTGTGAGACTTAAGTTCTTTCCTTTCTCTTTGAAGGATAGAGCTAAGAGTTGGCTATACTCATTGAGACCCCGATTTATTGGGTCATGGAATGAGATGACTCAGGTCTTCTATAATAAATATTTTCCCCAATATAAGACCAATATACTAAAAAGGTAAATCTCCACCTTTGCACAAAAGGATAGTGAGACTTTGTATCAGTCTTGGGAGAGATTTAAGGAGTTGTTAAGTATGTGTCCTCACCATTGGTATGAGAATTGGCGCTTAGTGAGCTATTTTTATGAGGGACTTACACCTAGAGAGTGCCAATTTGTGGAGATGATGTGTAATGGTAAGTGCTTACATAAAGATCCTGATGAGGCCATAGAGTACCTCAATGAGCTTGCTGAAAAAGCTCACACTTGGACTGGACATAGTGCTACTGAAAGCACAAATAGGTCACGACCTGCAGGAAACCCAAATGGTGGTGGAATTTACCATCTCAAGGAAGAGGATAGCCTAAAGGCTAAGGTTGAGATGCTCACTAGGGAGCTAGATGGGTTAAAGACTAAGGACTTAAAGCCAACACACGTGGCTAATCATGCAGAGTCTTTTGGACCATGTTTTGTGTGTGGCGGGGTAGATCACCTCGCCCAAGAGTGTCTCACATTTGCTGAGATGAGAGGGATGTATGAGGAACAATGTAATGCCTTAGGTATGTACAAGAAGCCTTTTACACCTTATTCCAATACCTATAATTCGGGGTGGCGCAATCACCCCAATTTTAGCTAGAAGTCTGAAACCAGCTATCTGTACAACCCCCTAGATCATACCCTGCACCATATCATGCACCTTCATCTTCTAGGAATCCTTTAGAAGACACTTTGCATGCTTTTATTGAGGCACAGGGTAAGACTAAAAGTTTGAATCTTTGATTATGCAGGTTGTTGAAGAAAAGAAGGAGATAAAGAGCCAAGTATCCAAGTTGATGAGCTCCTTGAGTGTGAATGAGCGTGGCAAGTTCCCTTCTCAAGCTCAATCCATACCCCAAGGTCAACATATGGCTCAAGGAAATTTGAAGGAGGTCAATGCCATTGTGACACGAAGTGGTAAGTCCTCACACATCCCAACAACTGATAAGCCAGAGGATGTTGAAGAGGAACAAAGCAAAGATAGTGCTGAGTTGCCCAAGGAAGCCGAGGTAATCAAGAGCCCAGTTAAGGTACCATTTCCTCAAGCTTTAAAATCTGGTATGCGAACTTTGGATTCTAGCAATGAAATCTTGGAGAACCTCAGGCAGGTAAAGATCAATCTTCTTCTTTTGCATGTTATTAAACAAATTCCTACTTATACAAAAGTTCTCAAAGATTTGTGTACAGTTAAGAGGAAGTATCATGTTAAGAAGACAACATTTCTAACAGAACAAGTTAGTGCTCTAATTTAGCAGCGAATTCCTCCTAAGTACAAGGATCCTGGTTGTCCAACCATTGCATGTAATATTGGGAATCATGAGTTTGGGCAAGCGTTGCTAGATTTAGGAGTTAGTGTAAATTTGATGCCTTATTCCATTTATTTGCAGCTTGGTTTGGGTGAAATTAAGCATACTTCTGTTATGCTTCAATTGGCTGACCGTTCAGTTAAAAAATCAAGAGGGATAGTTGAGGATGTTTTGATCCAAATTGACAAGTTTTACTACTCTGTTGATTTTTTAATTTTGGATACTCAGTTCATTGTTAACTTTGACTCTAAGATTCCTCTCATATTAGGTAGACATTTCCTTGCTATGGCTAATGCACTTATAAACTGCAGGAATGGGCTGATGAAACTATCTTTTGGAAACATGATCATGGAGGTCAACATTTTCCACATCAATAATTAGCCCAGGGAGGATAATGAGTGCCACCAAACATACATGATTGACACACTCATAGACAAGGGAGTTCACACAACTCATGATTCTGATTCTCTTGAATATTTTCTTGTTAATTCTGAATTTGATACTATGAATGATTTATCTGATGTTGTTGATATTTGTGATATTTTTGATGAACCTCAGAATTATGGCCCACATATTTGGTAGTTGAAATTTGAGGAGCTGTCTAAGAAAAGTGAAAAGCAAATTCCTTCAAGCATGGATAGTCCCAAATTGGAATTGAAGCCATTGCCCCCAGGTCTTAAGCATGCATTTCTTAGCTGAGGTGACACTTCACCTTTTAGTATTTCTTCTAAATTGAATGAGGATAAGCTTAGAAAATTTCAGTCAATCGAGTTAGAGGAGTTGAGAAATGATGCTTATGAGAACTCTAAAATCTACAAGGGTAAAACGAAAGCGTCTCATGATAAAAATATTGGTAGGAAGACGTTTAAGCCTAATGATGGAGTGTTCTTATATGGTTCTAGACTCCATAAGCACCCAGGAAAACATAGGTCTAGGTGGACTGGCCCTTTTGTTGTGAAGAATGTTTTTGCAAATGGGGCAGTAGAAATAGAGGATCCTAAGGATGGTAAGATCTTTAAAGTAAATGGTTAAAGCCTTAAAGTATTAAATGATAGACAAGTTCTGGAAGTGGAAGACATTTCACTTGTGGATCCGGTGAATCAACCTTGATCACACCACGCAGGTATGTTTTTCTTTATTTGTTTTGTTTGTTTTGTTTTATTTTTATTTTCTCTTATTTTCTTTCTTTCCCTTTTTGTTTGCTGTTGTTTTCTTTATTTTTGTTTGCAGGATAGTTTCATTTTGTCGTTTCAGGTTACCATCTTTGATGCTTAGCGAGCTACCCACGTCACTCATCAGGTGTATTCTACCTTTTTTAGTTATTACCCAGTCAAATTTGATTCTCAAACATTGAGGACACTGGTTCATTTAAGTTCAGGGTGGTGGTGCAAATTTTGTATTGAAAATGCTTGTTGGAACTCTGTGGCATATTTTCATGTGTCAATTTTTTTTTTTTAGTTTTGCATCACACATCATCATTTTCACATGTATACTCATTCTCATTCATAGCCATCTTCGTGAATTCATCAAACCCACCATAATCATTTTTTGCTGAGGCATTCACAGAATCTTTAATGCACTCATCCAAGCTTTGTGGTAAGATGGTGGTTTGACAAATGTAGCTAGAGAACTCTTTTGCTTAAGTATTAATGTGAGTTTTGGAGAAGATTGAGAGCCTACAAATGCAATAAATTGTGATAAGCGTTCATTGATATGTTGAATTTGACACTTCTTTTGAGAATATCATTACATGGTTTGTGGTAAGATGGTGGATATACTTGGGATATGACGAAGGTCAACTTAGGATCAACGTTTATGCCTTTCAAGCTAACCCTTTCCATTATAGACCCCTAGTAGCCAACTTTGAGCCAATAAACACATGTAACATTTTCTTTTCATATGCCCACATGCATGCCTCTCCACATTGAAGTATAGCTTATATACTAATTTTTCCTATCCTTGTTATTTCCAAGTATGTACTAGATGTGGAATTCTTCATTTTGAAAGGAATAAAAAAAAAATAGAGAAAAAAAGGAAGAACTTGAGTTACAAGGTGTTCAAGTGAGTGAGCTTCAAAGGCAAAAATACCAAGGCTGGGTAGAAATAACAAAATACCTGGGTGACATGTAATTGATCACCAAATTATAAAAAGAAAATGATGAAAAAAAAGTAAAAAAAAAAAAAAAAAGAAAAAAAAGGAAAAGGGAAAATAAAACGAAAAGAAAAAGAGGCATTATTTGATGATTTGAAAGGTTAAAGAGTACATCAAGTGTGAAGTGAGGTCTACTGAGATATTTAATATGATTCCCTTTGTATGTACTTGGAAGTTTTTGAATCATTTTTCATTTTTTTCCCATATAGCCCCGAACTTAAGCCACGTTACAACTTTTGTATTGACCGTTCTGATCCTAAGTAAGTGTTCCTATCATAAGATCAATACTTGCTTGTTGCTTGTTCATAATTTCCTAAATCTCTATGTGATTGTGTGTACACCATTTGTCAACTCCATAGAGAGAGCCCTTACACGAAACACTATTATACACGTGAGTTATGGAGTTGAACCTTTTGTTTGAGATGTTCTTGATGTTGCATGTATCAAGGTTAGTAGTAAGATGGTTAAAGCTTGGAAAACACATACACACTCTGTGAATTGCGATAAGTGGATTGATCTTGATGTGTTATTGGATTCCTTAGTTTGTTTTTGATATGTGAATTTGGAAAATGTGAATTAGTGGCCTATTTTAGTGATTCTCATCTCTTTCATCTCTTTAGCATAGAAATTACTAGGGACTAGCAATAAGCAAGTTGGGGGGTGAACGGCGCCAAAATTTGATTACGCACAAAGAATAATGCAGTAGTTGTAGCATAGCTTTGGGGTGTCGATTCCACAGAGAGACAAATTAAAATAATTGTAGAAAGAACAAATAACTTAAAGAAAGAGATTAAATTATTAATGGGAAAACAAAGATTAATTTTAAATACAAATTAAGTGAAACAAAGTGACTAACGAATAAGATACTTAAGTTTGACAAACAGTAAAGCGTCGGGAATCCCTTGCACAAATATGGTATTTTAATTATTCTTAATTCATTGAATAACTCAATTGGGAACTCAATTTCTAATATTCCCAATCAGAAGGTATAGATTTATAAACCAAGATTAAATCAAATATAACCCTTTAAAAAATCATTCACCACTTTTAAAATTCTTAAATTATTATCACTATTGAGAAAATCTAATGACGACAATATACTCAGGAAGCAATATTGCAGCAAAAAATTAAATCAATATAGAAAAATAATTGATCCAAACATAATCAAAGAGTCAATCCATTCAATAGAAAAAGTATGATTGAATCCATAAACAGAATAAATTCTATGATCATTCGGAGAAGAAAACATTAATGATGAATTGAGAATGATAAAACAAAAGAATTTTAGTAATTAAAAATCAGATACATAAATCAAGAATAAATTAAAATTACCATCTAATGTGCAAGTTCATCCCTATCCCTACTTCAGAATTTAGTTACTCGTAAATATAATGGACAACAAAAATCTCAAGAGAAAAATAAAGCAAACAGTGGCCATGGAAATTAATTTTAGATCTTCCTTCTTCAAACTGAGCCATCTCCCCTCTTCTGAACTCCCAATTTCGTGCTAATGATGTGCTTAAATAGGGTAGGAAAGAAACCATAATATCTTCATATTCCCGCACACAAAATCGTCTAAATTTTAGGAGTCAAATTGGCAGCCATGTAGGTGCTTCAATAGTTTGAATTTGGAAATCCTTATTAGAGAAAACTTTTTAGCTCTTTACGATAGCTTTCCAACACATCAAGAATCGTATCAATCCGATATCGGAGCAAAGAGTTATTATTAAAATAATAAAGTGTGTCCATTCTGTCTCCTAGCGCATTTTGGATTCTGATCCGAATTACTCTCAAACCCCATCATTATCCTTATTTGAAGAGTCCTACACTCCTTGAAAGTTTTTAGATTGTTCCAATGTCTTGCCCACTTGAAAGTCCTTTGAATTTGAATGGGTTTAGACTTGCTCTTTTATAGACTCTGAAATTAAACATAAAAATCTGCTTAGGAGTATCCCAAAGTAAATAGAAACTCAATTCAAGAATACACATTAATTCCAATGATTTCCATTAACATTTTAGCATTTTAGTCCAGTAATAGGGTATTTAGAGTGCACTTTCGTACACTCATCAATGAGCACTCGAGGCAAGAACTTGAGTTGAAAGATGTGGTGACCGTAGTGGCCCCCGAAGGGTTTAACATAGTTAAGGGCTCGTAAGAGCATGGGATAGAAGGAGAGTGTTCTAAGTAAAGTGTAGTTCTATTTCTAGCTTAAGTTGTTTATGCATTAGATAGAGAATGACGTTAAGGTTATGTGCATGCATGTAGGTTGCCATCTTACACGCACATGAATGGACTACATGATATGCAAGTAGCGTAGAGTCCAGGTAAGTGTTACGTTCATGACCTTCTAGAGGTTTCTAAAAATTTTAGAAAACGAAGAGAAACGCTTTTCCTCATGTTGCCTTTCGAAAAGACACGAAAGATGTTTTACGAAAGAAAATGTTAAGTGTTCAATGGTATAAGTATGTACGGCCCTCCTTGGCAGCCCCTTTTTATGCAACGAAAGTATTAATTGTACGCATGTGAATGAATGACTATACGATGTATCTATTGTACGTATTTTCTAAGAAAATCACGAAAGGCACGAAAACGGACGCTTTCACAGATCTTACGAACCGAGGCTTTCACAGGCGCCATGAGGTGATGCTCCTGGATGCCGTGAAGGACGACGTTCAAGGTGACGCTTATGGACGCCACGATGATGTTTAAGTGCATGCATGTTTTAAGATGAAGTTTTCCACGAACGAACTGTTAACGATGTCTTCTCATGAAAAGAAATGTTTTCCCATGAAAATGAATGTTTTCCCATAAAAATGAATGTTTTCCTATGAATTGAATCTTAAATGAAAGAAAGAACTAAATGAAAGCTCCAGCTCTTCAGAGCTGGCATGACAGAATAAAAAGACATGAATGAATGAAAGCATGAATGTATGAAAACACGTAACGACCACATGAATGAATGAAAGGGTACCAATGAATGGGCAGATTGCAATGCCGGGTAAGTAGTTCTGGTAGTGCACCCAGTGCTGCCCCTTATGAAAGCGATTCCCAACCCGTGGCCACGGGCGGAGTCCGGGTCCAAAGGAAGACCGCTAACCCCAACACACGGGGCGTAACAGTGTGTACTAGCCTATGAAAGTGATAAAAAAGAATGTATGTATGTATGTACGTACGTATGAATGCATGTATGCACGAACGCACGAATGCACGAACTTTTAAGAAATGAAGGCACTGACGGGGGAAACATTTTATGAAAAGAATGTCCCTTTCCAAAAGAAAATCCCGTCCAGTGATGTTTTCGAATGAACGCACGTACGCAAGAATGCACCGCATTCTTGAAGAAATGAAGGCACTGACGGGGAACACGTTTTAAGAAAAGAAAGTCCATTTTTAAAAAAAAACCCCGTCCAGTGACGTTTTCAAAGGAACGCACATATGCACGCACGCACGTAAGTATAGTATGTATGAATGATGAATGCATGAATAAAAACCTATGTTGTTATATTTTAACTGTATGAAGTAATGCTTACGAGTTTTCGCCTCATTTTAGTTTTTATGCATGTCCCTCCCCTTCACAGGAACCGAACGGTCAGGACGGAGACAGCTCATGGGGAAGAGCACAGAAGTCTAGGCACGAGTTTTAATCGTACAAGGGACCCTTTTATCGTAAGAATAATGTTTTCCGCTGTAAACCTCTTTTATTCTAAAAGCACATTTTATATCATAAACGTAGAGTCTTGCACCCTGAGTATGCAAGTAAAAAATTTTAAATTGAATGGTAATTCCTATCGTCCCTTATGAAAATATTTTATAAAAGTCTCAGTACAAGGACGGGCGTTACAATCCCGATCCTCATGGTCAGTACCCTCTACCTCTAACCTGTCTGTATGTCTGGCAATTGAGCCAATAGATGATGCAGAAGTTCCTATATTTGCATTGAGTGTGCCGTGTGTAGATGTAGATGTGCGAACGACGACTGTGTCGCTAGTCTGAGAGTCAGCTGTAGTCGATGTCTCAACTACTCAACAAATCCCGAGGAGCTCTGCAATCACATCCAGTGAAATCTCAAACGAAACACTGCGTACAGTCACGGTGTTAGAGAATGCATCCTGAGACATGGAGCACATCCTCATATAGAACTCCCGAACCATTGAGAGGTATACATTCCCCCTCAATGTGTAGATGTTTCCTCAGCCTCTACTGATGAACACATCTTTGAGGTTCGTTTGTTCCCATCTGAGCTCTTCGAACTAATTGATCAGGACCTATCGCTCACCATAACAGTATGAGCCCCGATCCGAGCAATGTCCTCAGTGGCTTCTTCCTTCCCCTATTTCTTGGTATGCAAAGGATGAGCCATATTCTGAAAAAAGGAAAAAAAAAATTATTAGTATTATTGATACAACTTTCGTATAGATTTTAAACTGCTTTGCATTAACGTTTGAACATAATATAACTTGATGTTCAAACGTTTTATCTAAAGAAAGATACACGTTCTTTACATAAAAATTATATTAACGTTCAAACATAATATAATATACACGTTCGAACATTAAGGGCATAACGGATATGAATTTTGAAATGTGTTACGTTTGAACGTCATGCCTTCCAGTTTGAACGTACGTTTTTTACGTTTGAACGTTACTAATATTTACATTCGAACGTAAAATATTGACTTATGCAACGTGGAAGGCAAAACAGTAGATAAATTAAAAAGTAGTACGTTCAAACGTTAACATTCAACGTTCGAACGTAAATGCGTTGAAAAGTAATGTTCGAATGTACAAAATATAGATTCGAACGTGGAAGGCATAACAACTATGTAATTGAAACGTCATACGTCCGAACGTTCTATCAAAACGTTCGAACGTTTCAACACAGAATGACTCAGCCATTCTTGAAAATCACGTATGTTGGGTTCTAAGTGGCCAGATGCCACTATAGAAATGAAGTATACACTTCAAGAAACTTTTCTACGGTGACCAGTTGGCCAATGACAACCCATGGTGGCTGGAACATGGAGTTGAAAATCCGGCCACCACTAACGTTCGGTTTACACAAAATCCTACTAAATCTTAAAAAAAAAAAAAAAAATATAAGATGACAAATAGGGATGCCTACCTTTTTGTGACGGTTTTGGTGGGGTTTGACGGCAGTGTGCAACGGTGGAGAGATAACAGTTTAGTTCTGAGAATGTCGTTTCCCGTTTTGGTTTTAGGCTTATATACACGAAACGTTCGAACGTCATTCTAAGTCACGTTCGAATGTTTGGTGATTTAATTCCCAAAAGTATATTAGTAATATATTTGATTATTAATATATGTTATATATGATAATGTATACTATAACATATCCTGAACGTAATCTAATATTATATTATAATATTGTGTATTATATATATATATATAATATTTTATATACTATACCATATATATAGCATTATATATAGTATAGTATATTGTTGTTGTTAGTATACTAATACTATATAGTAATGCTACTAGTATATAACATATAATATCAAACTAATACTATAAAAGATCTCAAAGAAAAACTTTCATTAATGAAACAAGATAAAGAATTAGTGATAACTAACTATCTTCTATATAAAAGAATAAAAGGGTTATTAGAACAATGGGAGAATCATCGCGAATTTTTAATAAACGAAATTAAAAGTATGAGATATAATTTAAATATCCTTGCTTTATAAAAAAAAAAAAAAGAAGAAGTAAAAATCATTGATAAAGATTTTTACAAAGATAACCCATAGAAAAAGAAGATGAAGTATATTAGGAGGCTTGTGTTGGCAAGCCATGAAAAATATGTTGGTCAGCCCATTCATGCTGGAAGGCTTTAAGGGTGGTCTCGGTGGTGTTCTCTCAAGTCCTTAATCTACTTATTTCCCTTTGGATATGGGAAACCTTTGTTTCAAATCTTGTCTCAATGGACTCTTTATTTAAATCTAATGAATCCACTAGTAGTATCCCCATAAAACCTGATAACATCAACCAAGAAGATTACAATATAATAGATATATAAAGAAATTTACAAGATTGGACAATTCCTAATGTCCCAAAAAATCAAATAAATAAATATTCTACTTTTTCTTCTAAATTATCATTTCTTACTAATATATACTATTAAAACATTAGAAAAAACTATTAATTTAAATAATGATTATGAATCATTACAACTATTAACAAAAGAAGCTATCAAACACTATAAAGAACAGAAATATTCTTTCATACATATTGAACTAGTACAAATGGCTATAAAACCACTCACTAGAAATAGATTAAACACTTCAATATTACTCTGTTTAAGAGATGGAAGATACTATAATTTTCATGATTCATTACTTAGAATGGTAGAATCAAGTTTGTTCCAATGACCAGTTTATTTTAATTGTTATCCCAATTATTTTCTTTCATTATTCGACACTAATATATTACATGCCTTAACATTAAATATTAAAAAAAAATAGTTATAATATGATGAAAGGATCACATCCTTTAACCGTAGTATATAGGATCTATTATATACTGATGAAAACAACATTAGAACCACAAGCTCTTATTACTAGTCCAAAAGAATATACATTATTATTACAATCTAGTACAACTCTAGTGTAAAAATTTCTAAACAAATAAATTGGAATCAAATTACTCTCCCTAATGAATGACAATTATAAAACATTACTCCATTACCTAAGATAGATAATAATTATAAAGATGATCTTGAATTATAGATAAAAAAATGGATAGGACAGTCCAATTTCAACCTTTTAGAAGATCTTTATCACATTTTTCTTCTCCAACACCTTCTAGTTATAATACACCTAGATTTGTTCTTACATCAATTTTTCGGAATAGATCTCAAAATTTTGACACCAGTTTCCAGAGTTTAGACACATAGATTCGGGAAATTATTCCTGGAAATATTATTAATACACCAGTATATACTGTTAATCATTCGGATAACGCATACACCTCTCATAATCCTAAAAATGAACCTTCTTCTCCAATATATTCACAAGTGATTGGAGATGATGCACAAATATACACCTTGAGTAAAGAATAGTTTTAAATTAACAGAGAATATCTCAAATAAGATTATATGAAAGAAGAAAATAGTCACAAAAGACTAGTATTTTTCTCAACTTTTACAAAAATAGAAAGAGATTATATTTAAGAAAAATATTACGAGTATTTATAAGGAATACAAATTAATATCCCTTTCTTTACATGGTTTGAAATTTATAAATCAAACTAATTATCAACCATAAACAGGACCACTAATCAATGAATTAAAGAAGAAAATAATCAAATTGTTTATGAAAAATACCCTCCTTTAGAAACAATTAAATTCAATCAAAGAAATATTCAAATATTGGCCTCACCAAAAAAAAAATATAATAATTCAATAGAAGTTTCAAACACTGATAATATAATCCAACAAAATAATTACACCAATTTATATCTAAAAAACATGAGTAAACAATTAGAAAGAATTGAAACTCAAATATCTCCTATTAATCCCACTGTTAAAGAAGCAAAAGAAACCCCCTTATTTGTTCCCCATAAAATCCAAACTCATCTAAAAACTATTTTTTCTAAAAGCAAGAATGATTTACTAGAGCAAATCTCTAATAAATTAGAAAAATTAACTATTAGTAATACTGTATCTACTTCAAAACAACCCCATAGTAATGTATTTAGTAAAACAGATTCTTTTGTATTATCTGATTCTGAAATTAATAATATTAAAAACCAATTTAAAAATTTAAAACTTACAAGTAAATAAGATTGGAGCAGATCATGTTAATAGTTTTTCAGCTAAAGATTCTAAACATCATGTTTCAATTACTCGTAATTGGTATCCGAGGCCTATTCTACCAGATATGCAATTCGAAGAAAGAGACCATATAGTAAGATCTGCCTTTGCACCAAAAGTACTATAAGAATGAAATATAGATGGATTATCTGAGTATGAAATATTAAACCATTTCTAAGAAATGATTATGGTAGCCAACATCTATAACAGTAATCGAAAAACTTATCACCAAGTAGCACATATTATTGTTACATGTTTTACAGGCCAATTAAAATGATGGTGGGATCATTACCTTTTAAATGAACAAAAGACACAAATATTAACTGCATATAGACATGATGAAAATATGCAAGTGATTAAAACAAAAAATGGTTTACCATTAGAAGATGTTGTAAATACTTTAATATATGTATTAACCAAACACTTTGTTGGTGATCCTGTTCAATTCAAAGAAAGAACCAGTAATTTGTTGATTAATTTAAAATGTTCTCAATTATCTGATTTCCGTTGGTATAAAGATGTATTTCTAACTAAAGTTATGATCATAAATGACTGCCAACAACTATACTGGAAAGAAAAGTTCATAACCGAACTTTCATATTATTTCACCCAAAAGGTACGAGAATCATTAGTAAAATTAGAAAGTATTATTGATTTTCATAATCTCACATTTGGTGATATAATAACTATTATTAATAGAACTCGTTTAACTATGTATAATAATTTAAGATTAAAAAAACAAATGGATAAAGAAAATAAATTTGTTAAAAAAGAATTAGGTACCTTCTGTGAACAGTTTAATTATACTCCATTATTAACCCCTTCAAGAAGATATAAAAAGGGAAAAATAATTTATAAGAATTATTCTAACAAAAAATGAAAATATAAAAAACCCTATAAAAAGACAAAAGATAAACAAATATATAATAAACCAATAAAAAATCTTGAAGAGACTAATATAAAGAAAAAATAAATTGTTTGTTATAAATGCGAAAAAGTTAGACATTATAAACTAAATTGTAAAGTCAAACAACAGATTAATAAATTAGATATATCTGAAACATTAAAAGAAAAATTATTAAATATTTTTATAATATATACAAGTGAAGATGAAGAAAGCTCTTCAGAAGAAGAGAAATCCAATAAAAAGAATCAAGCATTTCAGAGCAATCTTTTGATAGTGAATCTGAAAAAGATGAGGTATAGGTCTATAATTGTTTAGATAAAAATAATTGTACTTGTAATAAAATCATTAATGTACTTTCAAAATAAGAAAATATTATATTGAGATTAATAGAAAAAATTAGTGATCCTCAAGAAAGAAAATATTACTTAGAAAAATTAAAAGATACGTTCAATAGTCAAAACACTTCAATAACATCTTCAGAACCTTACAATTTTTCAAAAATAGTAAGAAGATTTAAAACTGAAAAATAAAAAATTATAATACAAGATCTACAACAAAAAATTAATGAAGTAAAACAAGAGATTAAAAATTTGAAAATATCTAATCTTAAACTAGAGGTTTGAAATGAATAATTATTACAAGAAATTATATTATTAAAAGTAGATAAAAGCGTAAATAATCCTCATAATAAAGAACATAATAAATAACAATGAGATTGTTCAACAATAGTTATAAAAGACGAAACAGATAATTTCATTAATAACCTTGATATGATAAATTTTCAGAAATGGTATACTGAAGTAACAGTCTCAATTAATCAAGAATTTTCTTTTACCACAATTGCTCTATTAGACACAGGAGCAGATTTAAATTGTATATAAGAGGGATTTATACCTTCCAAATATTTTGAAAAAACAAAAAAGACATTATCCCAAGCCAATGAAATAAAATTAAATATAAATTATAAATTATCTAATACACATATTTGTAATAATGGAATTTGTTTTAAAACAACATTTATTTTAGTAAAAAATATTAACACCAAAGTAATATTAAGAAATAATTTCCTTGTCTTACCTTACCATTTCTCTATAACAGAAGAATGAATCTCTATTAAAATACCTGGACAAGAAATTCAATTTAAATTCTTATTTCCCCTATATAAAAAGAAATTAACTCCTTAAAGGAAGTATCATTAACTAGAGAATTAAAAAAAAGGAAAAGCAGATAAGTTTCTTAAAACAAGAATTAAAATATAGAAGAATTCAAGAACAATTAAAAGATTCGTTATTAACTCAAAAAATTAATAATTTTAAAACTATAATTGAAAATGAAGTATGCTTTAACTTGCCCAATGCTTTTTGGAATAGAAAATAACATATAGTCGAATTACCTTATGAAAAAGAGTTTTCTATAAAGAATATTCTAACTAAAGCTAGACCAATTCAAATGAATAATGAATTATTAAAATTCTGTAAAAAAAAAAAAAAAAAAAAGGAAAAAATCAATGATTTACTAACAAAAGGATTAATTAGGAAAAGTAAGTCACTATGGAATTGTGCTGCCTTTTATGTTTAAAAACAGACAAAATTAGAAAGAGGAGTCCCTCAGCTAGTCATAAATTATAAACCTTTAAATAAGGTATTACAATGGATTAGACACCAAATTGCTAATAAAATAGATTTATTATCCCGACTATATAGTCCTACTGTATTTTCGAAATTTGACATGAAGAGTGGATTTTGACAAATCCTAATTGCTGAAAAAGATTGTTATAAAACAACATTCACAGTTTCATTTCGACATTATGAATGGAATTTATGCCTTTTGGGTTAAAAAATGCTCCCAGTGAATTTCAAAACATTATGAATTAAATATTTACTCATTTCACTCATTTTTCAATAGTTTATAGAGATATCTATAAAGGAACTATAGATATCTTGGATTTCTTGGACATGATATCTATCAAGGAACTATTACACCCATTAGTAGAGTAATAGAATTTGCTAATAAATTTTTGGATAAAATAAAATATAAGCAACAATTACAAAGATTTTTGGGAAGTTTCAATTATGTTGCAGATTTTTATCAATCTCTCAGACCATTATGTAAACTATTATTTTAAAGATTAAAAAAGAATCCATCTCCATGGACAGAAAAACATACCAATATTATAAAACAAGGCTCACGTTAAGAAATTATCATGCTTAGAACTCCCATCTCCTCACACTTTAAAAATAGTTGAAACAGATGCCTCTGATATTGGTTATGGAGGAATTATGAAACAAAAATTATCAACAGATTCGGAACAAATTGTTCGATTCCATTCAGGATGTTGGAATCCTGCCCAAAAGAATTATATTACTACTAAAAAAGAAATTTTAGCTATTGTATTATGTATTTCTAAATTTCAAGATGATTTGTTGAACCAAAAGTTTTTATTTAGAATAGATTATAAATCAGCCAATGAAGTTTTGAATAAAGATGTGAAAAACTTGGCTGCGAAACAAATATTGCCTAGATGACAAGCTATATTAAGTATTTTTTATTTTGATATTGAACATATTAAAGGAGAATCTAATTCTCTTTCTAATTTTCTATCCCGAGAATTTTTATAGGGAAAATCATGTTATTCTCAAAGTCAAAAGTAAAGTCTAAATTTTCATATGCACGACCACTATCTTCCACCCTATCTTTCACCTTGTCCTTCTACAACTTCAATACCATATACGGTATTGGGGGTCATTACCTCAAAATATTAGACCATTCTACAATTCATCTTCACCATTAGCTTCTCCAAAATTACCGACATACTCCAAAACTGTTTCCCCTTCTTCTTCTTCTTCTCCTTCTCAAATTGTAAATCCTCCATTATTATCTCAACCTTCTACATCTTATATTATCATTAAGGTGTCGTTTGGATTCAAAGATGAGTTGAGATGAGTTGAGATGGGTTGTGAATAATAGTGAGATTTGTGAGTTAAAGTTGATGAATAGTAATGAATAGTAGTGAGATGAGTTGAGATGAATTGAGATGAGTTGAGATGGGTTGCGAATACAAATTGGGCCTTAAATCTCATTGGCATCCAGTCTTCCCCGTCGAGTATGAAACTTAACACTTGTATGATCCCTAAAAATTACTTGATGCATTTCTTTTGCCAAATTGACATTATGTTGCACAAAACATTAAGAAAATCCAATATTTTTTTGAATTCATATTAGTAGACACTGACTCAATTATTCTCTCTAAGATCCCTTGTTCTCTTCAAACTCAGCCTTCTCCACCTGCATCTCCAATTGTTGTCTTTCATAAAGTTACCATTAAACAGGTTCTCACTTTGAAACAATGGGGAAAAAATCCCTATTTGATAAGAAAGTTTTCTCATCCTTATGATTTGTTGTATTATGATTATTATGATTACTAGTAGGCATGGACAAAAATGTTTCTAAAACAAAATAAAAATTTACCTCATTCGTGGTTCCTTCATTTTAACAAATTACAAGAAATCAAGATACTCCAAAAATGGTTTTCATTATGGTGGGACTATTATGAATCCGAACTTCTTCTCCTTCCTCTCTCCCACCAAGAAAGTCTTTGAAATTTTACTTCACAAGATGAAAGCCCATCAGCATTAAGTCATTGTTCACCACTTCTTCTTTTCTTCCTCAAGACAAAATTAAATTGGATCATGAAATAAGAATACGTTATCATACCTCATCTCTCTCTCGAAACCATTATATTTTTAGCCCGCCAAGTGTAACATCCCGTATTTTAGTGTATTTTTACTGAATGATTATTTTAATAATTCAAAAATTTATTCTCTTGTTTTAAAATTATCGGATATTTTAAATGGCTTATTTTTATGATCTTTAAATTGTGAAAATTAAATTTGATATGTTTCCTAAATATTAATTACTGTTATGCATTTGAATCTCTCTTTATTTTAAATTAATTGATTGTTGGATTTAAATATTTTATTTTCATTTTATCATTGCGCTTAAATTATTTTAATTGAGATGCTGTTTTAAAATCATTTTCATTGGATCATTTTTTTATGACCCAAGATGTGGGGATTGGACCTCATTTCTTTCCCTCCATTTTTCTTTTTCCCTTTTCTTTTCTTTTTCTCTTTCTTTTCTCTCCTTTCCCTCTCTCTTCCCGCGGGACGTCTTCCATCTCTCTCCCCATGCTTTTCATCGCTCACCCAGTTCGCCGCCGTACGTCTCCGTCCGGCGACACCGCCCCTTCCGTTCGATTCCCCATCGGCCGGAGACCCCACCTCCCAAATTCCAGCTCCTCTCCTTCCGTCATTCTCCTCCACGCGCAACACCAAGCCGCGGCCTTCACTTCGTTCGTGCGCCGCCGTTGCGCCACCACCGGCCACCATTTCTTCACCACTTCATCCTTGACCTTCTAGCAACCCAATGGACCCAACCCCAGCTCCGATCCGTCACCGGTGAAGCACATTCAACCCCATTTCCGATTGGGTTTTTTTGGTCTAAAACCACCATTTGCGCCGCCATCCACGGCAAACCACCACCACCATTGGCTTCACTGACCTCTCTAGGCCCTATCCTATCAATTTCCGGTCTTAGTTTGTCCCCATTCAAAAGTAGGTATTTGAGACCCACGGCTACAGTGTATTTTACACTGTTACGTTGCTGTGTCACCACCTTTTGCAGCTCCATGATCCTTCAGAAATTATTATATAGCACTGTAAGTATTTTTCCAAAGAATTATCGTGATTTAAATATATTTTTGCACTAACTCATATTGTTGTGATCATGTGTTAAAGGATTTTTGGGTGCGTGTGTATCACGACCCCAAGCCGAGATGGGGTATTATCTCGGTGGAGCTCCTCTGGTCACTCGGGAAAGAATATACTGAGTGATGTCCCCTGGGTTGTCGCTGGGCGACAATGGGATCGGACGAGATGGTCTCGTGCTGACTCCGTGGCCCCTCTGCTGGTGGGGGCTAGAGGATGCTTGGCCACATACGCGCTGGGCGCCGAACTGGGCATCGATCGTTGCGTAGTGGGTGCTTGGCCACGAACGCACTGGGCGCGGAACTGAGTATCGCTACGAAGCCAGGACGTGCTGATGATCCCTAGAGGAGATCATGGTGTATTGGTTATTGGAATAATGGGCTGTTTTCTGGGAAAATAGCGTGTGTTGATTAAAAGGTTTTTATGTGATTCATTTTCTGGAAAAATGAGATTTTATTGATTTGGGTCATTTTCTGGGAAAATGACAGGGTATTGTTTTTGGCCAAAATGGGATTTTGGCGTGTGTTGAAAATATCTATTTTCGGGAAAAATAGTATTTTTGGATTTAATGCATATTTCATCATATGCATGCATGTTGGTAGTATTAATGTATTTTTATCTCATGGTTATTTGGGTTATACTTACCTGCGGTACCATTTTGTGGTAATGCAGACTTCGTTGCAGATGAGGCTGAGGGTGAGCCTGAGGATTCGGCTCCACCCGAGGTGTGATCTGGGATCTCTCGTTTTGGTTTGAGTCTTGTAAAATATTTATTTTGGATGACTGTATAATTTTTAAACCTTTTTACTGATTGTTTAAATTGTATTAACAATTCTGGTACTTAGTTGTATTAATTATCCGCTGCGTTGTTTTTGTACACTGTTGCATGTACACACTTGGCACTAACGTTGGGATGTGTGACCCTGTTGTCATCATCCCGGCGTCTCGATTCCCGTGTCTCCTTACATGGGGGTCGTGGGCGCCACAAGTGGTATCAGAGCAGTTCGGCTCTGGGTAAAACCACATGTCCCATAGGTGGAGTACCAGAAAGTTTTAAAGTTGTGATTTGAAATTATTTGGTTTGAAGTATGTTATTTTAATGGTTTTAATTTATTTATGTTTTTATATTTTGTTGGTTTTATTTATTTTATTGTATACTACTTGTTTGTTTATTTTATATTATTTGTTTTATTTTATGGCAGGTTATTTTATTTTATTTATTTTTTTAATTATTTTATTGTGCACTACTTCATTTGTTTTATTCATTTTATCTTATGATATTTTATTGTTGGTTTTATTCATTTTGTTGTATATTATTTATTTATGGAATTTTATTTTATTTTGTTTTGTTCGGAATTGAAAAGCGGGATAAGAGTTGTGCTATGGCAGGAAGATGGTACGATTATGAATGTCATTCTTAGACTTGAACACTTAGTGTAGTAGGCCGGAACTCTTGGCAACTGGTTTGTTTTAATATCGAGGCTTGAAGGGAACGGCATGATCTGAGTGAACTCTTCGGAGTAGGAACTCAAGTTACTGCTAAGGAGGGGAATAGTTTTAAATTGCTTAGGATAATTGAGGTTTTATATTTCGTGGAGATATGTCATGAGGCTATAGCATAGGAGGTTGTAAGTTCAACGAATTCCAAGATTAGATTTTTGAGAAGGTCACCTAAGGTTTGAGGCCTCATAGTTTTTAGGAAATAAGTTTATTGGTTTTAAGGAGGTAGGTTCAACAAGCAATTGAGGGATTACTTAGATTAGAAGTTTTCGATCTTGTCGACCTTGATAAGCAATTTTGTAACATTTGGGGTTTTAGAATTTACAAGTTTTATAAGGTGAATGTTTTAGATTTAAGGTCATGGATCTTTAAGATTTTGGGAAATGATTTTTATCTGGTTTAAGGTTTTAGAATTGCAGAGTTGAAGGGTTGAATTATAATAGGATTTGAGTTCTTAGTTTTGTAGACTTGGTATGCTAGCTAGGTCTATTCTATCAATTGATTAGTTGGTAACCATTAAATTAGGATTGAGTTGAGTTGAGTTACTGATATGAGAATTTTTTTTTAGGAGAGAACTTCTTTGGAGATGGGAGGTAATGATCTAGTTTGTGTATTTTTTCGAGGATTGAAGATGTTGATCTAGTTCAGATAATGATTGTTTTTAGCTCGAGGTTAGTGACGGGTTGAGGATTTAATTCATATCAATTTTAAGGAATAATAGATGGTGCGGACGTAGGAAATGATTCTTGTTGATTTCGAGAATATAAGCCCAGATGATGGAAATAGTAGTGACAGATCACTTGCACGTTTGGAGGATTATTGGTTCTGGCTAAGTGTGCATGAGATCGATGCGTAGTAGTGGTGAGTGTGTATGCATTTCGGAGAATACAGGGGTCCTTGTCTCATTTTTGGCTTGGAAGAAGTGTCTTGGGTAGGTGTTGAAGATGAATAAATACAATATATTAAATTCAAGAGATTTTGGTTTGGAGTTTTTTGTGAGTCAATCGGAGTGTGTAGTCGAAACGGATTACTCAATGGAATGACGGTTGACAATAATTATTGTGATTATCTATAGGAATTAATTGTGACTTGAGGTTACCTAGGAATTTAAATTTTGAGGTTATACTTTCTTTGGAGATTGAGCATCCAGTTGGTTGAATTAAGGACATTGTTATTTAACTTGAAGAGAGATTGATGGGTCGTCATGTTTGGTGTATGATAAGATCTTGGAAGTTGAAGTTTAGGCATTAGCGATGAATAATATGATCAAGTATGTGAGTTAATCAAGCATTATGATCCTTGCGTGATTTGCATTGGCTTTTGGTGGATTGATGATTTGGGCTATATGGCTGGCCTTGAGGTTTAATAGTGATGTGTTATTGGATGAGCTAGTTGTGCTAATACTAGCTTGTAGGAGTAGACGTAGCTGGGCGAGTTACCAATGAGGTTTTGTTAATGTTTTTGTGAAGTCATTCATGGTTCGTAATGAGTTTAGTCACTGCTAGATTAGATGTTATTCTGAATGTCGGTGATGAGCTTTTGGGTTTAGATTTTTGGGTAGAAGTTTATAGGTGCTCTTTTTGGTTGGTTGGATTGGAATCGAATCTTTTAAAGTATGCTCCTTATTGTAGATGAGATTGATGTATTTTGGGTTGAGGTTGCTTATTTTCAATTTGGGATGCTGAGGTTAGTTTTCTGTCTATGATCATGGATGTATTTTGCGGAATACTGATTTTGATCAAGGCAGTAGGAGTTAATTGAGGAATATGAGTGATAACTCCTAGTTTTGGGAAAAAGAGTATTTTCTACCAAAAGGTGGTAAGAGTTTTCTGATTAGTAGGTATGGAGTCACCTTGTACTCGATGGTGCTAGTTTTTATAAGGACATAAATTTTATGCATGTGGCGAATTACTAGAGTATGCAGCCGAAGCGTGATATTTGTGGTTGTAGTTAGGAGTTCAGATTTTGTGTCGATCTTGAGGAATTAGTGGTGACTTGAATTTTTAGATGATGCTCGTAGTTGAAGATTAATCTTTTGGTTGTGCAATTTGTTATTGATGGTTAATCTTAGAAGTGGCCATTAGGTTACCAAATGTAGAATTCAATGGAGGTTTAGAAGTTGAAGCATAGGAGCTGATTGAGGTTAGCATGGATTATTGTATGGAGCTATTGATCATTGGAATTTTCTGGATATTGTATTAAGGTTCTTGTGGAAAATAAGATTTTGGTTAGCATAGTCATCTAGGAATACTGGTCGTGATGTGCCGCTAGAGGACTAATACGAGTATGTTGGATATCGCCATATTTTTTTTTTAGAAATGTGCCACGTGCCGTCAAGTTAAGGCTGAACTTTAAGGACCTGCTAGTAGACTTCAACCTCTCCCTATTCCTAAGTGGAAGTAGGATCATATTTTATGGATTTTGTTGTGGGTTTGCCGAGGACTCCTAGTGGAAATAACTCAGTTTAGATGATTGTTGATCGGTTGACCAAAAGTGCCCATTTCCTGCCTATTAATAACACTGACTCTTTGGGTAAGTTGACTCGGTTGTATGTTAAGGAGATTGTGTGTTTGTGTGGAGTACCCAAGAGTATCGTGTCGGATCGGGACCCACGATTCACGTCCCATTTTTGGAAGGGTTTGCTGGCAGCTTTAGGCACTAAGTTGAAGTTTAGTACTGCATATCACCCTCAGACAGACGGCCAATCAGAGCGTACTATCCAGACTCTTGAGGATATGTTGCGTGCTTGTGTCATGGAATTTCAGGGGAGTTGGGAGAATCACCTGCCGCTAATTGAGTTTGCTTACAATAACAGTTTTCATTCCTCCATTCAGATGGCCCCGGATGAAGCTTTGTATGGGAGGAAGTGTAGATCACCGTTGTGTTGGGATGAAGTTTGCGAAAGTAAATTGATTGGGCCTGAGATAATTCAAGAAATAAATGATCAAGTTCAATTTATAAGGACTAAAATAGCGGAAGCCCAAAGTCGCCAAAAGAGTTATGCAGATATAAGGAGAAGAGACTTATCATTTGAGATAGGTGATTGGGTTTACCTTAAAGTCTCTCTGATGATGGGGGTTAAGCGCTTTGGCAAGAAGGGAAAGCTTAGTCCGAGGTATGTTGGTCCTTTCTAGATTATAGAGAAAGTTGGGCTAGTTGCTTATAGAGTTGCCCTGCCGGATCATTTTGGGGATGTCCATGATGTGTTCCATGTGTAGTCTTTGAAGAAGAGTTTTGGACAGCTAAAGCCGCGTTTTGTCGACCCAGAACGCATTGAACTTCAGCCTAATCTTACTTATGAAGTTGCCCTGACGCAGGTTGTGGATGGGAAAGAGTAAAGGTTAAGGTCTAAGACAATACCTTTGGTGAAGGTGTCATGGGGCGATCCGTTGGCTCAGGATTTCTCTTGGGAGAGAGAAGTTGTCATGAGAGAGCAGTATTCGTATTTATTTGATTGACTGGCGGTATGTTTCTTAAGTTTGCTCCTAGTTGAATCTTATTCCTGTCTTAGCCTTAATGTTTGACCTTGCTAATTTCGAGGACGAAATTGTTTTTAAGGGGGAGGATGTAACAACCCGTATTTTAGTGTATTTTTACTGAAGGATTATTTTAATAATTCAAAATTTTATTCTCTTGTTTTAAAATTATCGGATATTTTAAATGGCTTATTTTTATGATCTTTAAATTGTGAAAATTAAATTTGATCTGTTTCCTAAATATTAATTACTGTTATGCATTTGAATCTCTCTTTATTTTAAATTAATTGATTGTTGGATTTAAATATTTTATTTTCATTTTATCATTACGTTTAAATTATTTTAATTGAGATGCTGTTTTAAAATCATTTTCGTTGGATCATTTTTTTGTGACCCAAGATGTGGGGATTGGATCTCATTTCTTTCCCTCCATTTTTCTTTTTCCCTTTTCTATTCTTTTTCTCTTTCTTTTCTCTCCTCTCCCTCTCTCTTCCTGTGCGACGTCTTCCCTCTCTCTCCCCGTGCTTTCCGTCGCTCGCCCAGTCCGCCGCTGTGCGTCTTCGTTCGGCTACACCGCCCCTTCCGTTCGATTCCCCATCGGCCGGCGACCCCACCTCCCAAATTCCAGCTCTTCTCGTTCCGTCGTTCTCCTCCACGCGCAACACCAAGCCGAGGCCTTCACTTCGTTCGCGCGCCACCGTCGAGCCACCACTGGCCACCAGTTCTTCACTACTTCATCCTTGACCATCTAGCAACCCAATGGACCCAACCCTAGCTCCGATTCGTCACCAGTGAAGCATATCTAACCCCTATTTCCGATTTGAGTATTTTTGGCCTAAAACCATCATTTGCGCCGCCACCCACGGCAAACCACCACCACCATTGGCTTCACCGACCTCTCTAGGCCCTATCCTATCAATTTCGAGTCTTAGTTTGTCCCCATTCAAAAGTGGGTATTTGAGACCCACGGCCACAGTGTATTTTACACTGTTACGTTGCTGTGTCGCCACCTTTTGCAGCTCCGTGATCCTTTAGAAATTATTATATAGCACTGTAAGTATTTTTCCAAAGAACTATCGTGATTTAAATATATTTTTGCACTAACTCATATTGTTTGATCTGGTTAGTTATATGCCGGACTGAGTCCGAGGAGTACGGGGGTTGGATGGATTGTGGACGGAGTTGTGTGTTTGGTTGGTATTGTGAAATGTTGGTTGTTGGTATAGTGTTGTTCATGTACATGGCATATTGCACGCATGATCATGTTTGTAAAGGAAACTGGACTTTCGTGTACATGCATTCATGTTCATGTGTTTCATGAAAACTGGGTTTTCATGTGTTAAAGGATTTTTGGGTGCGTGTGTATCACGACCCCAAGTCGAGATGGGGTATTATCTCGGTGAAGCTCCTCTGGTCACTCCGGAGCAGAATATACTGAGTGACGTCCCTTGGGTTGTCGCTGGACGACAACGGGATTGGACGAGATGGTCTTGTGCCGACTCCGTGGCCCCTCTGCTGGTGGGGGCTAGAGGATGCTTGGCCACGTACGCGCTGGGCGCCGAACTGGGCATCGCTCGTTGCGTAGTGGGTGTTTGGCCACGAACGCGCTGGGCGCCGAACTGAGCATCGCTACGAAGCCAGGACGTGCGAATGATCCCTAGGGGAGATCATGGTGCATTGATTAATGGAATAATGGGCTGTTTTCTGGAAAAATAGCGTGTTTTGATTAAAAGGTTTTTATGTGATTCATTTTCTGGGAAAATGAGATTTTATTGATTTGGGTCATTTTCTGGAAAAATGACAGATTATTGTTTTTGGGCCAAAATGGGATTTTGGAGTGTTGAAAATATCTATTTTCGGGAAAAATAGTATTTTTGGATTTAATGCATATCTCATCATATGCATGCATGTTGGTACCATTAATGTATTTTTATCTCGTGGTTATTTGGGTTATACTTACCTGCGGTACCATTTTGTGGTAACCCAGATTTCGTTACAGATGAGGCTGAGGGTGAGGCTGAGGGTGAGCCTGAGGATTCGGCTCCGCCCGAGGAGAGATCTGGGATCGCTTGTTTTCGTTTGAGACTTGTAAAATATTTATTTTGGATGACTGTATAATTTTTAAACCCTTTTACTGATTGTTTAAATTGTATTAACAATTCTGGTATTTAGTTGTATTAATTATCCACTGCGTTGTTTTTGTACACTGTTGCATGTACACACTTGGCACTAACGTTGGGATGTGTGACCCTGTTGTCATCATCCCGGCGTCTCGATTACCGGGTCTCCTTACATGGGGGTCGTGGGCGCCACACCAAGTTTCTGTTAAATGGTGGGAAAAATACAATTATGATTATGTATTAAGAATGTTTTCAAAAATTACCAAAACTCCAGAAGTTCTAGTCTAGCGGAGTAAGTTTCAGGCACAATTAGCATCCATTACTAGCAAGAAGATTTGAAAATATTAGCCAAATTAAAGTCACAAGTTTCAGATAGCGATGATAAAGAAGATGCACAACATCCAGTCAGATTATCTCCATTATAGCAACCTGCATTATCACCAGTTCATCAGGTCTCTCATTCTCAAAAGGCATCTCATTCTTAGGGTAACTCAGCCGCATCTCATTCTCAGGGTAACTCAGCCGCCTCTCATTCTTAGGATTACTCACCCTACCATCTAGCACATCTGATGGATTCCCAAGACTTGTTCAATCTAGAATTAGCAAATTATGACCCTCAGATTATGTAATTCTAGAGATTACTACTTTCTCAATTAATCAGCATGACAGATGGAAGTTGTTAGAAATATTATCTACTTAGAAAAATAAAGACAAAGAACTTCGTCTATACTATCCACCCCTCAGATTATTGTCTAAACTATTCATATCAGATTATTGTCGCTAACCAAGATTATTGTCTAGAAAAATGACAAATAACTTTGTATATACTGTTCTAATTCACGTGTTGATACTGTTTATGTATTATTAGAGTTACTGTTTTGTACTATTCTAGTGTCTATATAAAGGAGTCTATAAAGAAAGAAGAGCATTCAACATTTCTCATCTGAAGCCTCTTCCTCTCTCGCCTAAATTACTCTATTCCAATCTTCCTCACTCTCCAAAATCTATCCTTTGTAAACCTTCATTTGTTCATGTCTTCTGCTTCCAACTCTTCTAAGAATTAATCTCCTTATAAGTATTATGTCTTTAATGAAGTTGATTTTGTATATCTTTTCTCTCTTATTTACTTTCTCATGCATATGGTCTGTTATACCGCCTGTTTTACATACTTTCATGCATATGTCTAGTTATATTGTCTATTATTATTATTAATCTGTTAATATTAGCTATTTATTACCTGGGATTTATGTCTATAATATATTAAGTATTTATTTTTATTTTTATTTTTTTAAGAAAGAGTTAGGGTCACGTGTCTAAAAGTGATCTCTTCCCAAATTTATTAATAACCCTTACTTGTGGCTGAGAGAAATCGTGGTTACAAATCAAACATCTGGGGTAGAAACGAAAACCCAGCATGCAGAAAAAAAACCAAGCTAGAATAAATAAAAAACCATGGAAAACAAAATAAAACCACAAACAAAAATACACACGAAACTAACTAAAACGAAACGAAGGCAATCCGGAGTAGTCCATGCGGATAAGACCACACAGTGCTCGGGGAGTCTCCGTCAAGTGAGAGACAACTAAATCACTACTAGAAGCCCCATTTTTGGCTAACCAATCTGCAACTTTATTTCCCTCATGAAAAACATGATAAATCGAGCAAGTCATGGAGTTCATAATGTCCATAATTTCCTCCCAGAAATCCTCTAGGTACCACACCCCACATCTTTTGCTCCTCCATAGGAAATAATAGTCATGGAATCAAGTTCAATATCCACATAATTGAAAGATAAGGATTTAGAAACCTGGAGCCCACGAAGAAGAACTAAGAGTTCTGCCCGGTTATAGTCTAATATAACAATAACTAGTATATATATAGTGTATGTTACAATATACTTACTATACACTAATACTGTATATACTAATACTATTTATATTATTACCTATACTAATTAGTACTTATCACTATTAGATATATACTAATACTATACACTAACAGTAATATATAATGGAAAAACAATTGACAGTATAATTAAATTCATGTATACATTTATAACAAGACATACAATCATTCTTATAATCTTTTCATAGACAATATTTTATTGACTATAAGTTAGAATATTACTAACAACATTAACATATACGTCTTTGGTATCAAAGCCATTAGTATTTTTCTCAACTTTTCAAAAATAAAAAGAGATTATATTCAAACGTACATTATAAAAAGAGATTATATGCACAAATATATACATTTACGTTCGAACGTACATTATTGAAGTTCGAACGTAAAATAAAATGTGGCATTTTCCCGCTCAATTTCCTCAGATCTGTGATGAGCCTTCCACATTCGAACGTTCGAATGTGAATCGATGAAATATGAGAGGAAAATGATTTATGTTCGAACGTTAAATTATAATACATTCGAACACGAGAAGAAAAATGAGAAAAATTTCCTGCTCGATTTCCTAACCTCTGAGATGAGCTGAAACATTTGAACGTTAAAAATTTTCGTTCGAACGTGAATCGATGAAATTTGCAAGGAAAGTTATAAACATTCGAATGTTAAATTTTTGTATGTTCGAACATGAAAATAAAATTGCAGAAAATTTCCCGCTCGATTTCGGGCTCTGTCATAGGAAGTAACATTCGAACGTGTATACTTAATGTCCGAATGTTATCTGCCAAAAACTTAGCTTAAATTTATTTACGTTCGAACGTTTCATCTGAAAATTGAGTGGGATATGTTAACGTTCGAACGTGCAACTTAAACGTTCGAATGTTCCATCTAATGATTTAGTTTTTGCATGATAAATGCATAAGAGGAGGCAAAATCATTTCTGCTGCTTCTCTCGTGCGCAAAAATAACCAAGAGAGAGAGAGAGAGGGTTAGAGTGAGAGAGAGTTGAGTGAGAGAGGGTCATGGTTTAGAGAGAGAGTTAGAGTGAGAGAGGGTTAGAGTGAGAGAGAGTTGAGTGAGAGAGAGTTGAGTGAGAGAGGGTTAATATTTTAGAACTCTTGCTCCATTGATTTTGATAAGGAAAAACTCTTTTCCTTTTTTATTTTTTTGAATTTTACGATATTTGTCTTGTATTTTTTTTTTATATATATATGTCTCTAACAAGTTAGTGTTGTATTATTTTGAATGATTGGTTGCTTTGGCAAGTTCAAAATTTTTGATTTGTAAAAGGATATTGTGAGTACTAGGTATATTTTTAAACTTTAGCAATATGTTTATACATTTTGTTGTGATTTTATTGTGGAAAATTATGAATATGAGATGTGTATAATGTGAGTTTTTTGAAGGACTTTGATGAATTGGATATGGGTAGAGTATTTTGAGTTGAGTAGTGAATTTTGTTTGTATATATACATAGTGAATATGTAAGAAATTGGGTATTGATGAATTAGATGGAATTAAATTGTTTATATTGATGAATTAGAAGGAAATCTTTGTTATATGGATTGTGTAATATGATGAATTAATATGAAAAACTATGTTGTGTTTATACTTACTATTAAAATGGAAAATTGTGTTGTATTTATGCTTACTCTTGAAATATTGTGATTATTGTTTGTGAATTTTGTGAATATTTTGTGAGTTTATGGTATTTATTAATGAATTAATATGTTTAGAAATATTGTTGTGGAAATATAGTGAATATGTTGTGATATGGATTTGAAATACTGTGATTATTGTTTGTGAATTTTTATTGAATATGTTTATATGATTAGAAATATATTGTGTTTAGTTTGTGGATTTATGTGAATTTTTTTATATAATATGTTTTGATGTTTTTTGATTTTGTTCTTTAACAATAAAATTATAAGTTTAGGAACTTAATTTAAGTTAAAATTAAAAAAGTTTAATTTTAGAATTAATATTTAATATTTAATCCGCATAGATAACATACATATAATAACTATAATTAATAATAACTTATTAAATATTCTTACCATTGTGAGGTTCAAGACTATCATATTATTATATATATATATATATAAATAAATAAAGTAAAATACTCTTCAAGAAAAAAGTCTTGAACCCACTAAATAAGTAGAGAGTTGGAATAAATAAATATACTTATTTAAAATAAATTAGAGAGTAAATAAATAAGGATCAAGCAAATGATTATTTAGAAATTATATACTTATTGTCTATATAAATAAATAACTCACTCAATTAAGTATAACAATTAAAATTAAAATTTAGGAATGATAATAATTAAAATTATATAATAACCTTTAAAATTATATAATAACAATTATATAATAACAATTAAAATTACATAGGTATCAATTAACAATGTCCTAAGATATATAATAACAATTAAAATTATAATTTAGGGATAATAATAGTAAATGATCTTGACTAAATTCTTGTCTAATTGTTTGACTGTCGTAGTCTCTCCAACCTTAAGAGTTGTCAAGGCCAAAGAGTTTGTGACAATTAAGTAATTAGACTAAAATTTAGACATTTCTTCAAGACTATTCTTCCTCATTATCTACTCATGATAGGAAACTTGTGAACATATTCTTCCATCTGTCTCTAGTTTAACAATATAACACTACTATTTATTTGACATTGTTAATTCAAACAACATGGGGATATTGTTTGTAGTATTGTTTTATAGATATTGTATGACATTGCATAAATAACCTTAGACCCGTTTGGAAATTAGTGTATATTTATATGTCCACTAGTTCCTGAATTGTCTAGTGTGGACAGTTTGAGATTATATTATCTGTATTGCACATTTTTGTTACTTCTACTCTCCATGTTTAATATGAAGTTTCGGTATCTTCCTCTACTCTTCTTCGGATATATTGTTCATAGGGTTACAATCCCTCTATGTGACTATGTATACTTGGAGAACTATAGAGAGGTGCTGCCGAAATTTCTACTAACGTGGAAAGTAGTAGAGTGATGAGATTTGTGCAATATGAATAATATAATCTCGAATGAGATAGGACCAACTACCTTATAAAAAAAGTAATAAGAATTAGAGCATGACATGCATGTAAATTTTCTATGTAAGTGTTATTAATGGATATATGATTTTAGAAATGAACAAAAGTTGGATGCTTTTGGGAGATAGACTTGGAAAAGATTACGTACCCTATGCGCTTGGAGTATGAACCTTCATTGATTTTGCATAGGTCTCTGCTGATAGTCGTGGTTACATTAAGTGTCCATGTCGAGGGTGTAAAAATTTGTATGCGATAGGGTTGGATGAAGTTGAAAATCATATATTTGTGAACGGTATAGATCTGGAGTATACCCGATGGGTACTGCATGGTCAGCCGTATGAACAGTCAGCGGATGTATTGGTCAATTATCAAAATTATTTACTGCACATGGATGATGATTATGAGCAGGATGAGATGGAAGAGATGTTGGGTGATATTGGAGCTGAGATGTTTATGGATGCGGTTGGCGACAATGCCTCAAGTGGCCGAGGGACTGATTGTGAAAATTTCACTGCAATGTGGGAAGATGCAAAGCGCGAGCTTTATCCAGGCTGTACAAAACATTCCAAAATGTCATTTATTGTGTGGTTGCTTCACATTAAGTCATTGTGTGAGATGTCGACAAAAGCAATAAACTGGCATTGGACTTATTTAACGAGGTGCTTCCCAAATGGTCTGCATTGCCGAAAAACTTTTATGAAGCGAAACAATTGAGAAAGGGATTAGGTTTGAGTACAAGTCCATACATGCTTGCAAGAATGATTGTGTTTTATTTTGGAAGGAGAACAAGGAGAAACAAACATGCTATGTATGCGAAGAGTCGTGGTGAAAGGGTAATAAAAACGTGCTGGTTAAGGTGTTGCGGTATTTTCCCTTGAGGCCTAGGTTGCAAAGACTATATATGTGTAAGAAAACAGCTCACGATATGAGGTGGCACGGGGAGAAAAAAGTTAAGGACGACGCATATATGAGGCACCCAGCTGACTCACTTGCGTGGCAATTTTTCGATAATCAATACCTAGAGTTTGGGATAGAAGCTCGGAATGTGCATCTGGGACTCACAACCAATGGATTCAACCCTTTCGGGAATATGATTACAAGTTATAGCACTTGGCCTGTAGTGTTGATTCCGTAAAATCTTCCACCATGGAGGTGCATGAAGGCGCTCGACGTTTTGTTAACTTTACTTATCCCCGACCCGAGATCACCTAGGAATGACATTGACGTATTCATGCAATAGTTGATTGAAGAGCTGAAAGAGTTATAGGAACAAGCGTCAAAACTTATGATGCATCCACGTTGACATCTTTTTAGATGCATGCTGCAGTACTATGAAGTTAGCGTGTCTGACGTGTAATAAAGAAACTGCTAGTGAGTGGTTAAAATATTCTCAGAAGTTGTGCTTCATGGGTCATCGACATTATCTACTAGCATATCATGCATGGAGAAGAGAATGTGCTAAGTTTGATGGGAGAGTAGATGACAGAATTGCATAAAATGAGTTGTTTGGATAAGAGATAGTGAACAATTTTGGCAAAGGTCGGGGAAAGAATAGAGAAAATGAGGCGCAGCTGAATTGAATTGGACAAAGCGTAGTATTTTTTTTTACTTGCCATATTGGTCGTCCTGCACGTTGCGACATAGTTTGGATGTAATGCACATAAAGAAGAATATATGTGATAATATATTGGGTACATTGATGAGCATTAATAAAAAAACGAAGGACACGATCAAGATGAGGAAAGATATTGAGAGTATGAGAATTAAGCATAATCTACATTTGCGGGTGTAAGGCAACATGGTGGTCATGTTGCATGCATGTTTTACGATGACGAGGGAGGAGAGGATGGACTTCTGCAAATGGTTGCAAGGTGTGAAGTTCCTAGATGGTTATGCTTTAAATATTGGTAAATAAGTGAGCCCTGATGACTGGAAAATCAATGGATTGAAAAGTCATGGTTGTTACGTATTTTTGTAGAATTTATTACCTGTGGGAATTCGTGAGAAGCTGACATCTAATGTACGTGTTGCCATATCCGAACTCTATATGTTTTTTAAGAATTTGTGAGCTCGGGTAGTAAATCGAGATATGTTGCGAAAACTGGAAGAAGACATTGCTACTATACTATGTAAATTCGAGCAGATATTTCCACCATCATTTTTTGATGTCATGGTCCATTTAGCAATACATTTACCTCGAGAGGTACTATTGGGTAGACCGGTGCAGTTCCATTGGATGCATCCAGTTGAAACATATTTGGGTTGATTGAAGCGCACTGTTGGGAATAAAGCCAGAGTTGAGGGTTCAATAGCAGAGGCCTATATACATGATAAATGGTTAACATTTTGCTCTCTATATCTTCATGGTGTTGAGACACAATTCAATCGTCAAGAGTGAAATTCTGATCTTACTGCTCCGCCTCCTAGTGAGCTATCAGTGTTTTTCCAGAATGTACAACCCTTGGGTGCACAAGCAGGTTACGATTTAATTGATGGAGAGTTGGATAAAGTTTGGTGGTATGTGCTAAATAATTGCTAGGAGATTGATGACTATCTCAGATATGTCGTTGCATGCTTCGAATAATTCTAGTTTCTTGAAGTTTAACTGTAATTGTTGTGCTCAAAATATACTTCTTTTGCAGTTATATATAGTGAACACATGGACAAACTTAGGACGGAAGACGTAAAGAATATAGAGGCAAGACACGAGGAAGAATTTCCCGGATGGTTTGAACAATGTGTATGAACTAAAATTATATATATGTTACATTTTGAAACTTTTAACTCTGGGTAACTTTTAATAAATATATATTATTTCAATTGTTAGATTTTGAAACAACGTACTCATGATCCCGAATCAGTTTCTCTTGAATTGCATGCATTAGCCTGTGGTTCCTCAAATAGAGTACTTTGATACACTACGTGCACTGTTCGAGGTTATAGATTCCATATCCTGGACCGTGAATGTAATGGAAGGACTCAAAACTCTGGTGTGTTGGTCGATGAGAGTCATAGAACAAATGATATTGACTATTATGGTGTCATACGTGACATTATCGATTGAAATATCTGGGTGGGTCTGTGTAACACCCCGTATTTTAGTGTATTTTTACTGAATGATTATTTTTTATTGTTCAAAAATTTATCCTCTTATTTTAAAATTTGTTGGATTTTTAGTAAGTTTATTTCTATGATTTTAATTTGGTGAAAATTATTTTTATGTGCTTTCCAAATATTTATTTATTGTTATGCATTTAAATTGCTTTTAATATTCAAATTAATTACTGTGGGATTTAATTATTTCAATTTGACTTTACCATTACGTTTAAATTATTTTATTTAACTTGTGGTTTTAAAATCATCTCCGTTGGATCATTTTTGTGACCTAAGTTATGAGGATTGGACCTCATTTCTTTTCCCTCTATTCTTCTTCCTCTCCTTTTCTTTTCTTTTCTTTCTTTTCTTTTTTTTTTCTTCTTCCTTATTTCTCCCTCCCCCGTGCGCGCAACTCCCTCTCCCTCCCTCTCTCTCCGTCCTTTCTTCCTCTCCCCCAGCCCGCCGCCGTGCGCCGGCGGTGGTCGACACCGCCCAGCCGACCAGCTCCCCCTCCCTCCGGCGACCTCACCCCCCAAATCTCAGCCCCTACCTCGCCGGCGGTAGCCCACACGCACCCCACGAAGCCGCGGACCACTTTCAAGCCAGCGCTGCCGTGAGCCGACGGTGGCCTTCACCGCCCAGCCCGCTAGCTTCCCCAGCCGCCGGCGACCTCACCCCACCAATATCACCTCCGTTCGTGCCGCCGTTAGCCCCCACGAAGCCCATGAAGCCGCGACACTCTTTCCGCCGTTGCGCCGCCGTCGCACCGCCATTGGCCACCATCTTCCTACCACTTCATCCCCGACCTCTTGGCAACCCATTGGACCCAACCCCACCTCCGATCAGTCACCGGTGAAGCCATACCAAGCCTATTTCCGATTTGTGCATTTTTAGCCTAAAACCACCCCTTGCGCCGCCACCCACGGCAAACCACCACCACCATTGGCTTCACCGACCTCTCTAGGCCCTACCCTACCATTTTTGGGTCTTCGTTTGTCCTCGTTGAAAAGTGGGTATCTGTGACCCACGGCCACAGTGTATTTTACACTGTGGTGTTGCTCAGACATCACCACTTGCAACTTCGTGATCCTTCGGAAATTGTTATATTGCACTGTAAGTATTTTCCTTAAAGAACTTTCGTGATTTAAATATATTTTTGCACTAACACATATTATCTGTGTATTGGTTTGTTTTGCCGGACTGAGTCCGAGGAGTTTCGGGGGTCGGATGGATTGTGGACGGAGTTGTGTGTTTGTTTGCATTGTGAATTGTGGTTGTTGGTTGTTGGTTATGGCTTGTTCATGTACATCGCATATTGCATGCATGATCATGTTTGTAAAGAAAACTGGGTTTTCGCATGATTGCATACATGTTCATGTGTTTATTGGAATTGGATTCTCATGTGAGTAAAAGGAAAAAAGGAACTGTAGGGATGGTGGTAAGCAGGGATGGTGATAGAGTCCCGCCTGCGATTCCCGCCTACGGTGCACGCGATAGGGATGGTGGTAAGCAGGGATGGTGGTTGTGTCCTGCCTGTGATTCCCGCCTACGGTGCACGCGGTAGGGATGGTGGTAAGCAGGGACGGTGGTAGAGTCCCGCCTGTGATTCCCGTCTACAGTGTCCGATAAATGGGTTGTTTGTGTGAATCATTTTATGGGAAAATGTTTTACGGATATTTTGGGCCAAAATGGGATTTTCGGCGTGTGTTGGAAATAATCATTTTTCTGGGAAAAAATGGTATTTTATGGCTAAATGTATTTTGCTATATTGTTGGTTGCATTAATGTATTTTTATCCCGAGAGTTGTTTGGTTTATACTTACCTGTGGTACCATTTTATGGTATCGCAGATTTTGATGCAGATGTTGATGACGAGCCTTAGCTTGGCTCCGTTGGAGGAGTGATCTGGGATTGCTCCTGTTTAGTGAGTTATGTTTTTATCAATTACTGTATTTACCTTTTGTATTATGTTTGGGATGACTGTATAATTTTTAAAGATAAATTGTGTTGAATATTTGTATTTAAATTTCTGGTACTTAGTTGACTTATTTATATTATCCGCTGCGACTTTTATTGTGCACCTTTGCATGTTGCACACACACTTGAGCACATTTCGTTGGGATGCGTGACCGTGTTGTCACCATCCTGACGTCTCGATTCCCTTGTTTTTTGTACGTGGGAGTCGGGGCGTCACAGTTTGTAACATATGTCTTTAAATGTGATTGGTGGGATTTAGGTGGTGGTCAGGTTTCAATACATAGGGATAATCACTTTACGAGTGTCAATATTGCATCTAAATGGTACGAAGATGATCCATTCGTATTGGCTTGTCAAGCTACCCAAGTTTATTACTTGATTGATCCAATGAAATGCGCTGATGAAGATAGTGGAGAGATAACTTGGCGAGTTGTACAAAAATTTGTCCCTCGAAATATATATGATGCAAGAACGAGTGCAGATTACAAGAATAGTGGAGATGAAGATGACACTCCGATTGTAGAGGCATACTAGAAAGACAAAGAGGATATTAACTTGATTGTTGACCTCGGTGCACTTGAGTTGCTCTCCTTGTGTAGAGATGACATCCCCCGCATCCATCTCGACCCGTCCGTATTAAATGATCATTCAATTCAAGTAAGTGAGGAGGAAGAAGAAGAAGAAGAGTCAGAAGAAGAAGACGAATCAAAATCTGGGGAGGAGGTGGATAAGGAGGATGACGAAGAGGTTGATGATGACAACGAATATGTTATTGAGGGAGATTCTGAAACAAATATGAAAAATACATCCAAAGATGAAGAATAAAAGTACTAAATCTTTTATTCATATAGGTGACTATAAAATATTATACTTTTCATAATTTCTTTTAATTAATTTTCTTTGATATAATTAATCATTGTCAAGGATACCGCCAAAACGACAACGAAAAAATGTGCCTCCTCCGCCAAGTCCAACTCCTGAACCCATTGAGGACTCCCCACCAAAGGAATCCGCTCCTAAAGATCAAGTTAACACGCACGAAAATAACAGCCAGTCGACACCTACCAGTAAGGAAATATTGTTGATAATTAATTATATAATTAACATTTTTATCTCAATAACTATATAATTATAATTATACTATTATCATATAGTTGATGTATCTGCTCGTCGCGGTCGTGGCTATACATATGACATCTCTCTTGAAAAAAATAGAAGGCACAGAAAACTCAAGATCACCATTCTTGATAATTCCACTAGAGGAGTGGATGCTAGTGCATCAACGCTTTCCTCCTATATTGGCATAGTAGTTCGAGCTTATGCTCCATTTTATGTACACTCATGGCGAGATATTCCGAATGAGATTAAGGAGCACATTCGAAGTCGTGTGCTGGTGAGTTTACTTTGAGAGTACATTTTTTTCACCTAGATTAGTATATCATATTTTTGACCTAATTCACTTATTAGGATGAATTCGACTTCGACTTTGGTTGTAGCGAGGATTTGAGAACTGTGAATGAGTTGATGGCTACACTATTCCGACCTCAGAAGGGACGATGTCATGACCACTTCAACAAGTTTGAAACGTTGGAAGAGGCTGTGCAGTCTCCTTTCCAGCAGATGAAGTTAGTTGATTGGAGAAAGTGTTGTGATCTTTTCACATCTCCAGATTATCAGAGATTCTATATTTATATTCGTTCTATATATTATATGTATATATATTACAATTAATATTCTTAATTAATTTTATAGCACTTAAGTTCTACAAATGCACAGAATAGATCCGCTCTGACTGTCCATCATCAAGCCGGTTCAAGGTCATTCCATCGTCTTGTTGAGAAAATGGTAATTAAAAAATTATAGAATTCATTTACTTTTATGATATTCTTTTATTTAAGTACTAACATTATCTTTTTAAAATTGCTAATGTCGCTTTGTTAGAAACGTGATGATGATGAAAACTTTTTCCTCATTCATGTCTATGCTATTGCTCATACTAATGAGCGTAGTGAGTAGATGGATCATGCTGCTGCAGATAATTATGTAAGCATTGTTAATTTTGTTAAATAAATTATGCAACATGTGAAAAATTTAATTTTTATTTGTATTTATTTTAATACGTTACTTACTGTGTGTTTTCTTTCAAATTGCAAGAAAAAATAATGGAGATGCAATCAACTTCTGGGGAATCTTCTCCTAGTGACATTGACATATTCACGCAAGTGCTCATGCTGCAATCTAGTAGGACAAGAGGTTTGGAACGATCTTTCAATTATAGATGTTCATCCTCAACCTCATCGACTTCACAAATTAATAATCTTACCAAAGATTTATAAGCTGCACGGCATGAGAATGAATGTATGAAATCGAGACAGCAAGAGTTAGAATCTCTCTTAGAGAGACAGTCTCATTTAGAGACGCGTTGCAGGTCCAACAGAGAGACCTGGAGGAAGAATATGCAGTGAAGTCCAAGAGCAAGTGCAACAGAAGATGATAGTGCAAATGAAGCGTGTTATGTCGTTGCAATAGAATCGCAGTGGGAGAGGAAAGAAAAAGAAATGAATTTTATCAGTGTATATAACTAATTTTAATATTTAATTTTAAAACTTTATAAGACATTGTTAGTTATTAATTAATGGTGAATAATATGATACAATTGGTAGGTTTTTTTAATTTTATAAAATTAGTATTTCTGATCTGTACGTTCGAATGTAAATAAAAGACGTTCGAACGTGAATACACAAAATTATATAATAACAGTCAAACGTAGGCCTCAATGTTCGAATGTACTCACCCTCAAACGAACAAAACGTTTGAATGTTTAAATGATCAATGTTCGAACAAACCTCTGAAAGTACCACTTGCGTTCGAACGCTTCTTCGTTAACATTCGAAATAACATCTGAACGTTAAACCCGTTACGTTTGAACATTGGTTTGTTAATGTTCAAACGGAAATTTGAACGTTTATTGCAATTAACGTTTAGACACATAAATGTTCGAACGTAAATATGATACACTCGAACTAGAATTAATGAACGTTAACTTCAGTCATTCAACCGCCAATCGGTCGGGTTGACGTTCAAACATTCAATTGGACCTCCGCATGTTACTTTCTGTGACAGATCTCAACCGTCACAAAAAGGAGAACGTTCGAATGTTACACCAAATGAAACATAAAAGTATTTTTAGTGACGGCTCAACAGTAAACCATCACCAATTATTTTCTGTGACCCACATTAGGTGATGGTCATGGTGACGGTTTGAAACCATCTCCAAATATCTTTAGTGACGTTTTGGTTATTTTTTGTGACGGTTTCCTCTGTCACAAAAGACAAATTGTGTTGTAGTGAACCACATAAACTGGAGCAAGGGATGAGGTCCAAAAGTGGCTTTTGGACTAGAGCAAGCCAGACGTACTAATTATGAAAGGAATTTGCTGGTGCTAAAAGGAGATTGGAGGTTTTACAAGAAGCTGGTCCATCTGGTTTTTTAGTAACAAAACAACAAGAAGCAGGGGATGAGGTCCAAAAGTGGCTTGAGAGAGATGAAATTATGTGGAAATAGAGATCTCGGGTCTTGTGGTTGAGAGAGGGAGACAATAATTCTAGATTTTTTCATTCTAAAGCTTCTACTAGAAGAAAGAAAAATTATATTTTGCAGCTACAAGATGAGTTGAGCAATTGGAAGAAAAGTGTTTAGCTAGATGATTTAGTGACTAATTATTTTACAAAGTTGTTCTCTACTGCAGATAAGGTGGATATGGAGGCAGTTATTACTGGGGTAGAGACTCAGGTAACAGATGAGATGAACACAGATTTACTGAGACCTTATGTGGCTGAGGAGGTTGTAGCGGCTATTAAACATATGCATCCTTCTAAAACTCCAGGACCAGATGGGATGTCTCCAATTTTTTTCTAGTAGTATTGGTCAGTGATAGGTAAGTTTGTTATTGACTCAGTGTTTTTGTCTTTGAATTCTGGAGAATTTCGTATGAATGTGAACCACACTCACATTACTTTAATTCCTAAAAAATCTGGTCCCTCTAAAGTAGCAGAGTTTAGACCAATTGGCCTGTGTAATGTGCTCTATAAGATTTTATCAAAAGTCATTGCAAATAGGTTAAAGAAAGTACTGCCCTTTGTCATTTATGAAACCCAATCTGCTTTTGCACCCGATAGACAAATCTCTGATAATATCTTGATTCCATATGTGCTGTTGCATTTTTTGAGGAATAAGAAAAAAGGAAGAAAGGGCTTTATGTCATTAAAACTTGATATGAGTAAGGCATACAATAGAATGGAGTGGCTTTTTTTGGAGCTAATGATGGAGGCTCTTGGTTTTGCACAAGGTCTTATTAGTTTAGTCATGAAGTGTGTTAGAACTGTTTCTTTCTCCATTCCAGTCAATGACTGTCCAAAGGGGCTTATTATTCTACGTCGAGGAATTAGACAAGGAGATTTATTGTCTCCTTATCTGTTTCTCTTGTGCACTGAAGGCGTAATCAGTTTGTTCAAAAGGGAAGTAAGTAGGGGGTTGTTGAGGGTATAAGAATTTGTAGGGGTGCTCCAAGAGTTAATCATTTGTTATTCGCCGATGGTAGTGTGATCTTTTGTAGAGCGGATGTGGTTATACATGAGAAGCTTCAGCTTTTATTGAGTACTTATAAGAAAGCTTTTGGCCAGCGTATTAATAAAGATAAGACAACTATGGTTTTTAGTCGAAATGTTCAAGAAGATTTAAAGGGTCAAATTATGTAGCTTTCTGGGGGGGGGGGGTCATACACAGCAGTTTGAAAAGTATTTGGGTCTTCTTCCAATGGTGGGCAGATCAAAGAAAGAAGCTTTTTCCAGTGTTAAACAAAGGCTATGGCAGAAACTACAAACATGGAGAGGAAATATGTTGTCACAAGGGAGGAGAGAGGTTTGGCTTAAAACTGTAGCAATGTCTATTCTGACATATGCTATGAGTTGTTTCCTATTTCCCAAATCTTTTTGTTCTGAGTTAGAAAGGATGATGGCTCACTTTTGATTGGGAAATCGATCTAAAGAACGGAAGATTCATTAGATTAGTTGGGAGAAATTATGTGATTCAAAGTTTCAAGGGGGTTGGGTTTTAAAAATTTAAGGCTCTTTAATTTGGCTCTCCTAGCTAAACAAGCTTGGTGACTCTTGAAGAATGAAAATTCACTTTTGTTTTAAGTGTACAAAGCTAAGTATTTTCCCAATACTATTTTTTTTGAGGCAAAAGCTGGATTGCATTCTTCTTATATCTTGGAGGAGATTTACGAAGCTAGTAACTCCATCTTAAAGGAAGGATATAGGTGGCATGATGGGAATGGAATGAATATAAGAGTTTTTAAGGATTCTTGGTTACCGGGAATTAATCTGTCTGCTGGTTACTCTAATTTTTCAAATGTTGATGCGGATATGAGATGAGAATACAATATGGTGGAATGTTAACAGCTTTAGGGCTCTCTTCAATCCAAATGAGGTAAGCCAAATTTTGAAGCTGAATGTTTGTGATAGTGTAGAAGATTCTTTTTTCTGGATACATGAGAGAACTTGTATGTATTCAGTAAAAAGAGCATATAGGATGCTTCAAAAGTCTAAAACTCAGGATAGGGGGGAAGGTTCAAGAAATAGCAATGCAACAACTTATTCGAAGTGTTTGTGGAATCTGAAATTGCCTAAGAAGATAAAGATTTATGCTTGGAAAGCCTATTTAGAAAAGCTGCCAACTTTAAAAAATTTAAAAAACAAGTATGTTATTGATAATGATACTTGTCTGTTTTGAGGAAAGGAAAGAGGGGATGTTGCTCATGCAATTTTTTATTGTTCAGAAGCGACACACATTTATTCAAAGCAGATAAGGTTGTATAGGAATGTGTGGTCAAATTGCAGTTTTTGGGATCTGGCCAATATGACTCGAGATGAAGGTTCAAATGAAAGGTTGGCAACATTCATTGCTATTGCATGGGCTCTATGGTATAGAAGAAACTTTTACATTTATGAGAAGGTCTCTCTTGGAATATAGGTGGTGGTGAACAAGGCTTTATCTTTGAAATTTTATTTCAAGAAGATTCAAGTTTTTGATGTTTTTTCTCCTCAAATTACTAAGGTGATTTCTTGGAGACCTCCTCCTATAGGCTTCCTTAAATTGAATGTTGATGGGGCAACTTTTCATAACCAACATATAGCTGGTATTGGAGTGTTGTTACAGGACCAAAATGGTGATGTGTTAGTTGCTTGCAATAAGTTGGAAAGGGAAGTGGTCTCTCTGAGTTTATAGAGGCTATTGCTATGTTAAGGGGGTTGCAAATGTGTGTTTAGTGGGGTGCTCCGAAGATATTGCTCAAAACTGATTGTTTAATTCTTGTTGATGCTTTGAATAATCACGTTGAGTACTACACTGATTTTGATTTTCTCTTACAAGATATTCGGAGAATGATAAATTGTTTTCAAGAGGTTAAAGTTTTGGATGTCAACATGATGGGTAACTCGGCAGCACATCAACTAGCAAGACATGCATAGAGTATTAGTGATATTGAGATGTGGTGGGAATGTCCTTCATTTGTAACTCAAGCCGTTTGGTTTGATAAAAGCAATCTCTTGCAAGGACTTGTTTTATTGATTCAATAAATGGATTTGATGACCAAAAAAAGAAAAAAGAAAACCACATAGACTGAACAGTACTGTTATCTTAATTGCGATAAAGAATTTTGAAAAAATTGTATATCCAATTTTAATCTTACTTCATATTTTATGTTAAATGGACTCCATATATATATATATATATATAATATATATGTAATAGGTACAAGCATTTATCTAGAAATCCTCGTAACTAGTACCGCTAATTGCTTAATTTCTACAAGCCAATGGTAAAGAGCTTGAAACAATTTAAAAGAATGATTAGTCTTTAATTAGGCTCGAATGTGACATTTTAAGCAAGTGACATGTTTGATCAAGTAAGCCATTTTAACTTTCTTTTCGCCCTTTAATGATCAATAGTCATCTTTAGCTTGATTGCATATATTACTACTCTCATGCCATGCACATTACACTATATATGTATTCGTTGGTGTCTAATTTAGGGCTAGACTATGATTCTGACGGAGTTAGAATCGTGAACTCCGATCTCTAACTTCAACTTCAGTCGGAGATAATTTTGAATTCCGACTTTGGCTTCGAACCGGAGTGGATTTTGAATCCAATGCGAGTTTTTGGGGAGCTTTGCTTGGTGCTTGTAGGAAACACAACGATGTCGAACTAACTGAGCTTGTGGCGGATAGGTTGTTTCAATTGGAACCTAAATGCAGAAGAGAAAAAAGCGTGAACTAGAGAAGTCTGATCCATTGCTTGAGCCTTGCAAAGAATAAAACGCAGAAGATAAAAAGGGAAGAACAACACGAGAAAAAGGAAAGGCAACAGACTTGAAAATGTGTTCAAAAGGCTACAAAAGAAAAGTGGCAGTTGGCAGACATGGGGAAGGAACTCCGAATAGTGTGAAAAGTGGAGACATTTGGAAGAAAACAAATAACCTAAGGAAGGAAAAAGGGAAAAGTGTCCTCTGCTGTAAAAGTGGTAGTCGGAAAAATAAAGTTTTTTAAAAGGTCAGAGTTTTGAGCCGATATCGGCTTCGAACACCGTTGGCTTCAAAGTCAAAGAAGGTGGTCGGTCAGAGTCCGGAAGAAATGCACAGCCCTAGTTTAATTACATCATTTGTTGTGAGACTCATTAAAATTATCAAAAAGTTAAATACATATGGCAAAATTTGATTTGAAAAAGAATTTTAAAATTAAATTCTCTTTTAAATCAAACAATGGTACGAAGGATATATCCTCCACGTTAGTTTGAAAATCTAATTTTTCTGTTTTTTTATTGTAGTTTATGTAAAAGCTTATATATCAACGGTGTGTGATCAATTAGCCTTTTCATCTCAAACACATTACAACAAATAATCTGTTACGTACCTTGACCATCTTTAAAGCATTGACAATGAACCCACAGTACTAGAATAAAAAATTGACAAACCAGCAGCTTTATTAATTAATGGCGTATGATTAAATAGACAATAGACCTACACGACGTAAACAACCGACATAGCAACCTGATAACTAGCTAAACTCCTACAAATTAAGATAACTCCATACAATTAAGGATAAATAATAAATAGGTGACAAGGGATAAGATGATAAGCTGATAAAATTTGTTGGTAGAGTACCCTGCTATAAGGATCTCCTACTGCTGCTAGACTTCTCAACTAATATGCGCCTACTGCTACTGGATAATGCACGTAACATCCCTCCCTTCTTAAGGAGCACCCTTGTCCGAAAGGGTAGAAAATTCAGGAATTCGTTTTGCTTAAATGAGGAAGCCTCCTCCCACATCACTTCTTCCATAGGTAAATTTTGCCAGTGAACCAGAATTCCTTTCTTCCTTCTATGAATACACTGGTCCAAAAAGTATTGTAGTTGGAGGAGAATCTCTTCTTGTTGACCCACAGGTGGGAGTTGTGGTGATATTATGACTGCCTCACCCACCTTTTTCTTTAGTAGACTCACATCACAAACAGGATGAAAGCGTTAACCTTGAGGAAGATCCAACTGATACACCGCCTTGCTTATTTTCTTGCAGCTTTGGAAGGGATCATAATAACGAGCTGCCAATTTCATGTTGTGATGGAGATTTAAGGGAGGCTGCCTATAGGGTTGAAGCTTGAGATCATAAACCCCTACTCCCTACTCCACATCGTTGTGCTTCCCATCATACTGCCTCTTCATTTACTCTTGTGCCAATTGTAGATTCTGCTTAAGATGCTTCAAGGCTTCAACAGGTTGCACAAACTCCTTCCCCATCACTTCAACATGAGTTATGCCTGGAATGTACTTAAGTAGATTGGGTGGTGCTATGCAATATACCAACTCAAATTGTGTTTACTTGGTGATGGAATGCTAGCTAGTGTTAATGCTAGCTAGTGTTATAACAATACTCAGCCCAAGATAACCATTTATGCCACTCTTTTGGTTAATTTCCTACAAAACAACGCAGATACTTTTCCAATGTCTGATTTACTACTTCACTTTGCTTATCTGTTTGTGGGTGATAGGCTGATGTAAAATTAAAGCTATTGCCATTTAGCAGGAACATTTCCACCCAAAAGGAAATTGTGAACATAGGGTCATGATCACAAATAATAAACAGTGGCATGCTGTGTAACTTAAAGACATCATAAAAAAAAAAAAAAAAAAAAAAAAAAAAAAAAAAAAAAAAATTGAGCCACTTCCAAGGTTGTGTATGGATGTCTAAGGGGGAAAATGGTTGTACTTTGTTAATCGATCAACCACCCTGAAAATGATAGTCTTACCATTTGAGCTAGGAAGTCTCTCAACAAAATCCATTGATATATCTTCCCAAACTTTCTCTAGATCAAAAGGTAAAGGGCTGAGTAATCTTGCAGGTGCAAGAGACAATCTTGTTCCTTTGGTATGTATCACAAGCTTGGATGAATTTCTTTATGCTTTCTCACATTCCCTTCCAATAAATAAAAAAAAAAAAAAAAGATTAGACAAAGATTCTATGGAATGTCTTATGATACCCTCATGGAAGTTTCCACGAAATTGGACAATTATGTCTTTAATGAGAGTCGAGTTCTTAAGAATATAAGAATCCTATCTTTAAAAAAGATGACCCCATCTGAAAACTTCCAAGGCCCTACAACCTCACCTTCTTTTATCCTGTCGCCCATCTCTAGTAACTCCTCCTTGGTGGCGAGTTAGTTACTGATTGTAAGAAAGTTGGCAGTTGTCATGGGGATTTTATGATGTTCTTAAATCCTTGAATGGGCATCAACGACTACATTTTCTCCTCCTTTCTTGCACTCAATAATAAAATCAGACCCCATAAGCTTTCTTATAAAGAAATTTATGCTATTCTTTAGTGATGACTACTTGGACCATGGGTGCGGCAAACTCCTTGATCTGTGCGTACATTGAACTGTCATCCTAGCAATTATGATCTTTATTTTTGAATTGTTATCACCAAGGCCAACATTTCCTTTTTGTTTGAGGAAAGAAATAAAGCTTTGCTAAAAAATGTCACCGGCCTTTCTTGGGGCAAAACAGACCCTAGCCTGAACCAGATGCATCACAATCAATTATGAATGTCTTGAAAAGATCTGAAAGTGAACACATAGGTGCTTGGGTCATTGCCTCATTTAACTTCTGAAAGGCATCATCTGCAAGTGCTGTCCATGTGATTTGGTTTTTTTTAGCATATGATTTAAAGGAGCCACAATCTTTCCATAATCCTTAGTGAATCATTAGTAATAGCCTGTGAGACCAAGGAATCCCCGTGTTGCCTTCAAGTTTCCTGGATCAACTCCTACCCCTTTTGCTGAGGAAATTCTTTCTCCTAGCTGCTTCTCTTTGTGATTCGGTCTCATCCCCGTCCCCCTTTACTCCACCAAGTAACAATCTCTCCTTCTCTTTGTTTCTAGTCAACAATAGTAACTCCTTTTTTCTTCGAACTCTTAAATCCCTGCAACTTGATGTACTTCCCACCCCATAGAATATCCATATCCAATTTGTAAAAATTTCACAATATCAACCCCAATTTTCAAAGCCAATGTACTTCTAACACCACTTCAAACCCCACCGGACACCATCATTGCTTCAAGCCTTCCCTCTGAGTTGCATTTTAACCCCAAAGAGTTTATCATTGCTTTGCTCATAAAGTTGTGCAAACTCCCTAAGTCTATCAAAATTGCTATTGAATCATGGCCAATATGACCTTCCACTTTCATGGTTTCCAGTCATTCTACGCCTGATAAAGCATGCAAGGATATCACTGGTTCAGCCTCACTCTCACTTCCATTCTCTTCCATTTTGATATCTCCGTCTTCATCCTCTCCTTGACATGCGTCAATCTGATAGGCCACGTAAGTCTAAGAGAAAGCAAAGCTAAACCCAAGTATCAAAGAGTGATTCTTGAACGTTTGCGGCATGCATGCAGCGTAGGATAGGGTCAAAAGCCATGGTGATCAGTTAGAGAGTTTCAAGCTGCACGTTTACTTTTTTGTTGCTTGATTCCCTTTTCCGTAGTATGTGTGTTTATGCTTTCTGTTTTACATGCTTTGTATTCTGTTGCATTCCTACTTCAATCGGTATGTGGAGTCAATTAGTCAATTTGCAGTATTTCATTTGATTAGGTGTCGGCTACTGGTAGTGGCCTTAGGTTGTTCCTCTGTTTTCGACAATTCTATTTTTCAATTTCTGTTTTTGGTTGTATGAACATGGGCTGCTATTTAAGCAACCGTGGATTATCAATGGAGGGCAGCAAAATTTATTCTAGTAAAAACTGTGATACATCCTCACCCGAAGAGGACATTTTCTTGAGTATTATCACTTACGTTAGCAAGGGGCCTATCATTGGTATCAAGGTCAGGTTATTTATGAGAACTAATAAAGAGCATATTGAGCAGTTGGAGGCTGGGCTCAGTGGAGTGCAGGATAGGTTACATAGGATGGAGCTCGGCATGCCCGACAGGCTTCGTCATTTGGAATAAACCCTCAATCGCCTCTCTGATGTATTGCTCACAAACCAGGAGCCTCCAAACTACGGTAACCAATACCGTGAAGGCCACGATGGGGGACGGCATGTTGTATCTTCCAAAATAGCAGAGCTTGAATTTCCTAGATTCTCAGGAGATGATCCGACGGAGTGGTTCAATCGTGTGAACCAAATTTTTGAGTTCCAGAATACTCCCAAAGGCCAGAAAGTTTCCTTGGCCTCCTACCACTTGGAAGGAGAGGCCAACTAGTGGTGGTAGTGGATCCGTAGGACAGTCCGAGAAGAAGGATGCGTTATCTTGTGGGCAAATTTTGAAGACGAACTCTGGGCTCTTGGGCCTTCAGAGTGTGAAGATTTTGATGAAGCTCTTTCCAGAATCATGCAGGCAGGCTCTCTGCGTGATTACCAGTGAGAATTTGAACGCTTGGGAAATCGAGTACGAGGATGGACTCAAAAGGCTCTGGTCGGGACATTCATGGGCGGCTTGAAGGCTAGAATTGCCGATGGCATCTGAATGTTTAAGCCTCAGACCTTAAAGGAAGCCATCGGCTTAGCACGAATGAAAGATGACCAACTATCGAGACAAAGGACGTTAGGACACCCTCCACCACCGGTGAGAGTCCTGTTAGCTCTTCTGCCAACAACTCGAGCATCACCAACCACACCTGTAGCTCCTGTTCGACGACTGACTTGGGATGAAATGCAGCAAAGGCGAGCTCAAGGTCTATGTTTTAATTGTAATGAGCATTTTACTGCAAGTCATCGGTGTCAAGGGTCACGACTACTCATGCTGGACGGATACAATGGCAACGTCAACATGATCTGTGAAGATGTCACCGAAGAGCAACCAACTAAGGAAGGTTGTTTCATTCGAAATCTGCGATATGGTACTTTTGAAGCTGCACCTATACCAGCAGCGAACGACCTTCAAACGGGTCTAGGTCCACTAGCAAGTGGCTAGACGAAAAAGCTGCTCCCAACTGTGGACCTTGAGGACATGGATCCACTTAATGGGGGGAGTATTGATAGGCCATGTAAGTCTAAGAGAAACCAAAGCCAAACCCAAGTATCAAAGAGTGAGGCTTGAACGTGCGCGGCATGCATGCAGCGTAGGACTAGGTCAAAAGCTTTGGTGATCAGTTAGAGAGTTTCAAGCTGCATGTTTGCTTTTCTGTTGCATGATTCCCTTTTTCATAGTATGTGTGTTTATGCTTTCTGTTTTACATGGTTTGTATTCTGTTGCATTTCTATTTTAGTTAGTACATCGAGTCAATTAGTCAATTTCCAGTATTTCATTTGATTAGGCGTCGACTACTGGTAGTGGCCTTAGGTTGTTCCTCTGTTTTTGGCAATTCTGTTTTTCAGTTTCAGTTTTCAGTTTTATGAACATTGGCTGCTATTTAAGCAGCTGTGGATTATCAATGGAGGGCATCAAAATTTATTCCAGGAAAAACTGTGATACATCCTCACCCGAAGAGGACATTTTCTTGAGTATTATCACTTACGTTAGCAAGGGACCTATCACAATCATGAACAATATTTTACACTTGTGTCTTGGCTCATACTCCTCATTGCATTTGAAGCACAAGCCTTTTTCTTGCCATTCTCGAAGCTATGTTAGGGTTAGCTGTTTAACAGGCAGCTAGCGTTATCTTCATTCTCCCCTATGAGATTTTTTGATATTCTTCTTAGATTCCTTCCAAGTCGAATTTTACTGGGCATTAGTCCTAACCTCATAAATTATTGCTAGGCCCACTACCATTGATAGGTCATGTGGCCTTGCTGCCATTTAATAAACTCTTTAAGGTCACTTACAAGCACACTAACCTATCCTTGAGGCGAGAGAACTCCAATCTTGGTCAACAATGTTACAAACCCGCTTTGATACCTACATACAAACTCTTGTCGCAACTTCATGAACTCACCAAATGGATCGAACAATTGAGTAGGGTCCATTATGTGCATGCAACCCCCTCAAGAGCTCCTCCCAAGTTATCTCTGTTACATTTTGTTTTATGAGTTAAAACCAAATTTGAGCTTATCCTTCTAGGTGTAAAGAGGCTAATGCCACCCTTTCTTCAGGTGGTGTCCTTTGGTATGCAAAACATTGTTCCATCCAACATGCTCAACTTGTTAGCTCCTCTACTCCATTGAATCACAAAAATTGAAGTTCACAATTCTTTGCATTTGTTGTAGACAGGGCTGAAAATCTTGGGGGTCATCTACTACCCTGCATGTTGTTATAGTTCTCTCCAGCTTCATGGTCTGGTTTGGTTGATAACAGTTGGAACTTGGGACACTTCTGCCACTTATTCTATCAACTATTTCTGCTTTTCTAATATCGCGTTCATTGACTACTCTAGCTATGAAACTCTTCCCTCCGTTGTAGATTGCTACTATTTCTGTGAAAAATAACTTGTAACAAGTTGAGAAACAACAGGAAAATCTGAAAAAAATACAGGCCTAAGCCTATGGAGGAAATCGAGCCCATTTAAAAATCTCCCTCTCACTCTTCCTTTTATTTCTCTAAGTCTTTCTCTCTCTCTCTCTGGTAGCCCCTATTTTCTCTCCTTTACTTTGCGCACTCTGTAAGGTACCCAGCACTATCGTCATCCACACATGGTTTGACGAGGTAAGTACCTCGCCCGTTCCTCTCTCGTTCATTCTCTTCTGTCTCTCTCTATCCCATGCTCTCTCTCTCTCTCTCTCTCTCCCTCTAACTCCTAGGTCTCTCCCTCTCATAGACACCCTTCCTAGGTTTTAGGCCATGACTAGCAAAGGCCACAGGAGTCAACGTTTGACTTGTTTCTCCAAGAGAACCTCGAACATTTCTAGTCAAGAGCGACTAGCTCTCGAATCCAATCAACCACCTCAAGTAGGTAAGTGATGCTCAATATCGAACCCAAAATGATTAGTATTGGGATTGAAGTTTCAATCTGTGGTTTGATCATTCATTCACTCTCTTCTAAGATGTTGAAATATAGAATTTGATGAATTATTTTGCTTGTTGTCCATTTGATTGCATGTGACTCCCCTAACTCCCACGTACAGAAACTCGAGAATCGTGACATCAAGATAACGACAACGTAGGTTATGCATCCCAACAATAAGTGCTCAAGTGTGTGCAACATGCAAGAAGTGCACAACAAAAGTCACAGCGGTTAATTAAAAGTTCACTACCTAAGTACCAGAAACTTAAATACAGATATCAAAAATAAATTACCTTTAAAAATTTATACAGTTATCTAATATAAATATAATACAAACCAAATACATAGCCAAAAAGTGGTAAACAAATCCCAATACACGAGCAAGTGATCCCAAATCACTTATCCAGTGGAGCCGAATCCTCAGACTCTTTGTCCACATCTGCATCAAAATCTACAATACCATAAAACGGTACCGCAGGGTATCGAATACCATGAGGTTATGAATCTCGGCAAGTAATTAACCAAGCAATCCAAGAGATAAAAATGCATTAATGCAGCCAACAAATATGAGTACATGACGAAACACAAATGTGACCCAAAATCTCATTTTTTCCGAAAATGATTATTTTCCAACGCAGGCCAAAAACTCCATTTGACCAAAAATACGCCATGAATAATATCCGTCATTTTCCTAGAAAATGTTCTCGTAACCATTAAATCATAAACCGATAACATAATCATTTATCGGAAACTGTAGGCAGGATTCTACGACCATCCCTACCTCATGCATTGTAGGTGGGAATCACAAGTGGGACTATACCACCATCCCTACCGCGTGCACCCTAGGTGGGAATCATAGGCCGGACTATACCATCATCTCTGCTTATCACCATCCCTGCAGTTCCTTTTCACACAAGAGGTACTTATCAGAGCACTGTAGGCGGGAATCACAGGCGGGACTCTACCACCATCCTTGCTTACCACCATCCCTACCGCATGCACTGTAGGTGAGAATCACAGGCAGGACTATACCACAATCTCTGCTTACCACCATCCCTACCGCATGCACCGTAGGCGGGAATCGTAGGCAGGATTATACCACAATCTCTGCTTACCACCATCCCTACAGTCTCTTTTCCTTTCTCTCAAACCAATCAATCCAATCATTTCAAACATATTCAAATTCATTTCTCACATGAAAATTCAGTATTTCAAGTATACACATGAACATGTATTCAATTATGCGAAAACCCAATTTTCAGTTACAAACATGAACATGCATGTAAATGCATTGTATATGACACAACACAAATATTCAACAACCAACAAATCACAATATAGTCCAATCACACAAACAACTCCATCCTCCAATCCAACTGACCCCTTACTCCTCGGACTCAGTTTGGCTCAACCAATCAATTCGCAGTAAATATAAGTTAGTACAAAAATTTATTTAAATTTCAAAAGTTTTTTGGAAAAACTACAGTGCTATAATATAATTTTCGAAGGATCACGGAGGTGCTAGAAGTGGCGGCACAACAACGTAACAATGTAAAATGTACTATGGCCGTGGGTCTCAAAATGCTAGATTTTGAATGGGGACAAACGCAGAATTGAGATTACTAGGGAAGGGCTTAGGGATATTGGTGAAGCTAATGGTGGTGGTGGTTGGCCGTGGGTGGCGGCGTGGGTGGCATGGGTGGTGGTTGGAGTGTAAAAAGCTCAAAATGGAAATGGGATGGATGGGCTTCACCAATGGCAAATCGGGACTGAGGATGGGTGGGTTAGGTAACTGGGGGTCGCCGGTGAAGTGGTGAAAATATGGTAGCCGATGGTGGCGCGACGACAGCACTGGAGCACAAAGGTCGTGGGCGGAGGCTCATGGTGGCGCAAGAGGAGCTAGAAACTGGGGGGTGAGGTCGCCCGCTGGTGGGGGACGGTTGGGAGGGGCGATGACAGCAATGGGTGGTGCACGGAGGCACTGTGGAGGATGACGCATGGACGGGGGAAGAGAGAGAGAGAGGAGAAAAAGAAATGAAGAGAAAAAGAAGAGAAGAAGAAAAAAAAAAAAGAGGAAAAAATAATAAAAAAAAAGTGAGAGAAAGAAATGAGGTTCAATCCTCACATTTTGAGTCACAAAAATGATCCAATGAAAATAATTTCAAGACAACGAGTTAAATACAATAATTTAAACGTAGTGACTAACTAAAAATAAGATAATTAAATTCAACAATAAACTAATTTAAAATAAAGATCAATTTAAAATGGGCAACATACGCAAAACTTAGTTTTTAAAATATCTATTAATTTATTAATGTGTGCACCATGGTCTCCCCTAAATAGGACATCCACACACCTTAACCCCTTTCTCTGCATCATGTGTAACGACCATGTGTATGACTTTATTCTGAGTAATGCCTAGCTATACGCCCTTTCCTTGACCATGACATCCACTGGCCTCCACCATTACAAAGGCCACAACCTCAACCCAAGAGCATTACTGTCTTGCCCGAGCTCGTTATTGCCCAACGAAAATCCAAGGGACATCACTGTTGGGTTGTCATACTCACACACCCACCTAAACCCATTTATTTGAATGCTTACACACCCACACTGCTTGAAAATAAAATAACCCATTTGAAACCAAAACCCAACAATATTTCCTAATCAATGTACATGCTAAGACCGTCCAATGCTAAGAAATCCAACAAACAATTACATATTTTAAGGCAATACAAACGTAAGAATTAAATTCCATCAAGCTTTTACATATTGTAAAACAGTATAAGAAATTCTTAGCAAGAATTAACAAGCTAAAAATTAGTGCAAATGTAAGAAATTCCAGCAACCATTTACAGGCTGAAAACAATGTGAAAAAGTGAAAAATCCCAGCAAGCATAACTCGGTAGAAACATAAAATAAAACATGAAATTCAGAACACCAATTACATCCAAACAACAACCATACAATGACAGTCCCACTCGACACAAGGTCAAGTACTAGGCAAAACTAACTCCACACTTCCATAAACATCATACCGTGGACTACATCCGCCAAATCAAAATTTTCTCAACAAGTTACAGTTCCCAACCGACTACCAGCCCCTTGCAAAACTACAAAACACACACTAATTCTTAAGCTCAATCGAGATTCCAAACAGCCCCAAGGATCCGAGAAGCCAGAGAAACCAGGGAAGATCTCAACCAAATTTTCACATCATCTTCCATAACATAGACCCGAGATAATGTAAACGATCTGACAACATATACAATTTTCAGGAAAAATGAGAGGCTTACCACATGGACTCAACACCTAAAATGGTAACCAAAGCATCAAATAAATCTCACAACTACATAACAGAGGTGTAGAACCAAAAATAGAGACCATCCATAACATGTTTCAATATTCACGCAATAGAGATAATGTGATACCCCGTATCTACGTATATTTTGACTAAGTAATTATTGTATTTATTAAGATTATGGGCTTTCTTGTTTAAAATTTTAGATGATTTACATGATATTATTTTAAAATTTTTAATTGTTAATTTAATGTGTTTTCTTGTTATTAATTATTGTTAATTATTTAAATTGCTCTTTATTTTAAATTAGTTTATTATTGGATTTAATTATTTTATTTTTATTTAGTCACTACATTTAAATTATTTTACTTAACTCATTGTTTTGAAATTATTTTCGTTGGATTATTTTTGTAACCCAAGATATGAAGATTAGACCTTAGAATGAAGTCACACACACGGTCATGCCCCTTGCTAACTAGTGCATGTGGTCTATAAATAGAGATTAAATAGGCATAATTTACACACTTGCAATTCCTCTGTCCCACACCAACTTATAGGACAAACACTCTAACGAGAATGTCACCATTTTATTCAAATACCAACGGAGTTGTTGTTCCTATATTCTAATAGGCTGCATTCCCAACATCCAAAATGTAAGTTTTAGCATCAATTTCTGTAGGACGGAAATGAATTGGTTGCAAAAACCTTATATTCTTGTAGTGACGCAGCGGTCATGCACATACGTCCATGTTCTGATGGTGGGTTCCATGCTCTACCTTTGTGATTTTCGTCTACACGCACATTTGTGTGTGATCAGAGTAATGATGAACTAGTAGGCCCCATGCCTTCCCTCCCATAGTTTCATTCAGTATAAAATGCGTTCGCAAACATCAAATACTTGTGTCCATATGCTTATATTCGTCTTACTAGGTGACTTCTTGCTCTTTGATCGCATGACCTTTTGTTTGAAGAATGACTAATCGATCCAATAGACGGCACCAAACTATTAATGTACTTTTTGGCCTTGAAAGCCCAAATATATGATCACATGACCCTCTCGTCTCTTTGTGGTAGTGTTTGGTAGGGTCCATACCTGGAGTACTGTTCATCCACGATTAGCTTAATGATAACAAGGATTTAGGTGATTCCGTCCTGAGACCTGCATCCAAAGTCTTGGATGCAAAGTCTACTGTAAATAGAGTTTAATACCAAGCTCTTCATCTACACTAAACTCTTTGCAATCACTAACGTCATAGAGGTTTCTACCAAAAATGGTCCTAGGATCTCTTTGGTCCTTTATTGTTTTAATCTCATTTCTCTTTCCTATATTTATATCCCATCCCCCTCAACATGCTCTCATCCAAGCTTTAGGTCTAATCAAGTCCTAGTTTAAATGGCCTTTATTCTTTTACGGGTCTCTGGTGACCTTAACACTGACACTAATTTCACCCCAACATTCTAGATTCTTGGGCTTTAGTTTTGTTTGAGAAGAACTTGTTTGGATAAGGAAATCTACAACTAGTTGACTACATTTTTACTCAAGAGCTCTGTTCTTTGAGCTTTGGCAAGGAATCTACGGGAAGTAACATCATACATGCATAAATCTAATTTGTATTGGTTTTGCTTTCAATACCAGAGGATAAATTCCAAGATCTCATCATCTATATAACTACTAGATGAAAGGCAGGAAAATTAATAACATTTTACTTTCTCTTGTCTTTTCAATCTTATATACTGCATAATTTAAAATTAATATCGTTGGTGTAATCATCATATAAAAAAGATAAGATCATTGGAAGTTGGATCTAAAAACAAAATAAAAATAATATTTTATTATTATAGAGAGGTTTATCTTTGACCAACCGCTCATTGCAAATTAAATCTTGAAGTTGTGTTTTAAATTAGCGGATGATTTTTAAATGAAGCCCAGTATTTTAAAATCCTCGAAATATTTAAAATGTCTAAAATTATTTTAAATGGGAAATTTTTAGTGTTATTAAACCAAGCCTAATTTTTAAAGTAAGATTTTTAAAGTAAGTCTCTTCATATTTTTGGAATTTTGAAAATAATATAGTTTTAGCAAATTATTTTATTTAAATGATTTTAGTTCTTTAAGAGTATTATTGAATATTTATTATTTCATTTTATGTTAAAAACTCTATTATCTAGATGGATTTATTTCTCATAGAAATATTTATAAAACTTCTTATTTTATTTTATGATGAAGATTATTAATTTTAATAAAACGAAGTTTGAGTTTTATTTATCCCCATTTTATTTCTATTTCATTTCCTATTACATAGTAGTTTATTTCTCTATGTTAAATCTCCACCGTTGGATTAGATTTAGTGACTCCTAGATGAAGGGCCTAGATTAAAACCCTAGCTTTTCCCCTCTTCCCTTTATCTCCTCCCCCTCCCGGTTGTAGCCTCTCTCTCCCCAATCCAGCTCTTCTCCGAACGTCTCCCTGTGTCGCCGCCGCAGCTATCCCGCACCACCGTCTAACGACACCTCGTCTTCGGCCACCCCTTTGTCCTCCCCCAGCCCCACACCAATCCCTCTCCCTTCCTCCCTGAGCCTCAACCACGTGATCCCTTCCTCTCCCTCTCGATTTCCTAGATCTGCCACTGCTAGGGGCTTCGTGACTGCCACCATGCCTCGTCGAGGTTGCTAGACTTCCACCAAAGCTCTCCCTGCTCCTCTATGCCTAGCCTGAAGCCCCCCTTTCTCTCTCTCTTGCACTCTTTCTCTATTTTCCTTGTCCCAATGCCATTGTGACCCCTCAGCGACGCCACTGGTCACCACTATGAGCCAAGAGCAGTCGCTGCGACTGCCACCTCCTCTGTAACACCCCACCTAATTAACCATTATGATTAACCTTTAAGCACTTTAGATTAAGCTTATGATTTTGGGCTTTAAATATATTTTTTTATTATGTTATTTTGTTTGATTATTTTATATAGTTACTTCAATGTTGATAGTGAGATTAGTTTAGACCTTGTCACTTAGTATCAGTAAGCAAATGGTTAGAGAAGCAAGCTCATTAATGTTTCTAGTAAGGCCTTTAGGACCTTAAAACATTTATTAGCCAAGCCTTAGAAGCCTTAGACCAAGCCTCTTAGGAATTCAAGGCTTAGTAGATAGTCTTGACCCAAGTATAAGAAAGGCTTACAACCTTTGGGCCAAACTTGGTGCAGGATTGACCTAGGGCCCAATTAGGTGCCCTTTCAGGCCCCCCCACCTTTGTGGACTTGAGGCCTCCTTTTAATCTGAAAAATCAAGACCCCCTCTCACTCAAGCCTATGAGCTCTCGACCCACACTCATGACCCTTTTAAGCCAATCAAGGCCCAAAAGCCTTGTCTTCTATTTTTACACTTCCAATTGAAAGCCCAATGTACCATACAATGGGTTTTCTTAAACCCATGTCACACCCTAAGTACCCAAATTAAGTTTTAAAAATTGGTTAAGACCATTAAACAACTTACCCATGATTAGCAATCTTTAAACCATGTTTTGAAGCATAATTATCTTTCTTAATCTTTTTTAACCTTTTGATATGAAATTTTCTTATTTTATTACTCAATTACATCACTCTTAAATCATACTAAAACCCTCAATAAACCTCCAAACATGTCATTAAAAGAAATGACATATCAAACTCCAAAACTACACCAATTGACACATATGTATGCCCTTTAAGTATATGTATGCCCTTAGAGGTAATATGGTCCTTAGACACCTCTTATAACCCCACTAAAACCAAACCAAGCTTTGGACGAAATTGGTTTAAAAAATGAAGTCCTTAACCAAAACCGAATTTTACCAAGGAGCTAGTTGAGTGAGAAACGGTTGGGTTGAAATTCAACCAACAACCTGCCATGGTTGAGCCACCACCCCATGCCACCTCCAGCACTGTAATACCCTGCTTCTTCCTTCTTACGTATGCTTCTCTCTTTCTGACGTACGTTCCCTCTTTCTGACGTAAGCAAACTCCGAGAGCAGAAACTATGTGATTGTCTGCCCCTTCCATCTAGCGACTCCGAGCCTCATCATGCTTGCCGAACCACGATGGCGTATTTCAAAAGATATTATGTGACTTCTAGGGCACGTCTAGTGTTTTAAATGTACTAGAAATATTTATATGAGGTATTTTCAGTACTATTGAGTTAAGCTTGTTTTTAAATAAGACAATTATAATATTTTAAAGAGCTCCAAAATATTATAACTGTCAGAAATTATTTTAATATTAATTATTAAAATGATTCCAGTTTTTTAAAATATTATGGGTTTTAAATTATGTTGAAAGTGTTAATTAATTTAAATGGTTTTATTCTCTTAAATATATTAAATAAGACTTCATCATTTATTAATGATGAAGAAATATTATTTTATAAACTAAAGTTAGTTTAAATAACATTCTACCTTAATTCCTCTAAGTGCTTTTAATTAAGTTAATGTTTACGCATTTTCAAATCAGTGTTTTATTTCCCCACCATTAGATCGTTCTGAGGATCCCAAGACGAAGGGACTGGGTTAAATACCCAGACCCCTCTTCCTTCTCCCTTACTTTTTCCCTAGCCCTCTCTCTCTCTCCTTCCTCTCCTTCGGCTTACGCAGCACGCGACTCCTCTCTTTCACCCGATTCTTCTACTGCACAGCCTGGCGCCGCCGTGCTCTGGTGAACCTCACCTCCACCACCATTGGCACCACCTCACTTCGGCGAGCTTACCCCCACCGATCTCCCCCTCTCACACTCTCTCTTCCTCTCCCTCGGTAGTGCAAAGCCCGAATGGGCTTGGTGTCTATTGTGCTGATGTGCGCCGTCCTCCGGCGCCACCACCTCCACGGCAGCTTCCTCTCCCACCGGCCATCCTCTTCCAGCAAGCTCGGCCTCCATTTCCCTGTCGTTTGCCTCCACGAAGTCCACCTCCTCCATGCACGGGTTCATCGTGTGCGGCCTCTAGCACCGCCGTACGCAGCACCCATGGCCACCAAGCATTGCCATGAACTTCCCCTTCCCTCCCCCTTCCTCCTCCACGTGACCCATGACCCGTAGCCCCTCCTCCACGCAAGGGCTTCCCCTTCCTCTCACGCACGGATTGCACACCTCCCACCGTCATGCGCTGCCACCCACGACGGGTAACCACCATCTCCAGCCTCCTCAAGCCACCACCCATGGCCCTGATCTGCCACCCATGCATGCACACTCTCTCTCACTTTCCCACGACTTCTCCTCCACCATGCAGCCAGATCCGTCGCCATGAGCCACCGTGACGCCACCTTGATGCCACCACGAGTTTCGACGCCACCACGAGTTTCGCCGCACCTCCCTTAGCCGAACCCTAGGTCCAAACCACCACTTTATGTGGTGGGTAACCACTGCACGTGATGGACAGTCACTGTGCATGACTGACCGCCACTGTACATGGCTAGAGCCGCCGTGCTACGTTCCTTGCCACCAACACAAGGCCATCACGAGCCCTTCCAAGACCACACTTAGCTATCCAAACGCCCAAACAGCCACCGTATGTGGGTTAGCCGCCATGTACAACCCTTCTGGCATCATCGACCATGACGATCAGCAAGCAATGCACAAGTTATCTCGTCGATGGTATAACCCTCTATCCCTTGTTGATTATATTAGTTGTTGATTAGTTGATTAGGTTGTGGATTTTGTTGTTAGTATTGTGGAGTTTGTTATGTTGTGATATGTCGTGTAGCGAAGTGTTGGGCATTCTGTGTAGTGAAGTGTTAGGCATATCAGTGTAGTGCGTTGTGAAGTATGGAGCATAGTTGGGAATTGTGTTGTGCAGTGTTGTGGACTGTGTGGTGTAGTATGGTTGTGAAGTATGTGCTGTATTGGTGACATGGCATGTGTAGTGGGAACAATACATGCTGAGTGTACTCTGTGTGTGGCGTAGTGTGGAATAAGGAGAGTATATGTAAAATATACCCTTCTAGCGTATGTGGAATGGGAAGAGTACACGTAGAGTGTACTCTAGATGGCGTGGTGTTTGAATGGAGTACACGTGAAGTGTACTCCATGTGGTGGAGTGACGTACCATATGGCGGGTATGCCATAATGGTAATGTGGCGTAGTGTGGAATAAGGAGAGTATATGTAGAATATACTCTCTTGGGGTATTGTGGAATGGGAAGAGTATACGTGGAGTGTACATTGTGTGGCATAACGTGTGTGAAGAGAGTACACGTGGAGTGTACTCTATGTGGTGGAGTGATGCACCATATGGCGGGTATGCCATAATGGTGATGTGGCGTAACGTGTGTGAAGAGAGTACACGTGGAGTGTACTCGATGTGGTGGAGTGATGCACCATATGGTGAGTATGCCATAATGGTAATGTTGTGTAACGTGTGTGAAGAGAGTACACGTGGAGTGTACTCTATATGGTGGAGTGATGCACCATATGGCGGGTATGCCATAATGGTAATGTGGCCTAACATGTGTGAAGAGAGTACACGTAGAGTGTACTCTATGTGGTGGAGTGATGCACCATATAACGGGTATGCCATAATGGTGATGTGGCATAACGTGTATAAAGAGAGTAGACGTGGAGTGTACTCTATGTGGTAGAATGATGCACCATATGGCAAGTATGCCATAATGGTGATGTGGCATAGTGTGTATGAAAGGAGTGTACTCCATGTGATGGAATGATACACCATATGGCGGGTATGCCATAATGGTGATGTGACGTAGTGCAGGTGAAGGGAGTATACGCAGAGTGTACTCCATGTGGTAGAACAATGCACCATGTGGCGTGTGTGTCATAATGGTGATGGGTCGTAGCGTGTGAAAATGGAGTATACGTGGAGTGTATTCCATGAGGTAGCGACACTCAGTGTGGCGTGTCGAAGAGAAAATGATGGTTGTGAGGTTGATGGGCGTAGAACGTGGTAAATTGTATCGAGAACTGTGGAATAGTATCCCGAAGTAGTTATGGCATAGCCTGTAGTCTGAGGTGACTAGTGTCACCGTGATGGACTTATGATTAGGAGTATGCGTGAAGTAGTAGAACAAGTGTAAGAGTACGCAGCGGAAGCATGACTGGGTAACGTCACGAAGTGATGTGGTTACTGACAGTCATGCTTATGATGGGTGAGGAGTTAGTGTAGTAATGGTGTAGCAGTAAAGTGACAAGATGTCACGATGTGATAGGAGTACATGAGGAACCGTACTCGTGATGAGTTAAGGGTTGATGTAAGAACGACATAGCGGGGTGTCAGGTGACATGACAAGATCAGGAGTAGCTTGGGTGTAGTCTCGAGCTATATGACATGACATAAGGGGTGGTGGTGAATGGAGTCTTGTCATGTTAAGTGTTAGGATGAACTGTTAAAAGGGACGGGTAGCATGAAGAGTCATGCTAGCAGGGTTAAGGGAAGGTTGGTATAAAAGTATGGCCTTTGTCCATACGAGCAGGTGATCAACATGTTATTTATTGGTCTCAGGTGATAAAGGGGTAAGCTACATGTGTAATCTGGTTAGACACATGTGCCGGACGGATTCACCATATGTAATGAGCACAATTACACAGTGCTTAAGCTTCATAGTTGGCTTAGAGCCTTGTGGCTTGTATGGATGGGAATGAGGATTTAGTGTGGGCTAAGGTGCATGAAGGTAGTGATGGGTGTATTGTTAGGATTGGGATGTGTGATTCCATCGGTCGAAATCATGCATCGAATGTAGTTAGTAAGAAGAGTAAGACTAAGGTCTTAGTGTCTTAATCCTAAGGTGAATCATAGGTTCACTTTAGTGGATGAGCACGCGAGGCAAGACCTTGTGTTGGAAGATGTGGTGACCATAATGGTCCCCGAAGGGTTTAACATAGTGAAGGGCACATAAGTGCATGGGATAGAAGGAGAGTGTTCTAAGTAAAGCGTAGTTCTATTTCTAGTTTAAGTTGGTTATGGATTAGATAGAGAATGACGTTAAGGTTATGTGTATGCATGTAGGTTGCCATTTGACATGCACATAAATGGACTGCATGATATGCAAGTAGCATAGAGTCCAGGTAAATGTTACGTTCATACTCTTTTAGAGTCTTTCTTAAAATATAAAGAAACGTTTTTCTTCACGATGCTTACGAAAAGACACGAAAGACGTTTTACGAAAGAAAATGTTAAGTGTTCAAAGGTATACGTATGGACGGCCCTCCTTGGTAGCCCCTTTTTACGCAACGAAAGTATTAATTGTACGCATGTGAATGGATGACTATACGTTGTATCTATTGTATGTATTTTCTAAGAAAATGCACGAACTGCACAAAAGACATGAAAACGGACCCTTTTATAGATCCTACGAACCGAGGCTTTCATGTGTGCCATGAGGTGATGCTTATGGATGCAGTGAAAGACGATGTTTAAGGTGATGCCTATGGATGCCATGAAAGCCGACGTTTAAGCTCATGTATGTTTTAAAATGACATTTTCCAGGAACGAACTGTTAAACGAATGATAGAACTGAAATGAACTGAAAAAGGAAAGATGTTTTCGGGCTTACGCCCCGAACGATGTTTTCTCATGAAAGGACTGTTAAATGAAAGAAAGAACTGAATGAAAGCTCCAGCTCTTTAGAGCTGATATGAATGAATGAATGAAAAGCAAAGAAAATACATGAAAGCATGAAATGTATGAAGACACGTAACGACCACATGAATGAATGAAATGGTACCAATGAATGGCCAGATTGCAATGCCGAGTAAATAGTACTAGAAGTATACCCAGTGCTGCCACCTATGAAAGGGATTCCCAACCCTTGGCCACGGGAGGAGTCCGGGTCCAAAGGAAGACTGCTAACCCCAACATACGGGACGTAACAATGTGTACTGGCCTATGAAAGTGATAAAGGATGTATGAATGCATGTATGCATGTACGCACGTAACGCACGAACTTTTAAGAAATGAAGATACTGATGGGGGAAACGTTTTATGAAAAGAAAGTCCATTTTCAAAAGAAAATCCCGTTCAGTGATGTTTTCGAATGAACGCACATATGTACGAATGCACCGCGTTCTTGAAGAAATAAAGGCACTAACGGGAGAAACGTTTTACAAAAAAAAAAGAAAATCTCGTTCAGTGATGTTTTCAAACGAGTGCATGCATGCATGCATGTACGTATAGTATGTATGAATGATGAATGCATGAATGAAAACCTATGTTGTTATATTTTAACTGTATGAAGTAATGCTTACGAGTCATCAACTCATTTTAGTTTTTATGCATGTCCCTCCCCCTCAAAGGAACTGAACGATCAGGACGGACATTGCCCATGGGGAAGAGCACGAAAGTCTAGGCACTAGTTTTAATTGTATGAAGGACCCTTTTATTGTAAGATTAATGTTTTTCGCTGTAAACCTCTTTTATTCTAAAAGCACATTTTATTATATAAACGTAGAGTCTTGCACCCTGGGTATGCAAGTAAAAAGTTTTAAATCGAATGGTAATTCCGTCGTCCTTTATAAAAACATTTTTTAAAAAGTCCCAACACAAAGGATGGGCGTCACAAGCACCATCCAATCCCAAAGAGTCCCCAAGTCCATCATGAGCATTTGACCAAGGTTCACCACCCAAAGAGGCCACCATAAACTGAAAGCATCCAAGAACCCCTCACTCGGCAACCACCTCCTTTGCATCACCTCCATGAACTGCACCGCCATGATTCACTTAGCAGCCAACCATCCATCTTCTACCACCTAAAAAAGACTTCAAGAAATGACCTTACCTTTGCACAATTTAGCCTTGAAGAAGAGTCAAGGAGTTGAGACAAAGTGATGATCAAATCTGCCAAAAGAAAACCACTTGAACCCGTCAGGCCTCTTGGGTGTTTTGATGGTTTTGTTTATCTCTCCTCTACCCCAAGACTTGACCACCATCTACAGGAGTAATGTAACCACTATAGAGAAGAAATCATGGTGGTTTCAAGTCACTATTCCCCCTGCACAAGGTGACGCAACCTGATGAAGGCAAATCTGGAATTTTCAGCCCTTCACCACCGTCCACCTCCACCAATCAACCAAGGCCAATGTCCCCTCCCTTTGGCTGCCTATAAAAGGCCCCTTCACCCCCTCATTTCCTTCAAACCTCATCTCCAGCTCCCCTTGAGCATATAGAACAATATTTCCCCTTAGTTTTGAGAGAATCTAAAAGTGAGTGAGTTTGAGTATTCTTTAGAGTTATTGAGATAGGAGCTTGAGTGGGTTACGAAATTTGTAAGTTTTCTTACCCTTGATCTTAGTTTACATTTCAATCTTTGTTTTCAAGTGTTGGAGTAAATTTTGGTTGAGTTTATAAAATATTACCATGATTAATGCAAAATCGGGCTCATTAAGAATGGTTTAAGTGCTTAAAATGTTTTAAGTGAGAATTTAGCTATGAAATTTCTTAATTATGTTTTGATATGATTTATTAATGTCTTAGAATGATTATGGAAGGTTTGATTCTTGATTAAAAGTATGACATGATAAGTTTTAATTCTATCTTGTTTTGATCATCAAAGCATGCATAGGTTTTAGTAAGTTTCTAAATAAGGCATGAAGCTTGATTTGTCCCACCTAAGCTTGATGATTAAGCATATAGGAACCTTCTGATTGGGAGAAGATCAAAATTTACATGATTTGAATGAATTTTGAAAGCATACCTTGATGATTTGCACTAAGAATATCAAACTTGATTAATGGAGGATTATTGAAAATTTAGGGTTCTTAGCCATGATTAAGTGTTGGGATGAACTTGATTATCTAAAAATTAACCTTTATCATATCATTAAGGAGTATAGTGATTGTTTGTTATTAAAGATAGTCGCTTAAGCATGCATTCATAGGGATCAATAGTTGAAAACACTTTAAGACATCAATTAGAGTGCATGCCACGGGTTTGGAGTATTTGGGCAAGTTCCACTTTGAATTTTACAATTCTAAGAGTTTAGATGACTTTAGAATATAAAAAATATGAGGTCCATGAAGTTTGGTTGAATTTGAAGTTTGTTTACAAATAGTAAAAATTTAGGCCTTCATGGCAATTTTGGAAAGTTTAAGGGTATTTTTGTAAATACCCATTTTTGAACCCTTGTTTATGAACCTCATCCATAGTAGTATTAATCCTAACTTAGTAAAAATTTGATCTCAGCCGCTACGACCCGTTTTCAAATAACTCAGGAAGTTTGTAAGTTGACTTCTAACTTACACATTGATAGATTACTTATGATCTATTGATAAATACTTCATTCATATTTCAATTATTATTTTGAGCATAAAATATCATATTACATGATACATTGAGTGCATACTTACATGACATGTGATATTTTCACCATTTTAGTATATTGCATCTATAAATGTCATTTTCACGTGAAAAGCTTGCTACATATGCACATGTCATGAAAAACACATTTTTCAACATAGCATGAAAATATATTTGTCACAACCCCAAAGGCTAGGATGAGAAATTATCCTAGTGGAACTCCTCTGTCCATTTTGGAGTGTTTAAGAATGGAGTGGTAACCCATGAGTTGATGAAGAATAGTCAACGGGCTTTGAACGGGATCTTTTTAAAGAATGCCAGAGCAAAGTCAAATTTTTATGACACTTAAGGCTGGTGGGTGTACACGGTATGATGTTGTGCTATATTAACAATGCATTGATAATGAGTCTGCAGACAACGTAGTTTCAACGTGAGTTGTACTATAGTCACCAGCAAGTACTCACAGTACACATAGGGAACTAAGCTGATACCACACGTTATGATATTACGATGAATTTATGAATTGATAATAATGATGAAATGTTATGATGGAAATATTTTTTTGAAAAATGAGGTAAAAATGTTCTCTAAACGAAAATTTACGTTTTTGTTTTTGTGAAAATGTTAAGGAATCTGGATGGGAGTTGATTGTTAACTTATTGAGATTATCATTCTTCATACATAATTTATCTTTGTGCAAGTTGATTGTTAACTTACTGAGATTTTATATAAATTTCACTCCTTGTGGACCTACTATCATTCTGTTTGGAATGATTGAAGTTGTGTCAGGTTTCGAGAAAGACGGATTAGATGTAGCACTGGATCTGACTAATTGAGGAAGAGCCTGACCTCGAGAGGAGATTAGATTTGATCCTCATGTTTATAGCCATAGTCCTTCATGCTCTAGAACGCATGAAGTAGTTGATTTAATTTTGGAGACTTCAATGCTTAGTTGTATTAAGTTTATGTTACGTTTTGGCTTTGAACTTATGATGGTCAGTAATGCATTGGGATGTTTTAGTTATTCTAGCATAAGTTATTTTTCACCCTTATTGCATTCTATGATGCATTTCATATTAACTGTCTGAACGAGAGTATGTGGCCTTGTGTTACATGTAGTCTCCGTTCCATCCCAAGCGGAGGTTGGGGGCGTCACATCCTCTCCCTAGGTTCGTCGATGCACACCCAACCCTCCCCTACGTCTTTCTCCCTTTCCTTTGTTTCTCTTTGCCACCGCCTCAGTCATGCCCTTCCTGAGCTGCCACCAGCCATGGCCATAGCCACCACACCACACCACACCATGCCACGTCACGACCACCCCTCTCCATCTCCTTTCCAGATCTCCTCAGCCACCAGGGACCATCATGGTCCACTACTACTTAGCCTAGCACCACGGTCCATAGTCAATCAGCACCTCATCACTACCCCTTTCATTGCCTTGGACAACCATGGTAACCCACCCATAGCCGCCAAACCCTAGCTCCAACCCCTCCAAATCTGCCCCTATTTGAGGTCACAACAGTGACCACCAAGGGGCAATCACCTTCCAAACCAGTGGCTTTTGACGCCATGGGACCTTGCTAGATAGCAAGCAACGCAACGAGTTAGCCCCAATGCATGGTATAATTCTTATTTTTTTCCCTCGATAGTTATTTTATTGTGAATCTTGATTAGCGTAGTGGACTGTGCTGTTGTTGTGAAGTGTGTGTGTTGTGAATTGCGAACTGTGTGCTGTTGTTGTCATGTGTTGTGTGACGTGTTATGAAGTGTGAGATGGTTGCGTAGTTGTGGAGTGTTTTGTGGATGGTGATGTGAAGTGATAGATAGGATCATGGTACAATTTGGAAGTGGTTGAGAATTGTGTAAAGTGTTGGGATAGTTGTGTAGTTTGTGAAATGACATGATGTCAAGTGAAGTGTTGGGATTGTGAAGGTTGGGAAAAACTATGATGCGTAATGATTGCATGGGTTTGAGTTGGATGTTAGCGTTGGTCTATGAAGCTTGTTATACAAGTGAGCATTTTAGTGGATTATATGTTGATCTTAAGTGATAAAAGAGGTAGGGTACATGTGTCATTTGGCTGAACGCATGTGCCGGACAGATTTACTATATGTAATGGATAATCTATTTTAAGCATGAGTACACAACGTTTAAGCCTCAAGGTTGGTTTAAAGGTGTGTATTATGCTTGGTTTAGATTACGATGAAGTGTTGATTAGATTATGCATGAATGGAGGAAGAGATGTATGTATTGACTAGGATTGAGATGTATAACTTGGTTGGTTCAAGTTATGTATCGGAATTGAGGTTTGGTAGGAAGAGTATGATGAAGGTGATAGTGTGTCTTAACTTTAAAGTGGATCATGGTGGTTCACTTTAAAGGATAAGCACTTGAAGTAGAATATTGTGTTTGAAAGGTGAACTCAAGTGGTTCTCAAGATATGGGTTTGAGAATTTTGAGAAACGTGATAAAGGAAAGCATCGAGAGTGGAATTGGACAGTAGAGTGTGTCTAAGTGAAGAAAGTCCAACTCAAGGAGTACTTTATGTATTTTCTAAGTTTTAGTTACTTATACACCTGAGGAAGGGAATGATGTTAAGGTTATGTATGCTTGTAGGTTACCATTTGATACGCACATGAATGGACTGCATGAAATGAGAATGGCCTGGAGTCCATGTAAGTATTATGTTCAGACTCTTTTAGAGTTTTCTAATGATATGAAAATGAAAAAAGAATGTCTCTCTATGATGCTTTATGAAATGAAATGATGTTTTATGAAAGTATGATAAGTATTAATATTAAAGGTATATGTATGTAAATGTCTTCTTTGGCAGCCCCTATTTATGCACCTAAAGTAAGAGTTGTATGCATGTGAATGGATGTTTTATGTAGTAGCTATTGAGCTTATTTTCATGAAATGAAATGTTGAGGTTTATGCTTATACTTTAAAATGATGTTTAAATGATGCGATGAAAGTGTATTTAAATAACGATATGAAAGTGTATTTAAATGAGGCTATGAAATGAATTTTAAATGATGTTATGAAATGATATTAACTGATGATGTTTATGCTTATGCTTTTAAATGGTGTTTATAAAATGAAATGAACTGATGAATAAAAGGAATGAAAAGGAAAGGACTGAAAGAAATGAATGAAAGGAAATGATCGAAAGGAATGAATGTTTTGAAAATACATAACGACCATGATAGAATGAATGAATGATGGTACCAATGGACTGGGCAGATTGCGATGCCGAGTAAGTAGTACTGTTAGTGCACCCAGTCGCCCTGATTGAAAGGGATTCCAAACCTGTGGCTAAGGGTGGAATCCGAGTCTAAAAGACTGCTAACCCCAACACACGGGGCGTAACACTGTGTACTGACCAAAGGAAAAGTGAAAAGAGTAAATTTAATGTATGATACTTTAGTTTCATTATGAATGAATGTACAAGGTGTGAGAAACATTTTAAGAAATGAAATTCATTTTTAAGAAAAACTCAACCTTCTAGTGTTTTCGAATGAAAAGAATGTCTTATATACAGTATGTAGATGAATAATGAATGCATGAATGAAAATCTATGTTAGTATATTTTTACAGTATGAAGTAATGTTTACTGAGTATTCAACTTATTTTATTTTTATATATGTCCCTCCCCCTCTCAGGAACAAGATGAGTAAGAAACGTCAGGATAGACATGACCCAAGGAAAGAGTGACAGAAGTCTAGGCATGCTTTTTGTAATGTATGAAAGAGCAAGTTTTTATAAAAGGACTTTTAATTTAATTTAATGATTTCTGTTGTAAACTCTCTTTTAATTTATAGAGCATGTTTTTATTTTTAAACATATAATCTTTTATATCTTGGGAGGAAATGAAAAAGTTTTAAAATGGTCAGTAATTCCTGTCTCATTTTCTAAAACTATTTTCTAAAGTCTTACCACAAGGACAGACGTTATATTATCACTAAGGGATCTTTTACTACCCAATCGCTCTTCTATAGCAAGAATTAAATTTAATACCAACTAACCATCAAATGAAGAAGAATAAGAAATTTCAATAGTAAGATACATAAAGAGTATGGAAAACATAGAAGAAATATGCAAAGAAACTTATATGAATTGTTGGTGAATATTCTCGTAATATACTTAGGAATATACATAAGAATATTTTGATAATATTCTTTTACAATTCTCGAAAATCAATATTCTCGTAATATACTTGAGAATATCTTGGAAATATTCTCATAATATAATCATCTTTTCATTTATAATTTTTGTTTGGCTTATATTTTTTATTTTGTATGTATATGAAAAAATTACATCACATTATATATGGAGAGATATTACAAATATAAAAAGATATGAGAATATTGCAAATTCATTGGTAGTTAAAGAAAATATTTGAAATTAATAAAAAAATTATTTAAATGATATAGAGAAGAAATAAATAAATAAAAGTAGATATATACTATAATGTGAAAACCATTAACTAAAATAGGTAAGATATATTTTAGTCAGGCCCTGTAAAAATGCTTTTCTCAATCCATTTAAGCTCTTGTAATTTACCTAATGCGATTAATCAATGTCAATTAACTCAACATGTGGGATTCGGATATATTTTGATCCAAATGTCGTATTAAGTGAATTTTTGTTTTTAAAACAAACTCTGACCATTTCATTGATCAAAGGTTATTCATTACAATGCTTATCAATCTGTACGTATCTTTCTAAGCTCACAGGTCCCTCTTCTAACCATATCTTCTCATCTTCACATTGTAATGCTAGCTTAGCCGCTTGACGTGCTACTGTATTACCTTCTTTTGGTGTGAACTGCAATTTCCAACGACCTCTTCTCTTGAGAACTGTCTCGATGTCTTCAATGATCTGTCCATACAAAAAATTATTAACTTCCAGCCTCTGAATATCCTTTATTACACCCAACGCATCCCCCTCAAGCATTACACTTGTTAAACCAATTTCCACACAAAAAGACATTGCCCTCCACAGAACATAGAGGCCTGCAATCACTGGATGTGTTACATTTTCCTGTTCCATACATAGTGTAGCAATCAAGTCTCCTTCCATATTTCTGATAACTACTTCTCCTCCCGTCTTATATTTATCACTATCCAAAGCAGCATCCCAGTTTGCTTTCATATACCCCCTGTCTGGTTTTACCCACTTAACCAATCTGTTCACATGTCTAGTTTCCTCCTCTGCTACATTCCTTGATGCTTAAGCTTGCTAGAACTCTTCTAGTTCAACCTTAGCCATGCTAAAAACAGCACCAGGACTGTTAAACTTCCTCCTTATTTCTGTAACTTTCCCACCATCCTCTCCCACAGGTTGGTGAATTCCTCTTCTATGCAGCTCCATTTTTGTACTGAACTAAGTGATTCAGCCCACACATCCGAGGCTGCACCACCGGTCCATAACACATGGCATGTTGTTTCCTCCCCCTGCTCACTTATTGGGCACAAAGCATTATTCAGAAATAGGTCTATGGAAAAGATTGCTTTTAGTAGGGATAGCTTCGTTCACAACTTTTCAAATAAAAATCTTCACTGCATTAGGAACATTCAGCTTCCATATCATCTCCCACCCCTCTTTTAGCTTTTTAGGACTTGATTGGTCTCCCCCCACTCTCCTTGGTTTCTATACTACTAAATGGTATGCACTTTTAACTGTAAAATATCAATTCTTGCTCAAACCCCAAATCAGTTTATCCTCAACCAAGTTTACTCAAAGGTAAACTGCAGATAGTTCTTACTTCTTCCTCATTAACCACCTCCTTTATTAGACTTGTGTTCCAGAAAGCTTTCTGGTGATCAATAAGTTCACAAACTCGTGCATCCATATGAAATAACTTCACTGGAGATTGAACTCTAAGTATTTGGTGTAGGCAGCCAATTATCACCCTGAATCTTAATCTTAGTTCCATTCCCCACTCTCCACCTCACCCCTTCTAGAATCAGAAGTCTTGAGCCCCATTGTAACGACCCAATCCAGTAATTCTAAGGTCAAAATATTGATAAATTTTATTGGGCCTAAATTATATTTAATGGACCATATTGAATAAGCCTATGAGTGGTATATTATTGAGGTTGATTAGGAATTTTAATTAAATGAGTTAAACTCCTTTTAGAATTTAAAGATTGGCTATTATAAATTTATTTCAATTTAAACTCATCATTGATTGAAGTTTCCTATACAGTTTCAGTCACTCCCAATCATACATTAAATGAACTCCTAGATCATTTTTTTAAATTCAAACTCTCTTCTTAGATGATTACGACCGAGTGTTCAGCAGATTAGTGTCATTATATATATTGACCGAGTCCATCTGAAGACTTTTATTTGAAGAGATTAGGAATGAATTTAGTGGCCTTTGAAATTATGACATAGATTTATATATGGTGTATGGTATTTCATGATGATTGGTGGAAGATATTTTATGTTCTATAGGTAATCCAATTCTATCACCAAGTACGAGTTCTAAGATTTCGAACCCGAACTTTGGAGAGTCTTACCTTACGATTTATTGAGGTTGTTAGTTTAGGTGGAGAATTTTATTATTATTATTTCATGTGGAGAGTTTTATTTATGTGGAGATTGTCTATTACTATTGTATGTGGAGTTAAGATGATTGTTGGGTGAATTTATTATTAGGCTTTTAAATCAATCCCATTGTTGAGGTTGATATTTGTTTAGGCTTGAATTGAATTCAGAGTGTATGATGGTTGACACGTCACGTGCTAACGTGTATGCCTAAAGGATTAGTGAGGCATCAGACCAAAATATGATCGTGATCGGAAAATCTTTTGAATATTAGGTTTGACTAAATGATTCAGTAGTAAGAGACATGAAAAACATGTGGCGAATTAGTATTTCAGTTATTTGAGGTCTAGCAAATTCCGAGGACGGAAGTTTTACAAGGAGGGGAGTTTGTAACGACCCAATCCAATAAATTTTATTAGGCCTAAATTATATTTAATGAGCCATATTGGATAAGCTAACTAGCGATAAATTATTGAGGTCGATTAGTTGTTTTAATTAAGCTCAATAACTAGTTTAACTTTCATTTATTATTTCTTAAATGAGTTTAACTCCTTTTAGAATTTAAAGATTGGCTATTATAAATTTATTTCAATTTAAACTCATCATTGATTGAAGTTCCTAACACAGTTTTAGTCACTCTCAATCCTACATTGAATGAAGTACTAGATCATGTTTTTAAATTCAAACTCTCTTCTTAGATGATTACGACTAAGTGTTAGCAGATTAGTGTTACTACATGTATTAACCGAGTCCAACTCAAATTGGTTGTCACCCTCAACTAAATCTCTCTATAAATATCTCAATTCCACATATTATTTGGAAAAAACCATAAACCTCCCAGTTTAGCACCATGATCGATTTTGTGTCAGAAACTTTAGGAAGCAACACTACAAGGTAAATAGCTTAATCATAAATTAAGATTAACATACGTTAGCTAGTTACTATATTATTACTAAAGCCAATTCTTTAGAAGCCAATGTTTACGTATCACGCATGCCATGATATTTGCAAGCACATCATTTATCATGTTTCATTCTGCATATTATAGTTATGTATATATTATACATCTCATGTGCATAAGACACGTAAGCTATCTTAAATTCAAGTGCAAGATAAGATCAGATCAGTATAATCAGATGACCATTAAATGCATGGTACCAATACTATTTTTAGGTGGATGTGCAAGTCATGGATCTAAGTGTGGTCCACCATAGTATGCTAGAATGCTATTAGTGGCTCCTCTGGCGGCTGCAGGATGTGGGGTTAATGCACAACCTTACACACAGGGTTAAGTATGTGGTCCAGTATGATAAGCCGAGATAAGTCATGCATGTCATAGCATACGTATAAACAATAATGATTTTAAGTTTTTAGTATGAAATATTTTATTAAAAACTTTATATTAAGTATGTTTACGTTATGATGAGTTTCTTACAGAGTCATCGACTTATTTTAGTTTATTTTTATGTTTTTAAAACACCCCAGGTCATAATATTTATGAAGGTACAGCTGCAAGACGAGACTTAGTTCAGGAAGGCGTGACAGTGGCCTAGATCATTACAGAGATTTTAAGTTATGATTTTTATGGCATTGATTTTGAGAAACTTTAATAAATGTTTCCGCACACTCTCATTTATGATTTCAGTATTTTAATATAAAATGACTATTTATTATAATAAATCTTTGTATTTGGTGCTTCCTTCATAATAAAATGAAAATATTTTTAATTTAAGGTTTAGTAGTAACATTTAGGCTCCCAAGAAATTTCTAAAGGTGATTTTATTCTTAAATTTGCGGAGCAGGGTGTTACACCCATATACTCCTCTAGATATATGATGGACTCACCCCAAGCTTGGCCCTCAATATGTCTCCATTTCTAAAGTATTTTTCCTTCATTATCCTGGCTACCAAAGAATTTATAATTGTAAGTAATCTCCAACACTGCTTAGAGAGCATGGCTTGATTGAAGTGTTCCATGTCCCTAAAGCCTAACCCCCTCCTCCCCCCCCCCCCCCCCCCCCCCCCCCCCTCTTCTTCCTTCTTTGCCATCCCTATCTTACTTTTTCCATTGAATCCCCATGTCTTGACTCCCATTACTCCACCATTGAAGTGTTCCATGTCCCTAAAGCCTAACCCCCTCCCCCCCCCCCCCCCCCCCCCCCCCCCCCCCCCCCTCTTCTTTCTTCTTTGCCATCCCTATCTTACTTTTTCCATTGAATCCCCATGTCTTGACTCCCATTACTCCACAAAAATCTGGCCATTTGTGCTTAAATGTCTTTACATAGCCTCTTTGGAAGCTTAAGAATAGTCATAGCATACGTAGGATTAGATTGTTCCACACCCTGTCAAAGTCTCCACTGATTCTAGCTCTAGAATCCCTTGCAATCTTTTCTCTAACTTCCACCTTTGTGTTAGAACTGAAGCATATGATGTCTTCATCATATTTAATTTTCTATCCCGAAGACAATTCATATATGTCCAATAGATTTCTCAGTTGACTCGATTCTTTCCCACTAGATTTTCAAAAAGATACCCATGTGATCTTCCCTTGTCTTTCAACACAATTAATGAGAGTACTTAGAGCATTCCCATCCGGTGCCCTATAACCTTTCTTTCCCTATAATTTGAGGAAAAGTTTAGGAAATGCTCTCAAAACCTCCCTCCATCCAGATCCCTATTTTAGGAAAAATGTTTAAGGGATGAACAATGGTTTCCCAAATATAAGGAACCATTGTTCATCCCCTAAATCACTTTTATCAATATTTTATTCATTTCTATTAAATTAATTATTCTTCCAATCATCTACACTTTCTCTCATATTCATATTTATTATAGTTTTAAAACTAATTTAAATAACTACGAGAATATAAAAAATATTAATTTTAAAAATATTAAAAATAATTTAAATTTTTATTTTAAATATTCACTAGAGTAATAGTTGAAAACATAAGAAAAAATATTGAGTGGTTAAATTTGTAAATGGAAGTGAGAGAAAAAAGTAATAAAGAAATAATAGAGAAATATTATCTTAATAGAATAGGAAAATGATAGGGAATGAGATGTAGAAAGTTTTTTGAAGATGAGTAAATTTAAGATAAAATTATTGGGAGTGTCCTTTTTAGCTAAAATTTGGGGAAAAATTTAGGTAATCAAATGAGAATGCTCTTAGTCCCTCTGCACATAGGAGAAAAAGGTAAGGATCTCCTTGCCTCAGCCCTCTAGTAGGATAGATTACATCACCTATATTTCCATTAATCAGTATTGAATAATTAACAGAAATCACACATTGCATCACTAAATCAATCCATCTTCCACCAAATCCCATTCTATCCATCACAAGTCTTAAGTAGTTCCACTTCACCCTATCATAAGCCTTAGACATATCTACTTTAATAACCATACTCCATTCCTTTCCTTTTTTTCTGTGCTTCATAGTATGTAAGGCTTCATAAGCTGTAATTATATTATCTAAAATTAATCTGCCAAGAATGAAAACACTTTGATTGAATGAAATCACCTATGGTATCAGCTTGTTCAATCTATTAGCTAGTGTTTGGCAATGATCTTGTATAAGACATTACAAATACTTATAGGTCGATACTCTCCCACCTCCATTGGATTCTTAGTCTTAGGAATCAATATAATATAAGTCGAATAAATAACTTTATTAAGCTGACCACCATTAAGAAAATCATGTAACACTGCACTAACCTCATCCCCTACTGTGCTCCAATAGGATTGATAAAAAAAAGCCCTAAAACCATCAAGGCCTGGGGACTTTAATGGTGCCATCTGCTGCAGTGCCTCTTCAATCTCCACTCTTGTGAATTCCTTTTGCAAGTTATCATTATCTCATATGTCACTCTTGATTCCATCTCCATTAAACAATCTTGTATTCCTTCCATAGTGGGATTATGAGACCTGTACACCCCTCTATAATGTTCTTGAAAAGCTTGCTTTATTTCATCTTCATCTATTCTTAATTGAGCTTGAGCATCTATCACCTGCCAAATTCTATTGTTCTTCCTTCTTTGAGTTGCACATGCATGAAAATATCTGATAGACCACGACGTTCGGAGAGGGGCCATAAACCGAATCCCAAATATTTGGAATAAGCGGGAACGTGAGGAGTTAATGCATGCAAACGTGACACGTGAGGAATAGAGAATCGCATGCAAACGTTACACGTAAGGAATAGAGAAGGGACTGAGTCTTCACAGATGAGAATCTTACACGAAAGTGGAGCTGCAGAAATTAAGGAGTTTTACCGAGTCTTACGTCTTTTTTCGTTAAGTTTGTTCTGTTTTACGAACGTGCTCTGTTTCTAAGTGTAACACCCTGTATTTTAGTGTATCTTTATTGAAGTAATATTTTTATTTTATTCAAAAATTATTCTCTTGTTTTAAAATTATTGGATTTTAATTGGATTATTTTTAGGATTTTTTAATTGGTGAAAATTAATTTTTTATGTGCCTTCTTAATATTTATTTATTGTTGTGCATTTAAATTGTTTTTCATATTTAATTAATTACTGTGGGATTTAATTATTTCAATTTGAATTTACCATTACGTTTAGATTATTTTATTTAACTTGTGGTTTTAAAATCATCTCCGTTAGATCATTTTTTGTGACCCAAATTATGAGGATTGGACCTCATTTCTTTTCCCTCCATTTTTCTTCCTCTCCTTTTCTTTTCTTTTCTTTTTTTTCTTCTTCCTTATTTCTCCCCTCCCCCGTGCGCGCGGACCCAGCCCTCTCTCTCTTCCTCTCTCCCCGCGTCTGTTCCTTCTTCACCACCCAGCGCCGCCGTGCGTCGGCTGTGGTCGACACCGCCCAACCCGCTAGCTTCCCCAGCCGCCGGCGACCTCACCCCACCAACCTCACCTCCATCCGCGCCGCCGTTAACCACCAGTAGCCCTTCAAAGCCACGGCCACCATTCGTTCCAGCGCAGCCGTCGCGTCACCTCCGGCCACCATCTTCCTACCACATCATCCTCGACCTCTTAGCAACCCATTGGACCCAACCCCAGCTCCGATCCGCCACCGGTGAAGCTCCACCATCTACATTTCCGATTTGGGCATTTTGGTCTTCTACCGCCCATTTCGCCGCCACCCACGGCAAACCACCACCACCACTAGCTTCACCGACCTCCCTAGGCCCTACCCTATCAATCTTGGGTCTTCGTTTGCCTCCGTTTGAAAGTTGGTATTTGTGACCCACGGCCACAGTGTATTTTACACTGTGGTGTTGCTCAAACGTCGCTTTTTTCAACTTCGTGATCCTCGAAAAATTACTATATAGCATTGTAAGTATTTCTCCAAAGAACTTTCGTAATTTAAATGTATTTTTGCACTAACCCATTTCACAGTATTTTTTGGCATGCCGGACTGAGTCCGAGGAGTTCGGGGGTCGGATGGATTTGTGATTGGAGTTGTTTGGTTGGATTTGATTGGATTGGTAATTGTTGGTTTGGATATTGTGTTGGTACATGTGCATTTCATTATTTCATGCATGATCATGTTTGTAAAAGAAAACTGGGTTTTCGTGTATTGCATTCATGTTCATGTGTTTATGAAAACTGGGTTTTCATGTGAGAATGGATTTTTGGTGCGTGTGTATCACGACCCCAAGCCGAGATGGGGCATTAACTCGGTGGAGCTCCTCTGGTTACTCGGGAGCGGAATATACTGAGTAACGTCCCCTGGATTGTCGCCGGGCGACAATGGGATCGGACGAGATGGTCTCGTGCCGACTCCGTGGTCCTTCTGCTGGCGGGGACTAGAGGATGTCTGGCCACGTACGCGCTGGGCGGAACTGGGCATCGCTCGTTGCGTAGTGTGGGTGCTTGGCCATGTATGCGCTGGGCGCGGAACTGAGCACCGCTACGAAGCCAGGACGTGCGGATGGTCCATAGGGGAGGCCATGATGCATATGGAAATAATGCATGGTGCATTTGGAATTAATGCACTATTTTCTGGGAAAATAGTGCGAGTTGGTTTTTGGGTAAATCATTTTCTGGGAAAATGTTTTACGGATATTTTGGGCCAAAATGGGATTTTGGCGTGTGTTGGAAATTTATCATTTTCGGGGAAAATGATGTTTTGTGGAAAAATGCATATTTTTCTTGTGCATGCATGTTAGTTGCATTTAATGCATTTTATATTACGTTGTTGTTTTGGGTTATACTTACCTGCGATACCATTTTGTGGTAACGCAGATTTTGATGCTGATGTGGAGGAGGAGGGCGAGCCTGAGGAGACGGCTCCGCCTGAGGAGTGATCTGGGATCACTCGTTTGTTTATCTGGAACTATTGTAAATTATTTTATGGATAACTGTATAACTGTTATTTAAATCTTTACTGATGTTTGATTGTAAATAAATTCTGGTACTTAGTTGACTATCCGCTGCGTTATTTTATTTGTACACTGTTGCATGTACACACACTGGCACTTCGTTGGGATGTGTGACCGTGCTGTCACCATCCTGGTGTCTCAATCCCTGTGTATTTATATAAAGGGGATTGGGGGCGCCACAGGTGGTATCAGAGCAGTTCGGCTCTGGGTAAAACCACATGTCCCTTTGGATAGTACCAGAAAATTATTTTAATTATTATTTTAAAATAATAAATTTTTTTTTTTGTTTAAGTGATGTAAGTTAAGTTATTTATTTTATATTATGAGTTTATTGCTATGTTATTTTATGTTAATTGATGTTATTTGAATTATTTTATTTATTGCTTTAATTATTGTTTATTTTTGGTTGAGTATAATTTATCTGGATTTAAGCGGGGTTGGAGAATGCTCTATGATAGGATTATGGTGAGACCAAGAAGGCAAGCTGAGGTGCCTGAAGATGAGCTACCTAGAGGTGATGGAAATTATGCTATGGCAAGAGCATTAAATAGAATGACAGAATTTCTTCAACAGAATTTCCGACCGCCGCAAGGAGATTCAAGTAGAGGAGCCCAAGTGGGGTGCCCCTATGAGCGCTTCCTAACGCATAGGACTCCTGCCTTCACTGGGGAGGAGGACCCAATGCGAGCTAGGAGGTGGATTCAAGATTTGGAAAGAACATTTGAAGTTTGTGGATGCACGGAGGCTCAGATGGTATTATATGGAAGTTATATGCTGCAAGGTGAAGCGGCAAATTGGTGGGACACCAAGCGGACATTATTAGAAATGGAGTTGGGTTCCTTGGCTGCTATGTCTTGGCAGCGTTTCAAGAAAGAGTTTGATGACCGGTTCTTTCCTGCCTCAGTGAGAAGGCAAAAGGCTCGGGAGTTCAATAATTTGGTCCAAGGTGGCATGACTGTTGAGCAATATGCAAGAAAATTTATGGAGCTTGGACGGTTCGCTCCTCACCTCATTACTACGGAGGAGTTGCGGGTCGAGCGCTTCCAGGAGGGTTTGCGCCATGAGGTACGTAAACAAGTGGCCTGCCTTCGGATTAAGGACTTTCAAGAGTTAGTGGATTTAGCCAGCATTGTAGAACGGGAAAATAGTTTTGGAGTAGGCTCCCCTCCGGGTCAGAAGAGGCGGAGTTACGTTGGTGAAGGGAGTAGTTCTGGGTCGCCTCATAAGTTCGTGCAAAGGACTAGTGCCCGTTCGCAGACGACCACCGGTGTTCGTGCTGGAGGTCGAGCTCCAGTTTGTAACAGGTGCAATAGAGCCCATGAGGGTGACTGCGGCCAGAGAGGAATTCAGTGTTTTAGATGTGGCCAGCCGGGTCACTTTGCTCGGGAGTGTCCTGGTCAAGTTCAAGGAGGGCAAGGAGCGCGAGGAGGTCGACGAGGTGGAAGGGGCAACCAGAGACAGTTGGTACAAGCTCGGGTTTATGCAGTGACCCCTGGTGATGTGGATTATGGAGCTCCAGAGACCCACGATGCTGGGGTTATTACTAGTATGCATTTAATTATTTTAATTTGATTTAATGTTTGATATGGTTGGATTATTTGGAATTGTCTGGTGGATGTGTTTGCTTCAGGTAGAGTTCGCCTATATGATTTCTATGCATGTACTTTGTTTGATTCCGGGGCGTCTCGATCTTTTGTGTCTGCCACTTTTGCACGGATGTGTAATCTGGTCACGGAGCCTTTATCGCAATCTCTAGTAGTGGCACTTCCAAATGGTGAGATGGTGTGGTGCTCTAAAGTTGCTTTAGGCTGTCCTTTGGATTTTGGAGGGAGGACACTGGATGCAGATTTGATTGTATTCAAGTTGCTGGGATTTGATATAATTTTGGGAATGGATTGGCTATATCGATATTCAGCAAATATTGATTATAGAAGTCGGGTAATTGGTTTTCAACTCTCGGATGATGATTATTTGGAATTTGCGGGAAGTAAGTTGAAGGCAAAACCAACAATTATATCAGCAATTCAAGCTAGGAGAGATATAGCTTGTGGAGCAGATGCTTTTTTGGTCCAAGTCGTGTCTACGCCATCTGAGAAGAAGTCGTTAGTAGATATTCCAGTTGTGGGCGAGTTTCCTGATGTTTTCGTAGATGATTTGCCCGGATTGCCTCCTGTTCGCGATATGGAATTTGTTATTGATTTTGGAACCTGGTGCGGCTCCTGTGCATAAAGCACCTTATCGCATGGCACCGGCTGAATTAAAAGAGTTGAAGACTCAATTGCAAGAACTGTTCGACAAGGGATTTATTCAGCCTAGTACTTCACCGTGGGGAGCGCCCGTGTTGTTTGTCAAGAAGAAAGATGGTACTCTCAGAATGTGTATAGATTATCGGGAGCTTAACAAGGTGACTATTAAGAACAAGTATCCTCTACCGAGAATTGATGATTTGTTTGACCAACTTCAGGGAGCGGCTATCTTTTCGAAGATTGACTTGAGGTCAGGGTACTATCAGTTGAGAATAAGAGATAAGGACGTGCCCAAGACTGCTTTCAGGACGAGGTATGGGCATTATGAATTTAAGGTGATGTCTTTTGGGTTAGCTAATGCCCCTGCTGCTTTTATGGATTTGATGAATAGGGTGTTTCGGCCTTTCTTGGATTCTTTTGTGGTGGTGTTTCTCGACAACATTTTGATTTATTCTCGAGATTTGGAAGAGCAGGCTTGTCACCTTCGTCTGGCACTTGGGAAATTAAGAGAGCATCAATTGTACGCTAAGTTGAGCAAGTGTGAATTCTGGTTAGAAGAAGTTAAGTTTCTTGGACATGTGATTTCTCAAGAAGGGGTGGCTGTAGATCCTAGTAAAGTAGAAGTTGTTTTGTCGTGGCCTCGCCCTTCGACAGTTCGTGAGATACGAAGTTTCTTGGGACTTGCCGGTTACTATCGAAGATTTGTGGAAGGTTTTTCTCGACTATCAGGACCTCTCACTGCCTTGACTAGGAAGAATACTGAGTTTGTATGGTCTGACAAATGTGAGAGAAGTTTTCAAGAGTTGAAGAGAAGATTGACAACGGCACCTATTTTGGCACTTCCGGAGCCACACAAGCCATTTGTGATTTTTAGTGATGCATCCAAATTCGGGTTGGGATGCGTTCTTATGCAAGAGGGACAGGTTGTTGCTTATGCATCTCGTCAGCTGAAGATTCATGAAAGGAATTATCCCACGCATGATTTGGAGTTGGCGGCAATAGTTTTTGCGCTTAATATTTGGCGGCATTATCTGTATGGCGAAGCCTGTGAAGTTTATACTGATCACAAGAGCTTGAAGCATCTGTTTACTCAGAAGAATCTAAACATGAGGCAGAGACGGTGGTTAGAGCTAATTAGCGACTATCAGTGTGAAATCAAGTATCATCTAGGAAAGGCAAATTTAGTCGCTGATGCCTTGAGTAGGAAGTCACAACAAGTAGATGAAGCGGAATCATCAGATGTGGACTCTCTCCTTTGTGGAATGAGGAGACTTCTTATCGACAGTTCACAATAAGAAGAATTATTATCTTCAGTCTTGGATGTCCGAGTAGTGGATTTTGAAGAATTAAAGACTCTTCAAAGAAAGGACCCTAATTTGTTGGCTATCAGGAAAAGAGTCAGAAAGTCTAGAGGACCCTTGCATTACAGCTTGGATAAGGATGGCATTCTTCGGTTTCGGGATCGTAGAGTGATTCCCCGAGATTCTGAATTTAAAGAGCGGATTTTCCATAGCAGAAGCTCATGCGGCTCCTTATTCGGTTCATCCAGGAAGCACGAAGATGTATAGAGATTTAAAGAAGAATTTCTGGTGGGAAGGAATGAAATTGGACATCGCTTTGTTTATTGAGAAATGTGACACATGCCGACAAGTGAAGGCTGAGCATCAGAGACCTGCTGGTAGACTCCAACCTCTCCCTATTCCGGAGTGGAAGTGGGATGATATTTCTATGGATTTTGTGGTAGGGTTGCCGAGGACTCCTAGTGGGAAGAACTCCATTTGGGTGATTGTGGATCGGTTGACCAAGAGTGCCCATTTCTTGCCTGTTAATAATATTGACTCGTTGGGTAAGTTGACTCGGTTATATGTCAAGGAGATAGTGCGTTTGCATGGAATACCCAAGAGTATCGTGTTAGATCGGGACTCGCGATTCACGTCCCATTTCTGGAAGAGTTTGCAGGCAGCATTCGGCACTAAATTGAAGTTTAGTTCGGCGTATCACCCCCAAACGGACGGCCAATCAGAGCGTACTATTCAGACTCTGGAGGATATGTTGCGGTCTTGTGTCATGGAATTCCAAGGAAGTTGGGAGAATCACTTACCGCTTATTGAGTTCTCTTATAATAACAGTTTTCATTCCTCAATTCAGATGGCCCCGTATGAAGCTTTATATGGACGGAAGTGCAGATCGCCTTTATGTTGGGATGAAGTTGGTGAGAACAAATTGCTTGGGCCTGAGATAATTCAAGAAATGAAGGATCAAGTTCAGTTTATCAGGAAGAAGATGGCTGAAGCGCAAAGTCGCCAGAAAAGTTACGTAGATACAAGAAGAAGAGACTTATCCTTTGAAGAAGGAGATTGGGTTTATCTTAAAGTCTCTCCTATGAAAGGCGTTAAGCGCTTTGGTAAGAAAGGAAAGCTTAGTCCAAGATATGTTGGCCCTTTTCAGATCGTAGAGAAGGTTGGGCTTGTTGCTTATAGAGTTGCCTTGCCAGATTATTTTGGGGATGTTCATGATGTGTTTCATGTGTCCTCATTGAAGAAGAGTTTTGGACAGCAAGAGCCACGTTTTGTGGATCCTGAACACATTCAACTACGGCCCAACCTTACTTATAAAGTTGCCCCAACACAGATCGTGGATTGGAAAGAGCAAGAGTTAAGGTCCAAGGTAATACCTATGGTGAAAGTGTCATGGGGTGATCCGTTGGCTCAAAATTTCTCTTGGGAGAGAGAAGCCGACATGAGGGAGCAATATCCGTACTTGTTTGATTGATTTTGATGGTATGTTCTAAGTATTCTCTCGGTTGAATCTTGATCCTGTCTTGGTTTAATATTTGACCTTGCTAATTTCGAGGACGAAATTTTTTTTAAGGGGGGAGGATGTAACACCCCGTATTTTAGTGTATTTTTATTGAAGTAATATTTTTATTTTATTCAAAAATTATTCTCTTGTTTTAAAATTATTGGATTTTAATTGGATTATTTTTAGGATTTTTTAATTGGTGAAAATTAATTTTTTATGTGCTTTCTTAATATTTATTTATTGTTGTGCATTTAAATTGTTTTTCATATTTAATTAATTACTGTGGGATTTAATTATTTCAATTTGAATTTACCATTACGTTTAGATTATTTTATTTAACTTGTGGTTTTAAAATCATCTCCGTTGGATCATTTTTTGTGACCCAAGTTATGAGGATTGGACCTCATTTCTTTTCCCTCCATTTTTCTTCCTCTCCTTTTCTTTTCTTTTCTTTCTTTTCTTCTTCCTTATTTCTCCCCTCCCCGTGCGCGCGAACCCAGCCCTCTCTCTCTTCCTCTCTCCCCGCGTCCGTTCCTTCTTCACCACCCAGCGCCGCCGTGCGTCGGCGGTGGTCGACACCGCCTAGCCCGCTAGCTTCCCCAGCCGCCGGCGACCTCACCCCACCAACCTCACCTCCATCCGCGCCGTCGTTAACCAACAATAGCCCTTCAAAGCCGCGGCCACCATTCGTTCCAGCGCCGCCGTCGCGCCACCTCCGGCCACCATCTTCCTACCACATCATCCTCGACCTCTTAGCAACCCATTGGACCCAACCCCAGCTCCGATCCGCCACCGGTGAAGCTCCACCATCTACATTTCTGATTTGGGCATTTTGGTCTTCTACCGCCCATTTCGCCACCACCCACGGCAAACCACCACCACCACTAGCTTCACCGACCTCCCTAGGCCCTACCCTATCAATCTTGGGTCTTCGTTTGCCTCCGTTTGAAAGTTGGTATTTGTGACCCACGGCCACAGTGTATTTTACACTGTGGTGTTGCTCAAACGTCGCCTTTTTCAACTTCGTGATCCTCGAAAAATTATTATATAGCATTGTAAGTATTTCTCCAAAGAACTTTCGTAATTTAAATGTATTTTTGCACTAACCCATTTCATTGTATTTTTTGGCATGCCTGACTGAGTCCGAAGAGTTCGGGGGTCGGATGGATTTGTGATTGGAGTTGTTTGGTTGGATTTGATTGGATTGGTAATTGTTGGTTTGGATATTGTGTTGGTACATGTGCATTTCATTATTTCATGCATGATCATGTTTGTAGAAGAAAACTGGATTTTCGTATATTGCATTCATGTTCATGTGTTTATGAAAACTGGGTTTTCATGTGAGAATGGATTTTTGGTGCGTGTGTATCACGACCCCAAGCTGAGATGGGGCATTAACTCGGTGGAGCTCCTCTGGTTACTCGGGAGCGGAATATACTGAGTAACGTCCCCTAGATTGTCGCCGGGCGACAATGGGATCAGACGAGATGGTCTCGTGCCGACTCCGTGGTCCTTCTGCTGGCGGGGACTAGAGGATGTCTGGCCACGTACGCGCTGGGCCCTGAACTGAGCACCGCTACGAAGCCAGGACGTGCAGATGGTCCATAGGGGAGGCTATGGTGCATATGGAAATAATGCATGGTGCATTTGTAATTAATGCACTATTTTCTGGGAAAATAGTGCGAGTTGGTTTTTGAGTAAATAATTTTCTGGGAAAATGTTTTACGAATATTTTGGGCCAAAATGGGATTTTGGCGTGTGTTGAAAAATTATCATTTTCGGGGAAAATGATGTTTTGTGGAAAAATGCATATTTTTCATGTGCATGCATGTTAGTTGCATTTAATGCATTTTATATTACGTTGTTGTTTTGGGTTATACTTACCTGCGATACCATTTTGTGATAACGCAGATTTTGATGCAGATGAGGAGGAGGAGGGCGAGCCTGAGGAGACGGCTCCGCCTGAGGAGTGATCTGGGATCACTCGTTTGTTTATCTGGAACTATTGTAAATTATTTTATGGATGACTGTATAATTGTTATTTAAATCTTTACTGATGTTTGATTGTAAATAAATTCTGGTACTTAGTTGACTATCCGCTGCGTTATTTTATTTATACACTGTTGCATGTACACACACTGGCACTTCGTTGGGATGTGTGACCGTGCTGTCACCATCCTGGTGTCTCAATCCCTGTGTATTTATATAAGGGGGATTAGGAGCGCCACACTAAGGGTGTGCTCTGTTACATGCTTTGTTTTAGGTAAGTTGTTAGTAATTCAATTTTTCTTTATATTTATTTGTAAGGGCTTTTTGCCTATTTAAGCAGCAACGCGATTAATGAAAGGGCAGAAAAAGTTTTACGTTCAAAGGTGGTATTATTCTCACCCGAAGAGAATTCAGTTTATTTCTTTAGTAATTTTTATTCTATACATTTGGGACCTATCAATATCGTGTATTCCTGTCCCCACTATGATACCAGTTCCTTTTAGCACGTTTTCTCCACTTAATGTCTTCTTGTTCTAGTAGTTTTCCCACCTCTAACTGCAGTTCCTTATCCTGATCTATATTATATGCCCCTTCATTGTCTTGCAACTCCTTAATCAACTTAGATTTTTCCTTGATGAAAACTTCATTATTTTGTGTTCTTCCTCTACTCCAACTGACTAATGCCTTCCTACAATTATCCAAGGAATTCTGCACATTTTCCATAGCATTTGGTGAACTGGAACTTTGCTTCCACCCCTATCTATCACCTTTGCACAATCCTCAATCTTTGCCCAGCTAGCCTCAAACATGAATAACCTCCTTTTCCTCCTCCATTTCAACTCCTCATTATTGATATGCATCAAAAGAGGCTTATGGTCTGAACATCTTGCCACTAGACTCTCTACTTTGACATTTGAGAAAATACTTCTCCAAGGTAGATTGGATAAAGCTCTATCCAATCTTTCCTTGACAAAACTCTCACTATCTTACTTATTACTCCAAGTAAAGGAGTCACCTCGATACCCCAAGGAGCTGATTTTCTTCCAAAGCCAACCTAAAAGCCTCCATCTGCCACCCAGGTCTTGCTCTCCCTCCTTCCTTCTCTTGTTGTGCTAGGATCTCATTAAAATCACCCGTATATCCCCCGGATTAAGTCTTAACAACAGACTCCAAGATAGATGCCTTTTATTGGCGTCTGGGTGGCCATAAAACCCAGTCAACAACCAATTTTCTTTTCTAACTTATTCAACAATCCAACCACTTATATGTCTCAGAGAGAAATTATAAACTTCAAACAGTATATCTCCCTACCATGAAATAGGTATTCCTCCACTCCTCCCTACTGGATCCACACCAAAGCACCCTTCAAACCCAAGCCTTCTTTTGACAGCCTCTAGTTTTGACGTTGTTAGTAGTGTTTCCATAAAAAACACCACTTTGGGACTCTTATCCTTACCATCTGGTACACACCTTCCCAATCACACTCCTATCCTCCACCTCATGCCTCCCCTCCCCTCCTATTATCTATATCTCAATTCCTTCCTTCTCAGCTTGAATGAGGGAAAGCTGCTCCCACGCCTTCCCCAATTCATCCCTTGCCTTTCTTTACCCCCCCTCCTTCCTCTAGGTACCTCCTCTTTGTTTTAGAGATTACAAACTACACTCACCCTTACTCTATTCATTGAAAACAGAGAGGCACTCTATACACTGAGTAGAGGGACTCAAACTTCGCTCTTTTCGTTCTCCACAAAGAGAGAGCGAACAACAAAGGCTCAATATACAGTTAAAGAGGCAAATTGAGTGGTATGTATTTAGAGAGGGTTAGGGTCTCAATTTTCTAGGAAACCTTTTTCTAAACTATTGAAAAGGCAAAATAGTGTCTATGGATCACATAATTACAACAATAGAAAAGAAAAAAGTGTCATAAGATTTTTATTTAACGAGACGCAAGGTTCAAGGGATAAAAGGATAACAAAGTGAAAAGAGAGTTTTATTGTATTAAATTAGCCATTTGCGAACATAAAATTATGATCGAGCATTAAATTATATATCTTAAATAAAACTTTAATTGACTATTATAAGTTCGTATAAACTTGACAACTTCGTAATTAATATTTTTATTGTATTAACTTTAACATTATAATTAGATTATCTTAATTAGTATTTAAAGATAAAAAGGAAAATATTCATGTTTCTAGTACGTGTTAAAAATATAATACAAATAATTAAATTTTATTTTTCTATAAATTTAAATTTTTAAGATAAGTGGTGATTTCATATGATATTAAAGCATAAATTAAAGTTGAGTTGTTCATAAAGTTTGACAATAAACTCAAACTTAACTCGTGCTCGAATAAAAGTTGAGTGAAACTTGAACCACTTATTACTCGCTCAAATTTCAATAATTAAGGTGGCAGAAGATGCAAGCCACCTTACTCAATATTAATTAAGATGGCTTGCATAAGGTCTCTTGATCACCAATCTAGAAGGAAGAATTTAATTGGAGGCGAGGGCTTAAATATTAGGTACCAACGACAGATATATATATATATATATATATATATATATATATATATGGACTAGCTATGTCATGCATGTTGCTGCCATAATTACTGTATATATCGAAGAAAATTCATGCGATGCAATAAATAAATAAGTCAAAGACGATGAATTTTGTCCATTCCATAGATCACATGATGCAAGACTAAGAAGCTGTAAACCCATGATGCAGTTTGACTTGTCTCCAAAATTAAATCAAAGCTTTAAATTTTGCGCAGTGTACAGTTGTCACGCAATTATATTACAGGTTCATGAATAATAAATTATTGTCGGGGCCTGTGTATTTTTCTAGGGTGAAAAGTACATGCATGCATCTAGAGACTCAAGTAATTAGACACGGTGAACCATAACACTAAAACATTGACAAACATGAATTTGTTAGGGACGAATGTCTCTTTAAGTTCTTGTCCGATAGTCTGGTCCTTGTACTATTCGGTCTAATAGTGCCTAAACGAAGAAAACTGAGTCTTCCGTGTATGAGTGAACCTCCCTATATATGTGTATATATTTAGCACTAACGTGCGTACGTAGCAGTAGTACCACCACACCGGCCTAGCTCTGCATATTATATACATTGCGATCATCAAATTAGTTACTTCGCCTATCTATCCATCAATGATGAAGACCCTTTCACTCATGATGATCTCCTGCCTTGCCTTGGCCTCCTTTTTTATCTCTGGTATGTCGTCGAGGATCTCATGATCGATGATCCGTATCCAAATTTCTTCAACACTTTAACTATTGGAAAATGGGTTTTATATATATATATATATAGATATAAATATATATATATATATATATATATATCTGTGTGTACATGTGTGTGTGTTTTATATATATGTATGATCACATTTTAATCTTTTTTTTCCTATTGAATAATCTCTCTCTCTCTCTCTCTCGTATGGTAGTCCTAGCAAGGCTTATGATGAATAATTATTAGTTACTGTCGAAGAACACACGTGTGGTATGCTTATCCTATCATAAAATGAGATGCCTACCAAAATTGGTTGTTTACATAAGTACTGTCATGTATGCACATGTATCATGGTGATAAGCAAGCATGTTGGCTTTCATGTTCGACATTTATATATGCATGGTGACAAGGAATTATTTTGTTTGATGCTACATATATATGAATATTGCAGGTGGTCAATCCGCTAGAATAACTTTCACAAACAACTGTCCCAATACCGTCTGGCCGGGAACCCTAACCGCTGATCAGAAACCTCAACTATCAACAACCGGATTTGAGTTAGCATCCAAAGCATCCACATCATTGGATGCCCAAGCTCCCTGGAAAGGCCGGTTTTGGGCACGAACTGGTTGCTCCACAGACGCCTCGGGAAGGTTCTCTTGCGCTACTGCGGATTGTGCCTCTGGCCAGGTTGCATGCAATGGCAACGGTGCTGTCCCACCGGCTTCTTTGGTAGAAATAAACATAGTAGAGAATGGTGGGCAAGACTTTTACGATGTCAGCCTTGTCGACGGCTTCAACCTGCCTGTTTCAGTGAGCACAGAAGGCGGGAGCGGTGATTGCAAGACCTCGAGTTGCCCGGCCAATGTGAACGCGGTTTGCCCAGCAGAGCTGCAACTGAAAGCCACAGATGGGAGTGTGATCGCATGCAAGAGCGCATGCACAGCGTTCAATCAGCCACAATACTGCTGCACTGGCGATTTCGATAAGCCAGAAACATGTCCTCCAACGAACTATTCCATGATCTTCGAGAACCAGTGCCCTCTAGCTTACAGCTACGCTTATGATGATGTGAACAGCACCTTCACCTGCTTCGGTGCACCCAACTATGTTATCACTTTCTGCCCTTGAAGTACTTGATCATGAGATGAGATGATCAAGAATTATGCATGCATGCATATTGCATGCGTTCTGAGCTTCTCTTTATAATAATTACACTAATAATCGACTGTGTAACAAATAATAATGAATTACTGCATATAAAAAATTCAGAAATAAATGGAAAAATTATATAAATTTCTTGTGATTTTGGTTTGTATGCAGCTACGTACTCCACCAGAATCTCTCTGTTTGCATCGATCAAAATTAACCCATAACACAAGGTTTCTATCGTTCTTACATCTAAGGGTTCCCATATAACACTTGATCCAGCACTAGCTTTCATGGTTTACCAAATGACTCACTCAAGATTGTTTCTTTACTTTGATTTGTGAGCAAAGATGCGCGTCCGCACACAAAGATATATGCACGCACATGGATATAAATGGCTGTTAACTAAATCGCAAGAAATTATTTTAAGCGAAAATTACTTTTCAAGTCTATGTTGTTTCACTTTTTTAAAATTGGTACGTCTCATTTAAGAATGAGAAATGATACGTACAGTCATGAAATATATAAATACTGTACAATATTTAAAAAAATAGAATTTTTTAATTTTTTAATAATAAATTTTACGTTATTTTAAAATAATTGTTAATGTCCAACGTTACGGTTCAAGAATAGGCATATATGGTTACCGTGAAGTTTCAAATGGGCACCTTGGTCAGGATTCCAGTACTCTCCTTATGGAAAGGCTGACATGGACTTTGACTGTCAAATAAGCACTGGTCAGAGGTCAGAAGATGACACGTGGAATAATATATGCAATTAAAATTTAAAAGTTTTTAAAAATTAATACAAAGTTAGGATGAATTGTAAGAAAACAAGAAAACTTTTAAAACATCAATAAAAATTTTAAAAAATATTAAAAAACTAGAAAAAATAAAATATTATAAAATTTAAAAGAGTATTTAATTTTAAGAAAAAAAATAGGACCAATTTAACCATAACTATAGGTGATTGTTCTAAATAATTTAACCATATACTAATTTCAAAAAAGTTAAAGCCACAGGGAATATCATGAACGGCAATTCTCTCCTATTTTAATTGCAATAATTTTTTTTCTATATCTGGGCTTGAAAGATTTGGGTTCGCAAGCTTAACCTAATCTTCCTTTGGGAATAGCTTAATTGTGATATGTTTATCACTGTTTTCTAATTTGTGATAACATTTTATCAGTGTTTGTATCCCAAAAAAAACAGGCTTTGAGTTCTCCATAGACAAGAATACAATGTGAGGATAATGGGCTTTGAGCTCGCCATCAGAATTTGAAAGATAAATAAATAAATTGATCTGAAAAAATTCAAAAAGTCTTGAAATCTTTCTAAAATACGAAAATCTTCTTCTAATTAACCCCATCTGTAATTCTTGAGTTTTCTTAAAAGTATGAAAAAACAAGTTTCTATATTTTCTTTAATTAATGAATCACTCTTTTACATAATGAAAAATACATAAACAAAAATATAAAGTGGGATTCCTTATTTTATTTAAATTAAAATTTTTAACATGACCAATTATCAAGTTCCTTAAAAAAGTATTTGTTATAGATTGAAGGAATATGAAATGAAATTGCATCTACAATTTATATTTTATAATTATAAACAACAAGGTGTATAATATATAAATACACATACGCATGCATGTATGCAAGCATAATCATCATCGTATAGATCGATACGTCTATATTCCGAGCCAGATGTGTTGAAACTCATATTCCAAAGTCAAATCTCAGATTTCGACACGTCTATCTTCCGAGCCAGATGTGTTGAAACCCGTGCCTTGTCTTGGCCTTCTTAAGGATGATGATCATTTTAGCATGAACAAAAATATATCTTTTATTTTCTCATCAAGCATTTATTTTTCCAGACTCATGGATATGTTGGCTTTCTGTGTTGGACATGCTGCATGCAGGTACTGCTCAATCTGCTAGATCAATAGCTTTCAGAAAGAAAAGTAAACTATCAACAATAGAGTTTGAGTTAGCATCCAAAGCATCCACACTAACGTGTTTGGTGAAAATGAACATAGGTAGCAGAGAATGGTGGGAAAGGATTTTACGATGCCAATCTTGTAGATGGCTTCAACATAGCTAGCAGAGAATGGTGACCATAGAAGATGTAAGAATTCCCAGAAATCAAGGATGAAGGTATAGAGATTCAGAGAGCATGATGGATGGAGGAAAAGCTGTATATTCCACTGAAAGAATAATCAATTACAAAAGAAAGTAAAGAGGCCTCATATACACTCTGTGACTCTCTAACAACTAATTGAATCTATATCAAGTAGCAGCCAGCTAAGCAACAAAAAATATGTACCAAGAATAAATAATAATGAATTCGAAATACAAGTAAAACAAAAATAGTAGAAAAGTCATCCTTTCCCACATTTCAATTTTGCTCGTGGATGTTCTACTAGACGACTAGTAGTTGTTGTGTGACTAACACCAGAAGATGAATGACTTGCAAGTTTAGCTTCATCTTTATTATATAATAGCCCCTCGCAAGATGGAGAATAGAGATTCACTATTCTCATCTTGGATAAGTGTGAGTGAAGGAGATAAAAGGGTAAAGCCTTGGTAAAAATGTCTGCTAGTTGAGATTGTGAAGCACATGAGCTGTGGTGATGCTGCCTTCTTGAATCTTATCTTTGATCAAGTAACAATCCAACTCAATGTGCTCAGTGCGTTTGTAGAAAACAAGATTGACAGCGATGTGAAGGGCTACCTGGTTGTCACAGTAGAGGAGAATAGCTTGGGGGGTGTGAGATTCGTATATCAGTGAGCAAGTAGCGGAGCCAGGTGAACTCAGAACAAGTTGCTGCCATGGATCTATACTCAGCTTCAGCTGAGGAACGGGTGGCCACAGATTGTTTCTTGGATTTTCAAGAAACAAGGAAGTTGGCAAGGAAAATGCAATAGCCGGTAACAGATCGATGGGTATTAGGAAATGAGGCCCAATCAGAATTGTAATAGGCTTTGAGCAGCAACTGAGATGTAGAAGACAAGAGAATGCCCTTTCCAAGGGCTGCTTTGATATACTAGAGAACCTTGTGAGCAGCAGCTAAATGAGTTGTGGTAGGCCGATCCATAAATTGGCTCAAAAGTTGAATAGCATAGCAGATGTCAGGTCTGGTGATAGTGAGATACAACAAACGACCAATCAGCCTACGATAGACACTTGGATCTAGAAGGGGATCACCAGAATCATTGCTGATTTTGAAGTTTTGATCTAAAGGCAGTTTGATGGGCTTACTGCCAGGTGTACCTAAATTAGCTAATGTGACACCGTCAACCTCTGCTTGTGATAGAACAGAGACTTAGAGCGTCGGGACAAGTAACACAAGGTTACGTACCCCCGTACATGACAGTAAATATGCAATGAATCCTATAAGTGGAACTAGCAGAATGTAATATTCATAGTAGATTAAGGCTGAAAATAAAACTTATGCCAGAATAACTAAAAACATCGTAATTCATTAATAATCATTATAAGTTCAAACCAAATTGTAGCATAATCTTAGTACAGTTAATCATCAAAAAATGTTTCCAAAGCTAGATCAACTGCTTCATGCGTTCTAGAGCATGAATGGCTAGTGCTATAAACATTAGGAGAAGGTCCAGTCTTTTCTTGAGGTTTGGCTACTCCTTAATCACTTGGATCCACCCTTCCATCCAGTTCGTCCTCCTCAAGTCCTGACACAACTTATATCATTCCGAGCTGAATGATAGTGGGTCCATAAGGGATGAGATTTACTTGAAATCTTAGTAAGTTAAACAACCCTAATTATGCATGATGAATGATAAATATGCAATGCATGTAATGCAGAAATTCAGTGTGTGTCACCGATCCAGATTCCTCAACATTTTCAAAAAATTGAGACACATTTTCATATAGAGAACATTTTTTACTTTACTGGCAGAAATAATCACAACGTTTCGTCATTATTAGCAATTCATACTTAATCACAGTTTTCCATATGCACTATGAGTACTTGCTGGTGACCGTAGTACAACTCACATTGAAACTATGTTGTCTGTAGACTCATTTTCAATACATTAGTAATATAACATAACATCATAACATGTACACCCATTAGGCTTAGATGTCATAACATTTGATTTCACTCCGACGTTCTTTGAAAAGAACCCATTCAAAGCTCATTGACTATTCTTTGTCAACCCAAGGGTTACCACAAAGTTCTTAAACACTCCATAGTGGACAGAGGAGTTCTACTAAGATAATTCCTCATTCTAGTCTTTGGGGTCGTGACAAAATTCATTTTCATACTTATGCTTGAAAAATATATTTCATGACATGTGCATATATGGCAAGCTTTCTTGTGAAAATAATATTTAGAGATGCAATATGCTAAAATGGTGAAAATATCACATTTCATGTAAGTATGCACTCAATGTATCATATAACATGATATTTTATGTTCAAAATGAAAATTATAACATGAATGTGGCATTTATCAATAAATCATAAATAAGTTATCAAAATGTAAGTTACAAGCCAACTTACAAACTTTCTGAGTTTGGAAATTCGTAGTGGTTGAAATCAAATTCATACTAAGTTAGAATTTATACCATTATAGAAGATGTTAATTATAGAAGATGTTCATAATCAAAAGTTTCAAAAATAAGTATTTACAAAAATACACCTAAACTCTTAAAAATTTCAGGAAATTTTTTTACTATTTGCAAACAAACCTCAAATTTAACAAACTCCATGGACCTCATATTTTTGATATTATAAAACCATCTATACCCTTAGAATTGTAAAATTCAAAGTGTAATTAGCTCAAACATTCCCAACCCATGGCATGCACTCTAGTTGATGCCTTAGTGTGATTTCAATTGTTGATCCCTATGAATGCATGCTTATGCAAATTTTCTTTAGTCACAAATAATCACTATATTCCTTAATGATATGATAAAGGCCAATTCTTGGGTGAGCAAGCTCATCCCAACACTTAATCATGGCTAAAAATCTTAATCCTTCATTATTCAAGTTTGTTGCTCCTAGTGTAAATCACAAAGGCATGCTTTCAAAACTCACCCAAAATATGTATTTTTATTCTTATCTCAATAAGAAGGTTTTCTAAAGGCTTAATCATCACGTCTAGGTGGAATAAATCAAACTTCATGCATTAATCACAAACTTACTTAAAACCCATGCATATTTTGATGATCAACACAAGATAGAATTAAAACCTATCATGGCATGCTTCTAATAAAAAATCAAACCTTCCATGATCATTCTTCTAATACATTAATAAATCATATCAAAATATGCTTAGACATGCCATAGCTAAAATTTTTATTTAAAATAATTTAAACACTTAAACCATTCTTAACGAACCCGATTTTGAATTACGCACGGTAACATTTTCTAAATTCATCTAAAAATTACTCCAACACTTAAAATCACAACTTGACATGTAAACTAAGATCTAGGGCAAGAGAACATACAAATTTCGTAGCCCACTCAAGCTTCTAGCATAAGAACTTACAAGACCTTCAAGAATACTCAAGCGCACACACACACAGACACACCTCTTTCGGTTTCTCTCAAAACTAAGGGGGAAGATGGCTTTTAATGCTCAAGTGGAGCTAGAGATGAGGCATGCTTTTCGAGGAGCCGAGGCCAGGTACCCCCTGAACAGAGATGTTGGCATTCAGGTTAGTCATCATTGCAAGATGACTGGGGCCACATTTCCAAGCTCACCCGATGAAGGCACTCATGGATGTCCCTTTTAGGAAAATATTGTAGAAGCCCGAAATGTCTGGCTGGATGACGAATTGGGAGATCAAGTTGAGTGAATTTGACATTGAGTACCTGCCCCGTGTAGCGATCAAAGGGCAAGTGCTGGCAGACTTCATGGCTGAGTTCTCAAACTTCCCTAAAGAGATAATCGTTGCACCCCAAGGCAAACCCTGGAAAGTCTACATCGACGACTCGTCCTGCTTGGCTTGGGGGGGGGGGCGGGGGCATAGGGTGCACATAGTCACAGAGTTTGGAGAAGCATAACTACGCAGTTTCAAAACAACCAATAATGAGGCCAAGTATGAGGTGCTACTTGCTGGAATGACGGTAGCTAGGTCGTTGGGAGCTACCGAGGTCGAAGTAAGGGTCGATTCGCAGGTGGTGGTTGGTCAAGTAATGGGGCAGTTTGCCACTAAAGGAGAAAAACTGAATAAGAACCTCCAGCAAGTAGGAGATGCGCGCAACCTCTTCAAGTACTTCCACATCCAACAAATCCCGAGGGGAGAAAATCACAAGGCCGACCGTTTGGCAAAGATCACCTCAGGCAAACAAGAGGCACCCCTTTCGGATCACACCATAGCTCGAACGATTGACTTACGAGCCATCGGGATCGACGTGTCCGCAGTCGAGTTGTCATAGCCAGTTTGGGCTGTCGACATCATAAAGTTCCTTGACGAGGGCTTGGTCCTGAACGACTAGGAGGAAGCACGAAAAATCAAGAATAGAGTGGCATGCTTCGCATAGGTGGAAGGAGTCCTATATAGGAGAGGTTTTCCTAAGCCCCTCCTGAGATGCATCTCACCCGAAAAAGCTCAGTACATGCTAGCTGAGATACATGAAGGAGTCTGCGAAAATCATTCTGGTGGAAGAGCACTAGTCGCATGGGTCACACATAAGAGATACTACTGGCCCAACTCACTCCGGAATGCAGAGGACTTCATGAAGAAATGCTCTAAGTGCCAAGAGCATGCATCGATCCCTCATTGTCCACCAAAAGAATTGACCTCCATTGTCTCTCCCTGACCCTTCGCACAATGGGGACTCGACCTTATCGGTCCATTTCTAGGGGGCAAAGGAGGAGTGAGATTTGTAGTAGTGGTAGTCGACTACTTTACGAAATGGGTGGAAGCAGAGGCACTAGCAACGATCACAGCCCGGACCATCACAAGATTCCTTTGGAAATCCATAGTCTGTCAGTTCGGCATCCCTTAAAGCTTCATATCGAATAACGACAAGTAGTTTGATTGCTCCCATTATCGGAAATGGTGCGCAAAACTCAGAATCAAGGCCATGTACTCATCTCTAGGCCACCCATAGGCAAATATACAAGTAGAGGCCACCAACAATACAATGTTGAATATTTTGAAGAAGAAGCTGGGAGATCAGAATGGGAGATGGGCCGAAGAGCTTCCTAGTGTGCTATGGGCCTACCGAACATTAGTCAAGAACCCCACGGGAGAAACATCCTTCGCGTTTGTCTACAGAATCGAAGTTGTTATCCCAGCAAAGGTAGGAATGCCCACGTACCAGATCCAACACTTCGATCCAGACCACAATGATGAAGGATTAAAAGAGAACTTGGACTTCCCCGGAAGAAGACAAGAAGGAGTAGTGAGTCGGGCGGTGAGGAACAAGTGGAAGGTCGAACGATACTTCAACAAACAAGTCTGATCCTGGGCGTTCAAGGCAGGAGACATGGTTCTAAAGCAAACAAGCATCACCACTCAGGAAAAAGGAAAGCCTGGACCCCAATGGGAAAGGCCGTTTGTGGTAACTGCAAGCGAAAGACCCAGCTCTTATCGTCTGAAGGACCAAGAAGGTTGCGAACTGCCACGATGTAATTAACAACTTATCAATGAAAAGTGCCTACGAGCTCATTTCCATTCTCCTATGAGGAAAAGCCTCAATGCAACAAGCCTAGTCTCTAGATTGGCCGTGATGCATTGGCTAAGGTCCAGAGCTTCCCAAGCTCTGCCCTGCTTACAGTCAGTCGGAACACAAGTCCCTTGACTTGCCGACCTTCGCGCTACAAGCCCAGTCTCCGGACAGGCTGCGATGCATTGGCTAAGGGCCAGAGCCTCCCACTTTGCCCCGCTAACATCCAGTTGGAACACAAGTCCCTTGACTTGTCGACCTTAAACTACAAGCCCAGTCTCTGGACTGGCCTCGATGAATTGGCTAAGGGCAAGAGCCTCTTGACTTGTTAGAATACAAGTCCAGTCAGAATACAAGTTTTTTGACTTGCTGACCTTCGCTCTACAAGCCCAGTCTCTGGATTGGCCTCGATGCATTGACTAAGGGCCAGAGCCTCCCGAGCTTTACCCACGAACCACCAGCTAGAATACAAGTCCCTTGACTTTCTGACCTTTACGCTACAAGCCTAGTCTCTAGACTGGCCTCGATGCATTGGCTAAGGGCCAGAGCCTCCCAAGCTCTACCCCACTAACCGCTAGTCATAATACAAGTCATTTGACTTGCCGACCTTCGCGCTACAAGCTCAGTCTCTAGATTGGCCGCAATGCATTGGCTAAGGGCCAGAGCCTCTCGAGCTCTGCCCTCCACTAACAGCTAGTCAGAACACAAGTCCCTTGACTTGCTGATTTTCGCCCTGTAAGCCCAGGCCTTAGACTTGCCATGGTTGTGAGGTAGAGCTCGGTAGGCCCTATCGTCAATAGGTTCTTGTACTTGGGGGAGTCTGGCTTAGGCTCCTCGTGATGAGTATGGGTCGAAAGCATTGGGGAAGAGGGGGAATTCATCTCCCTGGTTGGGGGCACAACATGGGCAACTTCCTCCGAGGCAAGAGCCACTTCAAAGGACGACAGGGGCTCAACTAGTGGGTTGCCCCCGAGGGGGGCAGGCTTGAAGAAGGCGTTGAGGAACACGACATTGAGGGCAAAGTCGTCCTCCTTATTTTCATTGGCTCCAAAGGAGGCTACCAGCGGTGGGACCAGGGGCCGCCGGGGTGAAAGGAGGGCACTATCGGAGGTGGGGACCTGGCAAGAAGTGCGGGGCCAACCTTGCTGAGAGTAGCTCGCAAGAGTTGGAGAAAAGGTGCTACCAAAGGTACTGTGGGTGGGCCCCGACGGCATCGCGAGGAGGGCCCAACCAAACATGACGGGGAGCAGCACCAAACTCACTGAAGGGAGATCCCGGTGAAGGCCATCGTGAGGAACTTGTTGTGGCCCCACGGGAGGAGGAACATGGAATAGAGCATGAAGATTTGGGGTGCGAACGAGGTCCTTGAGCCCCCGACCTGGGGGTTGTTCACATAAAAAATATATCTGCAAGTGCATAGAATCGTAACAAGTAGCAAAGTATTTTAAAGAAAATGGATATTGAACCCATAGGAAATAATTATGCTATTGGGTATTGAAATTAACTAAATTAATTACTATTTGGAAAACGAAAATTTGAAGAATGGTTTATCTAAATTAAACTGAAGAAAAGAACATTAAAACTAAGATTTTAAAAATAATAAGAATAGATGTAGAGCATTTGACTTTACCTAGCAAATCCCACATAATTTATCATTCCTTGTTATAGAATCCCAATTATTCCAAGTTGATGATAAAAATCCCTTAACTATTCAATATTTTCTCTCAAACAATACCAAAAATATCTCCAACTAATAACTTCATATCTCTATGTGAATTTAATTAATGGAGACTCATTAAATTCTTTGATTTTTTCTTAAAAATCACACTAGTCGTGGTAAAGCATATATGCTTTCACTCAACTAATGATGTTTAATCCTAGAGTTTTAATCACATATCACCTCTCAGTCTCATAGCAATCCAAAAGATCGAACAATAGTTAGCTAGAAAATTGCAACCATTAAGAACAAGGAATAAACACTAAATCATAAAAATATTGAAAATAAAATAACTTGGAATATAAACTGTGTGTTTAGTGCTAGGCTACATCAAAGCTCTAGAAAATAAAATTAGTTTATAATGAAATTTAAAAGAAAAAGAATAAAACTTGTGTTCTTTGTTGAAGTTGGTTGATGAAGCATTCAGCTCTCGCCTCTGCGCTCCAGTTCCACATTGTAGAAAGAACACTTCAAAAATAAAAACTGAAACTCTAAACCTAAGCTCAAACTCAGAAACATAAAACTCTCGATCTCCAATTCAGAACTCCCACCCTCATCCCACAAGACGAGATTAAAAAAATGTCAAAATTCAAATCTGGAAACAAGATAACTACGGCTACCATCTCCCCTAAAAGTCTGGAAAATAATTTCTAAACATAGATGTTAATATAAAAGAAAATTATTCCAAAAATAACATGATTATCTAAAATGGAAGATTTAGTGATATGCGGCTTGAATTGTGGATTCGGGAGGATTTAGTAGCCAATAGATTGATTTCGGAACCTGAATTTGGTGGTCAGTAGTAGATTGATCCCTGTCGAGATGAATTATCCCACTGAGTAGATGCAGTGTGAGCTGAATATAACTGGCATGGAGGTCACAAAGACCACACTATCCTCTCCTCCCCTACCGAGTAGAAAACCTATCAACCAGGATGAAAGACTCCTCTCACCTTTCCTAGTTGTTGCCCACGATATTGTTTAGGTTGGTCATTTAAACTAGTTGTCCAATCTAACCACCTAGAGCCTTGCCACCAAGTTTTTATGCCTTCAACTCGCGAGTCTCTTTGCCTACCGAGAGGTAAGCCTTCTCGCCTTTGCGCTAGAGATATCTCTTTGTTGCCTACGAGACAAGTCTCCTCGCCCCAATCTCATCGACTCTCTTCAGATATCGCTGCCTCTCATTGGGCTGGATCCATAGTCTCTTCTTTTGTACCAAAATGCTCTCCTTTTGTACTAAATCTTTTCATTCATTCAAATCTAATAAAATGAATAAAAATATGTAGAAATAAAATAAAATCAATAATATTGAAGAGAAAATGACACTTTTCATAAATGAATGAGTGATAAAAATTACATAAAAATAGCACTTATCAAATACCCCCAAACTTAAGCTTTGCTCACCCTTAAGCAAAGAAAAAAAGAAAAGATAATTAAAACTAGCCTTGGTTTTATTCAAAAAATTTATTGTCTAAAGGTTGTAATGCAAGGCTAGGGTGAGGGCTACAAATAAAAGGTAGGATTCAAATAAAGCAAGAGAACTTAAATTTGAACTCTAATAGAAAAAATAGAACATTCTCACTTCTAACACAAACATCTATTCTCAATCTTTGTAAATCTCCCCACATACCTCTCTTTATTGCACTTTCAAGTATATCTCTCTTTACCCCTCTATTCAATAGGCCAGACATTTTTTTTTTGGAGTTATTCCATACTTTTTCGACTGCCTTTGTGGATGACTCTTGTCGACCTTTTCTTGTTGGCCACACAATAGACTAGTTAACTCATCACACCCCCAAACTTATGATTTGATAATATTGTTATAAGTACATTACTTGTAGACCTTCTACCTCTTTCGTCTTTCATGCTCTTGTGAATCTGTGACTTTGTGTATAGTTCTCTTGAAAGGTAAGCGTAATACCCGAGTCCTACTACGTAGGTCCTTACGTCATTTTTATTAATTCTTTAAGTTAAATATTTTGAAATAAAATTTTTTATTACTTTTTATTATTTTATTTTAAGATGAATATGCTTTATTTTTTAAAATATGATTTATTAAAATAAATCAAGGGTATTATTTTTAAGACCTTATAATATTTTTCTTCAAGCCCTCTACTTTTTATCTAATTAAGAAGTGACCCAAACCCTCTCTACTATAGTATGGGTAGGTGAGAAAATTCCTATGCTTGAATCCCCACCATCCATCCCTTAGCTTATGAGATTAGCCTTGACTAATCAACTTACCTTTCTCTCCTTTGAAACCGTCGGCTTCCTCAACAAGCCATTGGACTTCTTACTCCCTCCTCTTGCACGTCGATTCTAATCTCTAAGATAAGCCAAGAAAGAAATTTCCTACAAGCCCTAAGTGCAGCCCCATCATCTACACGAAAACACCCTCTTGGTTTCTCCTAGCCGAACAACTTCTCCTTTATTCTTCCAGCCGATTCTTCCTTTCCCTTCTAAGCTTAAGATTCGATCGAAGCCTCTTCAAGGAGGACGATTTTTGTGGCCTCGAATCTTTAGTTTTCCTCTCCTCTTCTTGTTTGTTGTTTGCTCTTGTGTCTTGAATGAAAAACTAAGTTAGATAATACTCTATTCTTCAGATTTCTTGTGAATTGAAACCATGCTAAGTGAGTTCATGCCATGTATTTGGGGGTTTTCGGATTTTATGTGCAGACCGACTGTTGTATAGTAATTTCTAGGTTGATTTGTCTTTTGTTCCCTCTAATATATGTTTTAGTTAGGTAGTAATCGAAACCCCTGTTTTTTGGGTGGACCAAGTGTCTTGAGGTGGCTTTGTCATGTGTTTCTTATCATTTGAGATGGCATATTTTCTGGTTTAAGTTTGTTAGTCACAAGTGATGACTATTTTATCTATTGTGTATATATATATATGAAGAAGCCGTGGTTTTATGCCCTATTTTGGTGTGTTCCAGCCTTGTGTTTGCAAGGCAGATTTTTGTAGTTCTTTCTTGTGTTTTCTTGAGTTAAGCAATGTTTTAATTATGCCTTTATGTGTTAAATTAATAAAGTTAAGGTTTACAATTTTTAAACATTTCCTTCCTCAAGTTATGGCCTAAGTAAGCCACTAAGAGTTTTAAATCTAAACTAGTAAGCTTACTTAGGAATTTTAAGTTGCCAAGAGTTTGTATCCTTTTTGTTGGTGCTGTGTTTCAGAAAATATATGAGGTTTTTCTTGTATTTCCTACCACTCTTGTATTATTTAATTGTATGGTTGAGATTTGGTTAAGTGAGAGATATTTAAGACCATGAATGTGCTAAGATTGGTAGCTGTCCATGTACTACAGAAATTCTGAAAATGTTATGTTTTGAAGCCTAAATCAGCCCATTCCATACCTTGCTCAACTTCACCCTTTTGTTTAATCAAAGATAAACTTTAGTATGAAAAACCCTTGAAGAACAAGTGACAAAAACCAACCTCTTGTAAGCATTGTCTTTTGTCGGAATTACTTTCCACATGATGTTACAAGCTGTCAAAATGCCCTTTTTATAAAGGAAAAAGCTCACAACCGGTTGGCTGAGTTCGTCATTTTTACACTAGCCATTAAGGATTTGTCATGTAAGAGACTTAGCAAACTATACTTTACACCCACATTCACTAGATTACACTTTTGGATCTATTCTCTCTCCCTACCTGATTCTTGTTGCCTGCAAGCCCCCCCTCTCTCTCTCTCTCTCTCTCTCTCTCTAAAATCCACTAAAAGCTCAACGTTTGCTTTCTCTTCGAGTTCAAGGCCCCGAATCCACTGTGCCCTTGGAGATGATTTCTCTCCCTTTGATTACCGCATGTTATTCTTTTGGTTTTCGAAGAAATTTTTGGGATTAAAATTTTAGTTTTCTTCAGTATTTTCTTTTCGTTTTTGGTAATACTGGAGTGTGCTACTGATCATGCAAAAATAGTTTTGTCGTTTTTTGTACTTTCTTGGCAACCAAAATGTGGTTAATGCTCTTGTAACTTGTAATTCGTAGACCAGATCTTGTACATGGAACTTGATAGATATTAATTAAAATTGTAATGTCGGGAATTTACTTTAAAACAGACATTTTCATGTTGGGTTGGCTATGGTTATTCTGAAAAGATTTAAACTTGTGTTTGCGAAGAAAAGGAAACCGTGAAAGGGAAAACATGAAAGAGAAGAGGGATTGGAGAGAGAGAGAGAGCGAGGGGGAAAAGATATTGGAAAGCAAATATAAAAATGTAATCTACTGTATGCGGGTATAAATTTGTGATTGCTGCAATGCTTACGTGGTAGATCCTTAGTGGTTGGTGTAAAAATGGTGAACTCACCCGACTGGCTGGGAGCATCACTCTTTTATAAAATTTCTAGATTGGGTGATACCTCCTTGTTCCCTACCTTACTTAAATAAATCCCTACCATCCCATACATTTTAACTTATGATTTCTACCTATCCCTTGTATAGAAAATAATAGCCTTTAAAGAGGGACAACAAGCAAGCTACATACTTTCATGGGTTTCTTTAAATGTTAGAATAAGGATTTTAATGTTTTGGCCTAGCGCCATGTATGGTGGGTAGCTAAATGGGTTAAGGGAAAACACTTTAATTCTAATTTGGAATTAAAGTGAGCGTGTAAGGGTGTCCGTTAATAAGGCTTAAAGTAAGATGGATATTAATATATTTATTTCATTTCATTGAATAGGAGTGTATTTTCAAGTTCAAAGGAACTCACTAGTAAAGCTCCCAGGTAAGTAGCTATGACCATGCTTCCTACACCAAGTTCTCGTTATAAAAGATTGTCTCTCTCTCTCTTATTGCAAATGTTCTTCTAAAGAAAATAGTAAATGAATATAGTATGTACAAGCCATTTCTTGATAACCCCTGTTAAGCACTCTATCGATTATAATTGTGTGTATGTGTATAAGGTAATGCATACACGTAGATTCTAAGCCATGAGGTTTCCATACATGCTCACGCAATAAATTTATTGATTATTTCTATATGTAGTATAGCATCAAAATGTATATTTTCCATAAAAATGCATGTGCATTGAAGTAAGAAAGATGATGAAAATGTTTTGATTGTAAATGAAAGAAAATGAATGTCTCATGCCTTATGCTTCAAGTGATGCTTTAAATGAGTTTTAAAATGTTCCTATGAACTGATACTTTAAATGACGTGAATGAACGTTTTAAGATGTCCCTATGAACTGATGTTAAATTGTCCCTATGAACTGACGCTTTATAGATGCCACGAAAAATGATGTCTAAGCTCATGCTTTTAAAATGATGTTTTTTCATGAATGCACAGTTAAATAAAAAGATGATGTTTAAATCCATGCTTTTAAATTACATTTTCTACAAATGAATGAACTGAAAGGACTGAAATGAATAAAAAAAATGACTGAATGAATGAATGCTTTAATGTATGAAAATACGTAACGGCCATATAAATGAATGAAAATGGTACTAATGAATGGGCAGATTGGAATGCCAGGTAAGTAGTACTGGTAGTGCACCTAGTGCTACCCCTTGACTGAAAAGAGATTCTCAACTTGTGGCCACAGGCGGAATCCAGGTCTAAAAGAAGATCACTAACCCCAGTACATGGGGTGTAATAGTGTGTACCAGCTAAAAAAAGTGAAATATGAAAGTATAGTTATTTCTTAAAATTTTTATGCATGAAAGTATGGCTTAATTCTTAAACTGTTATGCATGAAAGCATTGTCAAGAATTAGTAAAAATGTTTATATATGCATGTTTTCAAAAGAAAAGAATTAATGCCTAGTATGTTCACTGTATGATGTACTACTTACTGAGTATTTGACTCACTTTTATTTTAAATGTTTTAAATGTCTAGGTAATGATGAAAAGGCTGGGAGCAAGGCATTACTGTTGTGGCGCCCTCAATCCCCCTTATATAAATACACAGGGATCGAGACGCCAGGATGGTGACAATACGGTCACACATCCCAACGAAGTGCCAGTGTGTGTACATGCAACAGTGTACAAATAAAATAACGAAGCGGATAGTCAACTAAGTACCAGAATTTATTTACAATCAAACATCAGTAAAAATTTAAATAGCAGTTATACAGTCATCCATAAAAATATAATACAATAGTTTTCAAATAAACAAATGAGTGATCCCAGATCACTCCTCAGGCAGAGCCGTCTCCTCAGGCTCGCCCTCCTCCTCCTCATCTGCATCAAAATCCGCCTTACCACAAAATGGTATCGCAGGTAAGTATAACCAAAATAATCCTCAAGAATAAAATGCATTTAATGCAACCAACATGCATGCATATGATGAAATATGCATTTTTCCTCAAAACATCATTTTCTCCGAAAATGATAATTTTCCAACACATGCCAAAATCCCATTTGGCCCAAAAATAATCCGTAAAACATTTTCCCAGAAAATGATTTACACAAAATCCAACGCACACTATTTTCCCAGAAAATAGCCAATTAATCCGTTATTATCCTATGCACCATGGCCTCCCTATGGACTATCCGCACGTCCTGGCTTCGTAGCGGTGGTGAGTTCCGCGCCCGGCGCGTACATGGCCAAGCACCCACACTACGCAATGAGCGATGCCCAGTTCCGCGCCCAGTGCGTACGTGGCCAGACATCCTCTAGTCCCCGCTAGCAGAAGGACCACGGAGTCGGCACGAATCTCTCGTCCGATCCCATTGTTGCCCGGCGACAATCCAGGAGACGTTACTCAGTATATTCCGCTCCCGAGTAACCAGAGGAGCTCCACCGAGATAATGTCCCATCTCGGCTTGGGGTCGTGATACACACGCACCCAAATTTCATACTCACATGAAAACCCAGTTTTCATAAACACATGAACATGAATGCAATACACGAAAACCCAGTTTTCCTTTACAAACATGATCATGCGTGCCAAATGTAATGTACATGAACCAACACAATATCCAAACCAACAATTACCAATCCAATCAAATCCAACTAAACAACTCCATTCACCAAACCATCCGACCCCTGTACTCCTCGGACTCAGTCCGGCAAATCCAATCAACAGTTAAATACAGTGAAATGTGTTAGTGCAAAAATACATTAAATTCACAATAATTCTTTGAAAAATACTTACAGCGCTATATAGCAATTTCTGAAGGATCACGAAGCTGAAAAAGGCGACGTCTGAGCAACACTACAGTGTCCGTGGGTCACAATATCCAACTTTTCAACGGGTGCAAACGAAAACTCAAGATTGATAGGGTAGGGCCTAAGGAGGTCGGTGAAGCTAGTGGTAGTGAAGGTTGGCCGTGGGTGGCGGCGCAATGGGCGGTAGAAGACCAAAATACCCAAATCGAAAATGTAGATGGTGGAGCTTCACCGGTGGCGGATCGGAGCTGGGGTTGGGTCCAATGGGTTACCAAGAGGTCGAAGATGATGTGGTGAGAAGATGGTGGCCAATGGTGGTGCGACGACGGCGCAGCGGCGGAAAGAATGCCGTGGCTTCAGTGGGCTCGTGGTGGCTAACGGTAGCGCGAATGGAGTTGAGATCGGAGGGGTAGCGTCGCCGGTGGTTGGGGAAGCTCGGGAGCCAAGCGGTGTCGACCACTGCTGGCACACGGCGGCGGGCTGGACGGACGAAGAATGACACACAGGAGAGAGGGGGGTTGGGTCGCGCGGGAGGGGAAGGAAGAAGAAGAAAGAAAAAGGAAAGAAGAAGAAAAGAAAAAGAAAAGGAAAAAAAAAAGAGGAAAAGAAAAATGCAGAGAAAGAAATGAGGTCTAATCCTTATAACTTGGGTCACAAAAATGATCCAACGGAAAAGATTTTAAAACAGCAAGTTAAATAAAATAATTTAAACATAATGGTAAAGTCAAATTGAAATAATTAAATCCCACATTAATTAATTTAATATGAAAAGCAATTTAAATGTACAACAATAAATAAATAATAAGAAAACACATAAAAATTAATTTTCACCAAATTAAAATCATAAAAATAAACTCACTAAAAATCCAACCAATTTTAAAATACGAGAATAAATGTTTAAATAAATAAAAATAATCCTTTAGTAAAAATACATTAAAATGCGGGGTGTTACAACTGTAGAGGGAGAGCAAAAGCTTAGGATCTTCCCTAACTAGAATAGTTATGTTTATGGATGATGGGTTATGTTTTTATGAACGTATGGACCCTGAGAGTCTTTTATGATAAATGTTCGAACATAATGTCTATCAGGTGTTCCCTTTATTAAATGAAAAATTTAGAGTACACATGTGTTATGTCCACGTCGATCGCATGTTATTAGAAAAAAAAAAAAGAGAAAATGAAAGAAAAGAAAAGGACAGGTATGTACGTCGCGATCCTGTCCTTCACGGGGCAGGGTAGTGACAATAAAGAAATAAGTGTTTAAGCTCAAATAGGGTAGGGAATATGAGATTTACAAGAAATAAAAATATAAGGCTAAAATATATTTCAACAAAGCTTAAAGGGGCGACTAGAGATAAAGAGAATAAACAGGTAAGCTTGAAAGACTCAATCGATCCAAAGATTGCCTTAATCATTTCCCCAGTAATATTCTGTCTAGGATTTCACCTCGAGTGTAATCAAATAAGTTCTAGAGTAAGTTGAAACCATATAAATTCACAAAATTCACATAAAAATTTTCTAGGTACTCAAAACAATTAATGATCATAAGAAGCATTCATTGAACATAGAAAATATCAAATTAAGTAAGATCAAGTAAAGAATTAACAATTAGACTTAAGCAATGTGAATTTTTCCTAAAAATTATAATCAATTTCAATCATATTCTTATCATAAGCTTTTTATTCATCAAACCATATTGTTTTTATTATTATTATTATTATTGTTATTATTATTTTCTTTTCTAGAAAATAATATCCTTTCCCCCATTTCCCCCTAAACATAAATATCACATTGTTCTCAATGGGAAAAAAGAAGATAAACTAAAGCAAAGAATGAGAGAAGGTAAGAGATGCTCCCCTGATTTTATCTAGTTCTAGCATTTGAATATTTTCCTTGAGGGCGCAACCGTGTACTTCTTAGAGATGTCATCGCCTCTTTGTTCCTGCAAAATGAAAGAAAATGAATAATATTAAGCAAAAATAAAAATTAATAAAAAAAAAACTTGGGTTGCCTCTCAAAAGCGCTTTATTTAAAGTCTGTAACTAGACATTTTCCGCTCATCATTTATTACTAGCGAGATCAATGGAGCACTTTTCCGAGTTAAAGTCTCCATCCATATAGGGTTTTAATCTCTGTCCTTTACTTTAAATATGCCTTTTGTCTCGTGATGGATTTCGACCGCCCCATATGGAAGGACATGGGTTACCACAAACGGTCTCGAAGATCGAGAGCACCACTTTCCTGGGAAGAGTCGAAGTCTTGAGCTCAATAATAGAACTCTTTGCCTGACTTCAAATTCCCTTCTCAGAATATGCTTATCGTGCTATCTTTTAGTTTTATCTTTGTAAATTCGAGCATTCTCATAAGCATCATTGCGGAACTCATCCATCCTGTTGATCTGTAGTATTCTCTTCTCCCCAGCCGCTTGTAAATCAAAGTTCAGTGTCCTTGTCGCCCAATAGGCTCTATGTTCTAGCTCCATGGGTAGATGGCAGGCTTTTCCATAAACGAGCCGGTAAGGTGACATCCCGATCGGCATTTTGAATGTTGTCCGGTAGGCTCATAACGCATCATCTAACCTTCTCGCCCAGTCTGTACGAGAGACACTCACAGTCTTCTCTAGTATGCGCTTCAGCTCTCGATTAGACACCTCAATCTGGCCGCTCGTTTGAGGATGGTATGGTGTCGCCACGTGATGGGTAACTCCACACTTAGTCAGTAGCACTTCAAATAGGCAATTGCAAAAATGCTTTCCACCACCACTAATGGAAAAATGTTCTTCCGCAGGAAATTCACCACAACCCTCGCATCATTGGTTCGCAAGGCGACCGCTTCCACCCATTTACAGCCACCAGAATAAATTTATTAAAATATGAGGATGGAAAAGGACCCAAGAAATCTATACACATCAAAAAATTAAATCACTAAAATATTGTTTAAAGAGATCTCTTGTTTTCTAGAAATGTTGCCAACCCTTTGACAATGATCACATAAAATAACAAAATCAAAAGAGTCTTTAAAAATAGTCGGCCAATAAAAGCCGCATTGTAAGACTTTTGTTGTTGTTTTCGCTCCACCAAAGTGGCCGCCCACTTTCAAAGAGTGGCAGCGTCTGAATATGCTCTCCATCTCTTCCTCGAACACACATCTACTGATTATCTGATCCATGCAGTGCCAATGTAGAAAAAGTTCCTCCCGAAAATTTTATTTCAAGTCGAAGAAGAACTTCTTTTGTTGTATGTCATCTTGATCGGGAAAATTTTGGACACCAAATAATTTATCATGTTGGCATACCATGGAACATCTTTTATAACCATTAATTGCTTATCCATGAAGGTCTTATTAATTGGAAAATTCTCCTCACCAGCCGCCTCTTTAAGCTCAAGGAGAGATAAGGTTGGCCATGACATTCTCGGTACCTTTCTTATCTCTTATTTCCAAATCAAACTCCTGTAGTAGCAGAATCCATTGTAACAGTAATTTATCAAAGGCAAACACAACTGCTAACAATTATTTTTTAGTAGTAGCATAATTCGGTTGAGCTTCTGCTAAGGTCTGACTTGCATAATAAATAAAATGAAACTTTTTCTCTGCCCCAAAACAGCTCCTATAGCATAATCGCTAGCATCACACATTAATTCAAAAGGTAAATTCCACAATGGTGAAACAATGATATGTGCTAAAATTAATTTCTTTTTCAATGTTGCAAAAGTATGCAATTAATCAGTACAAAATTCAAACTGAGTATCTTTAATCAACAGAGTGCAGAGAGGTTTAGTAATTTGGAAAAAATCCTTGATAAATTGACGATAGAACCCGACATGACCCAAGAAGCTCCTCACGCCTTTAACATTGGTCAGTGGTAGGAATTTGTTAATAAATTTTATCTTTGCTAGGTCGACTTCAATTCCCTTGAAGGAAATGCGGTGGCCAAGCACTATTCCCTCATCGACCATGAAGTGACATTTTTTCCAATTTAAAACAAGATTTGTCTCCTTACATCTCTGTAAACCAAAGATAAATTATATAAGCAGTTATCAAAAGAGTGACAAAAAGCCGAGAAGTCATCCATGAAGACTTCTAAAACGTTTTCCACCATTTCTGAGAAAATGGAGATCATGCATCTTTGAAAAGTGGCTGGTGCATTGCAAAGACCAGAAGGCATGCGCCTATATGCAAAAGCGCCTTAAGGACAGGTGAAAGTGGTCTACTCTTGATCCTCGGGTGCAATGGCTATTTGATTGTACCCGAAATATCCATATAGAAAACAATAGTAGGCACGGTCGACTAGTCTTTCTAGCATTTGATTAATAAATGATAAGGGAAAATGGTCTTTCTGAGTTGCATCATTCAATCTTCAAAAGTCTATGCATACTCGCCATCCTGTGACCGTCCTCGTCGGTATGAGTTCATTATTGTCATTTTTTATTACGGTTATCCCTCATTTCTTTGGGACGACTTGCATTGGACCTACCCATGCCCTATCTGAGATTGGATAAATGATCCCGGCATCTAAAAGCTTCAATACCTCTTTATGCACCACTTCTTGCATTGATGGATTCAATCTCCTCTGGAGTTGGACGATCGATTTAAAATTATCCTCCATTAAAATATTGTGCATGCAAATTGAAGGACTAATTCCTTTGATGTCCGAGATGGTCCAACCCAAAGCTGTTTTGTGCTCCCGCAAGACTTTCAGCAACTTCTCTTCCTCTTCATCACTTAATGAACTGTTAATAATAACTAGAAAAGCAGAGTCCTGACCCAAGAACGCGTACCTTAAATTTGATGGAAGTGGCATGAGTTCAGGCTTGGTGACGTCGGTTTAGATGAGTGTAGCCCTTCCACTTTCGGTTTTATTGAATGAGAAAGGGAAGGTGTAGCTTTCATCTTTGGATTCAATAGATGTAGAGTGAATAAGACATACCTCAAGTGGTAGCTTTGGAAATTCGGCTCCATAAGTCTCGTCGGCCTTGACCATGTCTCGGTTGCTTATTTGAAAACAGGAATGTACCTCGGACTGGAATTCCATTGATTTAAATACGTAAAATGTGACTTGCTCCTTGCCAATCCTCAAAACGAGTTTCCCTTTCTGGACATCAATTAAAGTTCTCCCCGTCGCAAGGGAAGGTTGGCCCAATATCGTAGAGATCTCCTCGTCCTCCTCCATATCAAGTACAATGAAGTCGGTGGGGAAGATGAACTTATCAACTTTCATCAGTACGTCCTCAATGAGTCCTCTCAAATATTTAATAGATCTGTCCGCCAACTATAGAGAGATGGTGGTCGGCTTTACTTCTCCAAGACCCAGTTCCCTAAAAATAGAGAGAGACATTAGATTAATACTTGCCCCCAAGTCACAGAAAGCTTTATCAAAATAGGAATTTCCTATAGTGCAAGGGATCGTGAAACTCCTTGGATCTTTCAACTTAGGCGGAAGCTTCTTTTGTAAAATAACACTACTCTCCACAGTCAGCATCACAGTCTCATGCTCCTCCAACTCCCACCTGTTTGATAATACATCCTTAAAAAATTTTGCATATTTAGGCATTTGCTCTAAGGCTTCAATGACAGGAATATTAATATGCAATTGCTTAATATAGACTTAGAAATTTACAGAACTGATTATCAATTTTATTTTTCTTTAATCTTTGCGGAAAAGGAATTGGTGGATCATAAATTGAATGAGAATAAGTTTCAGAAGTAAACTACCTAGATTTCTTGGATTTTTCAGCCCCTTTTATTCTCTCTAGTCTTCACAGCTTGCTAGTCGGTCACCTCCCGATCAATTTCTTTCACCTCGTCCTCGGTTTCCTTCTTCTCTGTCTCCACATTTTCAGCTTCTGCATCTCACTCGGTACTTACTGTTTGTGGCTGATCATATGTCCACCCACTTCGCAATGTTATGGCTTTGACATGCTCCTTTGAATTAGTTACAATGTTGCTCGGTAAAGTTCCTGCTGTCTAAAACAATTCAGCATCCATCCGCAAGTTCCTATTATGGCTTTGACATGCTCCTTCGGATTAGACACATTACGGATGGATGCCGAGTTGTTTTGGATCACCATATCAATCTTTTGCATGTACTTCACAAACATATCCTCAAGTGCCGACTTCTTCTCTTGATGTGGAAACTGTTGAGGTGGTCTAATCGGCCCTTGGTTATTGCTCCATGAAAAGTTTGGGTGGTTTCTTCATCCAGGATTGAACGTGTTTGAATAAAGATTGTTTTGATGTTAGAAATTGGACACGTAGTGGGCTTGATCTTGACTCGGTTGGAGAAAAGTATTCCCAACTTGGCAATCTACACTTGAATGATTTCTTGCCCAATGATCACAAACAAAATTAGTTTGAATAGCATGAACGTTGATGTTACATAGTTGTTGTCCGCCAGTGTGCTAATAGAATCAAGTTCAAAGACTCCAGTCGCCTTTCCAAGAAACTTGCAATATGGACATTAGGATCCTCTTGTGACAGCCCCCAAACTGGACGGTTTGTTGGATCATTTGAATGATGGCCGGCTTGATCTCAGAGTTATTGGCTTGTATAGATGGTCGCCTTATACTGGACATCGCCCCACTGACCGAGGGCATTGTATAGTCTCTTAACGCCTTGTGCTCTTGGTCGGCCATCTTAACTTTACATGCGGTGACCTCTTTCTTTTTCTCTTTATTGATCCGACGTAAGGTCCTTTCAATCTCGAGATTGAAAAGCGTATGCTCTAACAATCTAGATCGGCACATGCACTTTTGATTCCTGAAAAGAAAAAAAATCAAATTGAGATCAAATTAAATATTTTTTTAAATAAATAAAACAAAACAAAATCCAAAATAGTAAAAATCAAGCTGGTATCAATATCAATAACAAATAATTATTCCTCTGCAATGTTGCCAAAAACTTATTCGGGTAAAAAATATATCTGTAAGTGCACAAAATCGTAACAAGTAGTAAAGTGTTTTAAAGAAAACAGATATTGAACCCACAAGAAATAATTATGTTGAGTATTGAAATTGACTAAATTAATTATTATTTGGAAAACCAAAATTTGAATAATGATTTATCTAATTTAAACTGAAGAAAAGAACAGTAAAATTAAGATTTTAAAAATAATAAGAATATATCCAGAGAGTTTGACTTTACCTAGCAAATCCCACAAAATTTATTCTTCCTTGTTATAGAATCCCAATTATCCCAAGTTGATGATAAAAATCCCTTAACTATTCAATATTTTCTCTCGAACAATACCAAAAATATCTCCAACTAATAACTTCATATCTCTATGTGAATTTAACTAATCGGAGACTCATTAAGTTCTTTGAATTTTTCTTGAAAATCACACTAGTGGTGGTAAAGTATCTCTACTTTCGCTCAACTAATGGTGTTTAATCCTAGAGTTTTAATCACAAATTACCTCTCGGTCGTATTGCAATCCAAAAGATTAAACAATAGTTGGCTAGAAAATTGTAAGCATTAAGAATAAGGAATAAACACTTAATCATGAAAATATTGAAAATAAAATAACTTGGAATATAAACTATGTGTTTAGTGCTAGACTACATCAAAGCTCTAGAAAATAAAATTAGTTCATAATGAAATTTAAAAGTAAAAGAATAAAGCTGGTGTTCTTTATTGAAATCGGTTGATGAAACATTCGGCTCTCGACTCTGCCCTCCAGTTCCACCTTCTCGAAAGAACACGTCAAAAATAAAAACTGGAACTCTAAACCTAAACTCAGGCTTAGAAACATAAAACTCTCAATTTTAATGTTCACGAAGGATTGGTCGAGAAGGAGCAGGTGAAGCCTGATGTTCACGTCTGTGAGCAGTAAGTCCGTCTCGAATGCGGTGGGGTGGGCAGCCACCTAAGATAGAACAGTAGCCATTTGGAACTCTTCTCTCTTAGACAGTTTGATTGAGAGAGCCTGACGCTTCGACACATTGGCCCAAACGGCCCACATGGGAAGTTTCAAGTGAATTTTCTCTCCCTGGGGATACTCCTAGCCCAAGCTGGAGACAAAGAAAAAGTGTCGTTGCCATTCCTTAATGGAAGAAAAACGCCTCTCTAGTGTGACGAAGCGCTTCTCGGTAGCTCGAGCTTGGAAACTGCACAGGCTCCCATTGAGTTAGAGGATTCTGTAGAACGACAAGAATTTCTAAGCAGTCAGGTCGGGATAGTCATTAGAGCCCTCACCCAGCACCTGGTAGAAAACTTTGCAGCTTGCCACCATGATTTGCTAGGCGTTGGGGTGGAGTTGTGTGGGGGCCAACTTCAGGAAATCTAGGATGTCCCAGATCAAACTTCAAAATGGAAGGTGTAACCTGTTGGGAAACATCAACTGGAACAGAGCCATGCGTGTTGCCATCTCGTCCGCATCCACGACAGGAACACAGCGGCTAGGGATCTCCATGACCACCTCAGTGGGGAAGTTGTAGGATCTCCACCACGCTCGTAGGTCATTGGCAGTGACAGATGACTCCTAGTTCCTCTCGGCGAAGGAAAGGAGGCGGCCCTTGTGCTCCTTGGAAGCAGCCATGAAGGGAGTTGCGAAGGAAATGGGGAAGAACAGAAACACTAAGAAACTCAAGGAAATCTTGAAGAAAAGAGAACGAGAGATTTTCGGGAGCTTGGATGTAGAAATGGAAGAATTGAAGGAGGAAGAAGGGTTTAAATAGGGGATAGGGGATGATTGGTGCTAGGCGGACAGTGACTCGACAACGGCTCAGAAGATGAAGGGATATGACAGTCCTAGGTAAGTGAAATGGATTGATAGGATGACTCCAGCAGCTGCCAGGAGGGCTTGTGAATGGCACAGCACACGGAAATCGAGGTGTCGCGGGGTCGTTTTGAGCATCTTCAATTGTTGCTCCCTCGTGAAGTTAAACCGTCCAGTTCAACCAACGGGAGTTTTAAATGCCATAGAAATCAAGGTGATGTTGGCCTTGAATGATGTGGGTTGGTGGCTTAAGGGATCCCAAAAGGCACAAGGCTGCGCAAACAAGGGGGAAGTCATGTTGGGACCGTGACAGGCATGAGCCAATGAGTGGCTCAGGATGAAAAAGGCTCCTTTGGGATCCAACAATTGAGAAGTTGGGGAGACAACATGACGTAAGACTCCATGCGCATTAATGGCAGGAGAAGAAGGGATCTTTTAAATTTCCACCACACACATGCGCTAGGAATTCGCGGGGTACTGTGAGGGAAATAATCCCCTAGGCCTGAGCTCGGGTTTAAGCATAAAGCCTGGGTTGGGCCAAGCCAGGGTTGGGCTTGGGTCCAAGGGTAAGGCCTAGGCTAGGCCGAGCCGGCCTAGGAAGCCCAAGAAGAGAAGTAATAAGATGGAGTACACTGACAAGAGGATGAAAGGCAGGACAGTTTGATACCATTACTGGCTGACAGTCAGGGACATCCCTTTACCCTGAATCTTGACACACAGGCTAGTCAGAGAGTTGGACGTGCCTGACTGAGATCACACTGCATTTAATACATCCAGGGGCTCGGCACGCCACGACATGCCTCCTGGGGTGTAAGAGATGGCTGTAACCAGGTCTGACTAGTCTGGATGACGACAGGTAACTGGAAGGAACACCCGACCCCAAAACGGAATGATACGCCCACTACCCCGACCATGTGGGCTAGCCAGCCAGGTATAAATACCCCTCTCCCACGACAAGGGAGAGGGTTAACACTCTTGAATAATTCTACTCTCATTCTCTTTGATCGATTATTTGTTTATCTCTTACACTGAAACTAACTCAAGCATCAGAGGTAGCACGGCCCCCGAGCCCCCCATTCTTTTTAACCAGATCTGAGCCCAGCAAAGTGGAGTTGCCCAGGTCGCGAAATACAACATCAACAAGGGGCTAAAGTTATTCATCCTCGTTAATGACATTCTTAAAACAACCAAAAATCCTATGACAAAATGTAAGTCTATATAACCCACCCCAATGGCAAAATTAGTTTCATTCTATACCGCCATTAGCAACATCTTGAGTGGATTTTACACTCTTCTATTGTGGGTACCAATTGGATTCGAAGTTGTAATCATCACCATCATAGAGTCTCTTAGAAACTTGAATACAAGTCACTGAGGCCACTGAATCTTCAATCTTGACATCAACGTTATTAGGGAGTGCACTTGGATGAACTTTAACATTTTCTTCGAGTTTGTTTATCAGATGCAACTCGCAACTTTTAAAGAACACCGTCTTTGATTCACAATAAAACTTAACTCGCAAATTGTTCTCCTTTTGGTTAGAAGATTCTAGAAAGGAGTACTCTAGCCATACATGATTCGTTGAATGAATTGTTCTTTCTCTAAGGAACCTTTTGACTCCATTGCCAATGATCTTAGCACTAATATCAGGAGGGGGGTGTGTATGCTGTGATCCTAATAATGGGTCCAATAATGGCACACAAAGCAATTCCCTTAATATGATCTAGATACAAGGGTCCATTAATTTGTATTTCACTAGATTCACTGTTTGAAACCTCCTAGTGATGGGTAAACCAGTCTGGAATCCTATTCCCCGAAAATATAATTCCACCTGAAAGTGCCTCCTCAAGTTGTCCCTGTTGAATGATTATCATTATAACTTTCAGTAATACAACCCATAAACATTAATGGCATACACAAATACGTATAAGAGAGAGAGAGGGAGGGAGAGAGAGAGAGAGAGAGAGAGAGAGAGAGAGAGAGAGAGAGAGAACCAATATAGGATTTGTGACATGATTCCTGATATTCACAAGCATTTAATTGCATGCAGACAAGTCAATCCAATGTAGCGCTGGTAAGGTGCTGGTATTGAACTCAATTTTTTATATACTTTCGGAAAGGTTTCAAATGCATCCACTAGCAAACACTTCTTCTATATTTGGTGGAAGTTCTAGAATTTGTTCAAGCTGCTTGCAATCCAACAACATAAGGCACCTCAATCCAACAAATCTTTTCATGCTTGCAACAAAAATAGCAATATCATTCCTTGACAGTTCTAAAGTTTCAAAAGTGGATGAGAAATTAAATGCTATAAAGAAGTCAGACTTTGATAGGACACAATCGCTGAGATTCAAATATTCTAGTGCTAGCAATGGAGGTGGCAACCTTAAGAGCAATTCTTCATTTGATGAAATTTCACATTCTTCTGTTGACATGACACAGGGTGTGGAACATCTTTTCTCCTTCTTTGGAAGCTTAGCAAGTTTTGAAAAACTTTCGACACAAAGATTGCGTAAATGCTACAACTCAACAATGTTAGTTGGGAGATGCATAAGGTTTTTGCATCCTTTTATGTATACATCTTGAAGGCTAGTGAGATACCCCTAGATGAAGGCAGTTCTTTTATAGGAGCTTGGTCGAATTTAATAAATCTTAAGCATTCCATCTCACACTCAATATCAAGAAAACTTTGAAGGCTTGAACAATCTTCAAGGACAAGAGATTCTAGAGATCTCATCTTGGGGCTTCTTGGAAAACTTTTAAGGCTAGAGCATTCGAAGAATGATAAAGAGGTCAGATGATCATGGGACCCAACAGAATCATGAACCTCAATTAAACTTTCACAATTACAAAGATACAATTCCTCTAAATTTGGAATCCTTGAGATATCAGGAATTTCTGTTAGGAATTTACAATCAGAAAAACTCATAAACTTCAGGTTTTGAAAATTCTGAAGATGAGGAAAAAAAAAAAGTGAAATTAGATTAAAAGAAGTTCAAAACTAAATTGAAAAGAAAAATATTGAGAACATAGTTTTACCTTGATTCCCTCCCCCAATTCTTTTATGTGGCTTCTACGCATCTGAAAGTCGATGAGTTTTTTTTCCATGAAAATTGGATGGCAAAGATTGCAAAGGACATTCACCCAAATTAAGCAAGCTTAACTCATTATAAAGGTAATTAGGTGCTCCAGATAAACATGCATTGTGATTTATAAACATTCTTCATGAATGCTTTGGAACCTAAGCATATCGAGTCTCGCAAATCTATCAATATCCCATCAATTTTGTTTGTTACTTAGTGCAACAACATATACATGTATTAGCAAACTCACACTAAACTGTCTTTATTTGTTGTTTTTCTACTAAGATTTTCCAAATTGAGTTATTTTTTCTAATAGTTGAGTTTCCAAAAGCAATTAATCACATTCAAAATATCAAAAGTTAATGCCTCTTCAAAATCTGCCTATGATTGAAGTCTGTTCATAAATGAAAATGGATGATGCTAATAAAAAAGTAAAATTAGTCTTTTTTTGCTCCATTTATTCTTTTATCGTATTTTCTTCTAGTATAGAATGAACATCTTCATGAAACCATAACCTACTACGTTTGCTAGGTTCTTTAGGTGATTCTTGTTAAACAATTTCTCTACCCATATCTTGTAGCAAGTCATGCATCCACAATTTTCCACTCTCATCAACACTTATGAGACACTTATCCATAAGCCTTTGAATACAATCATTTGGAAAGAGACTAACAACTATCTAATACTTTGATGACATAATCTACATCTTTTGTTTTGAGGAAACAAACAATATCAAGGAAAATATCCTTCTCATTATCATCCAATCCATCATAACTTGTACTAAGTATCATTTGAATATCTTTGTTAGGAATTCACTTGAGCTTATCCAATGCACTTTTCCATTGATCGATGCTTCTACCTTTTTGATCTAAACCTAGAACCATTAAAGCTAGTGGAAGACCCCCTGCATATCATATTGCATCTCCTGTTAGTTCCACATAATCATCAATAGGCTTTTCTCTATTGAAGGCATGGAAACTAAAGAGCTGAAGAGCTTTGTCGTGATCCAATTCTATCATCTTGTATGTTGAATCAACTTCATGACTAGTCATTAAATTTTGATCTCTTGTTGTTATGATGATTCTACTTCCTAAACCAAACCAATCATGACCTCCAGCTAGATTTTCTAATTGGACAAACTTATCCACATCGTCAAGAATTAGTAGAATCTTTTTAGAGCAAAGCCTATTCTTTATCACATTAAGTCCTCTATCAACACTACCAACTTTCAAATTTCTAGAGTCTCCTAAGATCTCATAAAGAAGCGTCTCCTGTAGGTGCATTAGACCACCCTCTCGATTTGAAGTTTCTCAAATATTTGCAAGAAAGTAGCTAGCTTCAAATTGATAAGCAATTGAGTTGTAGATTGCTTTGGCGATGGTCGTCTTTCTAATTCCACCAATTCCCAAGGATCCCTATCATGCGTATGTCGTTCATTCCAATACTTAGAAGCAAATTAATATCTTGTATATGAGACTCTAATCCAATTGGACACTTGGCAATGCTTAAGTATATACGATTTACTATTCTTGAAACCTCTTCAACAATTTCGTTGATGAATTTAGATTTGTTCCTACTAGTACAAAAGATCATAAGAAACAATCAATGAGATGGATCTTCAAATGACAAGAGATAGTAACATAACATACAAATAAATATAGTGAAATTGCTAATATATAGATATATATATATATATATATATATAAAAGGTGATAATTGGTAATTGGTAACTTTTTACCTTAAACTACTGGGATTCGCACATTGCACCTTATGACCAACATTGACTGTTAAATAGCACAATCGCCCAATTATTATTTTAGTTTTTGGTCTCTTTTTCAACTCCCTATGGTTGCTCATTTCTGTCTTGCTTCTACTCGGCACTAACATATCAACATTAATTCTTATGATTAATATTTTTTTTTTATATAGCCTTCAATTTTTTTTAATAGGAACTTGGTTTTAGGACTTTGTCATTTTATCCATGTAATTCTCAAGTTTCCCCTTCTCTCTTTGTATAAGGTATTCTTCTGCCATAAATGAAGATAATCAATAAAATTGGATACTATCCCCTTCTTTTTATCTGTGCAGGTCTTCCTTTTATTCGGTACTAACATATCTACGTTAATCTTTAGGCTCGATGTTTTTTTTTTTTTTTTGTTTTTGTATGTAAGTCTTTAGTTATTTTATAGGAACAACTCCCTCTTTTTATCCATGTAACCGCCAAGTTTAGGAATCTTTCCATAAGGTATTCATCTACCATAAATTAGGGTAGTCAATAAATTTGGGTGTCGTCTTTTTTTTTTTAAAAAAAAAAAAAGTGTTTGCAATATATTCCTTTATTGATAAATATATTTGTATATTAAAATATGTTTATATTATTTTAGTATTGTACAAATAAAAAGTACACATTAGTTAAAAAACAATTGCCTAGTTAATGTTAAATTAGTTTGACCTTCGAAAGGTCATGAATTTATGAGTTATTTTAGTTAATGTAGTTTGGTATGGTATTTGAACCTGTTAAAATGCTGTGCATCATGAGTACTCAATTCCCATACTCGATACCAGGTTTGATTTCTCCAAAAATAGAAAAGAATCCTCATAATCTTATGTATCCACCCATTAGAGAAAATATTTTATGTTGTTAATGATGAAATCCAAGAATCTCTTTCCTTTCCAATACCAGTGTGGTTATTTTTTGCAAAGAACATGACTAACCACACATATGCAATTCCTCAAATCTCATTCGAACACAGGATCCCATTAATTTCAAATGCCCTATACACCTTGAAACTCAATGGTGTTCAGAGTGGAAGTTGCAGCCTTTTGAATTTCCAAATCACATAAATTCTACAAAATACACAATCCAAAGACAAAATGAAACCCTTGGAATATGCCTACTACGAATTTCCAACACGATCAACATCATTTATCATTGGTGATGAATCTGTGCCTAGAATTCTAAAATGCAAAAAAAGGATAAAGTGAAACTAGACCCTGATAGCAGAGCAATATTTACCAAAAAACTAGTACAGTTCAACCTTTGGAGAAACAGGCAAAAGTACAGTCCCAACTTTATTCGTCCAATACATTCATTGCTCTGATTCAATCTCCTCATGCTCATCCGTCTTCCCATCCACAGTTTGGTTGCTGATAAAACAGGGGAACAAAAAACAAAAAATGAAGATTCCACCTAAACATTCATCTTCAGGGAGCACACCTGGATGATTTTTCACGCTCTCTTCATGCTTTTTGTATCATATGGATTCTAAGAGCTTTGAAGAACACCGATTTTGAAGTGCAAAAAAGTTTAACTCATAGGTTGTCTCCCTCTATCCTCAAAGATGCTCCAATAAAGTAGTCCAGCCAGACATATTCTGAACACATTTCATGATTTCAACTGATGGAATTGAATCTGGAATCCTGTTTCCCACAATGATTATGCCAAATCTATGGTGCTTAGGATGCCCCTACAATAGGAAAATTATAAATTTTGAAGAATACCAATTTTTTGTTTTTTTAAATGAAGCATTGGTATTCATATTAATAGAACAAATAATATAGTTAATACTAGACAATTACAAATTAGAATCAAGCAAGACCCTAGAATGAATAAAATTTGGACATTGATGCCACCATTGAATAGTATCATCCACAAAGCGAGCGTGTCTTGCAAGTAAATGATCTGCTTCAATTTCTTGTCTGCCAACATGAATTACATCATACACTGCAAACCGAAAAATGAGACTTTGAATTTCATTATCAGATTCCCTTGGCTTGAAAAATTAGGTTCTTTAGAACCAATGGCCCCAATAACTGATAATGAATCCCCTTCCAATAGAAAACTTGAGAAACCTAAAGTCAAGATCATTTAATGAACCCTTAAAGCAGTCAAAGTCTCTATATCATCTACTTCAATACCAATTTTGAAGTTATAGTTGTCACATTCGGTTAAAAAAGACCAAAAACTTGAAACGAATTTACCACATAGACTCAATAGCTAGAACTGCATGTACAAAGCGACCATATCATTAGCAAAAATAATGAAAAAGAGGTGTTGCAGAGTAAAGCCCACTAGCATGATATCTGACTTGCCTTTGCCAGATTACACAAATGCTGCAAAACTCAGACCAAAACCATAGATATACTAGCATTGCAGGTTACATTCAATTCGTATTCTCGATACCTGGTTTGCTTTCTCCGAAAATAGAAAGAATCCTCGAAGTCTTAGGTAACAGTAGCAAGTAGAGTTGGTAATGATTTGGAAAGAACTGCATGTACGTAGTTATAATTTCTTATACAAATTGCACATATATATCATTGGCAAAAATAATGATAAAGTGATCTTAAGGGTAATACTTGCCTTTGCAAGATTACGCAAATAGTGCAAAACTCAGAGCAAAACCAAAACCATACATGTGGCATTGCAGGTGACATTCAGTAGTTGGGTAGCCCTGCTCAGTCTCATTGTAGCATCAATAGTGGGTGGTAAGGCTCCAATGCTGTAAACATGGAAAAGCCCAAAAGAATATTAACAGACAAAAGGCAAAAGTACAGTCCCAACTTCATTCATTCCATACATTCATTGCTTTGATTCAATCTCCTCATGTGCATGTGTCTCTCCAAACATAGTTTGTTTGGTATTTAGAAAGAAAGGGAAAAAAATATAAAAAGCAAAGAGGAAAAAAATATTACTTGAAAATCAAAGGAACAATGGCGACTTACTTACTTCGTCCATTTTTCTTTTTCTTTTTGCTCTCCTTTCATTCTTGTATACCACTTTGGCTTTGCAACATTTATAAAACTGCACCATCTCATTGTAACGATGATGGAGATCAAATTGAACTCGCAAATTGTCCAAAACCTTTAGTTCAAAAGATTGTAAATTGGAGTACCCCACCCATACAGCATATTGAGTCTTATTTTCCTTTTTGTACCAATCCATATTAACCAATTGTACCCCTTCTTGAATACGACATACATGATTTGAGCTGTTACTAGTTATCTTAGCATTACCAATATTTCTGTGCCAACCTGAAGCATTTTTAAAAAATATTACCAGATATAATACAATTCCGTTTATCTCCTCCAAATAGTGCGGCCCTTCAATCTCTATTGCCCACTCTTCTTCTCCCCTCAGTTTGACATAATTATCAGGCCCTTTCACCATTTCATTATCTTTTAAAAACTCATGAATATAACGCAACCACTTTGGAATCTGATTTTCCGGAAACAATGTAGCATCATATTCATAGACTCCCTGTTAAACCAATATCATCATCATCATTATACATTTAATTTAAGCAATACATGCATACCACTAAACATGAGATTACACATACATACCTTCCACAATAATGGATTTTGCACTTTACCATTCCATATATTCACATGCATTTTGTCGCAGCTGTTCAATTCAATTATTCCAAGCGATCTGATGTGGCTTCCATTGAATTCCAATATTTTTGATACTTCCAAAAATCTCTCTAATGACTTGCATTCCCCAACATATACTTGTCTTATATTTGGTGGAAGCTCAAGTATTTCTTCAAGTTTCTCACAATGGTGCAAGGAAAGACGAGCTAGTGTAACGAATTCTTTGATGCTCATGGGAAGGCTAACAATTTCAGTCCCTAATATATTTAAATGATGCAAACTGGGGGAGGAGTTAAACATGGTGATATGAACCCGCGGGAATGAATTCCCTTGAACCCACAATCAATTTGAAAACTCTCCAAGAAAGCCAAAAATCAAGTCAAGGATGGAGAATCTAGACCCGATGAGAACCCGTTTCAAGAACCTAGATTATATTAAAATCTAGACCTGTTGAAGAACCCGTCTCAAGAACCCAGATTACAAAGGAGGAACGCCACAAAGGTTGTGATTTACCTTTGATAAGTTCAAGAGTTCAATCAAGAACAAGAGGAGAAAACTCAACTCACAAATAAAATTCAATATTGTCTAATCTCTCAAATGAGGCTGCAAAGAGTTTTTAAACCCAAACCTAATCAAAACCCTAGCCAAAATAAAACCCCTTTTTCCCAAAATTACCCTTGATGAACAGTACCGGCTACAGTACCCGCGGCTACAGTAACCCCAACAATAAATTGATGAAACCCTAGTTCCTAAAATGTAACTTTCCAAATAAGCCCTTGGCCAAAATACAAGGCCTTCCCAAAAACATAGTTCATAAGAAATAAGACATGTGAGCCAAGCATTTTCAATCCCACTTATTCTAAACTAGTAAAATAAATCATTTAACCAAATTAGAAGCCTCCAATAACAATAGGCCGTATCTCTAAGTCATGTCTTCCTCAGCATGAATAAAGTGGATCAAAGCTGGTTCTTCTTCTTTCAGACCCATCTTCAGTGTTGGGCTCTTGCTGGCTTCATCCCAAGTGGATTGCACCAATCCTTGCATTGCTTCCTTGATCTTCTTGGCCCTTGATCTTGTAATTGGCCCATCTGGAACTTGCAAAGGATCTTTAAGAGTAGGCCCACCTTGGTTCCTATCATTCCCCCTCTCCTCAAAAGGATTCGACCTCGAATCTTCACCTACATCAAAAGAAGAAAGATCAGAAACATTGAAAGTTGCAGAAACTTTATACTCACCTGGAAGATCCACTTTATATGCATTGTCATTAATTTTCTCAAGAATTTGGAAAGGTCCATCTCCTCGAGGATGTAACTTAGTCCTTCTATGGGCTGGGAATCTTTCTTTGCGCATGTGAACCCAAACCCAATCTCCTGGTTCAAAGATGACACGCCTTCGTCCTTTATTGGCTTGGGACGCAACCCTTTCATTCTTTTGGACAATTTGAAGCCGTACCCTCTCATGAAGTGACTTCACTAACTCCGCCTTCTTTTGTCCATCCAAACTACTCCTGTCATCAACAGGTAAAGGCATCAAATCCAAAGGAGTAAGTGGATTAAATCCATAAACAATTTCGAAAGGAGAGTATGAAGTAGTAGTATGCATCGTCCTATTATATGCAAACTCTATAAATGGCCAACAATCCTCCCAAGTTTTTAAATTCTTATGAACAACAGTGCGTAAAAGTTGAGTTAAAGTCCTATTAACTACTTCAGTCTGACCATCAGTCTGCGGATGACAAGTAGTGGAAAATAAGAGCTTAGTACCCAATTTCCCCCACAACACCTTCCAAAAGTAGCTAAGGAATTTAACATCCCTATCAGAAACAATACTCTTAGGTACACCATGGAGTCGCACTATCTCCCGGAAAAACAAGTCAGCTATGTTGGTTGCATCATCTGTTTTATGGCATGGAATGAAATGTGCCATCTTACTGAATCTATCCACCACCACAAAAATAGAATCTCTACCCCTTTTGGTCCTAGGCAGCCCCAAGACAAAGTCCATAGATATGTCTACCCATGGCTCACTAGGAACGGGTAAGGGTGTATACAACCCATGTGGCAAAACCTTAGATTTGGCCTTTCTACATGTAATGCACCTTCCACAAATACGGTTAACATCTCTCTTCATCTTAGGCCAAAAGAAATGTTCATGCAAAATGTCTAAAGTTTTCTTGACACCAAAGTGTCCCATTAATCCCCCACCATGTGCCTCACGCACCAATAACTCACGCATAGAACAATTTGGCAGACAAAGTTTGCTTTCTTTAAACAAATAACCATCATGCTTGTAAAACTTACCAAATGCCGCCTTATCACATGCCACATACACATTAGAAAAATCAGCGTCATCGGCATACATGTCTTTCACATATTCAAACTCAAGCATTTTAGCACTCATAGAAGTAAGAAGTACATACCTCCGGGATAGAGCATCAGCAACAATGTTCTCCTTACCTTGCTTGTAACGGATGACATAGGGAAATGTCTCAATGTATTCCATCCATCTAGCATGCCTTTTATTCAACTTACCTTGACCCTTGAGATGCTTCAATGATTCATGATCGGTGTGGATCACAAATTCCCTTGGCCATAGGTAGTGCTGCCAAGTCTCTAATGCACGAACAAGAGCGTAAAGCTCTTTGTCATAAGTAGGGTAGTTCAGGGATGCCCCACTTAACTTTTCACTGAAGAGGATGCCTATCTTGCATCAAAACGGTTCCAATCCCAATTCCTGAGGCATCACATTCAATCTCAAAAGCTTTGTTAAAATCAGGTAATGCTAACACAGGTGCAGAGCACAACCTTTCTTTAATAGTGGCAAAAGCATTCTCTTGATTAGCCCCCCAATGAAACCCAACATTCTTTTTAATTACCTCAGTGAGTGGTGCAGTAATGGTGCTGAAGTCTTTAACAAAACGCCAATAAAAGCTTGCTAAGCCATGAAAGCTTCTTACCTCAGTGATGCTTTTTGGCGTTGGCCACTCCTTGATGGCCTTGACTTTCTCTTCATCCACCTCAATACCCTTCGTACTAACAACATAACCAAGAAAAACAACTTTTTCCATGCAAAAGGCACATTTCTTGAAATTAGCATACAACTTTTCACATCTCAACACATCAAACACATATCTCAAATGGTCAATATGTTCATTTAAGTTCTTGCTGTACACTAAGATATCATCAAAGTACACAACCACAAACTTGCCTATGAATGCACGTAGGACATGGTTCATTAATCTCATGAAAGTACTGGGCGCATTTGTAAGTCCAAATGGCATAACCAACCATTCATAAAGCCCATATTTAGTCTTAAAAGCAGTTTTCCATTCATCACCCTCTTTCATTCTAATTTGATGGTACCCACTTTTAAGATCAATTTTACTGAAAATACATGAGCCATGCAATTCATCAAGCATATCATCCAATCTAGGAATGGGATGGTGATACTTTACTGTGATATTGTTGACCGCCCTGCAATCAATGCACATCCTCCACGTCCCATCCTTCTTTGGCACCAGTAGCACTGGTACAGCACAAGGGCTCATGCTCTCCCTCACGTACCCCCTGCTCATCAAATCCTCAACTTGCCTCTGAAGCTCCTTTGTCTCCTCTGGATTACTCCTATAGGCTGGTCGGTTTGGAATAGCAGCCCCGGGCACAAAATCAATCTGGTGCTCAATGCCTCTAATGGGTGGCAACTCATTTGGCATCTCATCCGGGAATACATCCTCAAACTCCTGCAACAAAGAAACAGCCAAACTAGGAAGAAACTGGTTAGTTTCATCAAGAGTAAGATAAGACTCTTTATAGACAAGAAAAATCATAGGGCGATCTGCGAAGAAAGCCCTCTTAACCTCACTCTCTCTTGCATAGAAACTCACTTTTGCCTTTCCTTTTCTCTCAAAAGACTCTCTTTCTTTTTTCTCTAGTGGCTCTACTCTTTTTTCTTTACTCTCAGCCACCTCTCTACTTTCTTTTTCACTCTTTCTTTTATGCTCTTTTTCACTCTCACTCTTTCTTTTTTGCTCAATCTCTTTTTCACTCTTCCTTTTTTGATCACTCTCATTTTCACTCTTTCTCTTCTGATCACTCTCATTTTCACTTTTTCTTTTTTGAGCAACCTCACTTTTCAATTTCAATTGGTCCTCATAGACCTGGCTTGGAGTTAAAGGAGCAAGCTTAATTGTTTTGCCCTCCTTTTCAAAGCTGTACATGTTCTTGAACCCATCATGTGTCACCCTCCTATCATACTGCCATGGCCTCCCCAACAAAATATGGCCCGCATGCATAGGCACAACATCACAAAGCACCTCATCCTGATACTTCCCAATAGAAAAAGTAACTAACACTTGTTTATCCACCCTAACCTCTCCACAATCATTCAACCACTGCAATTTGTATGGTCTAGAGTGTTTTAAGGTTGGTAAATTCAATTTCTCAACCAAAGTAGTGCTAGCCACATTAGTACAACTCCCTCCATCAATGATCATACTACATACCTTATTGTTGACATGGCATCTAGTATGGAAAATGTTCTCTCTCTGTTGCTCTGCATCATCCACCTTAATGTGTGCATTAAGAGCACGCCTGGCAACAAGAGACTCACCTGTCACAGGGTATACCACTCCATCATCATCACTAGCATCATCCAACTCGGGCACCTCATCACTATCATCCTCACTCTCCGTCATCACCTCTCCATTGTCACGCATAATCATCACCCTCCTATTTGGACATTGAGAAGCAATGTGCCCTGAACCCAAACACTTAAAACATTTGATATCTCTATTCCGTGAAGGTTGGGATTCTACCTTGGGTTTGTTGCTAGTTCCCTCATCTTTTCCCTTAGGTGGTTCGGTCTTTCTCTTTGCTTCACCTGGATCATTCCTATCCCATTTTGATTTCCAAGTAGTGCTAGAAACCGAAGTGTACCTTGCTGTCCCTTTTCTCTTTAATTGTCTCTCCACCTTCATAGCCATGTGCACCATGTCCTCTATCTCCACATAATGTTGTAATTCAATTACATTGGCTATGTCCCTATTTAACCCACTCAAAAATCTAGCCATGGTGGCCTCTCGGTCCTCCTCTACATTAGCCCGAATCATCGCCACCTCCATCTCCTTATGGTAATCCTCTACACTCCTAGACCCCTGTGTAAGATTTTGTAATTTCTGGTAAAGGTCTCTATAGTAATGGCTAGGAACAAATCTCCGCCTCATGAGAGCTTTCAACTCTCCCCATGTCTCTATAGGCCTCTCATAATTCCTCCTCCTATTGGTCACTAATTGATCCCACCAAATAATAGCATAATCAGTGAATTCAATTACCGCCAACTTCACTTTCTTCTCCTCAGAGTAATTATGGCAATCAAACACCAACTCTATTTTTTTCTCCCACTCTAGATAAACCTCAGGGTCAGTTCTACCTTGGAAAGGTGGTATTTTCATTTTGATGCTACCAAGGTCTCCATCTACACTATCCCGACCCCTTAGATTCCCCTCAAATCCTCTTTCATGCCTAACTCTTCTATTTCTACCCGACCCAACGTCAGATGCTAAGTCTTCCTCATCCTCACCATCTCCTTCATTCTCATACTGATTTTCAACTCTATGCTCACGTCGCCTCCTGTCCCTCCCACCTTGTAGATTTCTAATCGCTGCTTCTTGATGATCCATCCTATCCCTCACTTCACCCAACACCAAGTTCAACCGCTCAAACTGTTGTTGCATGGCTTGCAACACAAAGGATGAGTTATCTGCTCTCCCCCTTGGTGATGCGCTACTCCGATGAGACATTATCAGGCGCTACACAAAAGAATGTTAGTGGGAAAAAAAAATAAATAAATAAACCTCACACACTCCCTCACGTGTTTACACTCGAATAATGACACTCCACTCGTGTTTCACTCTTAATTGGCTTTTTTCGATAATAGTCTCACACTCTCTTGCCTTTTACCTCAAGAGTTTTCCCACTCCAGTTCTTTAAGAACTAATTGACTCAATCAAGACAAAGCAACTTTGTTTTATCCCAACTAGTAATTAGGTCCAAGAAACAAGAACAAGAGAAACACGGAAGGAATGAAAAAAAATGGCACGTGAATCAAGGAAATTATACGAATGAAACAGTTAACAATAAGACAAGATACCAACTAGAATCACCCCCTTTTATGATAAGGCTCAAGAAAAAAATCCTCGAATTTTTTTTTTTTCCTTTCTTTTCTTTTCTTTTCTTTTCTTTTCTTTTCCTTTCACCAACTGATTTGATCACAAACAAGAATAAGCAGTTGAGAAAACCCTAACAATAACTCAGAAACCCTTGGGCAAGTGATATACGGCAGCCCCTAGAACAAGAGATTTCAGCCAACACAAACCCTAGAACAATGATTTTCAGCAACCCTAACAATAGTGAAGAAGTCTGCTAACCACCACTATTTTTTTTTTTTTTTGTAATCAATCCTAGAACAATGAAGCCCTAGAATTAAATATGCAAGAAATAAAAGATAGAATAAGACCTGATTGGAAACCTTGCTCTGAATACCAAATGATATGAACCCGCGGGAATGAATTCCCTTGAACCCACAATCAATTTGAAAACTCCCCAAGAAAGCCAAAAATCAAGTCAAGGATGGAGAATCTAGACCCGATGAGAACCCGTTTCAAGAACCTAGATTATATTAAAATCTAGACCTGTTGAAGAACCCGTCTCAAGAACCCAGATTACAAAGGAGGAACGCCACAAAGGTTGTGATTTACCTTTGATAAGTTCAAGAGTTCAATCAAGAACAAGAGGAGAAAACTCAACTCACAAATAAAATTCAATATTGTCTAATCTCTCAAATGAGGCTGCAAAGAGTTTTTAAACCCAAACCTAATCAAAACCCTAGCCAAAATAAAACCCCTTTTTCCCAAAATTACCCTTGATGAACAGTACCGGCTACAGTACCCGCGGCTACAGTAACCCCAACAATAAATTGATGAAACCCTAGTTCCTAAAATGTAACTTTCCAAATAAGCCCTTGGCCAAAATACAAGGCCTTCCCAAAAACATAGTTCATAAGAAATAAGACATGTGAGCCAAGCATTTTCAATCCCACTTATTCTAAACTAGTAAAATAAATCATTTAACCAAATTAGAAGCCTCCAATAACAATAGGCCGTATCTCTAAGTCATGTCTTCCTCAGCATGAATAAAGTGGATCAAAGCTGGTTCTTCTTCTTTCAGACCCATCTTCAGTGTTGGGCTCTTGCTGGCTTCATCCCAAGTGGATTGCACCAATCCTTGCATTGCTTCCTTGATCTTCTTGGCCCTTGATCTTGTAATTGGCCCATCTGGAACTTGCAAAGGATCTTTAAGAGTAGGCCCACCTTGGTTCCTATCACATGGTAAATAAACTAGATATTGGAAAGAAATTTATTTCTGATTGGAAACAACTTTGAAGATTCAACGATTGTAATGCAGTGCTCCCATTGCTTGCATTCGTTGGAGGCGCCAATTCATGGAGTCGTTCTTCACGTAATGATATATCCTCTTCCATTTTTGTAGACTCAAAAGCCAGAAGGGATAGCCCGTTATCCCTCATCTTCTTTACAAGATTTGGACAACCACCAATGTCGAGCCGCAATAAATTTTGCAAGAGAATGCAAGCAATTGGGAGACGCATAAGGTTTTTGCAATCCCATAAAGATAAATGATGGAGTCCTACGAGGTTCCCAATGGATAAAGGTAGTTCTTCTATTGCGGTGCAATGTAGATCCAATGAACTTAAAGATTCCATTTTACACTCGATTTCAGGAAGATAACGAAGGCTTGAGCAATCGCCAAGAAGAAGCCGGTGTAAAGATCTCGACTTGAGGCTTCTTGGAAGGATTTGGAGTTTAGAGCATCCTTCAAAATCCAACCGAGAAAGATTTTCCAAAGATCCAACGGAATCATGCACCTCAACTAATCTTCTACAATTTTGGATACTCAATTCCTTCAAATTTGAGATGCTCGAAAGATCCGGAATCTTTTTCAAGAATTTACAATCAAAGAAAGTCATAGTCGTCAAATTCTGTAAAAGAAAAAGACGAAAAGTTTAATGGACTTTATTACATAATTCAAAGAAAAAAATAGTTGTTGATAATGATTATAATTGTGTACGTACCTTGGGCTTGAATCCATCCCGTTACTCCTTCATGAGGCTATGACGCATCCTAAAGACAATGAGTTTCTTCCCTTGGAAATTACATGGCAAAGACTCTAGAGGATATTTATAACAATCATGTATTCTTATCTTGTCGGAGAGATAATTGGGTCCACAAGAAAAATGTGCATTATGATTTATAAAGATTCTAAGTCTTTCCATATGTTGAAATGCTTCAGGATGCAAGCTTATCTCCTCATTGCCTTCAGGTAAATCTACTAGTATGCCTTCAATTTTGTTTGGCCCCTGATATGAGTGCATGAAGTTGTGTAAGATATTTTACGAAAAACAGTGCTCTGTACTTATCAATTAATATTACACACTATTGTTCTTGAAGATATTTTAAAAATAAGTAGTATTTATGGATTGCTGAAATCTCCAATACGAACTAGACGTATGCTAAGATATAAAAGATTGTCCTTTTATACCAACTTACGTACTTTCCTATAACTTTCAATAAAAAAAAATGCTAGCTTGGGGAGACCGTAGACATGAAATTAGAAAATATTGGATATTTAGAACCAAAAAAGGACATCTAGATTTGGTACTTTTATTGACTCATTTTAATTATTAATAAACGAATTCTGTATATATCTACAAATTCATATTGATAATTTAGAGGATATACATATATATATATGACTACTGCTACATTCGCAAAAGAATTAGACAAAAACAATCTAAAAAATTAACGTGTCTTCATCTGATATATTAGATTTACCATACAATAAAAGTAATTTTATAATCCGATGAACCACATCAAGCTACATCAGTTTGTGATATTACTTTTCCGTATATATATTCATTTAGGTATAAAGTTAGTAGGTTTAGGTATTTATATTTTCTCAAAAAAGAAATCCACTAGTTTTCACTTTTGGAAAAGGAAATAAATGTAAAACCCAAGATTTTTTTTTTTTTACTCTTACCGTACTTTCTTCCAAGACTTCACGGATATCCTCGTGAAACCACAGTCTACTACGTTTGCTAGGTTCTTTGGGTGATTCTAGTCGAACAATTTCTCGTCCCATATCTTGTAGCAAGTCATGCATCTGAACATATTCATTTCTCCCTTCAATAGTAATAAGACACTTGCCTGTAAGCCTCTTGATTCCATGAACCGGAAAAAAACCACAACAATCAAATATTTTCATGACATTAGCCAAATATTCTCCTTTGAAGAAAAATGCAATATCAAGGAATATGTCCCCCTTAGTATCATCTAGACCTTCATAACTCACTAACAGTACTTTTTGAATATTACCATTTGGAATGTTTTTATATTTATCCAACGCACTTTTCCATTGAAGTATACTTTGACCTTTTAGATCCGAACCTAGCACTGTTAAAGCTAGTGGAAGACCTTGAGCATATTTTGTTACTTGTTTAGATAGGTCCACATAATCCTTCAATGGTTCTTTTTCCATGAAAGCATGCATGCTAAAGAGTTGAAGAGCTTCATTGTCATCCAAAATCATCACCTTGTGCTTTGAATCAACTTTAGAGTTATCAAGTAAACATTGATCTCTTGTCGTTATGATGATTCTACTTCCTAAGCCAAACCAATCACGATCTCCACTTTTCTATTTGGACCAACTCATCCACATCAGCAAGAATTAGTAGAACTCTTTTAGAGCAAAGTCTATGCCTAATCACATTGATGCCTCTGTCAGTATCATGAACATCCAAACTTGTTCCTAAAATATCGTAAAGAAGGGTATTTTGCAGCGTAATTAGACCTCCTGCTTGTTTTGAAGTTTCTCTAATGTCTTTCAAGAAACAGCTTCCTTCAAATTGTGAAGAAACCCGGTTGTAGATATCTTTAGAAATAGTTATCTTCCCAATTCCACCGGTCCCAAATATCCCTACAATGAGTAAAATATCATTCTTTCCAATACTTAAATGTTGATAAATATGTCGTATACGAGACTCTATCCCAACTGGATACTTGGCAACGCTTAAAGGTGTTTGATTTACCATTCTTAAGTCCACCCATTGAATGATTTCCTGGATAAATTCTGACTCTTTCCTATCAATATTAAAGAGAAGAAAAATTGAAATAGTTAGAGTACTTTTCACAATAGATGACATATGATTATAATTAAGTTAATTAAAATATATAGTTTTTTTCATTTTTTTTCTCTCTGTAACAAAGTGACAGCTGTAGATTACGATGTACAAGGGTAGTCTTGCTCCTTCCTTAATCTGAACATTGTTTCATAACAAACTTAATCTGAAACTTATAATTGAAGAGAATTTGTGGGTTTTTATATCTAGAAACAAATTGAAACTAAACGTTATGTGAAACTAATGTGGTAGCGGTAGTAGATATTTAATCCAAGAATCACAAATGACTTCTAAAACTTGACTAGGTTTTGCATATAATTATTCAATGCCAAAAATAGTCACAAATTTCAATTTGTTTTCCATTTGTATGGTATTTTATCTTCACCAGTTCCCCCATATCAGATCCTGGATTTGTCTCAATTTTTTCTATAAATATCTCAAATATATATAGCATCATATACGCATACACATGATGACAAAGTACATATATATATACATATAGCATCATAACGCAAAGCTTACCGGAAGTTTGTTAATGGGAAACCAGACAAATCGGCCACTCTTTTCAAAGCTGCCTTCCATTTCAACATCTTTGCGTTATCCTTGAGCTTATCTCCAAGTTTATCAAAGGATTCTCCAAAAATCCCTTTTTGATGCCGTACTTCCGATGGATCTATGTGGTAAAAAATTGGTAGAACAATTTGTTTCATTGTTTCCTTGCAATCAAGAATCTTCAATAGCTCGTCTAAGCACCATCTAGATTCTGCAAAGTTTTTAGAGAGTACAATGATAGAAATCATTGACCCTTCAATAGCTTTGAAAAGTGCCGGTGAAATCTCCTCCCCTCTCTCAAGATTGTTGTCTATGTAAGTATTGATTCCTCTTTGATATAAACAGTGGTATAAATGGGAAATAAAGTTATGGCGAACATCTTCACCTCTAAAGCTCAAGAATACATCATGATCCCATGGACGGATGGAAGGAGATGAAGAGGATGAAGAAGAGGAAGAAGCTCCTGGTTGAAAGGCCATAGAAGAAGAAGTCATGCTCTCAATACGTATGCGCGATTACAATTTAGCAAGAGGTCCAATTATAGAGTAGTACTTATCGCAAATAAATAATTATAGAGATAAAGTTCACATCGAAAATATAATTAACCTAATGCATGCATGGGTGCGCAGATCTCATCTGGACTTGTTTTACGCATGCACGTTCTTGAAAATATACTTTTTATTAGGTTTATTTTTCTCTTTAATTGAAACAGAATCACGTTAAATATATTACTTCCAATTTAATAATTTAGTTTTAAATACAAATTAATGATTTAATTAGATCTATAACATCTTTTGGATTCATTTGATACCATATATAGCAAAAAATAAAGAAACAAGTACGTACTCGAGGAATCCAATCCATTTTAATGCACTAACGAAGTTATTAGTGATCAAGTGTATTATTAAAATATTGCTAAATAAAACTTATTAATATAATAAGATGTATTATTGGTCATTTAATAATCCAAACTTTATATAAAAAAAATCCAAATTTAAATGCATGCACATATATAATATCTATCATTACTCATCATGTGTATATAGTAGGAAAAAAGGTAGACAAGTGTGTCATACATGTTAAAAAGAAAGACAGAGGCCTCATTTGTTTTCACAATCATTTTCAACTCATCTCATCTAAACATTTTAACTTTTCTAAATTTTCACATAAAATAAAATAAACAATTCAATTTTTTCAAATCCCAAAACAAAAATAATATTAAAAAATATATTTTAACAATATTTTATTTAACTTTCAACTCATCTTATCTCATCTTATTTGCGAAAACAAACGAAATGAGAATGAAACTTCTTGGAAACATCTTTTAAATAGTTAGCTAATTATTAGCTAAAAGTTGTGATTGGACGGTCAATTTATATGCATGTTGATCAAAATTCATATATATTTAACAGACATTAGGGTTGTATTTGGCTATTTAAACCATCTCAAACTATGTCACTACTATTCATAAATAGTTTATTACTATTCACAAGCAGTAGACTTCTATTCATTATTATTTCACTATTATTTATAAATTATTTCCCTACGATTCACATATGATCTTAACATCCAAAGCTACTTTGAGTTGCAATTCAGGTTAGTAAATTTATGGGGGATAAAAAGCTATACGGGTTCTATATATGTTCTTGAAACAACATTATTGGCTTGCCCGAAACGATGTTTGAGTAGATTCTAATTAAGTTGATCAATTTGGTCTTAAGGACGGAGAAAATTAATATGGAACACAATTGAAGTACTAATCCATAGGACACACCAATGCCCATGGCTGGGTGGATTTGTCTCAATTTAGGCCCCATGTGGATGTTGAGATGGTCTCAACCTATTTCATCTCATCTTAACATCTAAGCACTACTCAAATACAAACATTTTTCAATTTTCAATTTTCAAGTTTTTTGTATAATTAATACTTAATCATTATAACTTCCCAAAACTTTCAACCAAAATACAAAAAACATACTGTGGAGGGTTAAAATGTTAAGTCCAAGATTGGGCCCAGCCCACAGGCCCCACTAGAGGACAAGATAAAGGGATAGGAGGGGGGGCATGGATCAGGCGGGTGGCAAGAGTCTTCAGAGTAGGTCAAAGGGAAAGAGTCTTTAGAGCATGTCAGAGGGAAAGTAGGAAGAGAAGGGAAGCTGGCACACGCAAAGGGGTCAGGCCTCATCACTGCAGACGGACACATAGATATATATATACACACACACATATATGTAGTTTTGTTCGAAGATTTCGGTGGAACCTTTTAGAAACATATTTGGACTGTCAAAACTGTTATTTTATCCCCCAATTCATGTGAACATAACTCAAGAATACATCCTTAAGTCCACTGAGGACTTAAAAGAAGAAAAGTAGGGGAAGCGGAAGAGAAAGAGCCACCATGGGGCCACTGAATACCATCACGGTGCCTCTTAGAAACTTGAATACCATCCATTGAGGCCACTGAATCTTCAATCTCGACATCAACATTCTTTGGGAGCATACATGGATGAACTTTCACTTCAATCTCACATGCTTTTCATGAGAGATTGTGTATGAATTGTGAATACAATGGGAGCATTTATTCCCAGGGGCCTGAGTGCATGGATTGATGCAGCATCCCTGGTTGAAATGAGTAGGGATTCATGTGTCAAATCCGATTGAAAGATTGATATTAGTTATTTCCATTTTATTAATTGCTGCTTAATCACAATTCTCATTCACTAAATTGATACATAAAAGTAATTATTAAGTAATCTTAAAATTTAGACGAGGGTGATACCATAGATTTTTATTTTGAATGCATAATTAAATATAAAAATGCAATTATATATAAATATATATCAATATATGTGTTCATTTAGTTGGTCCATTGCTGTCCTTAAAGTGATCAAATGCATGTTTGTTTTTTTAAATATTTTTTTAAACCCCTTAAACATTTAAAAATAAATAAAAATCACAAACTCATTAAAAAATACTTCCTTAATCGATATTATTGGCGTGGGGAGAGTGATAAGCAAAAAAAAAAGGATAATTAGTGAGAATTGTCTGTAGCTACTCTCGGTAAGATTGGCATTTTCCTTAATCTAATCATGAGTGCTCAAAACCATGTAGATGGGTGCAAGTCGACTTACTAAACCAACTAATTCCATGCAGCTTTATTTAATTACTATATATATTCGCTTCTTAAGCCAATAATCCATCCTCGATCCGTCATTATTCCATTGAAGTTAATGGAATGAATTTCCAATGCTCACACTTCAGAAAAACTCAGAAGTCTACAGTTGATACTAGAATTTAATTAAAATAATCCAAATCGATGGAAATTAATTAAAGTTAAAAACCGTGTAGATGGGTGCATGTTACTTTGGAAATAAACTAATTACATGCAACTTTATTTAATTACTATATTCCCTTTTTTTGTGACTGTTGAGAACTGTCACAGAAAGTAATAATTGAATGTTCGAATGAAAACCTGACCGATTGACGTTCGAATGAGAGAAGTTGACATTCGTTGATTATAGTTCAAATGTATCATATTTACATTCGAACGTTTATGCGTCCGAACGTTAATTATAGTAAATGTTCGAATATCCGTTCGAACGTTAATGGACCAATGTTCAAACGTAATGGGGTTAACGTTCGGACATTATTTCGAATGTAAACGAAGTAGCTTTCGAATGCAAGTGGTACGTTCAGAGGTTTGTTTGAACGTTAATCGTTTAATCATTCGAATGTTTTGTTCGTTTGAGGGTCAGTACGTTCGAACGTAGATGTCTACGTTCGAATGTTACTCTACAATTTTATGTATTCACGCTCGAACGTTGGTTCGAATGTTTTTACTTTACATTTGAACGTACAGATCAAAAATACTAATTTCATAAAATTTAAAAGCATATCAATTGTATCATATTACATAACATCAATTAACAAATAACAATGTCTTATAAAATTTTAAAATTAGATATTAAAACTAGCCACCACTGCTGATAAAATTTATTTCTTTTTTTTTTCTTTGCCCACTGCGATTCTGTTGCAACGACATAACACGCTCCATTTGCACTATCATCTCCCGTTGCACTTGCTCTTGGACTTCACTGCGTATTCTTTCCTTCTAGTCTCTCTGTTGGTCCTACAAACATATCTCTAAATGAGACTGTCGTTCGAAGAGAGACTCTAACTCTTGCTGTCTCAACCTCATATACTCATTCTCAAGCCGTGCAGCTTCTAAATCTTTGGTAAGATTATTAATTTGTGAAGTCGATGAGGTTGAGAAGGATGAACATCTATGCTTGATAGATCGTCCCAAACCTCTTGCCATACTAGACCGCGGCCCGAGCACTTGCGTGAATATATCTATGTCACTAGGAGAGGATTCCCCAGAAGCCGACTGCATCTCCACCATTTTTTCCTGCAATTTGAAAGGTAATGATCGTTAATAAGTAACGTATTAAAAGAAATAGAAAAAAAAATTATTCACATGTTACGTAATTTATTTGACAAAATTAACATTGCTTACATAATTATCTGCAGTGACAAGATCCATCCATTCACTATGCTCATTAGTGTGAGCAACAACATAGACATGAATGAGGGAAAAGTTTTCAGGATCATCATATTTCTAACAAAGCGACATTGACAATTTTAAAAAGATAATGTTAGTACTTAAATAAAAGAATACCAGAAAAATAAATGAATTCTATAATTTTTTAAATACCATTTTTTCAGCAAGACGGTGGAATGATCTTGAACCGACACAATGGTGGATAGTCAAAGCGGATCTATTCTATGTATTTGTAGAACTCAAGTACTACAAAATATATTAAGAATGTTAATTGTAATATGTATACATATAATATATAGAACGAATATGAATGTAAATAATTAAAAGATATAAATGTAAAATACCTGATAATTTGGAGATGCGAAAAGATCACAACACTTTATCCAATCATCGAACTTCATCTGATGGAAAGGAGACTGCGCAGCCTCTTTCAACATCTCAAACTTCTTGAAGTAGTCATGACATCGTCCCTTGTGACGTCGGAATAGTGTAGCCATCAACTCATTCACGGTTCTCAAATCCTCGTTACGGCCAAAGTCGAGGTCGAATTCGTCCTAACAAGTGAATCAGGTAAAAAATATGATATATTAATCTAGGTGAAAAAAATATACTCTCAAAGTAAACTTACCAGCACACGACTTTGAATGTGCTCCTTAATCTCATTCGGAACATCTCGCCATGAGCGCACATAAAATGGAGCATAAGCTCGAACTACTGTGCCAATATAGGAAGAAAGCGTTACTGGACTATTATCCACTCCTCCAATGGAATTATCAGGAATGGTGATCTTGAGTTTTTCATGCCTTCTGTTTTTCTCAAGAGAGATGTCACGTGTATAGCCACGACCGCAACGTGAAGATGCATCAACTACATGATAGTAGATAGTATAATTATAGTTATATAGTTATTGAGACAAAAGTATTAACTATATAATTAATTATCAACAACAATATTTCCTTACTAGTAGGTGTCGACTGGTTGTTGTTTTCTTGTGTGTTAACTTGATCTTTAGGAGCGGATTCCTCGAGTGGGGAGTCCTCAATGTGTTCGGGACTTGGACATGGCGGAGGCACATTTCTTTGTTGTCATTTTGGCAGCATTCTTCAAAATAATTAATTATATCAAAGAAAATTAATTAGAAGAAATTATAAAAATTCAAGATATTTTATAGTCAATTATATGAATAAAATATTTAGTACTTTTATTCTTTATCTTCATATGTATTTTCTATGCTTGTTTCATAATCTCCCTCAATAACATCTTCATCATCATCATGCACCTCTTCTTCATCCTCCTTATCCACCTCCTGGCCGGATTCTGGTTCGTCTTCATCTTCTGACTCTTCTTCTTCTTCCTCCTCACTTATTTGAATTGAATGATCATTTAATACGGAAGGGTCGAGATGGACGGGTGGGACATCATCTCTACACAAGGGGAGCAACTCGAGTGCACCGAGGTCAACAAACAAGTTAATACCCTCTCCATCTTCCTGGTATGCCTATACAATCGAATTGTCATCTTCATCTCCACTATTCTCGTAATCTGCACTCGTTCTTGCTTCATATATATTTCGAGAGACAAATTTTTGTACGACTAGCCAAGTTATCTCTCGACTATCTTCATCAGCACTTTTAATTAGATCAATCAAGTAATAGACTTGGGTAGCTTGACAATCCAATACGAATGGATCATCTTTGTACCATTTAGATGCAGTATTGACACTCGTAAAGTGATTATCCCTATGTATCGAAACCCGACCACCGCCTAGATCCCACCAATCACATTTAAAGACATGTTACAGACCCACCCAGATATTTCAATCCGATAATATCACGTATGACACCATAATAGTCAATATCATCTGTTCCATGACTCTTCTCGACCAACACACCAGAGTTTTAACCCACCCATATATTTCAATCCGATAATATCACATTTGAACGTTGAATTATAACGTTCGAACGTACTACTTTTTAAATTTATTTATGCTTCAAGGTTCGGACGTGCATCCTTTACGTTCGCACGTAAAACCCATACGTTCGAACATACAACATAAACGTCCGAACTTACGTCATTTAAATTTATTTACTTCTTACGTTCGAATCTGTATGTTATATGTTCGCACATATGTGTTTTAAGTGCGAACGTAAAGTATACTCGTCCGAACATTTTATCTTAATGTTCGAACATTAAGTTTACTATGTTCGAACGTTAATGCAGGGTAGCTTAAAAATTAATACCAAAAATGCATAATTGTAAATAATTTTTTTTCCTTTTCTATTTTCAGGATATGGCTCATCCTCTACATACTAGGAAACAAGGGAGGGAATGAGCCACTCAGGACACTACTCTTATCGAGGCTCGTACTGTTATGGTAGAGCGAGAGGTCCTGATTAATGAGTTCGATAAACTCATATAGGAGCAGACAAACCTGAGAGATGTTTTCTTCAGTAGAGGCTGGAGAAATATCTGCACATTGAGGGGGAAGGTATACTCAATGGTTCAGGAGTTCAATATGGGGATGTGTGACATGCCTTAGGAAACATCCTCTCACACCGTGACTGTACGCAGTGTTTCCATTGACATTTCACCAGATGTCATCGCCGAGCACCTCGGGATTCGTCAAGGAGTTGAGACATCTACACACACTACACCTCGTGAGGATGTAGGCACTTCTGTATCATCTACTAGCCGCCCTGTAACACCCGGACCCAATCAAACTTTTTTTATTTTTTTATTGATTTTTTTATTTATTTATTTTGTTCATGTTATTTTGTTTTAATTCTTCACACGTAAAATATTTTTTTCCGCATGTTTATTTATTTATTTATTTTCTCTTTTTGTCTTTCTTTCCATCTATTTTTTTCGTCTTCACCCGTTAGTCTCCTTTTCGTCCACGACATGAACAGACACGCACGACTCTTCTCCGTCCGCATGCACGTTACTCTCTCATCTCTAGGGTTTTACTTGTGATCATCCTTTCATCTATATATTTGCACGATCTTCATCCTCAACGAAAACTGAGAGTTGCCGCTTCTCCTTTTTCACGCCTCAGCCTCAATCACCCACTGTAACCACTCGTTTTTGCCGCACCGTCGTAGCTGCGTCCTTGTATGTTTGCAGCAAACACCTTCACACCGCCATCTCCATCTCCAAGTAAAACCGAAGCAACCCACACAGCTGGCCCCTTGCACGACGAAAAACACTAGCCCGAAGCAGAACCGACCACTGCAAGCCTCCACCGGTAGCCACATGACGCTGCCGCCTATCGTTCCATAGCCTCTTCTGTAAGTTTTAGTTTCCTCTATTTTTGTATCAAAAAACATAGCAGCTTTCAGCCACCATAAACCGCTGCCATACCCTCCGCCAAGAGCTCCACCACGTTGTGACCCCACCTCACAAAAACCACCGCGGTTAGCACTACCGCAAGCCACCCTTCCAATGGAAAACCCAGCTGTGTTTTCCCCTATTTTTAGCCACCCGAAACAGAGGTCCACCGACTGCACCGCACTGCACCGCATCGCACCGCACCGCACCAGCCACTCCAAGCCATCGCCACCCACTTGGAAAAGGGTGCTAAACAGCCTCAGGCCACCTCAGGCCGTAGCACCCCCTCACGGTGAGTACCTCCCTCGGTAACTCCCTCCTTTCTCTCCGCCCTCTCTCGCGCTCACCTCTCCCTCTCTTTTTCTCTCTTCAATCTCATTATTTGCATGTTGATCCCGTACTTTAGGTTGGTTTAACCTAATGTTTTTGGGTCAGAAGTTTTATTTTTGGGTTTTTGTTTAAATGAGTTTGCTTTTAAGTGTCAATAAATATTATATTTGTATTTTAATAATATTGTTAATTAAAGGAAGTAAACCTATTTTTAAGAGAGGAGTTTTTCATGACTTATTTTATGGGAATTTTAGTAACTAATGTATTGTTTTTATTTATAAAATATTGTTGGTGTTTTAGATATTTTTAATATTAATTTTTATTGAGTTATATAATTATCATAATACTTATTCGATAAATTTTCTTATTCTGTATGAATTCGATTAAGTGGATATTGATGGTCGTAGAAAATGATGGTATTTTAAGGTTATAAAGATTTTTAGGTATTGAAGGATTAAAATAGGTTATTTTAGAAGTTTCAGATAAAATATCGAAATGTGTGATTAAATAGAAATTTACGAGAATTACGTGATTATTTTGTTGGGGACGATTAATTATTGTTCGACATTTTGAGGAAAATACCGAAAAAACTAAGAAGTCTAGGTAAGCGGGGTTCCTATGCTAGACTTTGCATAAAATAAAATGAGCTGAGGTCTTTTTTGGAAAATGTGCATGTTTTGTTATGAAAAGAAATCTGAAAATAACCTCAGATATTTGTTCTGCATTACTCATGAGATTCTGTTTAAGAAGAAATGATTTTCTGTCATGACTGGTGTAAACATGAGCTTATTTTTGACTTTCTGTTTCTAAACTTTGAAAAGTGAGCGAATGTGAAATTTGTGCATAAATATTGTAAATATGGTTTGGATCTGTTTTGATTACGAAGATAATATGATTTTGTTCAGTACTGTGTTTGGATAAGATGTGATCTCTGAAAACATTTGGCATGACTCTTTGATTCTGAATTTGATTTTGTTTCCGTTCTGTTCAGTACGGGCCTGCCACGGGTTATAATAGTGGATATGGCCTAACCACAGGTAATAATAGTGGATACGGTCCAACCACGGGTTATAATAGTGGATACGGCCCTGCCACGGGTTGTAATAGTGGTCTCTGTTTTGAGTGCACACCTTGGTGACAGAGTGATTTATGTTCTGCTTGGTTATCTGCAGATTGCACAACCCTACCACAGGGGTTATACATGGCTTCTATTATGATATTATGTTCTGATGATGATGATGATCATTTTATGCTATGCCAAAAAGGATATTTTTGAATGAAATTATTTCTAAATTTTCGCTCTGATATTTTGATAACATGTTTTGCTTCCGCGTTCTGAAAATGAAAATATTTTGTTATGCATTCTGATTTCTGTAAATGCTCATATTTACATACTAGTATATATCCTCTGCTTACTGAGTTGTTGATAACTCACCCCTTATCTCCATCAGATAACTTTGATGGTTCAGCTGGAGAACAAGAGTAGGAAGTTTTAGCAAGTTGTGATGATCGAAGTGGAATAAGTGCCTGAGGGTACAAGTGCTTATTTGAGAATCGTAGTTAGTAAACTGATTTTATTTTTCGGGTATTTTGATTCGATGAGTTAAGGATAATTTCGCGTTTTGGAGAATTTTTAAGTTATGTTGTTGAGATTTTTTTTATTGTCCCCATGGAGGAACTTAGATATTTGGATTGATTAAATGAATTAGCATTGTGTCAGATTTTCTGGATTTTTAGTTGTGTTATTTAAGTTGATTTTAGATATTAAGAGTTAACTCTCCAGACCTCTGGGATCGGGGCATTATAGTTGGTATTAGAGCCAGGTTTGAACTCTGCATACTATAAACCTTGGAGGTTTAGATATCTGTGGGTTTAGGAAGAAATTTTCAGAGTTGTGGTGCGGACATTTGTGGACTGTAGGAGGTGATCTTTATTGGTACTTAGGGTATTAGAAGTTTCAGGTGTTAGGCAAGATATCTTATGGAATTTGAAGGGTAGGATTTTTATAGATATTCTGAGTTGTTCATGTTGATTGAGGTTCGTTTCGGTTTTCTAGATCGCTTATAAGGCTTTTGGCAGGATGGAAGGTTTAGGGTCTGGAGTTATATAGAGTTACTACTATTGCTTGTACAATTTTTTTTTATACGTACTTATGTTTGTTTTACTATTACCATCATTTTCTTATTTTGTACAAACCCTTTATTCTTGTAATATTCTTTTTAATAATCCAAGTTATCAGGATGCCACCTCGTCGTCGAGAAAGAAGTGTGTCGGGTATGAATGTGACAAATGATGGATGGGGATGCACCATAGAACATTTTAATCGAATGCATCCTCCCACCTTCGATGGTCGGGGCGACGCAACCCTAGCAGAAGACTGGATCCAAGATATCGAGGAGATAATCCGCGTTATAAACTGCACGGATGAACAGAAGGTTCTATACTCTGCTTTCAAACTAACGAGAGAAGCAAAAAGATGGTGGAGTTCTGAAAGAACCATCAGAGAAGCGGAAGGGACGGAAATAGTCCGTTGGGTGCACTTCAAGCAGGTCTTTCTGGAACACTTTTTCCCAACCTTAGTTCTAGATGACAAGGCTATGGAGTTTGCTAATTTCGTACAGGGAGCTTTGACAGTACACCAGTACGCAGCTAGATTTATCGAGTTATCACGTTTTGCTGCATATTTGATCCCTGATGAGGAGAAGAAGGCTCGTAAGTTTGAACAAGGGCTGAATGAAAAGATTTATGAACTTTCAAATCCGGAACTTCTCAGAGTTGGTGAATAAGGCCACAGTTTTTGAGCGGAGTCTTCAAAGAGGTGCAGCACTGCTGGAACAGAGGAAGAGGACTGCGCCACAGGGGTCTCATTCTGTGATGGATCAAAGGCCATGGAAGAAGAGAAATGATGGGAGCAGCTCGGGGCAAAAGCAAGTGCAGGGATATCAATCAAATAACCCCTGCAAGTTTTGTAACCACGTACACACTTGGGAGTGTAGAAAGAAAAATGGACATGTTTTCGATGTGGAAAGACTGGCCATTTCATCAGAGAATGCCCATTACTGTCAGACGACAAGAATAAGTTCAAGACACCCCCAGGTCCCCGACAAACGACACGAGGAAACAATCAACGTCGAATGGGACCAGCTCAAGTACTGTTTTAATCATATAGCTTAGAATATTGAAGTTGGTTGAGAGTAGATTTTCTAAGGATTTGAAATTTGTGAATCAAGGTTAGTCAGGACTTACGCTTGGAACTTTTGATTATACTATATTGTTTTAGGAGTTCTCTGTTAGTTAGTTGTGATGAAAAAAAAAAATGTATGGACTGCTTAAATGTGGAGGTTAGTTCTTTTCTGATGTATGAGATTCAATGTTTTTAGGATTATAAGTTGTTAGAGTGAGCAGCAGAAGCGTGGTTTTGGTGAGTGATAATTTGAGAGTTATTTCGTTATTTATTGAGGTTTTATATTAGGTGGAGATTTTGGAATTTATTATTTGGTTGTTAATTGCATTATTGAGGTTTTAATTTTAGACTTGAAATGGCAGTGTGCGCGAACGTGTATGGCTAGGGAAAATATGGAAGAATACGATCGATAATATTGGAGGGTTAGAATTTGGAATATTAGGTTCGACAATTCCGGAACATTAATTAAGTTCGACTATATGACTGACTTTTGGGGTACGCATAGAGCGTTCGTACCGGATAAATATTTAGGCTTTACATGTGTTACAAGCAAATTTCGAGGACGAAATTTTTTAAGGTAGGAGAATGTAACACCCGGACCCAATCAAACTTTATTTATTTATTTGTTGATTTTGTTATTTATTTATTTTGTTCATGTTAATTTTTTTTAATTCTTCACACGTAAAATATTTTTTTCCACAAGTTTATTTATTTATTTATTTTCTTTTTTTGTCTTTCTTTCCGTCTATTTTTTTCGTCTTCACCTGTTAGTCTCCTTTTCGTCCATGACATGCACACACACGCACGACTCTTCTCCGTCCGCATGCACGTTACTCTCTCATCTCTAGGGTTTTATTTGTGGTCATCCTTTCATCTATATATTTGCACGTTCTTCATCCTCAACGAAAATTGAGAGTTGCCGCTTCTCCTTTTTCATGCCTCAGCCTCAATCACCCACCTGTAACCACTCGTTGCTGCTACACCGTCGTAGTTGCGTCCTTGTATGTTTGCAGCAAACACCTTCACACCACCACCTCCATCTCCACGTAAAATCAAAGCAACCCACACAGCTGGCCCCTTGCATGATGGAAAACACTAGCCCGAAGCAGAACCGACCACTGCAAGCCTCCACCGGCAGCCACACGACGCTGCCGCCTATCATCCCGTAGCCTCTTCTGCAAGTTTCGGTTTCCTCTATTTTTGTATCCAAAAATAGGGCAGCTTTCAGCCACCATAAACCGCTGCCATACCCTCCGCCGAGAGCTCCACCACGTTGTGACCCCACCTCACAAAAACCATTGCGGTTAGCACCACCGCGAGCCACCCTTCTCACGAAAAACCCAGCTGTGTTTTCCCCTGTTTTTGGCCACCCGAAATAGAGGTCCACCCACTGCACTGCACTGCGGTGCAGTGCACTAGCCACTCCAAGCCGTCGCCACCCGCTCGGAAAAGGGCGTTGAACACCCTCAGGCCACCTCAACCCGTAGCACCCCCTCATAGTGAGTACCTCCCTCGGTTACTCCCTCCTTTCTCTCTGCCCTCTCTCGCGCTCACCTCTCCCTCTCTTTTCGTCTCTTGCCCAGCCCAACTCGACGGTATCTCTGCCGCATTCCTACTCCTCAGCTGCGCCACCACGGACCCTTCAGCCAGCCCTGTCGCACCTCACCCCTCGACGCGTGCCTCGGTTTCCCTTGGGTAAGTTCCTGTCACCGCATGTGTTAATCCCGTTATTTACATGATTTACGTTATTTGCATAATCCCGTTATTTGCATGTTGATCCTGTACTTTATATATATATATATATATATATATATGGAAGGTTGGTTTAACCTAATGTTTTCGGGTGAGAAGTTTTATTTTTGGGGTTTATGTTTAAATGAGTTTTGCTTTTAAGTGTCAATAAATATTATATTTATATTTTAATAATATTGTTAATTAAAGGAAGTAAACCTATTTTTAAGAGAGGAGTTTTTCATGACTTATTTTATGGGAATTTTAGTAACTAATGTATTTTTTTTATTTATAAAATATTGTTGGTATTTTAGATATTTTGAATATTAATTTCTATTGAGTTATATAATTATCATAATACTTATTCGATAAATTTTTTTATTCGGTATGAATTCGATTAAGTAGTATTGATGGTCGTAGAAAATGATGGTATTTTAAGGTTATGAAGATTTATAGGTATTGAAGGATTAAAATAGGTTATTTTAGAAGTTTAGGATTAAATATCGAAATGTGTGATTAAATCGAAATTTACAAGAACTATGTGATTATTTTATAGTTGACGATTAATTATTGTTTGACATTTTGAGGAAAATACCGAAAAAGCTAACAAGTCCAGGTAAGCGGAGTTCCTATGCTAGACTTTGCATAAAATAAAATGAGCTGAGGTCCTTTTTGGAAAATGTGCATGTTTTGTTATGAAAAGAAATCTGAAAACATGTTCTGTTTAAGAAAAAATGATTTTCTGTCATGACTGGTGTAGACATGAGCTTATTTTTGACTTTCTGTTTTTGAACTTTGAAAAGAGAGCGAATATGAAATTTGTGCATAAATATTGTAAATATGGTTTGGATTTGTTTTGATTACGAAGATAATATGATTTTGTTCAGTACTGTGTTTGGATAAGATGTGATCTCTGAAAATATTTGGCATGACTCTTTGATTCTGAATTTGATTTTGTTTCTGTTCTGTTCAGTACGACCCTGCCACGGGTTATAATAGTGGATACGGCCCAACCACGGGTAATAATAGTGGATACGGCCCAACCACGGGTTACAATAGTGGATACGGCCCAACCACGAGTAATAATAGTGGATACGGTCCAACCACGGGTTATAATAGTGGATACGGCCCAGCCACGAATTATAGTAGTGGTCTCTGTTTTGGGTGCACACTTTGGTGACAGAGTGATTTATGTTCTGCTTGGTTAGCCGCAGATTGCACAACCCTACCACTGGGATTATACATGGCTTCTGTTCTGATATGATGTTCTGATGATGATGATGTTCATTTTATGCTATGCCAAAAAGGATATTTTTGAATGAAATTATTTCTAAATCTTCGCTCTGATATTTTGATAACATGTTTTGCTTCCGCACTCTGAAAATGAAAATGTTTTGTTATGCATTCTGATTTCTGTAAATGCTCATGTTTACATACTAGTATATGTCCTCTGCTTACTAAGTTGTTGATAACTCACCCCTTATCTCCATATATTTTTCGGATAACTTTGATGGTTCAGCTGGAGAACAAGAGTAGGAAGTTTTAGCAACTTGCGATGATCGGAGTGGAATAAGTGCCTGAGGGTACAAGTGCTTATTTGAGAGTCGTAGTTAGTAAACTGATTTTATTTTTCAGGTATTTTGAGTCGATGAGTTAAGGATAATTTCGGATTTTGGAGAATTTTTAAGTTATGTTATTGAGATTCTTTTTATTGTCCCCATGAAGGAACTTAGATATTTGGATTGATTAAATGAATTAGCATTGTTTCGGATTTTCTGGATTTTTAGTTGTGTTATTTAAGTTGATTTTAGATATTAGGAGTTAACTCTCTGGACCTCTGGGATCGGGGCGTTACACGGCCATTTGAGCCAACATCAGCTAGAGATGCAGACCAGTCAGAGGTCGAGGATACTAGCCTTGAGGCTCAGGATGATGACTGAGACGAGGATTTCTACATCATCACCAGGAGGGACCGCATGCAGATCGAGAGGAAGAACGCATTCAACCAAAACCATCTGTTACATTTCTTCCACATGTTGCACCTTATTGTTGCGACAAACGTGGATCTTGTGGCACATAAAACCACATTTAGTCGGCTTTGGGCACAGTTTTTTATACGAGTGGCACGTGGAGATCCCATAGACTTGCCACTATACATCTTTGAAAGGATCCGTTACGAGGCGAGCATCCTCTACATGGATAATCTCCCATACGGTGCCCTAATCAGCCGGCTATTACTTGCACAGGGAGTGCCAACCTAGCCAGAGGAGCCCCCTCGACATGACCACACATCGACGTAGCATTGGATAGGCTAGGAGACGTCAGCCACCCCTGTAGAGGATCTAGTTCCTCTGACACAGCCTGAGCCAGGTCATGTTTGGAGTAGTAGTCAGTAGTCGCTGAGTACATCTGCGGGAGATGCGCGACCTGCTTGGGTTGATGAGGGGATCTCACAGCTGACTGCGCATATTGATCCTAAGATCGATTGATCGCTCGTGGCTATAGAGGCATCTGTCTCCGGTATCGCCCTTCATGTAGGTATCCTCAACGACAAGGTTGATACCTTGACTGAGGAGGTACGAAGTTCGAATTTCGCGAATAACACTATCATCTGAGTGTTGTTTAAGAAATTCGATCAAATTTTGTATTTTGCTTTTATTATATGTAAAGAAAAATATTATTTAAAATTTCTATGGTTTTTCACTATTCAATTCTCAATCTTCTTTAATGTTATATTTTCTATCTTTAATTCTAAATCACTGCATTTCAAATATGTATAAACATAAATATATATTTATATATTACAAATTGTGTATATATAAATATATATAAGTCAATTATATAGACTTGTTCACAAATTATGCATTATAAAAACCACATAATTAGAGTCATATTTAATTTAAATTTACAATTAACGTTCGAATGTTATTAATTAACATTCGAATGTTGGTGCAAAACATTTTAAGTTCGAACGTTGGCGCCAAAATATTTCATGTTCGCACGTAAGTAGCCACAATATTCGAACGTATATGTGACGTTTGAACGTAAATTTCCCATACGTTGGAACGTAAAAAAAATCTCATCTGTCTTTAGTGATGGTTTCCATCACAGAAAAGGCTTTTTAGTGATGGTTTAGAGACTGTCACAATTTTCCAACCGTCACTATAAACAATTGTGTTGTAGTGTTAAAAAACACTTCCTTAATCGATATTATTGGCGTGGGGAGAGTGATAAGCAAAAAAGAAAGAAAATAATAATAATAATAATAATTAGTGAGAATTGTCTGTAGCTACTCTCGGTAAGATTGGCATTTTCCTTAATCTAATCATGAGTGCTCAAAACCATGTAGATGGGTGTAAGTCGACTTACTAAACCAACTAATTCCATGCAACTTTATTTAATTACTATATATATTCGCTTCTTAAGCCAACAATCCACCCTCGATCCGTCATTATTCCATTGAAGTTAATGGAATGAAATTCCAATGCTCACACGTCGGAAAAACTCAATAGTCTAAAGTTGATACTATAATTTAATTAAAATAATCCAAATCGATGGAAATTAATTAAAGTTCAAAACCGTGTGGATGGGTGCATGTGACTTTGGAAATAAACTAACTACATGCAACTTTATTTAATTACTATATTCTCTTGTTAAGCCAATCCATCCTTGATCCATCAATATTATATATTGGTGTGGTCTGAGTGGATTGATGCAATTGAAATGAGTAGGTATTGTGTAGAATCCAATTGAAAGTTTCATATTTAATTATTTCCTTTTTATATTTATTCATACTATTATTTCCCTCATACGCCACACCAGTTTCTGTGTTTCTTTTTTCGATTTCCTTTAAGGGTGAAAATGCAGATCTACAGCTTTCCAAGCTGTATTTTGCTATTTTCCTGTCTATCATTTACATTTTCTGTTATTTATTTTGTTTTTAGGTTAATAATGAAAAATAAAGTCTCTTAGACTTTGTCCATAGAATGAAAGTCCTCTCCTCCTCTAGAAAGTGAGGATTGAAATCTCTGCTTTAGGTAGAGTGTAATCTCTCAGATGGTTTGTCTGTAAAGAGTTCTAGAAGTTAAGACCATACCAGTCACAAAGGAATTTGTGTACTGGTGGACCCCCAATCATGAGTAGTTGGCTTGTAATCAGGGTTTTTTCCTGTATGTATCAGTCACAACTATAACTTTGCCTTCATGAATAAATGAAGTCTATTAAAGAAAAAAAAAAGAGTCCAAGAATATTACAGCTCCTTGCACGAGATCCATACTTTAAAATAATTATTGGATAATTCCAAAATTTAGACGAAGAGAGATAATACGCTATATTTATTTTGTATGCTTAATTAAATATAAACACACACACACACACATACATATATATATATATATACACACTATTATACAAGTTCATTTATGTTGGGGGTAAATATTCTAGGCCCATCCCAAGACTCTCACTAAGCCCAAATCATCATCAGGAAGCTAAGGGGGAGAAGAGAAAAGGGAGAAGGCTAGGAAAAAATAATAGAAGGAGAGAGGAAGAGGCGAAGGAAAAATAAGTGTTAGAGGGAAAATAAGGAGGTGGCGGGAAAAAGAGATGAAAAATGGAGAGAAAGCGAGTCAAACATACGAGGCAGGTGAAGCAACATAAAGTCGAATTCCTCAACTGCTAACAGGGCCTTAATGAAAAGGATGTTTCCAGACGACCATGGGGGAGGACGAGAATACAGAGGGGTCATCCTCAACTTGAGAATAAGAGTTCCAAGATACTTTCTCCAGAAAATAAGTCTCCGGCTTTCATTATACAAAGGGAAACAAAAAACCATGAGAGACTGTAAAATAATCATATTGTAGTGGATTTCTCCTCTAAACAACCAGGTATAGGCCCTGTGCCAAGCCACCTAAATTTGTGTGTCTTCATCTCTATTTATATTTCTTGTATTTATGTTTGATTCATTACTATGGATGTATGAACGGGCACCTTCATTGCTATAGATATCATCCCATTTTTCTAACTTAATCCTATCTTCTTTTTTTTTTTGGTTCTTACTTCCTACTCTTATCTTTTTCTTTCCTTCATTATTTTTTCTCTCATTTCTCTCTTTTTCCACGTTACTCTCATTCATTTCTTTCTCTTTTCTTCTATTTTTCCTCCTTTCTCCCCCTCCCCCTCCCCCTCCCCCTCCCCCTCCCCCTCCTTTATTTTTTGTCTTTTCTTTTGTCTTTCCCACTTTCTTCCCCCCTCCCCTCCTTTCTTTCTCTTTTCTTTTCTCTTTCTCTATCTTTACACTCTGTATTCTGTATTTTCTTTTTCCTCCTTTCTTCCTGGCCCTTCCCTAGCTTTATTTTCTTTTCTGTTTTCTTCCCCTTTCTTCCACTCTCACAACTTCTCTACTATTTTTCCTCTCTTTTTCTTCTTTCCCTCTTCCTCTCCCTTCTTTCCCTTTTCTTGACCTCTCCTTACTTTAAGATACATATGTATTCCATGATGACTTCCACACGTCCTGAATGAAAAAAAAAAAAAAAATTGCAATGCAAAATTTTTTGAAGGATATAAAATTTAAGTTGAATTCATGTTTGTCGGTCAATATTGTCCACTTTATATTTATGTGTGTGTATACATATTTGGTTAGAAGATTTTAGTGAAAATTTAGGAATGATAGACATTTTTCAAATGAGTTTTAGATATTCGTTTATCGAGGTTTGTACCATTTATTCAAGATCAAACTCCAATTATTATATAGATGATAAGAAGTATATACAAATAATAAGAATAATTTTACAAGATGGTCATAGGGGTGAGCACAGACTTAGTTGGAGTAGGATTCCCCTAAATTCTACTTGTGTAGGCTCCAATCCGACTCCGACTTGTCGGAGTGGAGTCAGATTTGAGCTTTCATCTTTGGGCTTCATTTTTTAGCTTAATATCTAGCCAGTTTAAAAAAGAATTTTTTGTGGACTTTCAAATATCTCACTTATTTTTACATTAGACTTATACTATAGTGTCTAATTACATGCTATCATACTATAATATTACATATTATTTTTAGTGTCTAATTAGATGTTATTATATGATATTAGTATCTAACTTATTTCTACACTAGACTTATTTTCTAGTGTCTAATTACATGTTATTATGTTTTAATAAATTGGTATTATGTGTTATTAGCTTATTATACTAGACTTATTAGTTGCCTCTATATTAGTGTCTAATTTATTTCTATACATGAGTTATAATATAGTGTCTAATCATATGTTATTGTACATTAGTATCATATGTTATTATATTAATGTCTAACTTATTTCTAACTTAATTATATACTAGACTTTCTAGTCTCTGATTTCATATTATTATACTTTAGTAAATTAGTATATGTGTTATTAACTTATTATACTGGACTTATTTGAATACTAGTGTCTAACTTATTCTTATACTTAATTATATATGGTAATAATACTATGATGTTTATGTATACTAAACTATCATTAGTCTATTTATATTATAGTATAAGTATATTATTTTATAATAATTAGCTCATACTAGTATATTATTGAATTTATAACTACATAACTATACTAATATATATGATAAATATATAGATAAATACATATTTTTATAATATAGGTAAAATATCTTAGTTGGATTTAGAGTCGGATCGTCGGAGTCGGAGTTGGGGCATAAAGTCAAAGTCAGTCTAACGACACCTCCGACTCCGACTCTAACTCTGACTCTGACTGAAAAATTAAAAGAAATTCGACTCCGACTCCATTTTTTCGAAGTTTAAGGGAGGCTAGAGTAGAGTCGAAGCAGAGCCAAATTTGGAGTTGAATTTTCGGATTTTTACACAGCCCTGATTGGTCAAATTCCTTAGAAAAAAGATAGAAAGACAACCCTAGCATTATAAAAAGGATTCAAAGAAAGATGATGAGAAACTTCTTGGTAACTTCCTATCTGCCAACTTTGCTACTCAATATTAGAGCTTTGGCCAGAAAACCATTGATTGGAGAACGTAAAGTCTCTGGTTTATTTTGGTTAGATGATTGTCTCTTTTTTTTTAAAAAAAAAAAAAATTATATTTTACTTTCTCATATTACTATTGGTTTTAGAGAATGATTTCTAAACTATCAATTAGCATTTATATATCTTCTATATATAAAAGTGGCTACCGGAAAAGCAATAGTATTTTTTTTGTTCAACTTTTTGTGACGGTTTTATCTCCGCGGCTTACTCATTTTTCACTTTTGTCTTTCTTCAGCAGCAGTAGCTCTCTCGATTTCTCTGCAATCGTTGTACAATTTGTTATGGTTCTAATAGCGAATGGAGAAGTAACCCTTGTGGATTCAGAAAGTGTAATAGAAATGGATAATGAATTGATTGTAATTGAATTATTATAAAAAGAGAACAGGGCATTTCGAGGTACCCTAAGCTCAAGTAGTATATGTATGGAGAGGAGGGTTTGGAAGTGATCACTGCCAGACCCTCCTCCTCCTCATACATATACTACTCGACCTAGAATAGAGACTAACAACACGCGAGCAACAAAATAAGGCCATAGGCTAGTTTCTACGAACAACAAAATAAGTCCATGGGCCACAAGGACAACTTAGTAACTCAACAGAACAAAATAAAACAATTTAGCATGAGACCCTTCAAAGCATTGGCATTGGATTAGCTAAATGCCAGTGAACCTAAAAATATGGCTCATTTTGCATTAAATCAGATGCATTAGACTAGCTAAATTCCTTCAAGTCAGACTATGAGTTACAGTAAATAGAAAACCAAAGTCATACTTGGTGAGTTACTACTCAGCAACTAAAACTATATTTTATTGAAAAATAATCTCCAATGCTAGGTCAAGTTTTCCATGCTTTCTACTCTTACGTCTCATTTCTCTCATTTTCTCTCCTTTCTCTCCCTTCCTCTCGAGCTAAGACTCCCTTTCTCTCAATTTCTCTCCCTTTCTCTCGAGCCCGAGAGTCCTTTTCCCTTCCTTTGTCTCGTATAGCTTCGCCTACACTTCCTTTCTCTCCCTTTCGCTCTCCCCTTTTCTGTTTTGTTATCCTTTCTTTCATCTATCTCAGCTTGGGTGAAGAACTAAACATTGTGGAGGACAATCAATCTACACCAACAATCGACAGCTAGAACCAAACGGCCTATGCTACAAAGCCTTGTGAGGATCTTTGAATTTTACCCTAGACTACCTCTCCGAGACTTTATTGCGGTTTCGATATATGAAAGGGCAAAAATTTCTGCAATTTCTCTTTGATCTTACTTCATTTTGTGCTGATCTTCGCTCTTGTTGGTCATGATTTTGCTAATTTTAGTGGTTGTCCAGTGATTGTGCCATACGTTTATTGGATGGATGTTACGGGTTGGGAATTATGGAAGATGGATGAGATCATAGATCGAGGACAACATGAAGAAGGATTGACGTCTACATGCACAAGGGCTGAAGTCTTCCAATAAGCATAAAAGAAAGATCGAGACGCAGCGTTTTGTTTTAGTGTTGGTTGTTTTGAACATAACTGTTCGTAATTGTGTCATTTAGTTGTAAGAAAGAATAAATAGAACGGTGTCGTTTCATGGTTGTCGTTTAAGTCATCAAATGTTATATGTCGTGTAGTTTTCATAACTATTTCATGTAAGTGATTCATTCTTCTATAAATAGTAGCCGTAAGTTGGGAAGGAGGCCAACTTCGGTATTCAAGTGTCAATCAATTCTAATTGTTTCATGTAAGTGATTCATTCTTCTATAAATAGTAGCCGTAAGTTGGGAGAGAGGCCAACTTCAGTATTCAAGTGTCAATCAATTCTAGCTATTTCATGTAAGTGATTCATTCTTCTATAAATAGTAGCCGTAAGTTGGGAAGGAGGCCAACTTCGGTATTCAAGTGTCAATCAATTCTTTCTCTCTCTTTCTATATCTTTCTCTCTCTAATTCTTGGAGAGTTCTGGAGGGTGATGTCCTTGAACTATATCGGTTCTTTACAATCGTGAAAAGGTCCATTACAATGGATTTTTTATTTTAAGTTTTGTTAAAGTGTTTTTGCTTTGGGTTTTGCTAGTTTACTGATTTGTTGATCATAACATTGTTTTTACAATCTACTCATGGCTGGACAGTTGTCTATTTAAACTATATAGTTTATGTTCATTTTTTAGGTTTTAAGAACTATTGTCTCTTTTTTTAAGGTTGAACATGGATGTTAATATTTTTTATATGTTTTCAGTTTATATGAGGTTGTTCATACTTTTTAAATTAATGATGCTTTCATCATATTAATTTTTTTTTTTAGTTTAATTGAAACCTCTCGAGAGGTAGATAGATAAGAGGTTCTAGAATACATAATATTTCTTGGCATTCCTTTTGCTTGAACAATGGTGTGTGTGTGTGTGTGTTTGATGAAACCCCTCGCTCACCTGGTTAACTCAAATTCATATGCTTGACTTATTTGTAAATAAAATTGATAAAATTTCGATTTCTTCAAAATTTGCATTCGAGCGTTCTCAATGGGTTATGCATTTTGTTTAGAAGATTCTACTCGTAATACTAATAAGTGTGACACTCCTGTAGGAGGGTGAATGTGTGGCGAGCATAGTAAAAAATGGACTCATTTACGCCCTCTTGAGCTTCTTATCTCCAATAAAACCCAGTAAAAATGGTTTAGACAGGCACCACAAAATATAGGCACTAACCTCTACAATCACTAAAGTTCCATTGAAAGTTGAGAGAATACAAAGAGAGCATGTTCATGAACTTATACCAATCTGGAGAATGGTCAATATTGAGCCCTAGTTTGGATTAAAGTGGAGTTATCTTATAACATTCCTCATAAAGTGGAGTTATCTTATACAAACTAAAATTCCTCACAAGCAAAATTTTTTTCTTCTGCTGTTTGCACCATTTTAATCAAAGTGGAGTCTTATTATAGCATTCCTCACAAGCAAATTTTGTGTATGGTGTGCTATATGTGCTTGGTCTGCTATAGTCATTGCACAAGCAAGGTTTTTACTAAAATTCCTCACAAAAGAAATTAATGTGGTTTGCATGTTTGCTGTTTGCACATTTTAATCAAAATGTTGTTTACACCACTTTTTTCCTTCTACTGTTTGCACCATTATAATCAAAATGGAGTTTCTTCTATTGTTTGCACCATTCCTCAGAAACAGTTTTTTCTTTTTTTCTGTTGTGCACGTATTCTTTAATTAGTGCTTGGGCATGCATGCATTCTAGCTCTTCATTGCCAATAACTCATACATTCTACTGATCCTCATTGCTCATGATCTAGTAGGACAATTTTTATTACTTGTGTATATGCTCATGGCTAGACAATTTTTATTACTTGGTTTGGTTCTTTTATATTGAACTAGCCATATATTTGCATTGAGTTAGATGTGCTCAATTTGAATACTTCCTTTAATATATTTGTTAGATTTGTATAATATTTTTAATATTTCTATATATAGAATACTCCCTCCAATATATAGAAGATTTTGGATGGTATTCTATAGTTGTGGACTAGTTTGGGATGGATTATTATTATTATTAAAATATCTAATATTATATTTATTTTGACTTTGGGATGGATAGTCCAATGTGGACTAGTTTCTTCAATGGCTTTAGCTTTAGCCAAAACCTCAACTTTTAGCCAAAATTTGGACTAGGCAATGGCTAGACCATTGCAAATGCCCTCAAGCCTAGTCCAAGTTGACTGGGTTCATAACATTGTTCCCCTGTTAAAAAAAAAAAAAAAAAAAAAAAACCTTGTCCTCAAGGTTTAGAGTAGTGATGCACTCTTGGTTAACCAAGTTTCTTGTGTATACAATTATTGCTAGTAAAGTTCCTACCACTTGTGCCATGAACATCGATCTTGGTAGAATCTTCATGTAATGTCCATGTTTAAAGACTGCTAGAAGGGTTAGAGCTTGAGTCATGTTGATGTATCCATACACCTTGAAGCACATGTTAGCAACGGAATACTTTGGGTACATGTACCCAATAATGCACTTAGTTATAATATTCAACCCCGGCATCTGGTTTGTGGTGGCAGCAGTGATACCAATTGGGGGAGTGAAGAAATTGGCAGTGCCACAAGCTAGCAGGACAACCCACCGAAGCAATTGAGATGAATCATTGTAATGCATGTAAGTATATATTATAAGAACAATGTTCAACACAAGGATGACAATAAACCACCACGTAGGAACTGATTTGTACTTCTTCCTAAGCTTGGTATGTAAATCTTACTTTTTACTCCCTCCAAGGGTACTTTTATCTTGCTCCCATAAATCACTTCCACTAAATAGCAGAACATGCACCATAGTAGTAGTAAGTGTGGCAAAAACTAGGTGGATATTACATGAGTATGCACCAGAAGAAATGGGTGCTGAAAGCATATCTTGTGGGATCCACTCCCGGATGCGGTCCATCTTGGAGTTATCTCTATCATATACAACTGATTGTGTCTCATGGACTATCAGCAAACAAATTTGATCAGAGTGAAACTGTACTCGAGTGCCACCCTTCATAATTGTCATCACAACTCTATTAAGGCCTTCAATAATTTGCTCATCATCTATCTTGAACTCAAGCAACTCTTCTCCATCATCATGGCCTTTCTTCAAAAATATTGTACCATCTTGCAATTTACCAATCAATTTCACTTTAACAACAGATCCATCATTTGGACGATCATTTCCCTCTCATTCCTTCAAAACTTTCTTAAATATCCCACCGTCCTTACATATGCCCTTGACACTAGTCTAAGACAACAATTCAACATCGAAATGCAAGGTTGCATTAGAAGGAATGGTGGGAGGAGAACCGTACTCACCATAAGCTAGCTTGGGAGGAATTGTGAAAATGGCAATTTCACCTTTCTTCATGGTTTTGATACCATCCTTTAATAACTTCTCCTTGTCTATGAGTCAACTTGAACGACAACCCCCTATCAGCATCTCTAGCAGCACTTCCATAGCCGCCGCTACTAGATGTGGCCAAACTTGACTTGTATGTAATTCCAGTGGAAGAAAGTCCAAAGTACTTATCACGGTTTGTAGTGCCTTTATTTCTAACTTGTATTTTTTCCTTATTATTCAAAAGGGCCACAATGTTTTCCGCTTTCTTCCTCACATTTATTCCCACATCCATCTTGTTTGGCTCAACATATTCAAAACTTCAGAGTGATGAGATTTGGAAAGTATGTTCTATAATGTCATCAACTGCATGTGTTCAGATCCATGTGCTACCAAATAGTCTATGACAACCAATGCCTTCTACACATGGAGCCAGTCCTTGCAAGACTTGACCAATCTTGTCCACAAAACATACATAACCATCTGACACTTAGTAAATTTCTTTGTAGCCTGTGCTATCTTTGCTAACGCGGTGCCATGAGGACCCCAAGGTTCATTATCGGCCGCATCCAGTACCTTCAAGACCTTCAAATTCACCTCCCTCTCTATTTCTCAAACAATTTGATAATATCCCTTCATGAAATCCATGATCGATGCATCTATAGAAACTTCCTGAATCAAAAAGTAGAACGAAAATGTAGATCTTCTAGATCTAGGAAAGTCGCATAGAAGGATAAATGTATATGGATTATCGAATGGCCACTTTTTGTAGTGTCCTTAATTCTGGTTGTCTTCGAGAAGACCACAACATAGGTGTCTCGATGCCAAGAAAGCAAAATCTCAAGCCTCCGCTGGTGCCACACACCATACATCCAAGGCAGCAAATTCCACATAATAAAAACTCTCATATTAGCTTGAGCACAGAAGGAGAGGAGGCTTCCCCTACATCGTTCCATGCACTGTGGGTTTGAAAGGGAGTGCAAATGCCTAGGTAAAAAATCCATCACCCAATAACTGATTCAACCAAGAGTGAGTGCGAGGTCGTTGAGCAAGATGAGGGCTTGGTGACTAGGGAGGTTCTTGGGAGAGAAGGGGATGCATATAATGGGATGAATTGGGTCAGATCTTCGAGACTAGTTTTGTGATGAAGGAGATAATTATTACAAGTATGCGATTTGAGGATTTGATGAGGTTTGTGGATGTGAATGTGGCAGATATGGTTCTTACTCTTGGGAAGGATTATTCTAGGGTTAGGAATTAGGCATTGGGCATGGAGAGGAAAAAGGGGAATTTCGTTGGGGTAAACTCTCGTGGGTAACCCAACAATCTCTTCCACCTCCATTGCATTTTCTACGTCCTCCACTCATTTTTGTTAAAAATTTTGTTGAAGTCCTGTGCAGTTTTAGGAAGAGGTTTTGGAATTTTGTTTGTTTCTTCTGTTGAATCCGTAGCTGCTTCCTTCTCTTTGTTTAATTGTTTTGAGCCGAATTCTTCACTCCTCATATCAAAAAATATATACTCATCTTCAATTATCTTCGTCTCTGTCAACGTAACATTATCTTCCAAAAGAACCTCTCTGTGCCTCAATTTTTGTTGCTCTAATGGATATATATTTCTTCCATACGCATATTCAATGTTCAACTTCACGTAACAAATGGTGTATGAGAGTTCCACCAAGATCTTTAAGTTTTTACCTTCCACAAAATTCACTGTGAGAACCCATTCTCTAAGCTCTCTAAATGTTTCATCATAGAGTGCACGATAATAATTTTGTAAACAAATTTGTAGTTCTGCATTACTCAACTTAGCCATGAGAATCGGTGACTTTAGATACTGCTTGTTATGGTTCTAATAGTGAATGGAGAAGTAACCCTTGTGGATTCAGAAAGTATAATAGAAATGAATAAACTGATTGCAATTGAATTACTGTAAAAGGATAATAGTGCATTTCGAGGAACCCTACCTCCAGGAATCCAAGAGATTTCTTAATAAGCCTTCAGATAATCACTTCCAGACCCTCCTCCTCGTACATATACTACTCGACCTAGAATAGAGACTAACAACACCCCAACAACAAAAGAAGGCCATCAGCCAGGTTCTACAAACAACAAAATAAGCCCATGGGCCACTAGGACAACTTAGTAACTCAATAGAAAAAAAAAAAAAAAAAAATTAGCTTGAGGCTCGTCCAAGTTGATTGGATTCATAACACAGCTACCATAAGGAAGAGCCATCGAGCTGCCAACAACTATCTACAACAGATCTAGTTTCCGGTTCCTGCTCGGATTAATGCAGGCAGTGCCAGTGTTATCCACACAACAAGATCTGCCGTGAGATCTAGCCCCCAATGCCATTCTATGTCCTGCTCTATTTCTCCCTTCTTCACTCCAACCTGGAGCTCCACTCAACTCTCAAGCTTCAAAACTCCTTGTCTCTACCGTTGTGTGTCGTGCTACATTACATTGTGTTGACTGCCGACTCCAAGGTTCCAGACCTCTGTTCCACCACTTCGTTTCAAGCTGTGTCTTTTGGCTTTCTCTGTTTCAATTTTTGTACATGTCTTATTTTCTTTATTTTTCGCTTTGTTTTTCTACAATTGTACCCACATTACTAAATTTCTAAGAGGTGGTGACAGTAGGGAATTTATAGAATTTTTTATTGTATTTTTGAGTTTTCAAATGCCGAACGTAGCTGAAAATCAATATGGATGCCTACTCCCAAATCCAAGGGAAACATATTAGCTCTGCTTATGAGGCCATGTTTGGTTGAAGAATTTTAAATGTTTTTCCTTTTAAATATTCTATGCGTTTTTTTTTTTAAAAAATTCAAAATTCTCAAATATTCTCTGCATTTTTTAGAACCAAACATGACCTTATTAGTTTTTCAGAGCATGGAAGGGTTTGAATAATGACAGTAGGCATATGGCTAATAACACAAAAACTGCACTTGTTTCTCTTGGTGTTTTGATATCTTTTCAAATTAATGGAGATTAATGTTGCAACGTAAGGGACGACGCGCAAGGACTATGTGAGTATAATGTGACCACTTGGCAATGATTGCAAAGAAAATGAATGGTTCAGATGTGAATCCTCTTACTGTTTGGCCATTTGCTGTGGCCAAACAGAGGCATTTGCAAGTAATTCATACTAATATTTTAATTGTATTTTTAGCTCTATGTGTGTGGGTAAATTTGGCTTAATGAGTGATGTGTGATCTGTTGCTTGAGGTATACCATGCTTGAAAGGCATGGTATTCTTTATCATCATATACGTACAACCTGGAATTGGTTTAGAATACTCAAGTCTTAGTACTTACTCGGTACATGCAGGTAAATCAATTTTTGTGGTTCTAGATTTTCACTGTGTTATTTTTAATGTCCATTTTCTGATTTGAAGGGTATGATTTGCCCTGTCCAATTTTTCAGTCTCCGAGTCAGTGGAAAATTGAAAATTGACGTAATCAGTATTTTCTTCTACTTGTTTCTTTACTGGTGTTCATTTTATCAATATCTTTCCGCTATATCTTTCCTGTCATTTACTCTAAAAAACATATATCAGTAGATATGATTGAATGCGCCTAATTCAACTCTTTTATACTTTTCTTTAAAACATCCATATGTTTTGGATGCTAATATTTTATCTATAAGCTACTTATTTTTTGTGTGCAATGCATTTCAATCACTGATATTAGGCCTACTCATCCGGGTTGGGTTTTATGCCGGCCCGGTCCGGAACACGAATAACCTAGTTCCAGTTACAGGTTCCAGCCTGGAACAAATCTAGGCTGGTATGCGCATAGAAAAATTCGGTCCAAGTACCAAGTTTTAAACCCAGAACCCGTGTTTACAATCCAATACTTGGTTTTTTTTCTTTTTGCCTGTTTGAATGTTTTGATGTTTCTTTTTTACAAATTGGATTCTTGGAAATTAAAGATCAATCGTAATGCTAATAGATGATGATCATTTGATTGAAGATTCAAAAAATAATATAATATTATTTTATAAACAATTTTATTTAAAAAAAATTAAATAAATAGAGTTTGAATGTTGCATCAACATTTTTTTCATGAAACAATATTCATAACATGTAGACTTTCATTTATTAAAAAAAAAAAAAAAAAAAAACCGGTTTAACCCGGAACCGGGTTCTGGGTTTTTAAAAACCGGTTTCAATCTGGGTTCCAGCCCAGGTTTGACCCAGGCTAACCCGATCTGGGAATACCTGAGTTCCTGGGCCAGAACCCGGACGAATAGTCCTAACTGATAGACATATTTGAATATCTAATGTTAAGTGACATATTTGTATGTTGGCCCATTTATGTAAATAATGGTATATTTAACTATGTTTTCTACAAAATTTGTCTTTGAAGAGCTTTCATCTTAATTTTTGTCATCAATTCAGCCTTCCCAACTTAATTTTTATGAATCTTTTTCAAGGTTTCATACATGTTGTTATGAAATGATAATGTATTCTTCCATTTCAAAGATTTTACTTAAATTTGTATTTTTTTAATGAATTGTTACCATTGTTTGCTCCTGTGGAGAGATTTTATTTTCTGGTATGACTTTTTTATTCATCCAATTAGGTGCTAGGCATACGTGCCTTGCACGTTGCATGCGTATTAGCGTATATATATATATATATATATATATATATAATATCTAATGATTATATCTAATTATATGATAATATCGATGAGATCATAAAAGATTTTAAATTATAACTTTTTTTAATAAACAATCTTAATGATTATATCTAATTATATGAAATATCGATGAGATCATAAAAGATTATAAATTATAACTTTTTTTTAATAAACAATCATATTATATATATATATATATATTATTAAGTGAGAGGTAAATCTTATTGATACAAATGAAATAGGCATAGTCTGTGTACACAGGAGGTATTAGATATTTTATATACAAATTACAATCCTGCTTTTGCCAGTAAATTAGGGTTAATGATCGGTAAAACAATGAAAAAGTTAAAAACTTCAACTTCCTTCCTTAGAAAGATGAGAAACTTACTTGGCAACTTAATTCTTGTCAGCTCATATTAATGTAGAGTCATATTACTTAATTCCTTACTAGCTGTACTGTACTCATTACAAAATTATATATTTCTTTTAATCAAATAAATTATTAGTTCATGTATGGTTCTAAAAGTTTATATTTATTACCAATTTATAAAACTAATTATATATCTAATTACTGATCTACCACTATAATCACATCACAATACCATGGAAAGTAAATCTTAGTCTAAATGGAGAGTACTAATTAGTTACCTTGCTCACTTAATTTCTTAATTATCCTTGTTAATGAGATTGGTGTTTTCCCAAGAGTGAGATTGGTGGGAAAAAGCATATTTTTTGCGGGAAAAATGATGTTTTCACAAATTTTCTTCGTGGAAGGCTAATGGGATATAAGTTGCCGCAAAAAATGCTATATCCCACGAAAAATCTAACTCGTGGAAAATACATGGATTTCTCCACGGTACATTATGCAGCAAGAACCTTCCACCACTCACAACAAAAGCCAATTTAATTTCTTTACAGCTTGTGGTAATAAGACAATTTTCAATTTGGTGGGCATTAGTATTATCCACTAATAACATTGGGAGAAAACCATTGTCAAAACCATTTCTTAACGATGTTGGTTGATCTTTTTCCTGCCGAGTTTTTTGTTGGGAAATGCTCAATTGCCATGCACAGTTTTGTGGAAAATATTCTTCTCATGACACTGGTTTCTCACAAACAATTTTCGTGTCATTAGCTAATTATTTGTCACGATTGTATATCTTGAGAAAAAAACTCATGACAAAAGACCATATTTGTTGTAGAGATCTCTAAAATGATTTTGTTCCAATTTGTTGATCGATGTTTTTCCCAAGTTCAAATTTCAACCTCCACTAAAATTAATAGAAATAGAGAAGAGTTATGGTTATAAAGAGATATCATACAAGTAAAGCTCACAGATTGATATAGAGAGATACAATAAATTAGATGTGAAAAATTTTTACAATCTGATGCACATTATGCCACAACAAAACACATCAGTTTGTAAACTTAATTTTATGAAAACTCATTAAAATCTAAATATTTCTGTTAAATTAATTATTAGATCGCATCCATTTTATTACTTAATCATATCCCTAGTTTTTCCCCTTCTTTCTTCCCAATACCTACTTTTCTCTTTTTCTTTCTTCCATTATTTTTCCTCTGCACGTCTCCTCTTCTTCCTTCTCTCTCATTTCTTTCACTTTTCTTCTATCTTTCCTCCTTTCTCCCCCTACCCCTGCTTTATATGTTTGCCAATCCGGACCAATATTGATATTGGTTGATTTCTGTTCATATAACCTTAGAATAACCTATCAATTAACTAATATATCATATGAGATATCATATATTATATGTAGATACATACTCTAATACTTACACCTAATTAAAGTGATAATGTAACTGTTTTGTAAGATACCCAAATTGCAAGTAAGTATGAAGTATCTATAGACAATGAAAATGATTCAATATTCATTAACATATATAAAATGTTAAAGTTTTAACATGCATTAAATATCAAAATTCATTTACTATTGAATACTAAGTGTGCAACTATTAATATTATAAATATAATTATAAATAATTATTTTTTTTAATGTGTTATTTACATAATCCACATTAAAGAGCTCACTTAATTTTAGTTTTAATACTGTAAATAATTTTTTGTATTAATTTATCTGCGAAAAAAGAAAAGAGGGAAAAAATTACTTTGTTATTGGAGAAATTGTTAAATAGTTGATATCCAAAAATATAAAAATTGTGGGCTTTTTTGTATACTTGGGCCGAAAATATACATGATTCGAAGTGATTTTGAGTTTTTTGTATGTTTGACCCATTTTATACTGGCTCAGACTGAATGGGCTGACCAGAGCAATAGCAAACTGTCCGGTCAGATATACGGGTAATCGATCTGGTGATCTCGGCCAAGAAATTGGTAGACCGAATTCGTTCTAGTCCAAAAATTCCTCTATGGATTGGCCGGACTAGACCGATTACACCCCTACCTTTTTTTTCTCTTTTCTTTTGTCTTTCACTCTCTTTACCCCTTTGTTTTCTGACTTGTCTTTTCTTTTTCATCCTTTCTTCTCTCTTCCCAGGCCTTTTTTTCTCTCTCTTTTTCTTCTTTTCTTCTTCCTCCCCCTTCTTTCCCTTTTCTTTATCTCTCCTAAGATACATATGCATTCCATGATGGCTTTCACACATCCTAACTGAAGAAAAAACTTGCAATGCAACCTCTTTTGAAGCATATTAAATTTAAGTTGAATTCATGTTGCAGTTGGGTCATTGTCCTCTTTATATTTATATATGTGTACATATAAAAATAATTATATATATATATTTTTATGGATGCGTTTCACTGCTACCACTTCACGATCACCTGTAACCAAAGAGTAGACGGCTTGGGGGCTCGATGGAACGCCTTGGATGTCTAAGTCAGTTACCGAAAATAATAATGCAATTCTCAAGAATCCGATCCCCCTTACGTACTTGGGTTCTCTCCTTATATGGAGCTCATTGAACTGTCTTTGTTCTCTATTTGATAATAATTATCCATCAATCAAATTCAAATTTGAAGATGGAGGTTTATCCTTTATTAGATTCAAATAATAACCGTTTTTATTCTCTGCCACCACTGAGTAGTTACCTAGACAGTATTGGCAATGGACTGGGTCCTCCTGATATTATTGGGCTTTTCGGTAATAGGACACGCTTTGGGCTATAGTAAAGGCTCAAGCCCATGTGGGGGCTAACAGGTCGGGATATCATCTCCAGTTACTCCGTAAAGTTTCATTACGCACGTCGTGATGGGACTTGAATCTGAGCGTCGTTTCATTTTTTAAGGTGTGTCAGGGTGCCGTTTCATTTCTACTCCTTGGGTATGTCAACCGTCATCTCACCTCGTCTCCTATTTAATGCCCATTAGGGTCTTGTTTTCCCACCTCTTTTGAACCTCTGTCTCTTTCACATTTCTTGCATATCTTTCTGTATTCTTGCCCTCTTTTTCTCTCGTGACTTCTTTCATTCCTTCATGGCTTCTTCTTCTTCCAAAGGCAAGGCCATGGTCTCCGTTCACAATTCTTCACCACCCCTTGACTCCCCTCCTTGAGTCACCATTGCTCCTCCGGCATCTATATTTGTGGGTTCACATTGGTCCTCAACTATTTCTTCTCGTGAACTGGAGAATGCTCGAGAGAACTTCAATATTCCCGATTATGTTGTGTTGTAGGTACCCACTCCAAAGCAGAGAACCATTAATGCAAAAGGTAAGGCCGTTTCTGTCTCCCTTTACTTTGCCATGTTTACTATGAGGTTTTGATTGCCCTTTGTGTGACCAGTGCGTGACGTGTTAGACGTCGTGGGGCTTGCCCCTGCTCAATTGGTGTTTAATGCCTGGAGGATTTTGATGGCTTGCTGTATTTTGTGGCGGAGGGTACTGGAGCAGGTGGGTGATGAGTACCCTGACCAAACAGCCGGTGAGTTTTTGTCTCTTCATGGGTTTAGGCATTTGGAGGGGAACCTTTGTAGTTTTAGATCCCGTAGCAGATTAGTTGCATTGGAGCATAAGTATTCTCACTCCAAAGAGTGGGGGAACAAATTTGTCTTGCTTTCTAGCTCAGGTTGGGAATTCCCTTCTGATGAAGCTTCCACTCGGGACTTCCCTATTAGGGCTTGTTGGTCTCCTATTCTCGTTGGGGATGACTTTGAGGTTATCGTTTCCCCTCATGAGGAGGCCAGCGTGAAGCTAGTAGTGTTGGGCCCAGGCTCATTATAAGTTATGCTTCTCAGATGCCCTTTTTACACCTAGTAATATTGAGAAATATTTGATGGTTCCGAGCCGGGCCCATGTATTGGGGTAGGGAGTTTCTGGGTGCCCCTTCACGCATGAGCGATTTGAAGAGGAAAGACCGCTCTGGCATAGGTGGGCGAAAGAAAAGAAAACTTAAGAGGGCTCGTATCTCACCTCACTCAGATGAGTCCATTTCATCCAAGGGTGGTTCTTCACTTCCCTCTGCGCCGAGGGGAGGCATCAAATTGGCACTTTCTCGGGAGAAACCGAGTGGAATAGCATCTCAAGCAGTTGGTAATGTTAAGTTGACTTCTTGAGAGATACCGAATGAAACAGCTTCTCAAGCAAGTGGAAGCACCGAGTTGACTTCTTCACAGGAGAAAACGAGTGTAATGGCCACTTTTGTGGCTCCACCAACTTTGTCTTTGAATGAAGTCATGACCTTGGCTGAGGACGATCTTGAAGACATAATCGGGCAAAGGTGGTCGCCAAAGTTGTTGCTCAGTCTTCAACGCCACTAGCTGAAGATTTGTAGCAGAAAGGTGATAACACTCCAGTGGAGGATGATATTGTTATTTTGAATCCCAACCTCCTTATGGCTCCTCCATCCACTTCTGCAAACTTCCAACCTTTTGAGGCTTCTATGCCTTTCCTGATTTTGCCCCCAGAATCTGCCCAGTTAGAACATGGCAAGGAGGAATGTATTGAAGAGATAGCAGTGGTGTCTAGTTCTCCCCTCAGAGCATCTTCAATGGATTCCAAAGTTAAAGGATATTTTTTATGAATGTAAGAGAAATTTGACTTTTGGCTATTCTATTTATATAAATCTCTACATTAAAATATCTATTTTTTCATTAAATAACAATAAAATAATGTAAGATGAATTGGTTTTGGTTATTCACATCAAATCTCTACATTGAATTATCTATTTATTTATTATATAGTAATGAGTAACTAATAATTTCAAAAATATTTAATTTTTTTTATTATTAATTTATTCAATTTTATTATATTTTACTATTCTACCTATTATATATTAATTAATAATCATATTCTAATTAAATTAATACATCACTAACTCAAATTAATATATCAATTGTGATCAAATATGTGATAGAAAGAAAGGGAGAGAAATAATTGATAAAATATGTATTTTATGTATGTACAGTAACTTTCAAATTTGAAAAATTTTTTGAAAGTCATTGTAGCTAAATTCCAATTAGCTAATCCATTGTGAATTTAGCTAATCCAATTATCTAAATTCCACTTTTGGAATTTAGCTAATCCAATGTAAGCATATTTTGCTCTTTAATAGCTAAGTACTCAATGGATTTAGCTTTTAGTTAATCCATTAAGGATGCTATCACCTCGACAATTTCGGGTGGGGTTACTCCTGACTTGCCCTTCGTGTTTCCAGCACTATCCCTCGCTAGTGGTAGTAGGGTTTCGATTCATTCTCCAACATTCAGTGTTTCTCCCCGAGGAAGTGGCGAGCCATTCTTGACAGCCCCCGAGGAGGATCTTACAATTGATCAGGTTGATCCCCGCCAGGATGAAGCTGGGGTTGAGGGATGAAGCTGAAACCTGATCAAGTCCTCCTGTTGATGCACCTGTCAGCGCTCCTTCTTTTGTCCCGACTGAAGCTGTTTCTCCTCAGGGGTGTTTTGCTAATGCCTCCTTGCCAGCCATCAATCTAAAAGGTTCCTCTAGTTGTCATCCATTAACTTCCCCGGTGTCCCTACATACTCGACGTGCGGAGGCCATCAATGCTTTCGTTCAACATCTCCAAAGTGTTTTTGCGCCGGTAACCTCCTCGTACTTGTTTTCCTTTTTCTTAATGCTTTGATCATCAATTTTGAAAAACATATTTTATGTTATTATTATTATTATTAATACAATTTTTTTTAGAGAGTTGATCATCTTGCTGCCGACTTGGCAGACGATAGGGTACAACTAGAGGATGAGAAGAATCAACTGGCCAATGAGTTGAGTCAGTTTCAGGCTCATTCCCTCACATCCGATGGCGAGTCGGCTGCCCTCGATGCCGAAGTTGCTTCACTCCGAGAGGAGTTGGAGAATTCTACTGTGGATGCCAACTACTACCGTCAAGAAGTGGCAACGATTGGGAAGGAGTGAGATGACCTTGCCACTCGCCTAAATCAAATAGAGGGAGTTGTGCAAGAATTGAACAACTTAGTTGCTCTGGTGGATGCCTCTAATAAAGAGTGAGATGAGTTGGCTGCTCGGGTGGAGCTTGACTTAAAAGAGTGGGATGACTTCGCTATTAGTTTGATCGTGCAAAGACAAAGATTGAAGAATTATACAAAGATTGTGACTCCCTTGGCCGAGCTGAGATGCCTGATGCTTTCTCTTGCCCATCCTAAGACTTGTGTATTTTGAAGGTTTTGCATCCCGTGAGGGATTTGTTCAACCTTTATGAAGTTTTGTATGTAATGAAACTTTGTAAGCTATTTATAAAACTTTTTCTTTTATACCTTGTGTGCTTTTGAAATTTTCTTACCGGATAATAAGCATTTCTCAACTGTTTCTTGATAACCTGCGCAAAGACATCACCATATGTTGTTCATTCCTTAAGTGTTAGGCTAGTGTGAGAGTTCCTCGACCACGTCGCCTTTCGGGTGAGAAGGTGTTAACGAGAGATCCTTCGACCGTTTTACCTTCAAATTCAAGGCTAGTGGGAGAGTTCCTTAACCACATCATTTTTGGCGAGAATGTGCTAACAAGAAATCCCTTGACCGTTTTACCTTTAGGCTACATTTGGGTAGCAAAGTCTTCTCAATACTTTTCAAGTATTCTCGTACTGATGAAAATACTTCACATGCCAAACATAATGAACCATCTTCGTACCAAAGTCTCTCTAAAAATCACTATAATATTTATCACTATTATATATAAATAAAAAATAAAATTACTATAATATTTATCACTATTATATATAAATAAAAAATAAAATCACTATAATATTTATCACTATTATATATAAATAAAAAATAAAATCACAATAATATTTATCACTATTATATATAAATAAAAAATAAAATCACTATAATATTTATCACTATTAAATATAAATAAAAAATATAATCGCTATAATATTTATTAATTTTATATATAAAATAAAATAAAATCCCTATAATATTTATCACTATTAAATGTAAATAAAAAATAAAATCGCTATAATATTTATCACTATTAAATATAAATAAAAAATAAAATCCCTATAATATTTATCACTATTATATATAAATAAAAAATAAAATCACTATAATATTTATTACTATTATATATAAATAAAAATAAAATCACTATAATATTTATCACTATTATATATAAATAAAAAATAAAATCACTACAATATTTATTACTATTATATATAAAATAAAATAAAATCACTATAATATTTATCACTATTATATATAAATAAAATCATCTTTAAAAAAAAAATCATTGATGGGACCCACACCTTTTTCAATTATCTATTCAAAAGTCAACAACTCAACATCATACATCCAAATAACTCAAAATACTCTCAATGGGATCCACAAACCCACTTCAATCTCTAACTATTCACAAACATTCTCAACACTTCTCAGGTATTCTCACTACCCAAACATAGCCTTAAACTCGAGGCTAGTTGGAGAGTTCCTCGACCACGTCACCTTTTGGTGAAAAGGTGTTAACGAGAGATCCCTCGACTGTTTTGCTTTTAAATTCGAGGCTAGTGGGAGAGTTCCTCGACCACGTCAAATTTGACGAGAAGGTGTTAACGGGAGATCCCTCGACCGTTTTACATCACCTTTTGGTGAGAAGGTATTAACAGGAGATCCCTCAACCATTTTACCCATAAATTCGTGTTTAGTGGGAGAGTTCATCGACCACGTCATATTTTGGCAAGAAGGTGCTAATGGGATATCTTTCGACCTTTTACCTTTAAATTCAAGGCTAGTGGGAGAGTTTCTGTACCACGTCACCTTTTGGGGAGAAGGTGTTAACGGGAGATCCTGCAACCGTTTTACCTTTAAATTCGAGGCTAGTAGGAGAGTTCCTCAACTACGTCACCTTTGGCGAGAAGGTGCTAACAGGAAATCCCTCGACCGTTTTACGTCACTTTTTAGCGAAAATGTGTTAATAGGAGATCCCCCGACCGTTTTACCTTTAAATTCGAGGCTAGTGGGAGAGTTCCTCGATTACATCATCTTTTGGCGTGAAGGTGTTAGCAGGAGATACATCGACCGTTTTTGCTTTAAATTCAAGGCTAATAGGAGAGTTCGTCGATCACGTCACCTTTGGCGATAAGGTGTTAAAGAGAGATCTCTCGACCATTTTACCCTTTATATTTTAAGGCTAGTGGGATGGTTCCTCGACCACATCACCTTTGGCGAGAAGGTGTTAACGAGAGATCCCTCGACCGTTTTACCTTTAATTTTGAGGCTAGTGGGAGGGTTCATCGGCCACATCACCTTTGGCAAGAAGGTGTTAATGGGAGATCTCTCGACCGTTTTACCTTTAAATTCGAGGCTAGTGGGAGAGTTCCTCGACCATGTCACCTTCGGCGATAAGGTATTAACCAGAGATCTCTCGATCAATTTATCTTTAAATTCAAGACCAACGAGAGAGTTCCTCGACCACGTCACCTTTTTTTGGCGAGAAGGTGTTAACGGGAGATCGCTCGACGGTTTTACCTTTAAATTCAAGGCTAGTGGGAGAGTTCCTAGACCACGTCACCTTTGGCGAGAGATCTCATCATTTAGGGTTGTCACAAAAATTAACAAGGCAAAGAAAATGGATAGTGTATGCCAACATTTATTATTGGAAATGGGAGCGACATGTGAATTAATACAACAAAAAGTTTACATATCTTTCCCTTACACGTAATATTTTCGTAGATGGTCTGCATTTTATGGGTGGGGGAGTTCACTCCCCGTGGTATCTTTGAGGTGGTAGGTTCCGACTTGTGGCTTGCAATCACAACATAAGGGTCTTTCCATTGAGGGCCCAACTTTCCTTCATCTCTTGTGGTGGCACTGGTCTCCTTTAGCACCAGATCGCTGATTTTGAAAGATTTGGGTCTCCCTTTCTTGTTGAAGTACTACTCCGCCTTCTTTCTAGAAGCCACAACTCTGGCCTTTGCATTCATCCTTATTTTCTCCAACACATCTAGGTTTTCTTCTAACCTTGCCGCGTTTCTTTCTGGGTCAAAGCTTTGTCTTATGTAGCTTGGTAACCCCACTTCTACCAAAATCATGGCCTCACTTCCATAATCTAGGGCAAAAGGTGTTTCTCCCATTGAGGTTTTTGGTGTAGTTTTGTAAGCCCATAAGGTCTCTTGGAGCTCGTAGGACCACACTCCCTTTCTATCTCCCATCTTCTTTTTCAATATCCCCACGATGGTTTTATTGGTTGCTTCAACTTGCACGTTCGTCAGAGGGTGGCCTGGGGAAGAGTACTTGACTTTGATTCCTAGCTCCGCACACCATTGGAGATAATGTTTGGAATTGAACTATCTTCCATTATTAGAAATGATACATTGATGGCACACTCATGCCTTCCACAGGAACTTCGTCACACTTTGGGTTGTTATTGTAACCATCGCCTCAGCCTCTGCCCACTTCATAAAGTAGTCGACGGCTACGATGATGAACTTGGTTCCTCCTTTGCTTGGGGGCATAGGGCCTACTAAGTCTATCCCCCATTGGCGAATGGCCATGGTGACGTTATGGATCGCAGCTCCTCGGGAAGTGCACCCTGGATTGGTGCATGAATCTGGCACTGGACACACTTTTTTCACGAACTCCTTTGCATCTTTGAACACATTTGGCCAAAGTACCCTACCCTTAAAATCTTTGCGGCGAGTGATTGCCTTCCTGTATGACTCCCACAAATTCCCTCTTGTACTTAATTCATCATGTACTCTACTTCCTCCTTTGTTATACATTGCAATAATGGGTTTGAAAAACCGTGCCTGTAAAGTACCCCGTCTACCATAGTAAATCGGGTCGCCTTGCTTTTTAACTTTCTCGCCTCTTCCTGAGATGAGGGAAGATCACTTGTCTCCAAATACTTTTTTATACTATCACTCCATCCTGGCGTACTCTCTCCAATCTGTAAACTTTCCTCTCCTATTGTCGGACTAGCTACCGTTCGCAAATTGACCTTCCATGGTAGTGCCTCTTCCTACTTTGTAGAGGCTGCGCGTACCAATCGGTCAGCTTTGAAATTATCTCCTCGATGTATCTTCTTGATTCAAAAGTATTTGAGGCCTTTGCATTGCTCCTGAACTTGATGGAGGTATTTTATTAGCTTGTTCCCCCTCGCTAGATACTCCCTGGTGATCTGCCTGACTACTACTTGTGAATCAGCTTTCATCTTAACTTATTTGCCTCCTAACACCCTCGTTATTGCCAAACCGGTGAGTACTGATTCATATTGAGCTTCATTGCTTGTTACTTTGAAATCTAATCGTATTGCATGGTACGACTCTCCCCCTTCGCTTATTACGTGATATACTTGCCATGGATTCTTCTTAGGTAACTTATAGACTTCTTCTCTAAAATTTAAAAATTCTGCTACGAAATCGGACAAGATCTCTCCCTTCATGGTGCTTTTTGGTATGTAACTGATGTCATACTCATTTAGTTCAATTGACCATTTGCTCAGCAGACCTGAGGTCTCCAGTTTCTACAACACCTTTGGTAGAGGTGATGAGGTAATCACCTTTATCGGATGGGTTTGAAAATAAGGCCGTAATCACCATGCTTCTACCACCACGACGAAGGCAACTAACTCAAACTTTGGTCAGGCAACTCCTCTCTTGGCCCTGCTTATGTAATACACTGGCTTTTGTTCCTTCCCCTCCTCTCACACCAATGCTGCTAACACAGCATCCGGGGTCACTGCCAGGTACAACGACAATGGCTCTGCTTTGCTGGTGTGGTTGAGCAATAGCGGCTTAGCCAAATATTCCTTTAGCTGAGTAAATGCTTCTTTGCACTTGTCATCCCAATCTCGTACTTTCTCAAGCACCTGAAAGAAAGGAAGACATTTATCTGTTGATCGGCATACAAACCTGTTAAGAGCTGCTATCTTTCCTGCCAGCTTCTGTACTTTTCACTTTGTGGGCGACTTCATCTCTATTATTGCTCTGAGTTTCTCAGGATTTGCTTCGATTCCTCTTTTTGACACCATAAAACCGTGGAACTTTTCCGATTGCACTCTGACTACACACTTCATTGGGTTGAGCTTCATTCGGTATCGCTGCAAAACCTAGAAAGCCTCCCTAAGGTCTTCCACATGCTAGGCAAACTCCATGCTTTTTACCAGTGGATCATCGACGTATACTTCCATGTTTCTCCCGATATGGTCTTTAAACATTTTGTTCACCAACCTCTGGTAGGTTGCCCCAGTGTTCTTCAAGCCAAAGGGCATCACCTTATAGCAGTACAATCCTCGGTCAGTTATGAAAGCGGTTTTCTCTTTATCAGCCTCATTCATCCTGATTTGGTTGTATCCTAAGTAGGCATCCATAAAACTTAATATTTTATGCCCAATTGTTGCGTCTACTATTAGATCTATTTGCTGTAATGGAAAACTATCTCTTAGGCAAGCCTCTACAAGGTTAGTGAAATCCACACACATCCGCCACTTCCCATTGGATTTTTCACAAGTACTACGTTGGACAGCCATTCCGGATATTGTGTTTCTTTGATGAATCCTGTTGCCAGTAATTGGTCCGCCTCCTCCACGATCGCCTTGTAGTTCTCGGTAATGAAGTTTCTTTTCTTTTGTTTTACTGAGCACACCTTTGGGTCTATACTTAACTTGTGTTCAATGATCTCCTCGCCTATCCAAGGTATATCCTTATGACTCTATGCGAACAAATCTTTATGGTCTAGAAGGAAGTCTATTAATTGTTCTCTCTCTTCCTTTGTTAATTTAGTCATGATCTCTACGTGACTCTCAGGGTGACCATGCTTAAGAGTGACCAACTCTAGGGGCTCATCTGCCTGCCCTTGCTTCAAAGCACTTTCATCACTAGTTTTCAATTCCATCATCATTATCTGGGGAGTTGGCGGGAGGACCGCCTCCTCCCCAGTATCCACAATACTGACTTCTCATTGTCCTTGCCTGAGTTCCTGCACATAACACTCTCTGGCTAGGACCTGCTAGCCGCGTACCTCGCCTATTCCAGCTCTTATTGGGAACTTCATTTTTAGATGATAGGTTGAAGTGATAGCCTTTAAGGCATTCAACGTGGGTCCCCCAATGATCGCGTTGTATGCTGACCGAGTTCTCACCACTAAAAACTCAGTCATCGTCGTGGTGACATGTGGGTCTGTGCCTATAGATACTGATAATGCAATAGACCCCATAAGCTGTACCGCGTCTCCAGTGAACCCTTTTAACATAGTTGGTGTTGTTTCAATCTATCCTCACCGATTCCCATTTGGCTAAAAGCGTCCCAGAATAGGATATCTGCCAAACTTCCATTGTCAATTAGAATTCTCCTTGTGGTAAAATTTGCTACCAACATTGTTACCACCAAGGCATCATCATGGGAATATACAACCCCTTGACAGTCTTCGTCGCCAAAGGATATTGTGGGGGTAATCTGTACCCGGGTTTGCTTGACGGGTCTCTCCATGCTATAGACCTCTTCATACCTCGCCCACCTGGCATACGTCTTTCTTCCTGAGGAGGTCGGGCCACCTCCGGCATATCCGCTGGCAATCGTGTATCTCGCCCAAGGGTAGGTTTGTACGGTTATCATTCGTTTTCAGCCTCCGATCTCGAGGTTCATGTGACTTCATTTCTCTTCTCGGTCATTCTCGTCGCCTAGGACTCTCACTCCTTCATTTCTTATGTTCGGGTTTCCGTTTATTTGCACGTCAGGGGGGAGGGGTAGTGTTCTAGGTGACCAGGCGCTCTAATTCTCCATTGTCTTTCATATCTTCTATTTTTCGCTGCAGGTTGTGGTAGTCCTCGGTTCTGTGCCCCCTTGTCTTATGATACATGTAGTACTTCTCAATTTGTTGACCGCTATTGCCGGTTTGTGCTTATTCTTTTGTTTTATTGTTGTTATGTGTGCTGGAGTAGTGTACATAACCACTGTTATGTCTTCTTAAACTACTGTCATGCCTCTAGTCCTGTTGGCTCCTCGTCTTCTGACCCCCCTTCTCGGTCCTTCCTTTGACTTCCTCTCGGCTCTCGTTCACTCCTTCCCTTAGATCGGGCTATTAGGGCAATGAGTGTATCTTCGACAATCACGAAGTCATTGGCCCTATCCATGAATTCTCGTAGTGTGGAAGGGGTTTTCCTGGCCAGTTTAGCGATAAAAGGGCTCCTCGGCCAAATACCCCAGAGCAAAGCTGCCAGCTTGATCTTCTCATCTTGATCATTAGCTGTCATCTTTTCCATATTAAACCACGTTAGATACACTTTGAGGCTTTCATCCTCTCTTTGGTTGACAGTCAGCAAATACACAGCTGGCCTTCTGCGCCTTCTACTCGCCATAAGTTGGGTCAGGAACTGCTGACCCAAGTTGTCGAAACTATCTATCGAACCCGGCTGCAGTGCTCCAAACCAACCTGTGTTAAATAATAATTTCTTATTATGTCCTTAATATTATTCGTTAGTTTTCTTTATAATTTGTGCTTAGACAAACAATAAATACATATGATTTTCGTTTTCTCTGGAAGATTACTAGCTATAGCTAGTTATATAATTTAGAACAAAACATCATTAATATTATTAATGGTTCCAAAATTACATGACTAGGATGCTTGCATTAATGCTTAAAGTTGGTAATGATTTCCACTACTGCAAATTCGACAAGAAGGGAATCCTCCATTTCTGCTAGCATGGTAAGGACCATATCGTTGATTGAAGGTTGAGAAGATTTTTGTTTTTGGAATAGAACTGAGCAGTAACTCCACTCATCATTGGCTGAAGGGCATTCCCATAGTGCATGGTCTATTGTTTCTTCTGTCTAGCAGCATATGGGGCAGGAAGAGTCTTCGACAATCCCCCTCCTCCTCAAGCTGGCTTTTGCTGGTAAAGCATTATGGCAAACTTTCCGTAGGAAAAGTTGTTCAGACCTAGTGATGGGCAGCTGCCAGATCCGTCTCCAATGTTCTTTAGAGCAGGTTGTGAAAAAGGATTGCCCCTTGGAAGACTTGTGGATGGCCACTTGCAAGTTGTATGCGCTTTTGACAGAAAGATCCCATTTTTTGTTCCATTCCATATTATCTTGTCGGGACTATGGCATAGGCTGATTGGAATTTGTTGGATTGTATTGGCTTCTTCCTCAGAGAAGAGTGTTTTCAGCATGTCAATCTTCTACGTTAGAGCATTGGCATTGAATTAGTCAAATACCTTTTCATCTTCAAATTTAGCAAATATCATTTATATTTGCTCCACATTGAATTAGCTAAATTGTTTTCATCCAAACTATAAGTTACAGTAAATCTATTCTTCTTTTCAAATATGAAAAGAACTATTGCAACTCTAAAAGTATTTTTTGAGATTATTATATTATAAATATGAGATTTTTATTCATATGAGATTTTATCATCTATATATATATGAGATTATTATATTATAGATTGTTAGATTGTGAAAATGAAAATGAATATGATTGTTGGAGGTTATTGAAGATTATAAAAATAAAATAAAAATAATCAAAAATAATAATATTTTATTATTATAAAGAGTGTGATGACTAATCCAATGTAGACTTCAAGTTTTGAATGATTAGCTAAAAGTGAAAAAGTTACGTATTAGTCAAAATTTGAAGAATAGGATGGCCAATCCAATACTAATGCTCTTAGTGTGGATTGATCAATAAGTGAAACTACTCTTGCCTCAGGGTCAGAATCCTGGATCATGTGGGAAGTAGGATGAGGGATCCATTTATTCTTCCAAATGCTCGTGCTTCTTCCATTCCCTATGCGCCATATGAGGCTTGCTTCCAGAAGAGGCTTGGCAGAGATGATGCTTCTCCGAATAAAGGAAGTTGTCCTTTTGACTTTTGCCGGCAATAAATGTTCAGATGGATAATACTTTGCTGAGAGGATTTTGGCAGCTAAAGAGTCTGGATTTTGAACCAATCTCCAGCCTTGCTTTGCTAGCATGGCTAAGTTAAAAAATTCTAGATCCCTAAAGCCTAGGCCTCCTTTCGCTTTAGAGCTGCTCATGTGGTTCCAGGAACACCAGTGAGTTTTGCCTTATGCTCACGTCGAATTTGCAGTAGTGGTATGGAAGATTTGGAAGCGTAGAAATGACTTCATTTTCAAAAAGAGCTTCACCAACCCCATGACCCTATCTCTTCAGTTAAAACAAAAGATGGACCAGCTGGAAATCCTACAACACTGCACCTCGTCAACTCCTCCTTCGGTAAGGTATCCAGCTTCCCAATGTGTGGCTCCTCCCCATGATTTCTACAAGGTTAATTGGTGTATAAGCACCTAGCAACAAAACTCCACCAATGGAATAGGCGTGGCTATCAGAGATAGTGAAGGCAAATTCATAACTACAATAGGGACGAAGAGTTCCATTTATTCAGACCCCCATCTTGTTGTATCATACGCAGCTCAACAGGCGGTTCTACTAGCTTCAAAAATTGGCCTTCGGAAGATCATCCTTGAGGGCACTTACCTATAGGTGGTGCATGAGATCACGGGTACAAAGGAGAATTGGACTCAAGCTGGACTCATCTCCTCGGACACAAGAATACTTCTAAATCACTTTGAATCTTGGTCTGTACAACATATTCACAGAGCATCCAATGAGATTGCTCATGTATTAGCCATGCACGCTCTAAACTCTGATGTTGTACTCATAGACCTAGAAGACATTCCCGCATGTATTGACCTTTTGGCCTGTACTTGATGAATATATCTCTACTGTTTAAAAAAAAAAAAAGTTGGTAATGATTTGCAAAGAAATGCATGTAGTTAAAATTGCTTATACAAAACAGCATTAAGATTAGGACAGTGCTACGACCGATATTTAACCGAAAGAAGTGTAACGATGAGTGCAAATGCACTTTTTTATATTTTTTCTTTTTCATTTTAATCATATTTTACACAGCTCTAAATATTTTTAAAAAATAAAAAATATTAATTCATTAATATTCAATTGGTTAATCATTAAGTAAAAAAATAAATAAATACATGCATCCAATTGCATCTACGATTTGTATTTTTGGTGGCAATGCAGGAATTTCTTGAAGTTTCTTGCAATTCATTAACGCAAGTGTCCTAAACTCAACAAACTTGTTCAAGCTTTCAGGAAGCCTAATAACATCACTTCCTGATAGATTTAAATGCTGCAGAGTACAATATCGATTGAGTCTCATCAGGATATCTGGGTCTGGCAGGTGAAAATTTTCAAGACACAAGATTTTTAGTGCCGGAAGGTCTATTGAGAAACAAGCATCCTTCAAGATATTTGGAATAAAAACAAGTTTTGAACAACCAGTGAGAACAAGAGTCTTCAGATGTCCGAATCGAAGAATGCCAGTCGAGAGACGCACAAGATTTTTGCAGCCTCTTAGATCTAATACTTCAAGAGGTATTAATTAATGGTTGTACCTGCAATCCCACTCCCAATTCCTTGAGGAGGCTATACCTCATTATAAGATCAACCAGTTTCTTTCCATGAAAATTATGTGGCAATGATTGCGACGGATTTCTTTTCCAATGAAGCACTCTTTGTAAAATCACCAGTACTTGTCCTAAAAGTTTAAGCGGATGAAAAGAAGTCGATTTTATTATTTATTTTATATCTTAACACTCTTTAACTTTCTTTTGAAAGATAACTAGGAGCCTCGTAGAAGCGTGCATTATGATTTATCAAATATCTCAGGTTTCTCATCTTCGTGAATGCCTCTGACCTCAAGCATATCAAGTCTTCTTTAGGAACTATTAGCATGCCTTCAATTTGGTCTATTCCAGACAATACAGTAAAGCATTAAATTCTCTATATAATAGTTCAATGCACAGCCTGTATATATATACTCATTTTGATACCCATCCAGGCCGGATGTTCATGCGTGTTTATATATGCACTTACAAATGCATTTCTCATCACCTTTTACTCGAAAATAATTATTACAAAAATCTACATTTTTGGAATAGGTTCCACTGCAACATAATTGACATTTGTGGACCAAGCTTTTGGTTGCAAAAAAATATATATTTTCTTGTAAATTACCAAATTAACATGCATAAACTAAAATCATTTTTCAATGTTACCTTATTTTCTTCAAGTACATGGCGAATATCTTCATGATACCACAACCTACTGCATCCTCCTGGCTCTTTTGGGGAATTTTCTCGAACAATTTCTCTACCTATATCTTGTAGCAAATCATGGTGCATCCCGAAGAAACACTTATCCATGAGTTTTTTATTCCAATATTTGGACATAAACCACAACTATCTAATATTTTCACAACATAATCTACATTCTCTCCTTTAAAGAAACATGCAATGTCAAGAAAAATATTCTTCTCACTTTCACTTAAACCAACATAGCCCATTCTAAGTATTTTTTGTATCTTCTCATGAGGAATTCTTTTGTATTCTTCCAAAACACTTTTCCATTTGTGTATAGTACTTCTACCACGTAGATCCAAATCAAGCACTTCCAAAGCTAGTGGAAGGCCCCCAACATAACGTATTATACATTGGGTAAGTTCAATGTAATCATCAATTAGCGGTTTCTCTCTTTGAAAGGCACACAAACTAAATAGCTTTAGAACTTCATAATGGTTCAATTTCTCCACTTCAATATATATGTTGCATCAACTTTGTGATTACTTTGTAGATTTTGATTCCTTGTTTTAATGATTCTACTTCCTGAACCAAACCAACCACGATTCCGGACAAAGCTTCCAATGTCCCCAAGCATCCACATCTTCAAAAATTAGAAGAACTCTTTTACAACGAAGTTTATTCTTTATCTCAATGATTTCTCTGTTGACATGCATGGCCAATATTACGAACCGGAGATGCTCCTCAGATATCAGAAAGAAGAGTCTCTTGCATGCAGTCGGACCATACCATACTCCCTCGTAGCAAAGGTTTTGTCACATCCAGCACCACCCTAATCCGTATATTCCCCCCCCCCCCCCCCCCCCCCCCCCCCCCAAGCCATACCCCCTTCCTCGACATCCACCTCCATCACCTGACCAATCTTATTACCTATCATGGTGCCCACTTTTTCCGCCCTTGCAAAAACTGGTAGATCATGAACTCTCACCCAAAAAGGCGCCTGTGTAAGGAGAATGTTGTGTATCTATTGATTCCCATCCACCTCTCCCAACAATAGCAAGCATTTATCAATGACCAAGGCCCGTCAGCATAAAAATTGCAAGTCCATTACTCAGTTGATAGGGGCTGAGGATCCAATGAAGCTTCTGTACGGGCCTTGGCTTTGAGCCACCTGTTTGGGTGGTAGGAGTAGGGATAGACCATCACCCGTTGATTAGACTTCTGCTCGTTCGGCGACGGTTGAGCCTGAGAAGGTGATCGGGACGAAAGGTGCTCAGCAGTTACAGAAAGAAACGGTTATAGCATTTCAGAATGCCGAAAAACACGGGGAGAATTTTATTGGGCCGGATATTCTGGTAACGGTTCCAGTGGGCGATATGGGAGGGATTATGGGGGAGTTAAACCTGGGGCAAATTTCTAATATAACTACTTTGAAACCGACTATGGGGGAAGTGAACAGTAACGTGGAAATCATGCAGGACTTTCTTCAAAGAATAATGCTACAGTTACTGCTCAATCTTCCCGATTGAGCTTCCAGCTGTACGTGGCATGCCACGTCATTTAAAATTCTTTTCCAAATCGTTCGATTAAAAAAAAAAAAATTTATCTCCCGCCCAACCCACCCACCCCCCCCCCCCCCCACTCCCCTCCCCTCCCCTCCCCTGCTTTCACGCTCAGAAGTGAAACCCAAACCCTACCTTGTTTCTTCCTCTGAGTTAGACGTCCGACCTCGACCTTGTTTAAAACCAAGAAAGGTAGCCGCTTTCTTTCCGGCGCTGTCTTCCGGTACATTTCCTAATTTTTCTCGCCGGTTTGGGATTTGTGATTGACTGAGGGCAAAATCACTAGAAGAGACATGTAGAGTTATCATCAGTTTCAGAGAAAGAACTACCCACTGTGATGTTATGAGTAGTTTGAGCAATAGCAGAAATTGGAAAGAGCAGCAGCAGGGAAAAGAAAAGAAAGTTGGAGGAAGAGCAGAAGCCATTACCAAAAGCAATATTTGGCTTCAGACAATCGGAAAAAGGTGGGTCAAGGTAGGTGTGACCGATAGATGATGAGTAGCTTTTATTTTATAGTAATGCAAATGAAACTCTTAAATTTCATGGTCAACATGGATTGGTTAGAGTTCGGTGAACATTGGATAGGTGCCTTTTGCGTTTTTGAAGTTTCAGGCAGAGGCTTGTGTTTTTAATTTTTGCATTGGTTAGATATTAGAATCATGTCCTAATATGATTTGTGTAAAAGTCAAATTTGTTTATGCGAATTGGGAATGTTGTCATGGTCACTGGTGGAAGAAACAGGGGTTTTGCCTTCACTGGTGTAAAAGTCAAATTTGTTTATGCGAATTGGGAATGTTGATTGCAATACCTTTAATTTTGCAGTACCTGCTTTAGTTTAAAAGCTGCTAAACTATATATTAATGCATGATAGTTACTACCTAGCGTCATGTTTTTGATTTAGTTTTGTAGTACTTGGTTTTAGACAATTTTGAGTTGCAATACCTTTAATTTTGCAGTACATGCTTTAGTTTAAAAGTTGCTAAACTATATATATTACATCATGACAGTTACTACCTAGCCTCATGTTTTTTATTTAATTTTGCAGTACCGGGTTTTAGACAATTTTGAGTTGCAATACCTTTTATTTTGCAGTACCTGCTTTAGTTTAAAAGCTGCTAAACTATATATTAATGCATGATAGTTACTACCTAGCCTTTTCTAGAAGATAAACTTGTGTTGTCTTAAAGAAGCAATAATTGCTCTCACTTTAGAAAGTTTTACGCTGAATATCATTGTTGGTGAGCTATGATTATATATATATATATATATATATATATATATAGGAGGACCATAGAAGAATTTAACACCTCTTGGACATTTTCTGCAAGAAATACAGAGAAAACCAGATCGACAACACTATTGATCTTGTTCTTATTTTCCATCTTCTATTGCAAACAGTTATTAATGAGATATTCTCAATGCATGACAATTAAATTTGTACCCTTTACAAACATGCTTCTTAACTTCTTGAGACCCTTATCATTTATGGTTGTTTTTTATTTTACAATCCAGTGGGGTCCCAACTTCTTGTTGTTGTTCTAGTTGTTATTAATAACAACTACAACAAGAAATATGAGAGAGATGGAAAATTATGAGAAATAATTATTTTACATTTGCTGCACACGTTCATATGTTTACAGGAATTAATGTTATGACTAAACCCTTCTTCCACACACATACACAGACACATGTATATATATATATATATATATATAATTGCTTCAATCAATCGATATTAGTTGATTCAAACTGATTCTTGGCAAAATGACTTGTAAACTATATACAAAAATTGGATAGATTGTTTTTGACATTTTAAAAGTAGATTGTACTTTAGATATAGATTTTTTCTCTGCAAATTTGTAACTCATATTAGACTAGTACTTGTTTTCTTTTATGGTTTATATAAGAAGTTAATTTTTGACACTATAGCTGTTTGTATCATTGTAGGCAATTTGAATGGATGTACAATGAATGCCAACACAGAACATTCAAACCATGAATGTGATGAGGTAGAAATTGATACAAACATTGAATGTGATGAAACTATTGAACAACCTACGGTTGGAATGAATTTTTTGTTTGTAGAAGAAGTTTGGTCTTATTATATGAAGTATGGTAAGGAGAAGGGCTTTGGAGTGACTAAAAGGAATTCTAGACAAGATGACGATGGGAATGTCAGATGGATTTGGTTGGCATGTGTGCGAGGAGGCATATCAAAGAGTAAGGCTGCCAATGTTATGAAACCAAGATAGACAGAGAAGATAGGGTGTATGGCTAGGATTAACGCGGTATTGAATGATGAAGGTGGATATACCCTATCTAAAGTGATCTTGGATCACACACACGATTGTAGTCCGAGAAAGGCAAGGCATTTCAGATGCTTTAAGAAGGTTGATGCTCGTGTGGTGAAGAGACTTGAAATAAATGACGAGGCAGGAACAAGATTGTCAAAAAATTTCAAGTCTATGATTGTTGAGGCGGGGGGGTACGAGAATGTGTCATTTGCGGAGAAAGAGTGCCGAAACTACAATGACAAAGGCAGACAACTTCGCCTCGACTTTGGAGGTTCACACTACAAGGAATTTCATCTTTTGCGGGGTGTGAGCTCACCGCAATTCGCCTAATTTCTCGCAGCAAAATTACACACGCTGCGATTTCCACTCACCGCAAATCGGCCGAGAGTAATACGTCTGGTCAGAGCAATTTCGGTGAAAAGTGAAGTTGGCCGTTGTTCCTACAGATTTTGCCGCCAATCTTTCTCGCAGCACAAGTCGATGGACAAATACGGTTTGAAGGGCAATTTCGGCTGGGACATCGTCGGAAATCGTGGTCATTTTTGGCCAATTTGTGGGCACCGCAATTGCAGATTTCGGCGACTTTTGGGGCACCGAAATTACTGAAGATGTTGCTGCCAACATCTCCCGCAGCAACCACGGTCGATCCCAAATTGGTTTGAAGAGCAATTACTGCCAAATTGCTGGGACGCCGCCATTATGGACATACGGAGAGTTTGGGTCACCGCAAAAGGGAACTTCAGATTTTGTCAATCAAAACCCAAAATCTCGTCATTTTCCAATTGCGGTGAATTTGGTTATGCCGGAATTCGTAGTAGTGCATGCGGGAAGGGTGAATACGCAGCAAATGCCATTTGTTCAGCCTTTCAAAATCATGGGTATTTGCGGTGAAATATTTCTTAGTAGTGGCTTCAAACCAACACAAAAACTGGTTGGAGGATTTACGCCAAACTCACTGGTTGGAGGATTTACGCCAAACTCAAGGAAATTACCCTGGTTATAATTTTTATGCTTTTTTCAAATACATTGAAAGGTATTATATATGATTGGAACTGGATCTCAGAAACCAACCCAGGTAATTGTTTCTCAATCTCAACTGTCACGCCCATATGCATTTCTTACAATAAATCTAAAGAATGCAGGCCAGATGATCCGTACAATTTACACATGATTTCCCAATCAACCCATTTTTACAATATGTATCAATTGAACCCTGTAAAAAAAATTTGCCTTATTTCTCAATAGCGAATTGGACAGCCCAGCTTGTACCAATTTCCTGTCATTTTTTGTTTGAAATAATTTGCCTGTATTTTAGGACTTTTTGTTTTAGATGTAATGTAGTAAATTGACATGTTTGGCAAAATAAAACACCATATATTTTACTTGCATTTCCATCTACAATATTGCCATCTAGTTTTCATACAAGCTTGAATAATTAACATCTCATTTACAAGTAGTATAATCATACGTTATAGCAGGCAGAAAGATTAAATGTCATGCAAAATCAAGCTTAAATTCCTAAATACATACTGCCACTAAACACATAAATTCCATGTGCCACTCATTGGTCTTGTCTAAAACATGGCTATACATTTAAACCTGGGAGTGAAGTCAAGCATATAGCATCCTGTAGTCCGACGCATTGGTGCATCAAAAAATTACAATTGAGCTCATATCAACCTGGCCCACAGCTACCTGCATATTACATAGATGAAAATTTTGAGTGTGAAAACAAGTGTAGAGCCTACATGACATCATTCAACATTCTTATTGAACATAAATAATATATCCACCTATACTCCATTACAGAAATACATAGATAAAAGTTGATTTTTACCTAGTAAGCTATATTTTCTCAAGGTGCAGGTTTTAATATCAGAAACATAATTAAACCTTGTCTTACTACTTTTACTTACCATCACAGTATCTTGGAAAAAGAGAATAATATACAAGCATCAAGAAATATAAGAAAATGGAAAATGTGCAATATGAAAGTATTAAACTGCATCTAGTTTTAACTTTTGATATAAGTGCCTTCTAGAGAAGATTGTTTTATTTTTATCAAGTAAATTCATTGAGAGTCAGTGTACTAATTTCTACTGAACTAACAAAAATCCTTTTTAAAATCAGAAAAAAGTGGAAGAACTAGACTCCTATCAAAGCTAAGAAATGCATCCCATAGAAGATATGGGAAAATCATGCATTCTGATCACACCAATTAATTTTCTCCAAATTCCATAGTCAAAACAATTGCATGCATAGTTCACATATATCCATCACCTATACTCCATTACAGAAATGCCTAAAGAGAATTTTCTTTTTACCTAGTAAACTAGCATCTCTCAAGTTGCAGGTCGCCATTATCACAAACATAATGAATTATTAAACTCTCTTAACCACTGCAGACAAGACATGCAGTTGGAAGGGGTTTTAAAGCATTCTTACATAGTGTTAGACAAACCTTTAACAAAATAGAGACAGCACCATTTTGCAACAAATTCACATCATGACTTGCTGTAATGCCATTTTGCAACAAACTTCAAAAACCTGCATCCCTTGACAACTATGTAACAAAATATGTAACTGCCACCAAAAGTGATGAATACTTAACAAAATTTCAAAAAACTCCCAGTTTAGAAACCCATCCAGCTAAAGATCTCCTTGAGTGTCTATATTAGACACTCTTTGAGATGTTAAGTCATTCATCCTTTGGTCATAGGACATTTGCCAAACCAATAATTGTCTTACATCCCTTTTCAGCTCATCCAACTCTGTCTTGTACATCAATGCCTCATGTTTATGCTTCTCATTTTCTTGGGCTAGGTGCTCAAATTGTGCCGACATAGCTGATGGTCTAGTCTTGTGTATAACTGAACCACCAAGTCCTCTTGTATAACCAGACCTGTGTCCTAGCACATCTTTGAATATTATATTTGCAGCCTCATTTGTACGCTCCTCAGACTGTATCTCATCTAATTTCTCACACATCGTATTCTGATGCAAAAATTTATCTTATATGAGTTATAGTTGAAGTAAATTAAGTAAAATGATTATGTATAAAAAATCTCAATTTTCTGAAAATGAGTAAGTTAGAGGCCACGCACATAGTAGGTTTCTGTCATGGGAGTGACAAATGCCCCTTTCTTCTTTGACCAATAAGTTTCTTTATAGAAGTTAACTAAGTTTGATGCGCTTGGACCCTAATTAATACATACATAAATATTACCCACCCCTCTTTCTATTACACACTAGCACTGACCATTCAGCTAATAAAGAAGAAAATCACTAGAATCTTACTATCTCTTGCATTAATCTCAGAAAAGACTTTCTGCCTGCGGTGTGGTTCACATGCTGCTTTTTCCTATTGGCCTTGTTTTGATTTGATCTTTTCTGCAATATAAACAGTGATATAGTTACGTTCATACTCAACACATATCAATTTCTGATAACCTTTTAATGAAACCAACTCAATACCCTGACACGATTGATCAACTCCTCTTTCTCTTCTGCATCTACAACATTCCAACTATTTTGAATCATGTTTGCATGATGTTTGATAATCCATGTTACTCTTGTTGTAAAAAACACCACATTCTCACATGATGGTGCCCTCTCACCATTATTAATTTACAACGGAATCAGACCATGCTTATGAAGCTTCATAAACTCAGTGCACCCAGCTGGACCATGACACCTCCGCATTGTTTGTTTCCCTGCCATTGATAGAATGTATGTCGAATATAAGTGACAATACTTTTCTGCAATATACCAACATGATATTTTGCACAACCACCAAATTTCCAACCACAGAAATTATTGTAGAAAATGCATCTAACAAAAAATGTATAACATCATATGCTTCTTCCATCAAGGCATACAAATACAATTGAGTTTACCATTATGCTTAGGCATTGTATCAGGAGTACCATTGGTAACTTCATTAAACTCAGTACCGAAAACCATGTCTGGGGACTGTGTTGAGTCATCCGATGATGAGCTTTGCTCAACCATTTGTGTCCACCTACTAGGCTGCTCCTGAGGAGTTGGACCACTCCATGTGCAGCCATGACTTGGGCGTATGTGAGTTTGTGTCATTCGGCCATGTCCACCAACTTCTCTTGTTCCTCTCATGGCAAATGGTACTTACAATTGACTGCCAATTTAATCTAGTTGCACTTAATGAAAATTCTAACTGTCATCTGAAAATATTTTAGAGGATAGGGTTAACATCATGAATTTATATCTGAGAAAATATTTATACAAGCAACTACCCAAAATCGATTTTGGCCTAAACTTAAATCATCACCACATTAAACATATGAAGAACTAAGCTGGTAGACATTTTTCATTATCTATTACCATTAAGCCATGCTAGATAACTGCATACCATTTTATCTTAATGGAAACTGGTATACCCTATTTGTTTTGTGGCTGTAGAAGAGAAAATGTACTGAGTGCTGTTGGTTCCATGTAGGTGACCTATAAACTGTTAAATATGCACTTTATTGCACGTCTATTTCCTTACATATTATTCTTATGTTCAGCAAAATCCATCAACTCAGTTTATTAACCCCAGTTTAGCTCTATTTTTGGGGTGAACTAATCTAATTTCACATATTATTAAAGATAGAAATATAGTATTATTACATACCATTTTGTTGAAGTGCCTGTATAGAGGATGCAAAGGTAAATTTTCTGGTAAAACTTTTGGTCCCAACTTTTCTCTTCTCTGTTCTAATATGAACGTAAATTTGCAAAGGAACTAACAGTCCCAAAATTATATATATTGACCGTTTTCCTTCTTTTCTATTTACATTCATTTGCACATGTAGACATGGGTATTTCCATGTGGTGAACAATGACTATAAACAGCCAAGAGAACAGCTTTCTCGCCCCCAACAAAAATGTAACAAGGAGGTGAGAAATCACATACAAGAAAACATATATGTGGGAAAAATTCCTTACTCGGCAGTTACATTCTATGCACTTATTCAAGTATGTGAAAATATTTCAGGTTACCAAACACGAGGATGCACCACAGAGCCACTGAAAGAACTGGAACTGGAGCATGTAGGAAAATACTTACATGGATCTCTTAGTGCTTAAAAGTAAAAGTCCGACTGCTCCACCGAGTGAAAGACTGACTCTGGAGGGAAAATCCAAATTTGTTTGGTTTCTGAGGTCTGTGCATTACACTGACTCCTTTCTACTTTTAAATTATTTTCACAGTACTTAAAAGTTGACAGCCATTTTGCCGCTTAGATATTTCACACTCCCGCGCGCGTTTTAGTTGTAATGCTTATTGTACTCTGCCTTTTTGTACAGTCCGTGGGACCCAATTGAAAAATAAACATGATTTTATTATCAGCATGCCTTTTTGCCACTTACAATACCAAGCAAATGATGCAATTACCAATGAGATTAATATACTACCTGCATTATGTAACATTTGGACATATTGAAAATCCATTTTTTTAATATACTACCTGAACATTACACATGGTCTGATTAATATATTAATCTTAAAAAATATATTAATCATTTGGCTTTCGGTGCAGATGAGGATCAACTTACGCATGGATTTTCGGATGCCTCATCATGCCACTTATCGAATAGTCATTGTTCCCTTTTCGGTGCAGACCAATTTCTAAATGTACTGCAGCTTTATATTTATATTATATCATGACAAGAATAGTTCATGTCAGTAGGGTAAAATGTAATTATATATATATATATATGACATACATAAATATTGTTTATGTCTCTATTGAGAATCTTATGGCTCAAGTATACGAGCACATACATATTTTGTATTTGTCAAAAATTCATACCAATCCACAAATCCATTCCTTGTTCATTGAAAGGAATTCCTATATATACCTCCAACGAACAAAACTAATACAAGCATAGGAAATAACATAGTACTATTCAAATCATACCTAGAGAAAAACTGTTCTTAATAACAAAATGAACATCAATAATAAAGGTTTTTGCCATTCATCTGTCATATATTAATATCAATTAGACACTCAAATCTTCCCCAAAAACCAAATCCTTTCATTATTATATATATATAAAGATAATTGACACATGTTTCATTAAACCACACCCAATGGAAAAGCATTTTGACTTTTATCTAGAGAATATCCAACAATAGCCTACATTGAATATTTGATTGATCCAGACCAAAAAAACAACATTAATGCTAATTGAATAAGCATTAGTAAGCAAATAGCTAATTTCATTTTATAATATTAATGTTATTATACAATATAATTAGGAAATTATATTCATTGTGTAAAGTATAATCATAAACAAAAAAAAAAAACCTCTTATTGAGAATCTAGTCATGTACTTAGTATAGGGCCGTCGGAGTCGGAGTTGTCGTTTCTAACCTCCGACTCCGAGTCGGAGTTGTTGTTTCCAACCTCTGAGCCAAATTGTCCCTCCGACTCTAACTCCGATCTGAGGTTGGAGCTCCGACCTCCGATAGGAACTCTGACTTCCGAGCGGAACTCCGAACGGCGCTCGAGCGGAACCCATATAGATAGGTTCACTCGAAGTGCGCTCGACGTGGCGCTCCAGCGGAATCCATACAGAAAGGTTCACTCGTATTGCGCTCGACTTAGCGCTTGAGCAGAACCCATACAGAGAGGTTCACTCGGAGTGAACTCGACGTGATGCTCGAGCAGAACTCTTCCAAAGAGGTTCGCTCGACATGCGCTCGAGCGGAACCCATGCAGAGAGGTTCGCTCGAAGTGCGATCGACTTGGCGCTCGAGCAGAACTCTTCCAGAGAGTTTCGCTCGACTTGCACTCGACATCTCGCTCGAGCCAATGTTCAAAACGACGTCGTTTTACAGTTGAATTTTTGTTTTTTAAAAAAAATTAGAATCGGAGTCAGAGCTCCGACTCCGACTATCTATTCGGAGCTATTCTGAATTCTGACTTTGAACTCAGTATAAACCTCATCAAAACGGAGCAGCCATAAGATTCTCAATATATATATAGACATAAACAAAGTGTTCAATTTGCTATACAAGATGGCTAGTGACTTATGGCAATAGATGCCTTTGACCAACGCCTGCAATAGATTGTTCATTTTATGACAATTTCCCCAAAAATGCTGTATTCATTTTTTGCCATGACAGTCCATGTGTAATTACACATGATTTTTTGTCCTGTACTTTTAAATTTAATAATTAATATCTAATTTGATCATATATGCCATTCATCTCATCTGAAGTAAATGACCAAGTACATATATATAGTTGAAGGAAAGACTGTATTACAGGAATTTAGTTCCAGATATATATTCGTACTTATAAAAAAAAAAAAAAGTTACAGATATTCAAAGTCAAATATTGTTGAAAAAGGTTAGCATTGAAAAGTCCTTTTCCACACATCTGCAATTACAATAAATATCAGTCGTCAGCACTACTGGAATGCAGTTCTTCTCGACCAATTTCTCCAATATAATTCAAGGAACCTCGATGCACTGCAGAAAAATAAAGATGCAACAACTCAGTAAATAAATAAAAGAAATATGAAATAAATAGAAGCAGCACAAAATCAAATATTCCCACTAAATTATGTATAGCACATTCCAGAGGACCAAGGCCAAAGTAGATGCAAGCAAAGGAAACTATATATGTTCTTCAAAATATCTAACCTATCATATGCAAAGAATCAATTGTTTCCCTGCAAGTCGAACATGGCTTATTGTGATTTATCCTTCATCCCCACACCAAGCATGATTTACAGTACCATACATCGACATGCTTAATGAGGATTCCAACAAAAAATTAATTGTGGAAAGGGGTGTTAGGGTGTTTGCATATAAAAAATCTCATCCACTGCAGGTGGTCCTCTCTAGTTAATAACATCATGTTAATCGACCATTCATCTGTATTGTAACTGGAGAGCCATAATTAGGTGGCATCAAGGTTCGAAACATATATATTACTTACTTGTTTTCCACCGTTCAAACATGCAATGCATGAGATTTCAACAATCAAGTACCTCTATGGACATATTAATTGAACATGTTTTTTTTTAAAAAAAAAAACTAAAGGTCATTTAAAAAAGTATTTTAGATAACTAAATTTCTTTGAGGCTAGCTGTTAGAGTTTCGGCAGTTATGGGTGAAAAGAGGAAGAAATCCTAACTCAAAGTGGAATCTGTCGTGCAAAGTGAAGTGTTGAAACTGAAATGTTAAAACATAAGTGATTAAAGTGCAAACTGAAGTATTCTGAAGTGGATCAATATGGTGCGTTAAGTGAAGTAATTAAAGATGCTGAAAATGGTGCGTTGAAAGAGGAGGATACAGTGCGTTGCAGTGAAGTGCTGAGGAATAAACAAGAAAGGGTGATACGCTGCCCTGTTTCTTCCAAGTCATGAAGGCCAGCGTTGCGCTGCGTTTTGGCATCTTCTTTTTTATTTAGACCCTTCTACACCTATTACCTGTCCTGCAGGAAAGTGTTTCTGAGGTCGCCTTTACCAACCCTTAGTCTGTTAGCGAATGTCAAAGAGGAATAAGTCAAAAGAGTCCGTCTAGGTACAATCCTAAATTGGAGACTCCGCATGTACTCTAACATAATTTAGTCATTTCCTATCTTGATGTTTGATCGAAATGCCCCTATCCTTGATTTAATCTGAAATCTAGTTTTTCTAGAGCAAGATTCTCTCTCGAAATTACATTTTCTCTTCAATCTATTTAACTTTAGCTTCTGGCCAGAAACTGGTAACCATGGTTATATAATACAAGGTGCAAATTTCTTGTACTTATCACCATTTTTTGGGTGTTTCTATGAAACTGGTAACTTGGTTTCAGGAAATGAAATATATGTTTCCTATCTTGCTACCAAGTATGCATACCATTGTACTTATTAAAAAAAAAAAAAAGTATGCATGCCATTGTACTGATTATGAAGCTTGTGACTATTTTCTACCTATTTGTACTAATTATTACATCTTCTCTGCTTTACACACAAATACACTTGTTCCAGTAACTGGTAATCTGTTGGGGAGCTAACATTAGTTATTATTAAAGGCATCCAACATAATAATAGAAATCCATATTGGGTTGATCAACCCCATATGCCACCAAAATCATACAATAGCCCACATACATAAACTTTCATATGTATATCCCGCAACAACATCAGCCAAACCTCCAAAAAAATTTCCAATACTTATAAATCAGCATCTAGAAATTGTTCAAAACAAACCCTTCAGCAAAATAAAAGTTTGTAATGTGGATAACTTTTACAATTTTACCTATTAGTTGCAAAAGAACAGAAAACCTAGCTAAATAAAAATACCCAAAATTTGAGAGAGATAGACACGGATTGAGGGAGAGAATTGTACCACCCGGATTGAAAGGAGAGGAGATAGCTTGCTTCAAATAGCCACCGCATGGAGGAAGTGGTGTGCGACGGTGGGGCAGCTCTGATTGCGGAGGAAGAGAGAGGGAAAGAGAGAGAAGACGGCCAAAGATAAAGAGAGAGACAGAGATGACTTACCGGGCAGGCATGGAACGACGGCGTGCAGGAGGTGGACGGTGATTGGTGTCGTCGAGGTCGAGGGTCGCCGAGAAGACATGAAAAAGATCAGAAATTTCTTATCGTTTGCGAAGAGAGTTTTTTCTCAAAGGAAAAACAGAGTTTTGCGGAGAGAGTCGAGGGCATTCGCTTTAGATTTTAGATGTTATCGTTTAATGCGGCGAGGAAAATGTCGCTGCAACAGGTCGATAAGTGTATTTCAATTCCTGTTGCCGAAAACATAAGTTGCAACGAGTCCAATTCACCGTAATTAGTATATTTAACCGCGAATATATGACCCGCCACAACAAAAATCCTGCTACAGTAATACAGGGTCTGTTGCGTTAAATATTCGTCCGCAGCAACAAAAACTGGCAGCAACAACCGATTTTTCTTGTAGTGTCAACAGCTCTATGTAAATATTTCCAAGATATGCAAAAAAGAAATCCAGATTTTTTTTATAAGATAGATGTTGATGAAGACATGTGGTTAAATAATGTGATTTGGGCAGATGCCCGCAGTAGAGCTGCGTATGAATCATTTGGGATGTCATTGTCTTTGACACAACATATCTAACTAATGTGTATAAGATGCCTTTTGCACCTTTTGTGGGTGTGAACCATCATGGACAATCAATTTTATTAGGGTGTGGATTGATATCAAATGAGGACGCTAATACATTCGAGTGGTTGTTTGAGTCATGGTTGAAGTGTATGAATGACCAACCACCAAATGCAATCATCACAGACCAAGATAAGGCCATGAAAATTTCAATTTCAAGAGTATTTCCAACGTCTAGGCATCGCTTCTGCTTGTGGCATATAATGAAAAAGCTTCCTGAGAAGTTTGGATCACATTCTCAATATGAGGAAATCAAGAGTACTCTGCATAGGTGCATTTATGATTCTTTCAGTGAGCTTGAATTCGAATCATAGTGGCGCGATATGCTCGATACCTATGATCTGCATGAGAATGCATGGCTGCTATCACTATATAGTGATCGTCGTTTTTGGGTGCCGACATAAGTTAAAGACACATTTTGGGCAGGTAAGTCAACTACACAGCGAAGTGAAGGCATGAACGCATTTTTTGATAACTACGTTAACTCTAAAACAACTTTGAAACAATTTGTTGAGCAGTACAATTCAGCCCTTAAGAGGAAGGTATAGAATGAAGCACTTGCTGATTTTAATTCATTTAACACGGAGATTTCGTGCATCACTCGCTATCCTTTTGAGAAGCAATTTCAAAAATTGTATACAATTGCTAAATTCAAAGAAGTACAAGAGGAATTGCGAGGATTTCTATACTTGACTACTTCATTATTGGGATGTGAGGGTGGTAGAAGTACATTCGTAGTTGCTGATGAGATTCAAGTTGGTGATGACTTGTTAAAGCGTGCAACCTTCACTGTCAAAATTGATGAAGATCCCCTTGATGTTAAATGCAGTTGTGAGTTGTTTGAGTTTAGGGGCATATTATGTAGGCACGCTCTTCGTATCTTGAATCAGCTAGGCAAACATATAGTACCATCAAAATACATCTTAGATTGGTGGAGGAAGGATGTAAAGTGAAAATACACTTTCGTGAAAAGTAGTTACGACACTAGTAGCATCGATGATGCCCGAAGGTATGATAGAATCCAGAATTGCTTCTATGAACTGTGTTCCAATGCGTCAAAGTCTAAGAGCAGTTGTGTGAAATTGATTAATCATATAGAATAGTTGAAGGCACAGTACCCGGGTATCGTTGATCCAACTACTTCCATGGGGGGCACGACAGTTGATCCAGATACTTCCATAGGGGGCATGATAGTTGATCCGGCTATGTCCATGGGAGGCACGACAGGTATAGTTCTTAGTCCGTTGGTAGTTCGGAGTAAGGGAAGACCACCGTCAAAGAGAAAAGTGCACCCTGTTGAGAAGAGTCTTAAAAAATCTAGTACGAGAAGACGATTACACCACGACGAAGCTGAGGTTCATTTTTTGTTTTATGGTGTATATTAAATATTATATTTCTTATAATGATAAATTATTATCTTCATTCCAATAAACAGCGGAATAGTCACGCTCCAGATGAATGCACTGTCACTGGCACACAGCATGAGGCTCCTCAAACCCAAGTACTTTTTTTTCTTTTCACAATTTTAGATATAGATTTGTAATGAATATAAGCAAGTCAAAAACAATGTACTTTTGATATAGGATCAACAAAGTCAAGTTTGGATACATGCGCCTAATTTTTTTTGCTACCCCTTCGACTGCTACGAATTATTCTAGCATTGGCTGGACTGCTCATCCCTCACAGGTAATTGAAAGAACATTATGATGTAGAAATTGTTAACACGGTTAAATTAATAATTTTTTTCCACTCACAGTATATGCCTCATCAGGTATATCCGCCGGATTTTCTTGGTATTGGACATACTATTCCTCCCTCACAGGTAATTCAAACTACATTATGATGAACACATTTTTAACATGGTTCATTTAACAATTTGATGCTATGACCAGTACACGCCTCATCAAATATACACTACCGATTTTTTGGCATTGGACAAACAGCTCCTCCCTCACCGGTAATTCACACTACGGATTATATTATTTTAGTATTATTTTTTTAAAAGTGTATTGCAACATTTTTTGCAATTTGATGGTCAAGTATACACTTGTGACTTTTTGTGACTCTAGGCGCAATGGAAAGGATTGCATGTCTTGGACCAGGATAATAATGCGAGAAATTAATCATACATGATACAGATGTGGTGATTGGAAGACGCTATGCTTCTGGAAGATACCATACAGCTTTTGTATATTTTGTTATGTTACAGCAGATTTTCAGTTCCTCTATATTTTGTATATTTTGGAATGGACCAATGGTATATTTTATATATTTTGGGAGGGAGCAATGGTATATTTTGTATATTTTGGGAGGGAGCAATGATATATTTGCTCATATATTTTGTAATGAAGGTACAGTTTTCTGGTTGATTAATGAAGGGAGGGACAACATGGTCTAATTCTGGTTGATTAATGCGCCGTTGCTGATTTTGGTTTTTTTTTTATTAATTTTGAAATGAGATACCATTTTCAGGAAAAAAAAATTAGAAGTGCAAAATTTGTCCAATAAGGAACCAACCAAGCAGATAACCATTTATACATATAAAAAAAATACATCCTTCGCTTTGTACCATCCAAAAAGCATGCCTAAACAAAGTACCCACGACATTGAAATTGCTACAACTACACAAAACCTCTCAAACTTTCAATTGCGCCTTTCATTCTCTATTTCTAGTCGATGTCAAGTTGTTTGGATATCCATTGCAAGTTGTATCTTTTGAATTTTAGTTTTTAAACGACTGATTCTCTTCTCACTGTATGGTGGTATCTCCGGGTCATAACAACAAAAAAATCCGCAAGAATGTCCAGCCTGCAAAATCAACCAACACATATTACCTTACAAGTGTATTCACCCAATTGATTTTCCAAAAATAGCTAAAAGATGCAAGTAAAATAGATTTCCTCTCACAAAGATTTAAAAATAACTTCAAATAATTAAATAAAATACCTCAAAGTTTTGGCAACTGAAAAATCGGCGACCCTCATTATCCTCCGTATGCACGGTTCGCCGACATGCTTTAATACCACAAAAGCATATTGGGTATTCATTCTGACAAGAGTTTCTTGAGCGTGACATATTGCTAGTGCTACTACGTGCTTCAGACATTGTGTCAATATTAACAGCCTCTATTTCTAGACTACAAAATGATTGATTAGTGGCCTCATATAAATTATATATAGGAACATCTGCTAAATTTAAGAACCAACCAAGTAGTAAACATATGGGTATTGATTTAACAGTGGAAGTAAATAGGGAACATATATTGAAACCAACCATCTGCTCTTACCAAACTTGCTCTTACCATTTGACCCTTTTTCAAAGACACTCTCATAGAAGAAGAGTCCAAGATTGCAACTACATATTACTTTTCGTTTTCAATAATTAAATAAATCTATCAGCCATTTCTTTTTGTTTTGCTGGGCAAACAAAAATAAGATTGGAATATTTTACCCGCTTCACATTAGTGTAGGCCACCCATGTCTCCCCTCACAACAACTTAAAATTACCTTCAAATTTGTCCAAAATCAGGGGTAGTCACAAAAACCTCTCAAACATTAGACATATCAGCCTCCCATCTCCAAACTCTGGTTGTCCTTCCCTTCTAGATTGCCTTCTGCTCTCTTCAACCTCTACCTTTTTCTCTTATTTGTGTTCCAAAGCTTTCATATAAAATAATACAAGAATCCAAACCCATTCCATGTATATTCCAAAAACCAACTAAGAATTTCCAAAAGCCAATTCAACCATCTCTTCCACTCTCATTGTAAAATATAGAAAAACAGAGAAACTATAGAAGGAGAACACAATCAGTACTTCTCATTATTCATCAAGTTAATTAAAATGCTATACAATCAATTTGTTTATATAGATACAATGACTATTTACAACTTGCCATCAAGACCACTAATACTCATAGTTGGATAACTAACTTCCCTACCAATTTCATGAACATAAGCCTTTTGTTTATGTTTGGCTTCCAATGCTTTTAACTCCAGACCTTCTATATAGTTTTATAAACTCCAACACTCATAGACATTGAACCACGCTTTTCTTTTTACATGTTAAAGCATATGGAGTTTATTTTATTTTTTTGACAGTGCTGAAAACCCAATCGACAATTAACCAATTTAACCAAATTATACTAGGCAAATTGCTAACAATTAAACAAAGTTAGCCAAATTATGCAGAGCATATGCTAACAATATTACAACCAAATATTGGAAGAGCAACTAAAAACTAAATTTACAACCAATATTGTAAAGCATTTCAAATATTGGTTACAAATATTAGAATGGTTGTTTATTGTTAGCAGAAATAAAATGTCCTTACCAACCCAGAACGTGAAAATGGTGAGTCGACGAAAGCTTCAAGGGGAGGCGACGGAATGGCTTCGACGGAATGGTGGGTTTCTCGAACTGGGATGGAGGCTCTTTGGTCGTCGACTGCTTGGAGGCTTGAAGACGAAATGGCTTGAAGAGGAATAGTGGTTTTCTCAGAAGGTTGAAGACAAAATGGGTTTATGGGTTTCTCGGGATGGGTTTGTCGGAAGGTTGAAGATGAAATGGCTTGAAGAAGAAATGGGTTTCTAGGTTTCTCGGGATGGGTTTCTCGGAAGGTTGAAATCGAAATGGCTTGAAGATGAAATGGGTTTCTCGGAAGGGAAGAGGAAATGGTGCGGGAAGGTTTAAAACTGCAATACCTTTTGCAGATGAAATGGGTTTCTCGGAAGGGAAGAGGAAATGGTACGGGAAGGTTGAAATCGAAATGGCTTGAAGATGAAGATGAAATGGGTTTCTCGGAAGGGAAGAGGAAATGGTGCGGGATGGGTTCGATCTAGGTGCGGGATGGGTTGAAGATGAAAGGAATGCCACGGTTCGTTTGGAGTCTTTGGACTGAAGACGAGAGAAGGTTGAAGATGTTCCAAATCGTTTGGACTGAAGACGAAGAAAGGTTGAAGATGGAACGAGAATTTTTAATTGTTAAATACTTACAACATGGCATTCCACGTCAAGAGGGAAGATGGAACGGGAAGGGAGAGCGGGGCTTATAGCATTTTCCAAATACAAAAGGTCAACTGGCTACGAAGTCTAATGTTCGATCTCGCAAGAATTCGGGGCCCATGCCCATGCAAGCTGTTGGAGTCATGAGCCATAAATGGAAACGAGTTGTTGAAGTGGGGGCCCACGCCAAGCACGACTCCTTAGATATTACTTCCTCTCAGGTTTCTTCTTCCCAAACCCGTAAAAGAAAAGTGGTAGTCTCTGTGTTGCAAGGTGAGGAAGTGAACCAGATTACCAGTGGCGATGATGGGGTGGAGGCGACAGATGCAGGTCATCGAAAATTATAGAAGAGATTGGTAGCGGCTGGGGCATTGCCATGCCGAGGATTATGAAAACCTTATCCTGGAATGCCCGTGGGCTTGGGAACCCACTTGGCATTCATACGCTTCGAAATCTGGTGTCGAAGCAAGCGCCCGAGATTCTTTTCCTTCTGGAAACGAGGCTATCAGCGAAGGAAATGGATCGTTGTTAGTATATTCTTGGCTTCTCTAATTGTTTTTCAGTGGATTGTGTGGGTAGTGGGTCAGGGTAATCATGTGGATGTGGTTGAATTCTGTCAATTTAACTATACAGAGTTTTTCTAGTAATCATGTGGATGTTGTAGTTAGGGATGTTGATCCTGATAAGAATTGGTTTTATTTGACAGGTGTTTATGGTAATCCTGAGGTTTCCAGGAGGTCTTAGACTTGGAATTTACTGAGAGGATTGTATTATGGTCGATCGGGTCCCTGGTTACTAATGGGGGATTTTAACGAATTCCTGTGCCGAAGGGTGAAAAAAGGGGGTCGACCCCATCCTGAAGGGCAGATGGGGAGTGTTTAGAAGGGTTATGCAAGATTGTGAGTTGTGGGACTTGGGGTTCATGGGGTCTATGTTTACATGGTGTAATTTACGGGATGGTCAAGCTTGTGTAAAGGAAAGACTGGACAGATTTCTTGCTAATGTAAATTGGTGTGCTTTATTCCCTCAAGCCAATGTTACACGTGGTTCTATTTCTTACTCTGACCATAGTCCTATATGGTTGGAGCTGGAAGGAAGTGAGGAGAGGAGGCACAGGAGGGAGAAGTTATTTCGTTTCGAAGCTGTGGGTGGGTGAAGAGGGTTGTCAGGGTATTATTAACAAGGTGTGGGAGAGGGAGGGGTATGCTATGGCCAATGTTATGAAACATATTTCTGATTGTGGGTAGGAATCGAGGTATTGGAATGAGACTCAGTTTGGTATGGTGCAGTCTGAATTGAATAAGGCTCAACAAGATTTACAAAAGTTACAAGAATTGGGTTTTGGTTTTGAAGAGGATGGTCAACTATAGAATGCAAGGCAGAGAGTGCAGAACTGGTTGGAGATAGATGAGCTAATGTGGAGGCAGACATCTAAGGCTCTCTGGCTGAAGGAAGGTGGTTGAAATTCCAGATTCTTTCACGCTAAGGCCTCTCACCGAAGGAAAAGGAATTTTATCCTTAAGTTGAAAACTGAAAATGGGGAATGGGTGCAAGGAGAAAGGAGAGACAGGCTGATCTTGGACTATTTTACAGATTTATTTACGTCATCATCCCAGAGGGGTCAAATGGATTTCTTGAATAGTCTCCATGGAAGGGTCTCACCTACAATGAATGAGGCTTTGACTGGCAGAGAGGGCACTAAGAGAGATGCATCCTTTAAAGGCTCCTGGCCTGATGGGATGGGTCCTCTATTCTACCAGAAATACTGGTCAGTAGTGGGTGGAAAGGTAAAATCAGCAGTTTTGTCAGTTTTGAACACGAGTGAGTTTCCTTAAAGCTTGAACCATATTTTCATTACTTTAGTTCCAAAGAAGTCTTGTCCTGTTAAAGTTATTGAGTTTAGCCCTGTGAGTCTGTGCAATGTGATGTATAATTTAATTTCTAAGATCCTTGCCAATAGGTTGAAAAGCATGCTACCTAATGTTATTTCAGACTCAAAAGCTAGTTTTGTGCCTGGCCGTATGATTACTGACAATGTTTTGATAGCATATGAACTTATCCAGTATTTGAAGCAAAGAAAGGTTGGTAAGAAGGTAGATATGTCTATTAAGTTAGATATGAGTAAAGCATATGACCGCATTGAATGGGGTTTCCTAGAAGCTGTTATGAGGTCTATGGGCTTTGGGGACAAAATTATTGCCATGATTATGTTTTGTGTAAAAACAGTATCTTATTCTGTGTTGATTAATGTTGAGCCTAAGGGTCATATTGTTCCAACAAGAGGGTTGCGACAAGGGGATCCACTATCCCCTTACTTTTTCCTTCTTTGTACTAAGGGACTCATCTCTTTATTGAAAAGGACTGGGGAGGAGAAGAAACTTAGTGGGATCCGAGTATGTAGAGGGGCTCCGGTGATTTATAAGCTCTTTTTTGCAAATGATAGTGTGGTTTTTTGTCAAGCTAATATCCAAGAGAATTTGCATTTATAATATGTGTTGAAGCTGTATGAGTTGGCATCTGGTCAGAATATCAACATGGAGACGACCTCTATGATTTTTAGTCAGAATGTGAATGAGCAAACTCAAAGACAGATTTTGAATATGTGGAACATTCAATCTTAAAACAATTATGAGAAGTATCTAGGATTACAACCGATTATTGGTAGATCCAAGAAAAGGGCTTTTTAAGAAATTAAGCATCGTGTTTGGAAGAAATTGCAAAGCAGGAAGGAGAAGTTACTATCACAGGGAGGGAATGAAGTATTGATCAAAGCTGTAATATACGGGTCCAAATTTAAGGCTTTTATTAGTATTATATATATTTTTTTAATTTTAATTTTATTTATTTTACTTTTATTATCATCTTAGGAAAATACGCTAACAGATAGATTAAATTAGTGATTCCTTCCTATCAAAACCTTCATATACTTTATCCATTAAGTTCCCATATTAGATTCGGTTTCCAATTTGAAACCAACTCCAACTCAAACTCTTCAAATCCTCTCAGAATCTGTATCCTCGTAGGAATAGGTTCCTAAAGTCTAGGCAACATCAAATTTCAGCCAATCTCCTGAAGGTTTCCCTCTCATCGCCTATAAGAAACCCACAAAGCCTCTATTTTAAACACATTGAAATACCTAGAGAAACAACAATTTCGCATAAGCCTTATTTCTGCCCAGCCACTGCCGACCACCCTAGGACGTCGGAGCACCACCCACGGCGCCAAAAAATGCCGGCCAACCCAACCCTGTTGAACCCACTCCTTTCCGGTAAGTCCCCGATGGGATTTCTCTCTCCCCGTGATTTTCACTATCTCAGCCTAACTCTCTCTCTCTCTCTCTCTCTCTCTCTTGCATCGCACCACTGCCCAGAGGACCCAATCGCGTCGCCGGTCACTTCCAACCACCCCAGAGCCGTCGTCGCCTCAACCTCCTCTCGGTGAGCATTGCACAACCACTTCCTTTGTTTTAGTTCAGCCCCTCTGTACATGATGAGAGCCTTTTTCCCCGTAAGCCTATATCTTCCCTTATAACTAGTTTTTCCATAATAACCATTCCCTTTAGGATGATTTCCCAAAATACCCTTAAAAACCCTTGTTCATAGGCCTACGTAAATCCTATTGAAGAGACTTTCTTTTTAACTACAGTGTAGCCTACAGTGCCTATGGGAGATTTCATGTTTTAAATCTGTGCATTACGTGGGCTGATTTCCTATATGGGCTGGGTGAGTTCAATTAAACATGTGATTTTAAATTGAATTTGCCTTTAAGTGTGGGCTGTGTTGTAAGAATTATTGCTCTAAGGGTTCACATTTCTGTTAATCAGGGGGAAGTTTACAAACCATTTCACAGCAGTAAGTCTAGAGGGATTTTAAAGCATAATTTTAAAGTATCTTTTTAAACCATCTTTTTTTTAAACTATTTTTGAGTCCATTATTTAGTTAATATTCCAATCGACTTTTAACTAAGATTTTTATAAAATTATTAAGTTATATGTTAAATAGAAGTTAAGGAATATGTTACGAGTTTGAATAATATTATTATATATGATTCCAAGTATTTAGAATGCTATGACACATCTTTCTAGAAAGTTTAGTGACGATTAGCACCTCGTGTAGGTAACGCGCTACAAGTTGGAAATCAAGAGGCAGTGCTAAGAGGTAAATAGTATGATCATATAAATGCATGCGTACTATGAATATTATGGTTATGTATGAAAATATGATGTGCTTATGATGTTTATCTACGCTGCGCTAAGAGACAAGTCAAGGTTAGATTCCTTTCACGATCTTGATGAAATATGAGATTATGCTTGAATGAATGAAATTGTTTGATTGATCAAATGTTACTAAAATCAAATGCAAGCCATGAGATGTTCATGTAGTAATTCAAGTCAAGTATGCCATGTAATAGAATAGCTAGATTATGCAAGCCATGTTCATGTAATACTTAGATTATGCATGCCATGTCCATGTAATATTTAGATTATGTATGCCATGTCCATGTAGTACTTAGATCATGTACGCTATGGAATGTAGTACTTAGATCATGTATGCCATGGAATATCATAAAACGTTCAGAGCATGTTATGTCATGTCATGTTATGTTATGCCATGTATAAGAAAGTGCCATGTTATGCTGTGCCATGTTATGCTATGCCATGCTATACCATGTACAAGAATATGCCATGCTATGCTATGACACGTACAAGAATATGCCATGCTATGCTATGACACGTACAAGAATATGCCATGCTATGTTATGCCATGTACAAGAATATGACATATTATGCCATGTTATGCTATGCCATGTACAATAATATGTCATGTTAGAAATATTCATGAAACCTAATAAATTCTCATGCATTAAGAAATATAAGAAATGTTACGGTGCCACGGACTCAAGCGTGGTTAACCACAAGTTCAGTGAAACACGGACCCAAGCGTGTTTCACTCTATGTTATACGAGTTAAGTAAAATACGGACCCAAGCGTGTTTCACTCCATGTTGTGCAAGTTAAGGGAAACACGGACCGAAGCGTGTTTCACTTCATGTTATTCAAGTTAAGTGAAACACGGACTCAAGCGTGTTTCACTCCATGTTAAGACAAGATAAACAAGATATTATGCATTCACATTACATGTTTGCCATGATTATATATGCTTCTGCTCATGTGAATGATGAATACGTATGGTATAAAAATCTGTGACAATATATGTATGTAAAGTTTTTAGAAGGTTATGTTATGTGTATGATTGTGAATCTGTGATGCTGTATGTATGTTGTGAAGAGTCTTCAGAGAATTAAGTCCATGCTAGGCCAATTTATATTTTACAGTATGATGTACTACTTACTGAGTATTCGACTCATTTTTTTGTTTGTCTCTCTGTTTTCTTCTATGTTTAATTCTCATAGATGGAGATTATGATGACGCAGAGCTGGATGGCCAGGATTAGATTTAGTACAAAGAATTAGGAAGGAATAAGTGATATTCACACAAACATTAGATCTCTTTATGTCATTCATAGGATTAGTTTATGTTCTTTTATTTTACGTTCAGTTTTCGAGACAATTATGTTCAATTTAGTTTTAACATTTTAATGTTTTTTTTTTTTTTAATAAATGAGGTATTTCAGGATATGAATCTCTCTATCGGACATTATGTTATGAATGTTAGTAATATCCGGGAACGGGGTGTTACAAAAGTAGTGGCTATAGCAATACCTACTTACTCTATGACCTGCTTTCTCTTAGCTAATGGACTATGTTCTGAGTTAGAAGTAATGATGGCAAGGTTTTGGGGGGGTCAATGAAAGAATGAGAAGAAAATTCATTGGGTAAGTTGGAAAAAAATGTGAGCCTAAAGTTTCTGGACGTATGGGTTTTAAGGATTTGCGAGACTTTAATTTGGCTCTTTTGGCCAAACAAGGGTGGCGGATCTTGAATGGTGAATGTACTCTTCTCCATAAGATCTTTAAAGCTCGGTATTTCTCAAATACCAGTGTTTTTGGATCAACGTTGGGTTGTAATCCTTTTTAGACATGGCGAGGTATATGAGAAGCAACGTCTATTCTATTGAAAGGTAGTTGGAGAATTGGTGATGGTAGAGATGTGAAGATATGGAAAGACTAGTGGATTCTAGGGGTTGATTATGTTTTGTTAGCTTCTCCAAATGTTGTTTGGAATAAAGATGAAAATGGGACTATGGATCAGTTATTGGATAGGGAAGCAAGATGGTGGAATGTAGTGAATGTGAGATCTCTCTTGAATCCAGATATTGCTGAGGAAGTGCTAAAGACACGTGTGTCCAGGGGATCCACCAGATAAACTCATTCGGGGGTAGGATAAAAAGGGCATGTTCACTGTCAAATCTGCTTATAGGTGGTTGCAGGCAAATAAAAGACAATCTGAAGAGTCTTTTGAGGCTCAATTGCACAGGAATTTGTGGAAAGCCATTTGGAGTTTGAAGATGCAACATAGAGTCAAGATATTCTCTTGGTGTGCTTGTTTAGAGTGCTTACCTACTCAGGCTAATTTACAGAAGCAGTCGATTGATATTAGAGGGGGTTGCTGCGTGTGTGTTTTTGATACTGAAACTTTGACTCATGTTTTACTGCACTCTCCAAGTATTGTAGGGTTATGGACAACTTATCTACCTGTGATTGCTAATGTTGATTGCAATCAATTCGTTTTTAATGTTGCGGTGCAGGTGAGAACTTTGGAAGGATTGGAGGCTGTGGCAATAGTTTTTACCATAGCATCGAGTTTGTGGTATAGGAGGAATAAAAAATTGCATGAAAATGAGCTCCTTGATCCTTGATAGGGAATAGAACATGTGTTGATAATGCATAAAATGTTTGTGGAAGTGAAGACACAACATGGTTCAAATCTGAGAATATTTTGTGGATGGAAGTTACCACCAATGGTGTAACCCCCGCTCCTTTCTTCTGACGTAAGCTTCTCTTTTCTTTCGTCAGGTTCCTCCTTTCTGACGTAAGCAAATTCCGATGACGGAACTATGCAACAGTCTATCATTCTTTCTGGCGACTGCGAGCATCGTCATGTGTGCCGAACCATGACGACGTATCTTTCGAGATATTAGGTGACTTCTAAGGCAAGCCCAGTGTTTTAAATGTACTGGAAATATTTATTTGAGGTGTTTCCATTATCGTTGAGTTAAACTTGTTTTTAAATGAGACAATTATAATATTTTGAAGAGCTCTAAAATATTATAATTGTCGGAGATCATTTTAATATTAATTATTAAAATGATTCCAGTTATTTGAAATATTATGGGATTTAAATTATGTTGAATGCTTTAATTAAATTAAATGGTTTCATCCTTTTAAATATATTAAATAAGAATTCATCATTTTATTAATGATAAATAAATATTACTTTACAAACTAAAATTAGTTTAAAATAATATTTACCTTAATTTCTCTAAGTGCTTTTAATTAAATTAACGTTTATGCATTTTCAAATCAGTATTTTAATATCTCAACGTTAGATCATTTTGAGGACCCCCAAGACGAAGGGACTGGATTAAATACCCAGACCCCTCTCTCTTTCCTCTCACTTTTCCCTCAGCTCTCTCTCTCTCCTCCCTCTCCCTAGCGTACGCAGTACGCAACCTTTCTCTAGCCGAACTGCTCCATGCCTCAGTCGGAAGCCGCCGTGCATCAGCAGCTCTCACCGCCGGCACTGTCTCACTCCTCTCCCTCCGGCGAACCTCCATGTGGCCGTCCCTCCCTCTCACGCTCTCTTTTCCTCTCCTTTGGAAGTGCAATGCCCGAATGGGCATGATGCCCATTTCATCGCCGTGCGCCGTCCTCCGGCGTCACCACCTCCACGGCAGCTTTTTGCCACCGGTCATCACTCTCCAGTGAACTTAGCTCCTCCCATGCCGCCACCTTCCTTGTAGCACGCATGCACAAGAGACCCACGCACGGCTTCACCGTGCTCGACCTCTAGCGCCGCCGTGCGCGACTTCCACAACCACTAGGCACCACCGTGAGCCACCATAGCTCATCCCCTTCCTCCTCCATGTGACCCACGACCCATAGCCTCTCCTCCACGTAGGAGCTTCCCTCTCCCTCACACACATGGGTTTTACATCGTGCACTGCCACCCATGGCGTGTAACCGCCACCTTCAGTCTCCTCAGGCCACCACCAAGCCAACCCAACCACCCACGGCCCCGATCTGTCACCCATGCATGCACACTCTCTCTCACTCTCCCACGGCTTCTCCTCCATTGTGCGGCAAGATCCGCTACCGTGAGCCACCGTGGCGCCACCTCGAGATCCACCGCACCTCCCTTAGCCGAGCCCTAGGGTCAAACCACCACTTTATGTGGTGGGTAATCACTGCATGTGATGGACAGTCACTACGCGTGACTGACCGCCACTGTACACGGCTAGAGCAGCCATGTTATACCCCTCACCACCATCACGAGGCCTTCATGAGCCCTTCCAAGACCACACTTAGCTATCCAAACGCCCAAATAATCAACGTACGTGAATTAGCCGCCACGTATGACCCTTTCGGCATCATTGGCTGTGACGATCAGCGAGTAACGCATAGGTTATCCCGTTGATGGTATAGCCCTCTATCTCTCGTTATTTACGTTAGATATTGATTAGTTGACTAGGTTATGGACTGTGCTGTTAGTATTAGAGGAATGACTGTGTAGTATGGAGATGTGCTGTGTAGCGAAGTGATGGGAATTTTATGATGTGTTGTGTTGTGAAGTGTTGGGCATATTGTGTAGTGCGCTGTGAAGTGTTGGGCATATTGCGTAGTGCACTGTGAAGTGTTGAGCATTCTATGTAGTGAAGTGTTGGACTTATCTGTGTAGTGCGTTGTGAAGTGTGGAGCGTAGTTTGGATTTGTGCTGTACAGTGTTGTGGACTGTGCGGTGTAGTGTGGCTGCGGACTATGCGTTGTATTGGTGTCGTGGCATGTGGAGTGAGAACAGTACACGCCGAGTGTACTTTGTGTGTGGCATAGTGTGACATAATGAGAGTATGTAGAATATACTCTCATGGCGTATTGTGGAATGGGAAGAGTACACGTAGAGTGTATTCTGTATGGCGTGGTGTGTGAATGGAGTATATGTGGAATGTACTCCATGTGGTGGAGTGACGCACCATAGGGTGGGTAGGCCATCATGGTGATGTGGCGTAACGAGTGTAAATGGAGTATATGTGGAGTGTACTCTATGTGGTGGAGAGATGCACCATATGTCAAGTATGCCATAATGGTGACGTAGCGTAATGTATGTGAATGGAGTACACGTGGAGTGTACTCCAAGTGGTAGAGTGATGCACCATATGGCGAGTATGCCATCATGGTGATGTGGCGTAACAAGTATGAATGGAGTACACGAGAAGTGTACTCCATGTGGTCGAGTGATGCACCATATGGCGGATATGCCATATTGATGAAAGGTTGTAACGTGTGAAAGGGAGTATACATGGAGTGTTCTCTATGTAGTGAAGAGATGCACCATATGGCAAGTATGCCATAATGGTGACGTAGCGTAATGTATGTGAATGGAGTACACGTGGAGTGTACTCCAAGTGGTAGAGTGATGCACCATATGGCGAGTATGCTATAGTGATGATGTGGTGGAGTGACGCACTATATGGCGGGTATGCCATCATGGTGATGTGGCGTAATGAGTGTGAATGGGGTACACGAGAAGTGTACTCCATGTGGTCGAGTGATGCACCATATGGCGGATATGCCATATTGATGAAAGGTTGTAACGTATGAAATGGAGTATACATAGAGTGTACTCTATGTAGTGAAGTGATGCACCGTATGACGGGTACACCATAATGGTGATGTGGCGTGTATGAAAAGAGTACACGTGGAGTGTACTCTATGTGGTGGAAAGATGCACCATATGGGAAGTATGTCATGATGGTGATGGGTCATAGTGTGTATAAAGGGAGTACACGTGAAGTGTACACTATGTGGTGGAGTGATGCATCGTATGGCGGGTATGCCATATTGATGATAGGTTGTAACGGGTATGAAGGGAGTACCTGTGGATTGTACTCCATGTAATGGAGTGACGCACCATACGGCGGGTATGCCGTAGTGGTGATGTAGTGTAACGTGTGTGAAAAGGGAGTATACGCGGAGTGTACTCCATGTGGTGGAATGATGCATCGTATGGCAGGTATGTCATTTTGATAATAGGTTGTAGCAAGTGAAAATGGAGTATACATGGAGTGTACTCCACGAGGCAGCGACACTCTGTGTGATGTATCGTAGAGATAAGGATGGTTGTGCAGTTGATGGGCATAGAACGTGGTAAATAACGTCAAAAATTGTGGAACAATGTCCTGAAGTAGTTATGGCGTAGCCTATAGTCTGAGGTGACAAGTGTCACTGTGATGGACTTATGGCTAGGAATATGCGTGAAGTAGCAGAATAAGTGTAAGAGTGCGCAGCGGAAGCATGACTGGGTAATGTCACGAAGTGACGTGGTTACTGACAGTCGTGCTTACGATGGATAAGGAGTTAGCTTTGGAATGGTGTAACGGGAACGTGACGAGATGTCACGATGTGATGGGAGTACGTGAGGAACCGTACTCGTGATGAGTAAGGAGTTGGCGTAGAAGTAACGTAACAGGAGGTCGGGTGACTTGACAAGGTCACGGTGTAGCTTGAGAGTAGTCTCGAGCTATGTGACGTGACGCAAGGCGTAGTTGTAAGCAGAGTCTTGTCGCGTTAAGTGTTGGGATGAACTGTAAGAAGGGACGGCTAGCATGAAGAGTCATGCTGACCAGGTCAAGAAAAGGTTGGTATCGGAGTATGGTGCTTGTTTACACAAGCAGATGATGAACGTGTTATATGTTGATCTTATGTGATAAGGGGTAAGGTACATGTGTAATCTGGTTAGACACATGTGCCGGACGGATTCACCATATATAATGGGTAATCTGTCCTAAGCACAGTTACACAGTGCTTAAGCCTCAGAGTTGGCTTAGAGTCGTGTGGCTTGTATGGATGGAAATGAGAATTAGTATGGGCTAGAATATATGGAGGTAGTGACGGGTGTATTGTCTAGGATTGGGATGCGTGACTTAGTTGGTCTGAGTCATGCATCAAGATGAGTTCAATAAGAAGAGTAAGACGAAGGTTCTAGTGTCTTAATCCTAAGGTGAATCCTAAGGTTGCCAGCTGACACGCGCATGAATGGATTGCATGGTATGAAAGTAGCATGGAGTCCAGGTAAGTATTACGTTCATGCCCTTCTAGAGTTTTCTAGAAATTACGAAACGAAAATGAAACGCTTTTCTTTAAGAAATGCTTATGAAAGAAGATGCTATGCTTTCAAATGTATTAGTTCGTACGGCCCCTCCATGAAAGCCCCTTTTTACGCACCCAAAATTATTAATTGTACGCATGCGAATGGATGACTATAAGATGTATCTATTGTACGTATTTTCTAAGAAAATGAACTTGATGCAAATGCACGAAAGATGAGCTTGAGCCGACGCCTTCATGGATCCTACGAACCGATGCTGTCGCGAGCGCCACTAGGTGATGCTCGTGGACGCCGCGATGGCCGACGTTCAAGGTGATGCTTACGGATGCCATGAAAGGCGAAGTTTAAGCCCGTGCTTTATGTTTTATGGACGGTATGAACTGATACTTTTATAAATGCCACGAGGTGATGCTCGTGGATGTCGTGAATGAGGACGTTCAAGCCCATGCTCACGAAATGATGCTTTCTCATGAAAATAAATGTTTTCTCATGAAAGGACTGTTAAATGAAAGAAAGAACTGAATGAAAGCTCCAGCTCTTTAGAGTTGTCATGAATGAATGAAACCATGAAATGTATGAAAATACGTAACGGTGACATGAATGAATGAAAATGGGTACCCAATGAATGAATGGGTAGATTGCAATGCTGGGCAGTAGTACTGGTAGTGTACCTTGTGTTGCACCCTAACGGAATGGGATTCCAACCCGTGGCCACTGGCGAATCCATTGGCCATAGAGCCGCTAACCCTAACACACGGGGTGTAACAGTGTGTACTGGCCTATGAAAGTGAAAGAAATAATGTATGTATGTATGTACGTACATATGCATGAATGCCCTTTAAGAAATGAAGGCACTGCACTCTTGCAGAAATGAAGGCACTGACGGGGGACATGTTTTACGAAAAGAAAGTCCATTTTCAAGGAAAAATCCCGTCCAGTGACATTTTCAAATGAACGCACATATGCACGCATGCATATATGTATAGTATGTACGAATGATGAATGCATGAATGAAAACCTATATTGAAGTAATGCTTACGAGTCTTCGACTCATTTGAGTTTTTATGCATGTCCCTCCCCATTCACAGGGACGGAATGAGAAGTACGCATCAGGACAGACACGGCCATAGGGAAGAGCACGGAAGTCTAGGCATGGGTTTTAATCGTACGAGGGACCCTTTTATTGTAAGATTAATGTTTTCCGCTGTAAATCTCTTTTATTGTAGAAGCACTTTCTATTTTATAAACGTAGAGTCTTGCACCATAGGAAGAAAGTAAAAAGATTTAAATTGGACGGTGATTCCCGTCGTCCTTTATCAAAATATTTTACAAAATGTCCCACCACAAGGACGAGCGTTACAAATGGGATTCTTGAAGCTTAATGTTAATGGTGCGACTTTTCAACATCTTCATAGAGCTGGTGTTGGAGCTATTTTACGAGATGCACAAGGGAAGGTTCTTATGGCTACTAGCAAGGGAGAATGGGAGGTGGATCAATAAGAGGTTATAGAGTTCATGGCGGTCATGCGCGGGCTGTAGCTCATTTCACATATGGGTGTTAGATATCTATGTTTAGAGACGGACTGCTTGCCAGTGGTGGAGGAATTGTCATTAGAGTCTTCAGCACAATCACCTTGGGGATCAATAATTCGTGTGATTAGGTTGCTTTTGAATACTTTTGTTGATGTAAAGATTTTTCATGTGTATAGGGAAGGTAATGAGGCTGCTCATCGCCTTGCTAGACATGCTTGGGTTGTTGATCACATTTAAATGTGGTGGGATGGGTTTCTAGACTTCATCTCTCAGACCATTTGGTTTGATAGTCGTCTGTAACTTGTGTTCTATTTTAATGAAGTTGTTGGTTATCAAAAAAATAATAAAAGAATATTCAATAGCTCATCTAAATATCATATAGATTCTGCATAGTTTCTAGATAGTACAATGATATAAATTATCGACTCTTTAATAGTTTTTAAAAGTGCCGGTGTCTATGTAAGTATTGATTTCCCATTGATCCAAAGTTTGGTGTAGATGGAAAATAAAGTTATGGCGAACATCTTCACCTCTAAAGTTTAAGAATATATCATGACTCCATGGATGGATGGAAGGAGATGAAGAGGAGAGGAAGAAGCTCCTGGTTGAAAGGTCATATAAGAAGAAGTCATGCTCTCAGTACGTATGCGCAATTACAATTTAGCAAGAGGTCCAATTATAGACTTGCAGTATTTATGGCAGACAAATAATTATAGAGATAAAGTGGGTCAAAGAAAGGAGAAATTACTTGTCGGCAAGAAAGGAGAAAGTACTTACGGGGATAAAGGGAGTCGAATAAATATTCAAAAAGAGGTCTTGCGGGGATTAATTAATTAAAAGAAATAGGAATTCAATCAACCGGTTATTGGAATGAACTTTACTGTTACCTACCCGAAGGCCCTAGCTACAAAAAAGAAAAAAAAAAAAAAAGAAAAGAAAATAAGCGTAAATAGTAAATAAAGTTTATTTTTATTTATTAGACTCATTTTATTAATTTTTTTTTAAATTTAAATTTTAAATTTTAAATTTTATAATTTTTTATATATCAATAACTGACATGTCAAAAAGTAAGTTTTTTTTTTTTATCCCCAATTCGATTCAAAATAAGCCGCCACTGGCCCACTAGTACTGTTATTTTTTATCATGTTTATTTTTATCTTTAAATGAAACAGAAACACGTTCAATATTATTTCGAGTTTAATAATTTAGTTTAAATACAAATTAATGACTTAATTAGGTTTATAAAAGGTTTTGGATTCATTTGATACCATTTACAGCTAAAAATAAAGAAACAAGTCGAGGAATATATCCAATCCATTTTTATGCACTATCATCAGATAACGAAGTTATTACTGATCAAGTGTATTATAATTAAAATATTGCTAAATAAAACTTAATAATATAATAAGATATATTATTATTCATTTAATAATCCAAACTTTATATCCAAAAATAATAATAATCATGTTGATGTTGTGTTTTGCGCCTGGGCAACAACGATTGATGCTGTAAAAATCGCACAAGAGTCTGGAAGGAGAGAAAGATTCATTCCCAGCCCATTGGGTTGACTGGGCCTTGATCGGTATTGTTTGGAGCCCCCGACAGTGTTCCGGTGCAGCTGTTTGATGGAGATGCGTACGCCCATGGCGGTGAATAGAAAATAAGTGCTGAGAAAGTAAAGAGAGATAGATACCAAGATTTATGTAGTTCGGCATCAGGCCTACGTCCACCGGTGTTTGGGGAGGGGAACCCACTATAATATATTTGTTTACAGTCTCACGCGGTCTCTTCTATCTCACTGTACAAGGATTGCTAGTGGTCCGTTGGCTAAGTAAATTCTTCCTGGAGTTTGCTGTACGTTGAAGATCTAATCGAACCTGCGTTGAAGTTGTCTGGGCATCTCCTTTTATACGCTCCTCCTCTTGCAACTGTTGGTTGTTTTATGTCTGACCCTTCACTGCACATGCCAACCTGCCACGAGGTGGTTGGTCTCCCTTGCGTGTGTCAGCTTCCCTTCGCTTCCTATTTTTTCCCTGACCCTTCTAACACTTGTACGCTCTCATGTCCCTCGTTATCTCCTTTTGTTTGTCTTTTTGTCCCTAGTGGTGGGTTGGGCCCAACTATGGGCTATAGTATTTTGTCCCTCCACAAAACCTCGTGAATTTTAAGCCCAATTTGTTCTAACGAAAAGTCATTGAGAATCTTTAAGATAAAATACGTCAATTCCTGTCAGACTTGTCCGATGGGAAATTTTTAGTCTGTTTTCCATTTGCCTTACTTCATTCTGTTGGGCTGTTAGTTTTTCGTGGGGTTCTACCCCACCGAGCCTTCATGTTGTCGCCTTGTTATTCCGATTTTCTTTAACTGCATTTCCCTTCTCTCTTCCTATTTCTTTAGCCGGCTTTTTATTCTGCTCCCATTTCCTTAATTTCCTTTTCCTTTCACTCATATTTCCTTAGCCGCATTTTCCTTCCAATTCTATTTCCTTTTGCTTTGTTCCTTCTGTTCCTATTTTCTCTGTCACTTTCTTTTCGTTCCCATTTCCTTTAGCTTTTCTTTTCTTTCGCTTTGTCCCGCCGCTTTTGCTTTCATTTGCTCATTCATGCATAGTCAATGTGTTAGTCTCTGGCGGCAGGCTGGCTCGATCGAATATGTTGCGAGTGCGGAGCTTGGATGTGGGGGTATCTGGAAGGTCGGGCGGTCCTTGTCCTTTCCACTGGAAATAACTTTGTTAGTAGAAACAAAATTCACATAAGTTTTGAGAGAGATAAACCAAGAGTTGTTGTTAGTTGGGGGAGTCTGTGCTTGCCCGCTGGGAATAACCCTCTAAGTAGAGCTTTTAAATGAGAGCCTGCTAGAGGAGCGGAGCGGAGAAGAGTAGCAGAGCAGAATAACAAAGTAGAGCAGAGTTGCACATCGTAAAGCAGAGCAACAGAGTAGAGCATCACAATAGCAGAGCAACGAAACAAAGCAGCAAGTGGGCACTGCTCGAGCCCAACCAATGGCGTCCTAGTCTCATGCAAGTGGAGAACTCAGTGTGACTGTGTCAAATGTGTCTGACTCTCCTGCGATTGGTCTGGTCTAAGCCCATGCATGATCACTGCCTAAGTCCCGTGTGCTGACCATGGCGAGTGGTCTGGTCCGTGAGAGCCTTGCTGGGTTGGTGATTCGAGGAAAGTTCCTGTGTGAGTGATGTCTGAGCAGTGGGAACCTAGTCCGTGTGTGCGGTCCGAGTGGTGGGTGAGTGGTGTCCGAGCCGTTGGGCTGCAAAGTTGACGCCTCCCGAGTTGGTGGTTCTTGAACTGGTGCATGGCTTCCCGAGTTGACGCCTCCCGAGATGGGTCTTCGTGCCAGTGAATGACTACCAAGGAGGTGACCACCATGGGGTGGCCGTGGAGGGCCTGGAGTAGCGGAGAGCCCACTACAATCCTGTTTGAGCACTATGAAGAGGAGTTGGCCACTGGGAAGGGTGTCTGATGGGGAGTCCATGGGGGTCCTGCTGCTGGATCGTGGTGAACCAGCCTACTCTTGTTTTCCAGTTAAACCATCAAAATTATCTAAAAAATATTTGGAGATAAGGAGTGGGTTATCAATAACTAAGTAAATAGAGGACATATACTAGTGCGTAAATATGAACATTTACAGAGTTCAAAATGCAGAACAAAATATTTTCTTTCAGAATGCAGAATCAGAATATTTGTTTTCAAAATGCGTGCCAGAACATGTTATCAAAAATATCAGAGCGAAAGTTCTAAAATATTTATAATTAAAATCTCTTTGGCATAACATAAACTAAAACATCACATCTTATCTTATCATATCAGAACAGATACCATGTTTAACCTTTGTGGTAGGGTTGTGCAAATCCCGGTACCTAACCGAGCAGAAACAGAATGTGAATCTTCCTCTTATTCATTATTGGAGCCCCGAGTGTGCACATAGGAAAGATCACGCAGAAAACCACTTTATTTCCAAAGTGGGTGTACCGGAAATAGAAAAGTTGGTACCAACCCGAACAGAGGCCACAATTTTACACCCGTGGTAAGGTCAGAATGAAACAAAAACAGAAACAGAATGTTATGCCAGTAGTTTTCAGAAATCACGCCATATCATATCAGACCATAAAACATTTTCAGAACAGAACAGAGTCAGATCATAAAAATATAATTTATGCACAAAATTACATATTCGCTCTCTTATGCACAATTCAGAAAACAAAATGTCAAAAATAAGCTCATGTCTACACTAGTCATACCAGAAAATTACTTTATTCTTAAACAGAATCTCATAAATAATGTAGAACAAATAACTGAGGTAGTTCAAATTTCTTTTCATAACAAAACATGCATATTTTCCAAAATTGACCTCAGTGCATTTTATTTTTATACAAAGTCTAGCATAAGAACCCCGCTTACTTGGACTTCTTAGCTTTTTCAGAATTTTCTTCAAAAATGTTGAACAATAATTAATCATCACCTATAAAATAATCACGTAATTCTCGTAAATTTCCAATCAATCACAAATTTAAGCCATTTAAGCCTAAGCTTCTAAAATATCCATTTTAATTCTTCAATACCTAAAAATTTCCATAACCTTAAAATATCCCTTAAATCTAAAATATCCGCATTTTCTAAATTTCCTTGATATAAATCAACACTTAAGATAAGTACTAGTAAAATTTTTGTTAAATAATAATTAGAAAAATAACTTTAATCATATTTAAAGTGTTCAAAATAAAATTACACACTTACTATAAAAGTAATTTGCTACTAATAGCAAAATTTAAAAAAAAAAAAAACCCTATTTATTCTCTGTATAATTTCTTATACTTCCCTCAAAGACAACGTAAAAACTGATTTAATATAAACATAATTCTAACTGAAACCATCCAATAACGAGGGCAATATTGTAATTTCATACCCAAAATAATATTAAACCCAAATTAACGTAAACTCTTAAGAACACGTTTTCATGCATTTACGTGGTGCAATAGTCGGCGAGACAGGGGCATGAGATACTCACCGAGAAGGGAGGAGTTGCGTGCAGTGCTGCGAAGAAGGTGGTTGTACCGGTGGCGGAGCACTGAGAGAGAGATGAGTGAGAGAAAAAGAGAGAACCCAAGAGATAGGGAGAGAAAGAGACAACAACATACGATGAGCAATCGGGGAAATGGATGGCAGCTTCCATCGCTGGGGGCGTTGGGCTTTGTTTTTAGGAGCACGAATGGGGACCCGAGCGGTTGAGATGCGGAGGAAGCGGGGCTGAAGGCGTTGACGTGGGCTGCTCTGTTTTTGGTATGGAAAACATAGGATTTTGACTTGGTAAAAGCTGTGGGTTGCTGTTTCCAGTGGCTATGGAACGCGGTTCTGGTGGTTGGTCTGGGCGGATGATTACGAGGGGTGGATGAACTGGATGGCAACTATGTGGAGGTGCTAGGGTGGCGCGGCAGTGCACGGTGAGGGCTTTGTGCAAGCATGGGTTGTGTCGATTTTGTTTGGGGGCCAGCGTGAGTTCTGGACGGTGCAACAGCTGGGTTGTGGTTGCTTGAAGGTGTGGTGTGATGATAGTGATAAATCGAGTGAAAAGGGAGAGAAACTAAAGTGGCTGAGTGCACACGGGCGTTGGTTTCTACAAAGAGCACCCTCCACGACTGGGAGTTATGTCGGTTTGGGCTTAGGTTGTGGAGGGATTTAGCGCACGAGAGAGATGGGGAAGGTGACGGCAGTGCTATTCCTAGGTTTCCTTCATGCACAAAGGATTTAATATAGGTCAAGAAACAAACAAAAACAAACCCTAGAAGGGTGAGAGAGAGTGACATGCATGCGGATGGGAAATAGAGTCGTGCGGGTGAGGAAAACTGCTCATAAACTGATAGGTTTTCCATGGTTTGAACAAATGAGTGTGGCCTTGTTCCGCAAACTGCTGGGCCAAAAGCTCAAAATAAAAATCACTACTCGATCCATAACATAAAAACCAAGAAAAAAAAAAAACTTAAATATCAAGCTCAAATAAAAAAAAAAAAGAAATTCCATAGTCCAACCATACAACTTTTGGGTCCGGGTGTTACATTTATTTTTCATTCACCGCCAAGGACATACACATCGCCACCGTACAGCTACACTGGAACACCATCGGGGGTTCCACTCTAAACCGATCAAGGCCTAGTCAACCCAGTGGGCTGGGTATGAATCTCTCTCCCTTCGGTCTCTTGTACAATTTTTACAGCATCAATCGTTGTTGCCCAGGACGTGAAACATGACATCAACAAATCCAAATTTAAATGCATGCACATATACAATATCTATCATTACTCATCATGTGCATATAGTAGGAAAAAGGTAGACAAATGTGTCAGCGTGTTAAAAAGAAAGATAGAATGAAATTTATTAGCTAAGAGTTGATGTTTGACGGTCAATTTATATGAAATCCTAACAAAAGTACTTGCTTATTTGGTTGATTTATATGCATGTCGATCAAAATTCATATATATTGAACAAAGCATCAAATAGGTAACATTGGAATGACGTGAGATTAAGGCTGTGTGTAGCTACTTAAATCATCTGAAATTAGTTCACTATTATTCACAAACAGTAATCTTCTATTCATAAATTATTCACTATTATTTCACTATTATTTATAAAATATTTTACTATTATTCACAGATAATCTGAAATACTGATCTTAACATCCAAAGTTGCTTTGAGTTAGAATTCATGTCAGTAAAATTACAAGGGGATAAGAAGCTGTATGGGTTCTATGTTCTTGAAACAACATTATTGACTTGCCCAAAAGGATGTTTGAGTAGGTCTTAATTAATATGGAACGTACACAATTGAATTACCAATCCATAGGACACACCAATGCACATGGCTAGGTGAGCTTCACCAATTTTACCGATATCACATCTTCCTCACAATTTAATTCCCCCATAAATATCTCAGAAGTGGGTCAAAGAAATATCAAGATAAATACTTCTTTGCCAGCAACCTTGCTAGCTATTATGAGTTCAAAAGCCTTCTCGAAAGTCTTCCCACGCTAGAAAGAAAATCTCAAAAGTCTTTTGAGTTCGTACAGAAAATTAATGGGTGTGAGATATGAACGTTTGTTTTACGCAGTAGGACTTGAATTTGAAACCGTGTAAAGGGATGCAAGTAGGCTTATCTAGAAACTTTGAATGCAACTTTATTTAATTCACAGGATCAAAATTGTGTGGCTTGCCAACGAAAACAAAATAAAATAAAATCTTATACTAATTTTTAATAGAGCCACCGTTGGGAGCTGCTGTTGATTGTACTTTTTTTTTTTACTTGTATTTTTTTAGTACTTTTAATTTTTTTTTTTTTTAAAAAAATGCAACATTATTAAAAAGTACTTACTTAATCATTAAATAAAAAAATAAAAATAAAAAAATAAGAAAAGTAGGGTTTTCCTTTGTAATAGGATAATACTTTATATATCCACCGACAAAAGTTTCCGTTGGTGGCTACTGATTGAATTTTTCTTTTTCTTTTTTTATTCTTTGTAATAATATGCTACCACATAATATACCGAATTGTGGCTCTATTTTTAAGACAATATACCTAAGGCATGTATCATACAAATTTGGACATATATAAATTGATTTTTTTAAATAATAAATTCAACTCAATTTTAGCCTATTGTATGTGCTGTTTGAATATAATAATTGGCCTAATTTTTGTTACCACAAATATAAATGATTAAATCTACCACTTCCTCTAGGTTTAAGCTTTTGAGACTAGTAGTATTGATTTCACATGGCATTAAAATAAATGTTTTAAGTTTAAGTACGGACTCTACACTTTACCTATTAGTTAAATATTTTACGTGTTGGACTTATTTATTGAGATGGAATCTAACTTACACGTCACTGAGAGTGTTAACTGAATATAAAAAATTAAATCTATATATTCTTATCGATTTAAACTTTTTGGATGAACAATAATTTTGCAGTCGTGACTATAACCACAAGTTATGGTTCGGTTTGCATCCAAAATTTGGTAATTCTTTTTTTTTTTTTTTTTTTTTTTTTTGCCATCTGAAAATGGCTTTTGAGGTTGGGCACGTACGTTGCCCTCGATCTTTAAATCAGAACATGTCGGAATAAGTTTTTTTTCGCCCAAAACCAATGACCCAAGCGATCTTTCCCCTATCTAGCAAATAAAGATGAAATAAATTCAAGAAATGCCTCTATTAAATAGATGCCGATGAGCCAATCTCAATCACTCCCAAAATTAAAACTTTTTATAGAGAAAAGCGTCAATCCTATATTGCTGCACTACTATAAGCCACTTAAGAACAAGAAGAAATCTCCTCAAAGATTTTGAAGCCTAGGAAACAATCAAAATACATCAATTTCAGAATCGATGAGTGCATTCCAATGCGCAATAGGTTCATTCCAACAACATGTTTGGAAATATCCCGCTGATCAATATTCCTCAATGTTTGTTGAATTTCTATAGTGGGGAAGATCCTCCCTCATTACCCTATGTATAATTTGTAAAGAGTAATGTTACTCATCATCCTATGATGTGGCATTAGATGATTAGAGACTATTTATTTTTTTCACTTGTGAACATATCATCTAATACCACATCATGAAATGATTAAACTATGATGAAAAAATCAATGATGAATAGATTTTCTCATCTGTAAATATTCTCTTTTAATTTCCTGCTTAAGACATTTGTAATGAAAATCTTAGTTTTAATTGAAATGAAAGTTTACTTGCCAAGAAAGGAAAAAAAAAAAACACAAAAACTAAATTTTATTTCTTTATTTTAAATAAAAATATTATGAGTTCAAAAGTCTACTCATTCCGTATTGACAACTTCTTCTCGACAACTTCTATTCTCCCACGGTAGAAAATCTCAAAGGTCTTGAGTTCATACAGAAAATTAATGGGTGTGAGATCTGGACGTTTGTTTTACACAGTAGGACTTGGATTTGAAACCGTGTAAGGGCATGGAAGTAGAGCACCTAAACCTTTGAATAAAATTGTTGAGGTCGTGTTTCATGGGCATGGGCAACTCCATGCTATTGGGGCTCGGTCTCTTTCCTGTAAGGTGAAAAATTGGCTAGCTCAGGGGCTGTAGTACCTCCGATGCTCAAGTTAGATCAAGGTTGGAGATGAAGAGAGAAAGTGAGAGCTAGAGAGAATAAGCAGAGAAATATTCAAGAGTGTAAGCAACCCCCTTCTCAGTAGAGAGGGGTATTTATACCTAGTCGGGGTGAATCTCGAGGTGATGATGATCGGTGTGCAACTCTGTACTGGGATCAGGTGTCCCTGCCAGCCTCCTACTTCCTGTCAGACTTGCTACTCCAAATCAGGGTTGTTGCTGACACCCAGGTGGGCATGTCGTTGCGTGCCATCCCCTAGGATGCATTGAATGCGGCGTGGCCCTACCACGGCATGCTTACTCTTGCTCCATTAAAGGTTGTGTGGCCCTGGAAAGGCTCGTTCCTCCGCCATTAAATGCGGTGTGGCCTTGGACAAGTTCACTCGCCCTCCTGCACCATTTGGGCGGCCATGTCAAGGACAAGGATGTCCCTGACGGTTGGCCAGCTTGGGTGTTAGGCTGGCCTACTATGTCAGGGTTGGTGATGTGTCTGACGGTCAGTCACACATAGGGCCAGGTGGCACTACTTATCGTCCTCTTGTCAAGACACTTTGCTTTGTGTCCCTCTTCCTAGGCCGACCGGCCCATCCAGATCTTATAGATGGGCTTGGGCCCGGGCCCGACTCCTGGGGGTTTCTCCCCTCACAAAAACTTTATTTAATTCATAGGCTTAAAATCGTGTGTATATGGGTGCTATGTTGGCAAGATATGGGTGCTAAATGGCTTGCCAACGAAAACAAAACAAAACAAAATCTTATATTATATATGTTTTCATCTCTCCTTGACTCTTTGTAATAATATGTTGTCAGATGATATGCAAAATTGTGGCTCTATTTGTAAGATTATATACCTAAGGCATGTATCATACACATTTTTTGTATGCACATATATAAATTGATTGTTTTAAATAATAAAGTCAACTCAATTTTAGCCTATTGCCTATGCTGTTTGGATATAATGATTGGCCCAATCTTTGTTAACACAAATGTAAATGATTAAATCTACCACTTTCTCTAGGTTTAAGCTTTTGGGTGGTATTGTTTTCACATGGTATCAGAACAAAAGTTTTGAATTCAAGTCTTGACTCTACACTTTATCTATTTAATTAAACTTTTTACGTGTTGCACCCATTTATTGAAGGGAAGTCTGACCTACAAGTTAGTGAGAGTGTTAAATAAATATAAATGATTAAATCTACCTATTCTTATCAATTTAAACTTTTTGGATGAAACGTAATTTAGTAGTCGTGACTAGAATCACAAGTTATGGTTTCATTTGCATCCATAATTTTGATAATTCTATTTGTTCCACCATCAGAAACTGGCTTTCAAAGTTGGACTTATATGTTGGCCTTGATCTTTAAATCATGGAAGGATGGAATAAGTTTTTTTGGCCCAAAACCAATGACCCAAGCGATCTATCCCCTAGCTAACGACATAAAGATGAAAGAAATTCAAGAACGGCCTCTCTCTAATATCATGGATTCCAATCATAATTCTCAAAAGTTGAAGTATTCTCTCTCTATGTTTCGATCTCACTAGACTGAAACTGAGATATTATATAGGTGTCAATGAGCCAATCTCAATCACCCCAAAAGTTAGAACTTTTTACAGAAAGAAAATGACAATCCTACATTGCCACACTACTATAAACCATGTTCAAAACAAGGTGTATAATACCATATATATACAACTGTCCACTTAAGAAGTATGGCAAAAGTGGGGTGAACAAAACTAATAAAAAACACTTAAATTTATGAGGATACTTGCCGCCATTGTTTAGCACAGCACTTAAATTCATAATCCAAGTAACAAACCAATGGCTACAAGTAAACGAACAAAGTGAAAAGCTTACAAGCTAATCAAAGTGCACATAATCTATAGGTCTTTGAGTCATTCTAAAATCATTGAGCAAATAAACTGGCCTCTTGTTTCTTAATTAACGGACTTGATAAGATTTATATCACCTCACTAAGATGATCATAAAATTATATTTGCATATATAGCATTCCTAAACCCAAAAGTTGAGATAAATAGAATGAGTTGCCCATAATCCAAACCAACCAACATGAGCAATTTTAATGTTATATATGAAACATATGACAGCTCCTAATTTCAGTGGCAAATACCAAATCAAGTCTTAAAATACCAAGAGCAACTTTCTAAAAATAACATAGGTTTTCCTTCAACGAGGTTTGCGACTCGAGCCTTCATGGCTGCCGCTAAGGTCCTGCCGAACTTAGGCTGACGTTGGACTTTTGTTGATCTTGTCCTGGCGACTTCACATCCGCTGTTGGAGGTGAAAGTGTCTATGCGACCACCAAAGGTGATAAATGGGGAACTTTGTTTTCTATTTTCCAGGGAGGAAGAGGAACGATCTACTCTGCCGTTTCAGTTCGCTATTGTTCTAAAGTTCCTTCGGCAACGCCCCTCTCTTGATGCTATAAGAGGATTTATTTGAAATAGATAGGGATTGTTGGGTTCTATTATTGTTTTGGCTATGAGAAAACCTCAAAACATTTTCATCCTTTTGTCTTCTAATGAGGATTTCATCAAATCAATTTCGAGGTAGGCCTGTGATGTGGATGGTGTGGCTTACCGACCATTCCACTAGACTTCTGCTTTCAATGAGGAAGAAGAACCAGCATGCGTTCCTATTTGAGTGTTGTAGCCAGGTTTACCCCCAAAATCTTATCACTCTTCCTTTTTGAAAATTCTTACTACATTGTTTAGGAGATTTATTTGTAGAGATAATTCCACTCATTGTGCAACTCGGATAGATGTGCATGGGTATGTATTGAAATGGATGCAACAAAAAAATCATTAGAGTCATTTTGGATTGGAGCACCTAGGCTGCCTACGGGTAGGCTCTAGGAGATTGTTTATGAACCACTTCCAGCTTATTGTATTCTATGTAAACACCAGGGGCATAATGAGAAGACATGCAGGTTTGGTGAAGGTAATGAGAAGCAGGTTGTAGGGAAGGGAAGGAAAATCTAGGTTCAGAAAAATCATGTAGAATCTGAGGAAAAAAGATAAGAAATTCGAAGAAGTAAATATGGAATTTGAGGAAGAGAATAAGAAAACAAAAGAAGTTAATGGTGAGGAGGGGAATTCATCGAAGGGTATAGAAACTTATCAATGTGCTGAACAATTGAATAATTTGGGTTCAAGAGGAGTTAATTTGACATCTCAGAATTTGTGCAATGCTGTGGTGGAAACTAATGAAAAGGCGGTAGAGATTTTAATGATTGAGAATGAAAGTCCTATAGTTGATGTTGAGGAAAGGAATGGGGGGAGTGGGAAAGAGGTTGAGTTGGATGGAGCCATGGATTTAAGAGATGAAAAGAGAGAGCAGGTTGTAGAGGGAAATAGAAGTGATCAAGAAGCTGTATTGGGAGAATAAAACAATACTGATTTTGGGACCACACAACCAATATGTCTTGACGATAGTTTTGTGATAGAGGGTGTTGGTGATACTATTGGTAAGGTTTCAGAACAATAGCAGATGGAGGAAGTTCAATCAGATAAACGAAGCTCAATCAGAAATACGAAGTTCAATCAGATGGGGGAAGTCAATCAGATCAGGAAGTTCAAGTAGATGAGTGATACTTATAATCTGAATTTTGATTTCAAATTGTGTTTCCACCAGATTATAAAAGGACTCTAAGCACTTTCCAGTTTTTTATTTGTTGTGAAGTAAATATAGTCAGGTGCTTTGTGTGAAATCATCAACTATAATTAAAAGAATATTTAGAACTATCATATGCAGCATCCAAGCATGGTCCCCAGAGATCACAGTGTATCATTTCAAAACCTCTAGAAGTTTTATGGTGATTGTCAGGGAAAGGGAGACAATGAAGCTTAGCAAGTGGACAAATGCAACAAGGTTTTAATTAGCCAAAGAAACATTGTTCTTTACAATAGGATTAGAAATCAAATGTAAATGAGGAAATGAAAGATGATATAGACAACAATGCTAAAGGTCAGAAACAGTAACGTTGTTCATAACAGAAGTTGAAACAGGGACATCCGTATGTAAAAAATGTGAAAGAATAGTGGCTAGAGCCGAGGAAGACACTTCAGTGCTTAGCAAGTGGTATAGGCCATTCCTCACTTCATCCTTCCCAATCCTTGTCCAAGATAAAAGGTCCTGAATAAAATAACAATCAAAAAAGAAAACCAAACAACAGGTGAGAGAGCCAGCAATTTTATTGGCCGAAAGAAGGTTAAAGGTGAAGGATGGAACACATAGAACATCTTTTTGGAAAATTGATTTTGTTAATTGGATAGTACCAGTGTGTGTGATAGGGACATTTTTCCTATTTGGAAGTTTTACTGAATAAGAGACATGTACTGTGATGATGGTAAGAACATAGGTGCAACTAACCATATGATCTATTGCCCCTGTATCTATAACCCAAGGGGTGTCACTCAACTTTAATGGTTTGTGCGTGTAAGTAGAGAAACAAAGGGAAATACCAAATAGTTTGGAAGTTGGAGCAAGGTGGAAATTGGACTGAATCTGATTAGCAGAGTGTTGGGCAGCAGCTAGAGACTCCATTGGCTGAAGTAAAGCCATTAGTTGCTAATACTGAGATTTAGTCAAACCCACTCTCTCAACATTGATTTTTTCAAGTTCAGAAACAGGGGAAAAATGTAATTGATTAGCAAACATTCCAGGCCTTTGAGGTTCGTTGAAAAGTTTGTGGCCCGGTGGATACCCATGCAACTTATAGCATTTCTCAACCATGTTACCATGCAAATGACAGTGGGAGCACACAAGTGCGTTGACATTACCAACTTTGAAGCAGTTTTCAAGTAAATGCCCTGGTATCTTCAATGGCTACAGTAGAGGCGTTTCTCTTTTTTGAATAGGCCTAGACTCGGAAAGAAATTTAGAATTGGGAAATGGTTTCTTAGTTGCTAAGGCCATAGATTTAGTGGATGGGGTATTTGAAATCATTTGGTGTTGACGTTCTTGCTATTAGAATATGAATCATACATATCCATTAGAAATTGGATTACACAATCACGTTGGTTACACAAGAACACGTTGGATCATAAATTGAAAGCTCATCCCCTAGTGTCTTTTGCTTACCATAGTAAACACTTACTAAACCGTGTTCTTGGAAGACATTGGCCAGGGTTTTCTTAAGCTAGAAAATTCGAGGGCCATTCATTGAGAAACACGACCCTGAAGATCCAACCAAATCTCGCGGGCATCATCGACGAAGATGACGCTCGATTTAATATATGGGCTGATTGAATTTTGGATCCACAATACCACCATATCGTTGCAGTGTTCCCATAATTCAAGAAGTGGGTCCTCTAGATGAGTAGGCTGCAGGATGGTGCCATTGACAAAACCCAACTTGTTCGTGGCACGGAGTGCTTTATGCATAGCATGAGACTAGGTAGCATAATTGTTGGTGTTGAGTAAATCTGTGACCAAATTAACAGCAGGGTTGTCGCCATTGTCCAAGCAGAAAGGATTTCCAAGATCCCCACGATTCAGGAATCAGAACAAAGGATTTGGGTTGACATTTGTGTGAGAAGAAGCATTTTCAGAAGTATCCAGTGTGAGAAGAAGCATTTTCAGAAGTATCCAGTGGATCCTCCATGAATAGTCGCTCTCAAGCTCTGTTACCATGTAAGAATTCCGAGAAATAAGGAAGAAGGTACAGAGATTCAAAGAGCATGATGCATGGAGGAGAAGCTGTATATTCCACTGAATGAATAATCAATTATGAAAGAACAGAAAGAGGCCTCATATACACTCTGTGACTCTCTAACAACTAACTGAATCTATATCAAGTAGCAGCCAGCTAAGCAACAAAAAATATGTACCAAGAATAAAGAATAATGAATTCAAAATACAAGTAATACAAAATAGCAGAAAATTCATCCTTTCCCATATTTCAGTTTTGCTCGTGGATGTTCTACTAGACAGCTTGTAGCTGTTATGTGACTAACGCTAGAAGATGAATGACTTGCAACTTTAGCTTCATCTTCATTGTGTAACAGAAGACGTGACCGATGAATGAAAGACCTAGAGTTGCCGGACATGAACATAACTGCAATTTAAAGTAGGTGATGGGAGAGTTATTTGTTACAGATCGAGCCTGGTGTCTGACCTAGGATTCAAGTTAGAGATGTGATTTTGATTAAGATTGGTTGTGGACCGTTGATGGGATAAATGGTGGAGATCAGAGCAATAAGCAAGTGGTATCTTGTTGACGCAGAGGAACTCTTCTAGAAGACTTTATTTTTATAGTGTTATTTCTTGTCGGTTAATTGTAATAAATTCTCATTGGCTATGACCAGGGAATTTCTTTAACTTTGATTGTCATTCAGTAGCTTTCCATAGAGTTTTTTTCACATACCCTTTTATAAGGGAACAATAACTGTTGATGATTTTAATCCAAAACTATATTTCCTTCTTTCTTTCTCTAGAGGCCCTTTACCCTCCAAGTGACACTTATTTTTTCCTTTTCAACTATTGCCAATTGGTATCCAGAGCCATCGATCCCCAATCACAACAATGGCTGAAGATACATGATTCAACCAATTACAAGATGGATTAAATTCCTTGAAGAAATCAACTGAGTTCGAATTTAAAATTATAGAAATAGAGATGATGGCTTTAAAACACCAATATGAATCCCTCACCCAGTAGATTTCAACTCTCACCTTGGAGCATCAAAAGAAGAACAATTATCTAACTCAGGGAGAAACCTCATCATGCACACAATCCATTCCAAACAGGTGCAAACACCTGGTGTAATAGTTGACTGGGATACTTTTTTCAAGGCACCACTCATTAGGTTTGGGACATGTTTTTATGATGATGACCCCATGGAGGCCCTCGCGAGATTGAAACAAACTGGATCTATTGAGGAGTATAAAACCCATTTTCAAAACCTATCTGGCAAATTAAGGGAGTTATCAGATCACTATAAACTCAGTTGTTTTCTCAATGGCCTTAGGGATGAAATTAGACTCCCTTTCCAAATGTTTAGCCCACACAACTTAATCACAAAGATTCTTTTCTTTGTGAGATTTTTGTGAGCTCAATGGTCCATGCACGCAAGCTTCATGAGTCCATTGCATAGAGTTCAGTGGGTCCGTCCCATGGTGGCGTGGCTACAGGCATCTGTTAAAGGGGGCGAGGAGCTTCATGGCAGTGGCATGTAACTCTACCCACATTAGTTGCGAGAAAACTGCTCTCCCACTAGTTCTCGAGGTTGCGAGTAGTGATGGTCACCTTTGTGAGCCATGGTGGGCGAAGTCCAAGCTTGCCTACCATTTCTTTGACATCACGAGCAGTGATGCTTGCAATGGCCCCGAGGTTGAACGATAGACCTTGTCTGGGTGGCAAACTCCCATTGGCTTCAATGAGCTCTTCAAGGTGGTGAGCTAGTTCTACTCCCATGGAGCTCACCAAAGTGGTGAGCTATTGCTGTTTCCATGGAGCTCACTGGGATGGCAAGCTTCATGCTCCTTATAGTACTCGCCGAGGTAGCAAGCAGTGTGTTCCCCTTCATGATGCTTGTTGAAGTGATGAATACTTTCCGTCTTTGACCCGTCCTTGCCGCGAGCACTTTCTATGCTTTCACAATACTTGTTGAGGTTTTCAGCACTGTCTTCCCCTTCATGGTGGTCGTTGAGGTGGCAGCACTTTCTATTCTTTCACCATGCTCACCATAAGCACTTTTGCCTCATGGTGCTTGTTGAGGTGGTGTGCACCATCTGCTTTTGAGGAGCTTGCTAAGTCGAGGTCTTTGGTTGTTGGCACCAGAGTGCAACATTGCAAGTGCTATGGGTGCTCTGAGCACTAAACTCACTCCTGGATCTAGGCCATGGAGAGCATGGAGCTTGCTGTTAGAAGTGTAGTGGGCAAGCTTTCCTAGTGGTCCCCAAGTACCATGGGCGCACGCTTACATTGTAACACCCCGTATTTTAGTGTATTTTTACTGAAGGAATTATTTTTATGTAATTAAAATAATTTCTCTTATTTTAATTTGGTTGGATTTTAGTGAGTTTATTTCTATGATTTTTATTTGGTGAAAATTAATTTTTATGTGCTTTCTTAATATTTATTTATTGTTGTGCATTTACATTGCTTTTAATATTTAAATTAATTACCGTGGGATTTAATTATTTCAATTTGACTTTACCATTACGTTTAAATTATTTTATTTAACTTGTGGTTTTAAAATCGTTTCCGTTGGATCATTTTTGTGACCCAAGTTATGAGGATTGGACCTCATTTCTTTTTCCCTCTTTTTCTTTCCTCTCCTTTTTCTTTTCCTTTTTTTTTTTTTCTTTTTTTCTTTTCTCCTTATTCCTTCCTCTCCCGCGCGATTCCTCTCTCTCCTCCCCTCTCCTCCGCCCGTTTCCCTTATCCACTCCCAGCGCCGCCGTCCGCCGGCGGTGGTCGTCACCGCCCAGCCCATTAGACTCCCCAGCCGCCGGCCGTCCTACCCCACCAGTATCACCGCCGTTCGTGCCGCCGTTAGCCTCCACGAAGCCCACGAAACCCACGACGCCGCGGCACGTTTTCCTCCATTGCGCCGCCGTCGCGCCACCTCCGGCCACCATCTTCCTACCACTTCATCCCGGCCTCTTGGCAACCCATTGGACCCAACCCCAGCTCCGATCCGTCACCGGTGAAGCCCCACCAAGTCCATCTCCGATTTGCACTTTTCGGGCCTAAAACCACCCCTTGCGCCGCCACCCACGGCAAACCACCACCACCACTAGCTTCACCGACCTCCCTAGGCCCTACCCTATCAATCTTGGGTCTTCGTTTGTCCTCGTTGGAAAGTTGGTAATTGTGACCCACGGCCACAGTGTATTTTACACTGTGGTGTTGCTCAAACGTCGCTTTTTTTTCAACTTCGCGATCCTCGGAAAATTATTATATTGCACTGTAAGTATTTCTCCAAAGAACTTTCGTAATTTAAATGTATTTTTGCACTAACCCATTTCACTGTGTTTTTGGCATGCCGGACTGAGTCCGAGGAGTTCGGGGGTCGGATGGATTTGTGATTGGAGTTGTTTGGTTGATTTGGTTGATTGGATATTTGTTGTTGATGGGTTGTTTGGATATTGTGTTGGTACATGTGCATTTCATCATTTCATGCATGATCATGTTTGTAAAAGAAAACTGGGTTTTCGTGTATTGCATTCATGTTCATGTGCTTTGAAAAGCTATGATTTTATGTGTTAATATTTTTGGTGCGTGTGTATCACGACCCCAAGCCGAGATGGGGCATTAACTCGGTGGAGCTCCTCTGGTTACTCGGGAGCGGAATATACTGAGTAACGTCCCCTGGATTGTCGCCGGGCGACAATGGGTTCGGACGAGATGGTCTCGTGCCGACTCCGTGGTCCTTCTGCTGGCGGGGACTAGAGGATGTCTGGCCACGTACGCGCTGGGCGCGGAACTGGGCATCGCTCGTTGCGTAGTGTGAGTGCTTGGCCACGTACGCGCTGGGCGCGGAACTGAGCACCGCTGCGAAGCCAGGACGTGCGGATGGTCCATAGGGGAGACCATGGTGCATATGGAAATAATGCATGGTGCATTTGGGATTAATGCACTATTTTCTGGGAAAATAGTGCGAGTTGATTTTTGTGGGTAAATCATTTTCTGGGAAAATGTTTTACGGATAATTCGGACCAAAATGAGATTTTGGTGTGTGTTGGAAAATTTATCATTTTTGGAAAAATGATGTTTTGTGGAAAAAAATGCATGTTTTCATGTGCATGCATGTTAGTTGCATTTAATGCATTTTGTATTACGTCGTTGTTTGGGTTATACTTACCTGCGAGACCATTTTGTGGTGTCGCAGATTTTGATGCTGATGAGGAAGAGGAGGGCGAGCCTGAGGAGACGGCTCCGCCTGAGGAGTGATCTGGGATCACTCGTTTGTACATTTAGAACTATTGTAAAAATATTTTCAGGGATGACTGTATAACTGCTATTTAAATCTTTACTGATGTTTGATTGTAATTAAATTCTGGTACTTAGTTGACTATCCGCTGCGTTATTTTATTTGAACACTGTTGCATTTACACACACTGGCACTTCGTTGGGATGTGTGACCGTGTTGTCACCATCCTGGCGTCTCGATCCCCGTGTATATATATAAGGGGGATTGGGGGCGCCACAGGTGGTATCAGAGCAGTTCGGCTCTGGGTAAAACCACATGTCCTTTAGGATAGTACCAGAAAATTATTTTTATTATTTTTTATTTAAAAAAAAAAAAAAAAAAAAATTTAGTTATGTAAGTTAAGTTATTTATTTTATATTATGAGTTTGTTGCTATGTCATTTTATGTTAATTGTTGTTATTTAAATTATTTTATTTATCGCTTTAATTATTGTTTATTTTTGGTTGAGTATAAATTATATGGATTTAAGCGGGGTTGGAGAATGTTCTATGACAGGATTATGGTGAGACCAAGAAGGCAAGCTGAGGTGCCTGAAGATGAGTTACCTAGAGGTGATGGAAATTATGCTATGGCAAGAGCATTAAATAGAATGACAGAATTTCTTCAACAGAATTTCCGACCGCCGCAGGGAGATTCAAGTAGGGGAGCTCAAGTGGGGTGTCCCTATGAGCGCTTCTTAACGCATAGGACCCCTGCCTTCATTGGGGAGGAGGACCCAATGCGTGCTAGGAGGTGGATTCAAGATTTGGAAAGAACATTTGAAGTTTGTGGATGCACGGAAGCTCAGATGGTATTATATGGAAGTTATATGCTGCAAGGTGAAGCGGCAAATTGGTGGGAGACCAAGCGGACATTATTAGAAATGGAGTTGGGTTCCTTGGCTGCTGTGTCTTGGCAGCGTTTCAAGAAAGAGTTCGATGATCGGTTCTTTCCTGCTTCAGTGAGAAGGCAAAAGGCTCGGGAGTTCAATAATTTGGTCCAAGGTGGCATGACTGTGGAGCAATATGCAAGAAAGTTTATGGAGCTTGGACGGTTCGCTCCTCACCTCATTTCTACGGAGGAGTTGCGGGTCGAGCGCTTCCTGGAGGGTTTGCGCCATGAGGTACGTAAACAAGTGGCCTGCCTTCGGATTAAGGACTTTCAAGAGTTAGTGGATTTAGCCAGCATTGCAGAGCGGGAAAACAGTTTTGGAGCAGGTTCCCCTCCGGGTCAGAAAAGGCGGAGTTACCTTGGCGAAGGGAGTAGTTCTGGGTCGCCTCATAAGTTCGTGCAAAGGACTAGTGCCCGTCCGCAGACGACCACCGGTGCTCGTGCTGGAGGTCGAGCTCCAGTTTGTAACAGGTGCAATAGAGCCCATGAGGGTGAGTGTGGCCAGAGAGGAATTCAGTGTTTTAGATGTGGCCAGCCGGGTCACTTTGCTCGGGAGTGTCCTGGTCAAGTTCAAGGAGGACAAGAAGCGCGAGGAGCACGAGGAGGTCGACGGGGAGGAAGGGGCAACCAGAGACAGTTGGTACAAGCTCGGGTTTATGCAGTGACCCCTGGTGATGTGGATTACGGAGCTCCAGAGACCCACGATGCTGGGGTTATTACTGGTATGCATTTAATTATTTTAATTTGATTTAATATTTGTTATGGTTGGATTATTTGGGATTGTCTGGTGGATGTGTTTGCTTCAGGTAGAGTTCGCCTATATGATTTCTATGCATGTACTTTGTTTGATTCTGGGGCGTCTCGATCTTTTGTGTCTGCCACTTTTGCACGGATGTGTAATCTGGTCACGGAGCCTTTATCGCAAACTCTAGTAGTGGCACTTCCAAATGGTGAGATGGTGTGGTGCTCTAAAGTTGCTTTGGGCTGTCCTTTGGATTTTGGAGGGAGGACACTGGATGCAGATTTGATTGTATTCAAGTTGCTGGGATTTGATATAATTCTGGGAATGGACTGGCTATATCGATATTCAGCAAATATTGATTGTAGAAGTCGGGTAATTGGTTTTCAACTCTCGGATGATGATTATGTGGAATTCGCGGGAAGTAAGTTGAAGGCAAAACCAACAATTATATCAGCAATTCAAGCTAGGAGAGAGATAGCTCGTGGAGCAGATGCTTTTTTGGTCCAAGTTGAGTCTACGTCATCTGAGAAGAAGTCGTTAGTAGATATTCCAGTTGTGGGCGAGTTTCCTGATGTATTTGTAGATGATTTGCCCGGATTGCCTCCCGTTCGCGATATGGAGTTTGTTATTGATTTGGAACCTGGTGCGGCTCCTGTGCATAAAGCACCTTATCGCATGGCACCGGCTGAATTAAAAGAGTTGAAGACTCAATTGCAAGAACTGGTCGACAAGGGATTTATTCAGCCTAGTACTTCTCCGTGGGGAGCGCCCGTGTTGTTTGTCAAGAAGAAAGATGGTACTCTTCGAATGTGTATAGATTATCGGGAGCTTAACAAAGTGACTATTAAGAACAAGTATCCTCTACCTAGAATTGATGATTTGTTTGACCAGCTTCAGGGAGCGGCTATCTTTTCGAAGATTGATTTGAGGTCAGGGTACTATCAGTTGAGAATAAGAGATAAGGACGTGCCCAAGACTGCTTTCAGGACGAGGTATGGGCATTATGAATTTAAGGTGATGTCTTTTGGGTTAGCTAATGCCCCTGCTGCTTTTATGGATTTAATGAATAGGGTGTTTCGGCCTTTCTTGGATTCTTTTGTGGTGGTGTTTCTCGACGACATTTTGATTTATTCTCGAGATTTTGAAGAGCATGCTTGTCACCTTCGCCTGGCACTTGGGAAATTAAGAGAACATCAATTGTACGCTAAGCTGAGCAAGTGTGAATTCTGGTTAGAAGAAGTTAAGTTTCTTGGACATGTGATTTCTCAAGAAGGGGTGGCTGTAGATCCCAGTAAAGTAGAAGCTGTTTTGTCGTGGCCTCGCCCTTCAACAGTTCGTGAGATACGAAGTTTCTTGGGACTTGCCAGTTACTATCGAAGATTTGTGGAAGGTTTTTCTCGGCTATCAGGACCTCTCACTGCCTTGACTAGGAAGAATACTGAGTTTGTATGGTCTGACAAATGTGAGAGAAGTTTTCAAGAGTTGAAGAGAAGATTGACAACGGCACCTATTTTGGCACTTCCGGAGCCACACAAGCCATTTGTGATTTTCAGTGATGCATCCAAATTCGGGTTGGGATGCGTTCTTATGCAAGAGGGACGGGTTGTTGCTTATGCATCTCGTCAGCTGAAGATTCATGAAAGGAATTATCCCACGCATGATTTGGAGTTGGCGGCAATAGTTTTTGCGCTTAAGATCTGGCGGCATTATCTGTATGGCGAAGCCTGTGAAGTTTATACTGATCACAAGAGCTTGAAGCATCTATTTACTCAGAAGAATCTAAACATGAGGCAGAGACGGTGGTTAGAGCTAATTAGCGACTATCAGTGTGAAATCAAGTATCATCCAGGAAAAGCAAATTTAGTCGCTGATGCCTTGAGTAGGAAGTCACAACAAGTGGATGAAGCGGAATCTTCAGATGTGGACTCTCTCCTTTGTGGAATGAGGAGACTTCTTATCGAGAGTTCACAGCAAGAAGAATTATTATCTTCAGTCTTGGATGTCCGAGTAGTGGATTTTGATGAATTGAAGACTCTTCAAAGAAAGGACCCTAATCTGTTGGCTATCAGGAAAAGAGTCAGAAAGTCTAGAGGACCCTTGCATTACAGCTTGGATAAGGATGGCATTCTTAGGTTTCGGGATCGTAGAGTGATTCCCCGAGACTCTGAATTTAAAGAGCGAATTTTAGCAGAAGCTCATGCAGCTCCTTATTCGGTTCATCCAGGAAGCACAAAGATGTATAGGGATTTAAAGAAGAATTTCTGGTGGGAAGGAATGAAGTCGGACATCGCCCTGTTTATTGAGAAATGTGACACATGCCGACAGGTGAAGGCTGAACATCAGAGACCTGCTGGTAGACTCCAACCTCTCCCTATTCCGGAATGGAAGTGGGATGATATTTCTATGGATTTTGTGGTAGGGTTGCCAAGGACTCCTAGTGGGAAGAATTCCATTTGGGTGATTGTGGATCGGTTGACCAAGAGTGCCCATTTCTTGCCTGTTAATAATACTGACTCGTTGGGTAAGTTGACTCGGTTATATGTCAAGGAGATAGTGCGTTTGCATGGAATACCCAAGAGTATTGTGTCAGATCGAGACCCGCGATTCACGTCCCATTTCTGGAAGAGTTTGCAGGCGGCATTAGGCACTAAATTGAAGTTTAGTTCGGCGTATCACCCCCAAACAGACGGCCAATCAGAGCGTACTATTCAGACTCTGGAGGATATGTTGCGGTCTTGTGTCATGGAATTCCAGGGAAGTTGGGAGAATCACTTACCACTTATTGAGTTCTCTTATAATAACAGTTTTCATTCCTCCATCCAGATGGCCCCGTATGAAGCCTTATATGGACGGAAATGCAGATCGCCTTTATGTTGGGATGAAGTTGGCGAGAACAAATTGCTTGGGCCTGAGTTAATTCAAGAAATGAAGGATCAAGTTCAGTTTATCAGGAAGAAGATGGCTGAAGCGCAAAATCGCCAGAAAAGTTACGCAGATACAAGAAGAAGAGACTTATCTTTTGAAGAAGGAGATTGGGTTTATCTTAAAGTCTCTCCTATGAAAGGGGTTAAGCGCTTTGGTAAGAAAGGAAAGCTTAGTCCAAGATATATTGGCCCTTTTCAGATCGTAGAGAAGGTTGGGCTTGTTGCTTATAGAGTTGCCTTGCCAGATTATTTTGGAGATATTCATAATGTGTTTCATGTGTCCTCATTGAAGAAGAGTTTTGGACAGCAAGAGCCACGTTTTGTGGATCCCGAACGCATTCAACTGCGGCCCAATCTTACTTATGAAGTTGCCCCGACCCAGATCGTAGATTGGAAAGAGCAAGAGTTAAGGTCCAAGGTAATACCTATGGTGAAAGTGGCGTGGGGTGATCCGTTGGCTCAAGATTTCTCTTGGGAGAGAGAGGCCGACATGAGGGAGCAATATCCATACTTGTTTGATTGATTTTGACGGTATGTTCTAAGTATTCTCTTGGTTGAATCTTGATCTTGTCTTGGTGCAATATTTGACCTTGCCAATTTCGTGGACGAAATTTTTTTTAAGGGGGGAGGATGTAACACCCCGTATTTTAGTGTATTTTTACTGAAGGAATTATTTTTATGTAATTAAAATAATTTCTCTTATTTTAATTTGGTTGGATTTTAGTGAGTTTATTTCTATGATTTTTATTTGGTGAAAATTAATTTTTATGTGCTTTCTTAATATTTATTTATTGTTGTGCATTTACATTGCTTTTAATATTTAAATTAATTACCGTGGGATTTAATTATTTCAATTTGACTTTACCATTACGTTTAAATTATTTTATTTAACTTGTGGTTTTAAAATCGTTTCCGTTGGATCATTTTTGTGACCCAAGTTATGAGGATTGGACCTCATTTCTTTTTCCCTCTTTTTCTTTCCTCTCCTTTTTCTTTTCCTCTTTTTTTTCTTTTTTTCTTTTCTCCTTATTCCTTCCTCTCCCGCGCGATTCCTCTCTCTCCTCCCCTCTCCTCCGCCCGTTTCCCTTATCCACTCCCAGCGCCGCCGTCCGCCGGCGGTGGTCGTCACCGCCCAGCCCATTAGACTCCCCAGCCGCCGGCCGTCCTACCCCACCAGTATCACCGCCGTTCGTGCCGCCGTTAGCCTCCACGAAGCCCACGAAACCCACGACGCCGCGGCACGTTTTCCTCCATTGCGCCGCCGTCGCGCCACCTCCGGCCACCATCTTCCTACCACTTCATCTCCGGCCTCTTGGCAACCCATTGGACCCAACCCCAGCTCCGATCCGTCACCGGTGAAGCCCCACCAAGTCCATCTCCGATTTGCACTTTTCGGGCCTAAAACCACCCCTTGCGCCGCCACCCACGGCAAACCACCACCACCACTAGCTTCACCGACCTCCCTAGGCCCTACCCTATCAATCTTGGGTCTTCGTTTGTCCTCGTTGGAAAGTTGGTAATTGTGACCCACGGCCACAGTGTATTTTACACTGTGGTGTTGCTCAAACGTCGCTTTTTTTCAACTTCGCGATCCTCGGAAAATTATTATATTGCACTGTAAGTATTTCTCCAAAGAACTTTCGTAATTTAAATGTATTTTTGCACTAACCCATTTCACTGTGTTTTTGGCATGCCGGACTGAGTCCGAGGAGTTCGGGGGTCGGATGGATTTGTGATTGGAGTTGTTTGGTTGATTTGGTTGATTGGATATTTGTTGTTGATGGGTTGTTTGGATATTGTGTTGGTACATGTGCATTTCATCATTTCATGCATGATCATGTTTGTAAAAGAAAACTGGGTTTTCGTGTATTGCATTCATGTTCATGTGCTTTGAAAAGCTATGATTTTATGTGTTAATATTTTTGGTGCGTGTGTATCACGACCCCAAGCCGAGATGGGGCATTAACTCGGTGGAGCTCCTCTGGTTACTCGGGAGCGGAATATACTGAGTAACGTCCCCTGGATTGTCGCCGGGCGACAATGGGTTCGGACGAGATGGTCTCGTGCCGACTCCGTGGTCCTTCTGCTGGCGGGGACTAGAGGATGTCTGGCCACGTACGCGCTGGGCGCGGAACTGGGCATCGCTCGTTGCGTAGTGTGAGTGCTTGGCTACGTACGCGCTGGGCGCGGAACTGAGCACCGCTGCGAAGCCAGGACGTGCGGATGGTCCATAGGGGAGACCATGGTGCATATGGAAATAATGCATGGTGCATTTGGGATTAATGCACTATTTTCTGGGAAAATAGTGCGAGTTGATTTTTGTGGGTAAATCATTTTCTGGGAAAATGTTTTACGGATAATTCGGACCAAAATGAGATTTTGGTGTGTGTTGGAAAATTTATCATTTTTGGAAAAATGATGTTTTGTGGAAAAAAATGCATGTTTTCATGTGCATGCATGTTAGTTGCATTTAATGCATTTTGTATTACGTCGTTGTTTGGGTTATACTTACCTGCGAGACCATTTTGTGGTGTCGCAGATTTTGATGCTGATGAGGAGGAGGAGGGCGAGCCTGAGGAGACGGCTCCGCCTGAGGAGTGATCTGGGATCACTCGTTTGTACATTTAGAACTATTGTAAAAATATTTTCAGGGATGACTGTATAACTGCTATTTAAATCTTTACTGATGTTTGATTGTAATTAAATTCTGGTACTTAGTTGACTATCCGCTGCGTTATTTTATTTGAACACTGTTGCATTTACACACACTGGCACTTCGTTGGGATGTGTGACCGTGTTGTCACCATCCTGGCGTCTCGATCCCCGTGTATATATATAAGGGGGATTGGGGGCGCCACATACATGCTTTGCTTGCAGATGCAGGGTCTATAGATGCTCGAGTCCATTCCTACCAATTTGACTATCGTGCTAGTCGATGCACCCTGTTATGCCCAGTGGTGGCTGGGCTCTCGCCCTTGTGGCCTTCATTCATAAGCATGCAATGTGCATGCACTTTTGTGCATATGGTGATGGTGGGCTCCATGTCTGCCTTTGTACTTCTCCTCCATACACACATTCATGTGTGATCAAGTGTTATGAGAAATTGGAGGGCCCCACACTTTCTAGCTCACAGATTCAATATGAAATGTATAGGTGGACATCAAATACTTGAGTCCTTCCGCTTATATTCATCTTACCAAGTGACTTCTTCATCTTCATCCACTTACTTTTTCATGGATCATTCGACCCTTCATTTGAAGAATGAATAATTGATCCGACAAATGGTGCCAAATTATTGATGCCTTTTTTGGCCTTGTGAGATCAATAGTATGGTCGTATGACCCTCTTCTCTCATTATTGTGGTGTTTGATTGGGGCAATGTATAAAGTGTTTATCTATGATTAACTTAATGATAATGACCGAAAATAAATGAGACAATAATTTATATGGTTTCGGATTGTGGCCTATGTTCATGGGTCTTGGTGTGCAAAATCTATAAATAGAGTTTTAATACAAGTTCTCTATTTTCACTAAGCTATCTACTATCACTCTCATGCAAGCTTGTAGCAAAAATCGTACTCTGAGGATCTCTTTGGTCGCTTCTTTTTTTTTTTTTACCCTAGTCGAACTATATCAGAGTAAGGAGAAGAGAATGCAGGACACATGTTTGTGAAAAGGTCTCAGTAAGATTGATTTCATTGTAGAAAATAGAGTAAATTACAGAACTCTTCCTCAGTACATGTATGGCTATTTTCAGCTCTATATATACAACAAATGACAGCTAGCTATGTACAGGATTGGGACCACAACCATTACAATCCGTTATTTTGGACTCTTGTAAAGAAACAATGCTGGACTCCTCTGGTATGATGATGCTATGATGGGGACGTGCCTTGTGCATTTTGTCATTGTCTATTGTGGCAAGAGGTAGTGCACTGCTGTGTTGAGGCTGTGCCTTGTGCAAATTCTCATTCTGTGTTGTGGCAATAGGTAGTGCCCTAATAGCCCCCCTTGCCTCAAGCACCGCAGGAAAAATTGTGAGGCTGGAGCGTAACTGAGAAAATCTTGCTAATGACAACGGTTTAGTAAAGATATTTGAAAGTTGATCTTTACTAGAGACAAATGCTACTTGAAGTGCTTTAGCTGCCACTCGTGCTCGAACAAAATAGTAGTCAAACTCAATGTGTTTAGTACGTGCATGTTGAACAAGATTTACAGTTAAGTAGGTAGCTCCCAAATTATCACACCATAAAATTGATCGATCAGAGAGTAAAATGCCAAGTTCTGTCAAAACGGACTGAACCCAAAGCAGCTCACATGCTGTATTGGCTACAACCTTATATTCAGTTTCAATTAAAGATCGAGCAATAGTGGGCTGTTTCTTGGAGCCCCAAGAAATTAGGTCAGAGCTAAAGTACACATAATACCCTCTTGTGAACTTGCGATCATCAAGGCAAGTGGCCCAGTCAGCATCGAAGAATGGAGATAATTTTGGACAAATGGAAGGACCAAAGTGCAAACCAAAATTACGAGTAAGATTGAGATACTGAATAATTCTTTTCACAGCTTGCTAATGGGGCAAGCGTGGAGAGTGCATATAGTGACAAACTTTGTTGACAACATAGGAAATATCTGGCTGATTGAAAGCTAGTTACTAGAGGTTGCCAACAATACTTTTGTATAGATGAGGATCTTCAAAGGAAGATCCTTCAAGTGTAGACAATTTAACCGAAGGTGACATCGGTGTGGAAACAGTTTTGGAGTTGTGCATATTTGTGCAGGTCAGCTAATCAGAAATATTTTTAGCTTGAGTTAGAAAAAGACCACAAGAATTTCAAGTGACCTCTATTCCAAGAAAATAGTGAAGTGGCCCTAAATCTTTAACATGGAAAAATTGAATAAGAGCTTAAATAAAATCTGAAATAAAATCTGAAACAAGTCTTGTATTGGACCTAGTGACAATTATATCATCCACATATACTAAAACATATAAGCAATTAGATGAGTGTTGCATAATGAATAATTGTAACAACCCACCTAATTAACCATTAGGACTAACCCTTAAACTCTTTAGATTAGGTTTTTAATTTTGGGCTATTACTAACATCAATGTTGATAGTGAGGCATTTAGGATCTTAGAGCATTAAGCTAAGGATTAGAGAAGCAAGCCCATTAGGGAATTTGGTGAGGCATTTAGGATCTTAGAGCATTCATGGGCCTAGCCCAAAAAGTCCTGAACTAAGCCCATAGGGAATTCAAGACTTGGTAGCTTGCCTTAGCCCAAACTTAAGGAAGGCATAAGGCCTTTGTGCCAAACTTGGTGTAGAATGGACCCATGGCCCAATTAGGCCAAGTCAAACATTTTCAAGCCCATCTTAGTGGATCTTGAGGTTTTTTTTCAACCCTAAAAATTTGGAAATGAGGCCCTCTTATTCAAGCCCAAGAGCACATAAGCCATGAAGCCCACACACTTGGCCCTTTCAAAGCCCTCAAGGCCCAAAGCCATGTTTGGGTTTATTTCACCACTCAAGACCAAAAGTCCAATACATCATACCATTAGTTTCCTTAAGCCCAAATCATACCCTTAGTACCCAAATTAAGTTTGAAAGTTGGCTATGAACATTAAACATCATGCTTGAGGTTAGTGAACTTTAAGCTATGCTTTGAAGCTTAATTTTGTTTAATCTTCTCTTAACCTTCAAATTCAAAATTTTCTTGATTAATTATTTCATTTGATCATACTTACACATTACTAATACCCTAGCTAAACCGCCCTACATGTCATTAACGAAAATGACATGTCAAACCCCAAACTTTGCATCAATCGGTTATGTGCATTGTTCTTTGAATACTTGAATTGTTTTGCCCTTGGGTCTAATATTTTTGTGGCTTGACCTCAAGGGTAACATGGTCCTTAAACACCTCATGAGATCCCTTCAAACCCAGTTTGATCCTTGGATGAAACTAGTTACACAAACCAATTCAATTGATCAGACCGAGTGCACCTTAGTCTAGTTTGAGTGAGAACCAGTTTGGTTGGAATTTAACCAACTATCTGCCATGGTTGAGCCACCACCCCACCCCACACCACATCATTCACCACCCAATTACCAAGCACCAAGGCCAACATCCCCTCCCCTCTTGAACCCTATAAATAACTCCCTCAGTTTCTCATTTCCTCTACACCTCAACTCCAAGCTTCCTCTTGAGTCTTGAGAGCATTTCTTCCCCTTCGAGCAATAGAGTGAAATCGAGTGAATTTTGGTGAGTTCTTGGGTGTTCAGGAGCAAGGTTGTCTTGAGTGCTTGGAAGGCCACATAATTTATAAGTTTTATTGTTCTTGATCTTAGTTAGCATGTTAAGCTTTGTTTCCAAGTGTTGGTATGAGATTTGGTTAAGTTTTGAGAAGGTCATCATGCTTAGTTCAAAACTAGATCATTAAAGGGTGTTTTGAGTGGTTAAATGTTTTAATTGAAAATTTAGCTATGGCATATCTTAAGCATGATTTGATATGATTTCTTAATGTCTTAGAATGATTATGGAAGGTTTGAATTGTGATTTAAAGCATGCCATGGCAGGTTTTAAAATGGCATGCTTTAAATGTATCTTGTTTTGATCATCAAGTATGAATCGGTTTTAAATAAATTGGAGACTAAGGATATTTTAGCCAAGATTAAGTGTTGGGATGAACTTGATTACCCAATAATTAGCCTTCATTATGTCATTAATGATGTTAGTGATCATTTGTGATTAAAGAAAATCCTATATGCAAGCATTTATAGAGATCAATTGTTGAAAACACACTTGGGCATCCACTAAGTGCATGCCACGGGTTGGGACTGTTTGGACAAGTTCCACTTCAATTTTTGAAAATCTAAGGGCATAAATGATTTGAGAATGCCAAAAATATGAAATCCATGAACTTTGGTTAAATTTGAAGTTCGTTTGAAATTAGTGAAAATTTAGTACCTTAACGACAATTTTTTAAAGTCTAGAGGTATTTTTGTAAATACCCATTTTTGAAATTTTTGATTTTGAACCTCAACCATAGAAGTATTAATCCTAACTTAGTACGCACTTGATTTTAGCTGCTACAACGTTTTTCGAATTACTCAGAAAGTTTGTAAGTTGGCCTCTAACTTAGACCTTGATAGATTATTTATGAATTATTGATAAATATTTCATTCATATTTCAATTATCATTTTGTGTATAAAATATCATGTTATATGATACATTGAATGCATACTTACATGACATGTGATATTTTTCACCATTGTTTTTTGCATATTGCATCTATAAACGTCATTTTTGCATGAAAGTTTGCCACATATGCACATGTCATGAAAAACATTTTTTAAGCATAGCATAAAAATAATTTTTGTCACTACCCCAAAGGCTAGGATGGGAAATTATCCTAGTGGAACTCCTCTGTCCACTCTAGAATATTTAATGATGGAGTGGTAACTCCTGAGTTGATGAAGAACAGTCAACAGGCTTCAAATTGGTTCTTTTTAAAGAATACCGGAGCGAAGTCAACATGTTATGGCACTTAACGCTGATGGGTGTACACGTTATGATTTTTATGATGTTATGTTATATTACCAATGCATTGAGAACGAGTCTATAGACAATGTAATTTCAACGTGAGTTGCACTACGGTTACCGATAGGTACTCACAGTGCATTTGGGGAACTGTGACGTTATCACACGTTATAATGTTATTGCTAATAATGATGAAAGTTAATGATGGAAGTTATGATGAAGTTATATTTTCAAAAATGATGGCAAAAATGTTTATTGAAGGAAAGCCTGTGTCTCCATTTTTCTAAAATCTTGAAGAATCTGGATGGGAGACATGTATATTGATTTTCTTTCTACATTTCATACATTACATATTTATCATTCTTCATGCTTAATTTATTTTTGTACATGTTGGCTGTTTAACTTACTAAGATTTTGAGTAAATCTTACCCCTTTTGGAACCACTATCATTCCACTTGGAATGACAGAAATTGTGTTAGGTCTTAAGGAGATCAAGCTAGATGGAGCATTGGATCCGACTAATTAAGGAGGAACCATACCTTGAGAGGAGATTGGATTTAATTCTAATGTTTAGAACCCAAGTCCTCCATGCTTTAAATCGCATGAAGAGAATGATTTGACTTTAACTCTTAGTTATACTAAATCTATGCTATATTGGTATTTTGAACTTGACATTTATTAATGAAATTGGGATGTTTTTAGTTATTCTAGCATAAGTTATACTTTCACCTTTATTTTCGCTACGATTATTGAATATTGTTAGTTGCATATTAGAATGTATTGCATATTAACTGTCATGTACGAGAGTATGTAACCTTGTGTTGCATGTTCTGGTACTCTAAGTCTTCATTCCATCCAAGAGGAGGTTGGGAGCATCACAATAATGAAGAATCTGATATAGAGCCACGAAAACCCAAAGAAATCAACTTATTAATTAACTTGGAAAACCAAGCCCAAGGGGTTTGTTTGAGTCCATAAATTGATTTTTTTTAATTTACAAACATAAGATGGAAAGTCGGGCTTTACAAACCCCGGGGGTTGCAGCATGAAGACATCCCTTTCAAGATCCTCATGCAAAAATACATTATGGATGTCCAACTGATGTAATGGCCACTGTGAAGTAACTGCAAGAGAAAGCAAATGACGAACGGTTACTGGCTTGACCATAGGACTGAAGTTCTCTGTGTAGTGAATACCGGGTTGTCGATGGAAGCCCTTAGCCACTAGATGAACTTTGCGGCAATCTAGGGTTCCATCAGATTTTCATTTGATCTTAAGGACCCACTTAAAGCCAAGAACGTTGAGACCAAATGAAAAGGGGTCTAAATTCCATGTATGGTTTTGAATAAGAGCTTTGAACTCAGAATCCATAGCTAGACACCACTCCAAAAACTTTGAGCCCTCGGTAAAACATGTTGGTTCATTAGGAATCGATTGAAGGGAGGATGTGTTAAGGGAAGCCGAAGGGCGAGATGAGGGCCACAAAATGGTGCCATCAGATTGAAGGAGAGGACGAAAAATTTTGGATTTGGATTGGGTAAGCATTGAATGGGAAGGTTGAGAGATGGAGGGTCATGGTGCAAGAGAGCTAGGGTTAGAAGTGTTTTAGGAGGTAGGATTCAATGAAGCGGAAAGGGTAACAACATCAAGTGATGGGTTAGAAGGTGTTTCGGGAGGTGGGCTCGCAGGGCATGAGGTTGGGCTAATTTGTGTTGGGTTTGTTGGTGAGGGATGAGAGAGAAGGAGGGTGTCACATAAGGATTTTGTGATGGGCTTGTATTGGGGAAGGAAGCTGGGCCGAGTGGGAGATTTGTAGGGTCTGTTGGGGAAGGAGTCCAAGACACCAAGACGAGAAAAACAGGATTTGTGCAGGGGCCGATTGTTGTGGGTTGAATAGATTGTTGTGGAGTGGGTTGAGAAAAAGGAAACACACTTTTATAAAAAATAACACCACATGAGATGTAGGTGCGACCTGTAGGCAAGTGAAGACAATTATACCCTTTGTGATCGGGTGTGTAGCCCATAAATACACATAGTTGAGACCGAAGATCAAGCTAATGTCTGTTGAAAGGTCTCAAATTAGGCCAATAGGCCACACCAAAAATACGTAGAAACTTTTAATATGGAGTTTGATGAAACAATGTTTGAAATGGAGATTGTTGTTGAAGGATTGGAGTGGGCATTCTATTAATGAGAAAAACTACAGTTTGAAAAGCAGGAACCCAATATTTGTGAGTAACAGAGGCATATGCTAAAAGTGATAGACCTGTTTCAACAATATGTCAATGTCAACATTCGACACTACCATTTTGAGCATGAGTGTATAGGCAGGTGATACAATGTGAAATGCCAGTTGAATTTAAAATTGGTTGCAGGGGCGAAATTCCCCACCCTAGTTAGACTATACCTCAATGATTTTAGCAGAAAATGTATTTTGAACATAATGTAAAAAGGCTATAAATAAAGAGGAAACACAAGTTTTGGATTGAATAGGAAACAACCATATATATTTAGAGTATCCATCCATTATTGAAAAATAAAAGCGACATCGGCACTGGTCCCCAAACATTAAGAAAAAGTAACTGAAATGGCTTTTGTGATCGAGATGGGGAGGGAGGATGGGGTATTGCATGAGACTTAGCTTGATAGCATGTAGGACACGGGTTGGACAGATTACTCGAACTAACAGGAAGTGTAAAATGACTAAGAGTAAAAGAAGTGACTTTAGGTGAGGGGTGGCCAAGTCTTGCATGCCATATTTGTGATGACATCCTTTCACTAAGAAAAGCCTGTGGAAAAGTAGATGTTGAAGCTGTGGATGCATTCATAGTGTCTGATTGCATAGGAAGAACATGGAGCCCATTTTCAACAGTTCCCCAAAGAAGAGGCTCCTGGGTGCATAAATCCTTCACAAGAAAAAAATTAGAGTGAAACTCAAACTAAACATTATTATCAAGACAAACGTGATGCACAGACAAAAGATTTTTTATAATTAATGGAACATGAAGAAGCTTATGTGAAAGAAATCTGCTAGATGGAGTAGACAAGTGAGCTGATCCAGTATTCTGAATAGGAAGTGAAGATCCATCTGCCGTGATAGGGGTGGACTCGATATTAAGTTGAAAAAAATTGGTGTGAAGTGGGTGGCGGTAGTTGTATCTGGAAACCAGCTGCTGGTAGATGGCGCAGAAGAAGACATGGAGGTGTAGTTAGCCATGAGTGATGATGGAGGTGGGTTTGATAGGACTGATCAAATCAGTGGTAGCAAGAGAGGGCTGAGTGACCCGGTTTTCGACACACTTGGCAAAAGAGTTGTGGCCGTGTGGTGTTTTAATAAGTGGCAAAATTTAGACTTCTACCACGACCTTGTCTTCCTCCTCGAGAGTTAGAGTTACAACCTCTAGTAGAGAGACCCGATGGAGGAGAAGGCCTGACATTGGTGGCATGAGCTACAAGAGATGTACTTGAAATCAAGGAAGCATTTTGATGTGCCAAACGTGATTCATAATTTAATAAATAGCTGTAAATCTATTGGGAAGATAAGGGCTCAGGACGAGTAGTGATGGAGGTCACAATGGACTCATATTCAGGACCAAGTCCAGTTAAGAGGTAAATAGAAAATTGTGATGAAGAGAGCGGGTGACCCGCGGCACCTAGGGATGAAGCCAACGTTTGGGCTTTGTGAAAATATGTAGATATAGATTCAAAACCCTTCTTGAGGGTAGCTAGTTGAAACTGGGTTTGAATGGCATGTGCAGCTGATTGTGCTGAATATAAGGTTTGTAGAGTTTGCTACACCTCATGAGAGGTGGTACAATCAAGAACTGGGTTTGAATGGCTTTATAAACGTTCTCATATTATTGGTACGTTCAAACACGAAAAGAAAAGTGCGGGATATTTCCCGCTAGATTTCGGGCTCTATCATAGTAAGATACATTTGCACGTGTCTATATAACGTTCGAACGTCATCTAAAAATTGGGCAGGATATTTTAACGTTCAAACGTACAACTTAAATCTTCAAACGTTAAATCTAATGATTTAGTTTTTGCATGAAACCATGCACGGGAGGAAGCAGACTCATTTCTGTTGCTTCTCCAATGTGCGTAAGTAACATCTGAGAGAGAGAGACGGTGAGAGATTGTGGCGCCCCCAATCCCCCTTATAAAAATACACAGGGATCGAGACGCCAGGATGGTGACAACACGGTCACGCATCCCAACGAAGTGCCAGTGTGTGTACATGCAACAGTGTTCAAATAAAATAACGCAGCGGATAGTCAACTAAGTACCAGAATTTAATTGCAATCAAACATCAGTAAAGATTTAAATAGCAGTTATACAGTCATCCATAAAATAATTTACAATAGTTTTAAATGTACAAACGAGTGATCCCAGATCACTCCTCAGGCGGAGCCGTCTCCTCAGGCTCGCCCTCCTCCTCCTCATCAGCATCAAAATCTGCGACACCACAAAATGGTCTCGCAGGTAAGTATAACCCAAACAACAACGTAATATAAAATGCATTAAACGCAACTAACATGCATGCACATGAAAACATGCATTTTTCCACAAAACATCATTTTCCCCGAAAATGATAAATTTTCCAACACACACCGAAATCTCATTTTGGTCCAAATTATCCGTAAATCATTTCCCAGAAAATTATTTACCCAAAAATCAACTCGCACTATTTTCCCAGAAAATAGTGCATTAATCCCAAATGCACCATGCATTATTTCCATATGCACCATGGTCTCCCCTATGGACCATCCGCATGTCCTGGCTTCGCAGCGGTGCTCAGTTCCGCGCCCAGCGCGTACATGGCCAAGCACTCACACTACGCAACGAGCGATGCCCAGTTCCGCGCCCAGCGCGTACGTGGCCAGACATCCTCTAGTCCCCGCCAGCAGAAGGACCACGGAGTCGGCACGAGACCATCTCGTCCGATCCCATTGTCGCCCGGCGACAATCCAGGGGACGTTACTCAGTATATTCCGCTCCCGAGTAACCAGAGGAGCTCCACCGAGTTAATGCCCCATCTCGGCTTGGGGTCGTGATACACACGCACCAAAAATATTAACACATAAAATCATAGCTTTTCAAAGTACATGAACATGAATGCAATACACGAAAACCCAGTTTTCTTTTACAAACATGATCATGCATGAAATGATGAAATGCACATGTACCAACACAATATCCAAACCAACAAATACCAATCCAATCAAATCCAACCAAACAACTCCAATCACAAATCCATCCGACCCCCGAACTCCTCGGACTCAGTCCGGCATGCCAAAAACACAGTGAAATGGGTTAGTGCAAAAATACATTTAAATTACGAAAGTTCTTTGGAGAAATACTTACAGTGCAATATAATAATTTTCCGAGGATCGCGAAGTTGAAAAAGGCGACGTTTGAGCAACACCACAGTGTAAAATACACTGTGGCCGTGGGTCACAAATACCAACTTTTCAACGAGGACAAACGAAGACCCAAGATTGATAGGGTAGGGCCTAGGGAGGTCGGTGAAGCTAGTGGTGGTGGTGGTTTGCCGTGGGTGGCGGCGCAAGGGGTGGTTTTAGGCCAAAAAAGTACAAATCGGAGATGGACTTGGTGGGGCTTCACCGGTTACGGATCGGAGCTGGGGTTGGGTCCAATGGGTTGCCAAGAGGCCGGGGATGAAGTGGTAGGAAGATGGTGGCCGGAGGTGGCGCGACGGCGGCGCAGTGGTGCATGGAACGCCGCGGCTTCAATGGGTTCGTGGTGGTTAACGGCGACGATGGAGGAGCTGGAAATGGAGGGAGGTGATCGCCGGCGGCAGGGGGAGCGGTGGAGCCGGGCGGTGTCGACCACCGCCGGCGCACGGCGGCGGGCTGGGGAGGAAGCCACGCACGGCGAGAGAGAGAGAGAGAGAACTCGCGCACCCCGGGGAGGAAACCGGGAGAAGAAAAAGAAAAAGAAAAAAAAAAAAGAAAAGAAGAAAAGAAAAAGAAAAGGAAAAGAAAAAAATAGAGGGAAAAGAAATGAGGTCCAATCCTCATAACTTGGGTCACGAAAATGATCCAACGGAAACGATTTTAAAACCACAAGTTAAATGAAATAATTTAAACGTAATGGTAAAGTCAAATTGAAATAATTAAATCCCACGGTAATTAATTAAATATGAAAAACAATTTAAATGCACAACAATAAATAAATATTAAGAAAGCACATAAAAATTAATTTCCACCAATTAAAATCATAGAAATAAACTCACTAAAAATCCAACCAATTTAAAATAAGAGAAATTATTTTAATTACATAAAAATAATTCTTTCAGTAAAAATACACTAAAATACGGGGTGTTACATCCTCCCCCCCTTAAATAAAATTTCGTCCTCGAAATTGGCAAGGTCAACATTAAGACTAAGACAGGAATAAGATTCAACTAAGAGCAGACTAAGAACATACCGCCAAAATAGTCCGGCAAGGCCACTCTATAAGCAACAAGCGCAACCTTCTCTACGATCTGAAAATGGCCAACATATCTTGGACATCAACAATCGCCCAAATTGAGTTCTTCCCACTAGGAGTCCTCGGCAACTCTACCACAAAATCCATAGAAATATCATCCCACTTCCACTCTGGAATAGGGAGAGGTTGAAGTCTACCTTGATGCTCAACCTTAACTAGACGGCACATGGCACATTCCTCAATGAGCATGGCACTATCCATCATACTCATTTTAGTCCCCCAATGACACATCACGACCAGTATTCCTAGAGTGACTGCTATCCAAAAATCTCATTTCCTCAAGAACCTTAATACAACATCCAATAAATTCCAATGATCAAAAGCCCTTACAATAATATGTGCCAACTGCAATCAACTCCTATGCTCCAACTTCTAAACCTTTATTGAATTCTACTATTGGAAACCTAATAGCCACTTCCAATGTTAACCATCAGTAACAGATTTTGCACAACCAAATGATTAATCGCCAATCACAAGTATCTTCTCAAAATTCAAGTCACCATTAATTCTTCAAATCAGCACAATTTGAACTCCTGACTACAACAAAAATACCACGCTTCTGCTGCGCACTCAGATATTCGCCACATGCATAAAACTTACGTCCTCATGAAACTAACACCATCGAGTACAAGGTGGCTCCATTCCTACTAACCAAAACCCTTATCACAATTTGGTAGAAAAACACTCTCTCTCCCAAAACCACGAGTTATAACTCAAATTCCTCAATTAACTTCTGCTGCCTTGATCAAAATCAAATTCTATAAAATACAACCATGATCAAAGACAGAAACCCAATATCAAACAACCTCAGCATCCCAAATTGAAAATAAACAACCTCAACCCAAAATACACTCATCTCTTCTAAGATAAGAAACATCCTTTAAAAGACTCAATTCCAACCTAGCGAATCAAAAAGAGTGCCTAGAGACTTCTACCTAACAACCTAAACCCGAAAGCTCACCATCTACATTCTAAACATCATCTAATCTAATGGTGACTAAACTCACAGCGAACCACCATTGACTTCACCAAAACATTAACAAAACTTCCTTGGTAACTCGCCCACCTATTTCTACTCCAATAAGCTAGTATTAACACAACTAGTTCCTTCAATAGCACATCACTATTAAACCTCAGGGCAAACCATACTGATCAAATCTTCAATCTACCAAAAGCCATTACAAAGCACCCAAGGATCCTAATGCTTTATTACCCCCACATACTTGATCATATCATTAATCGCTAACGTCTAAACTTCAACTTCCAAGATCTTATCATATACCATACGTGACATCCTAACAATCTCTCTTCAAGTTAAATAACAATGTCCTTCATTCAACCAACTAGATGCTCAAACTTCAAAAGAAAGTATAACCTTAAAATTTAAATTCCTAGGTAACCTCAAGTCACAATTAATTCCTGAAGATAATCACAATAACTATTCCCAACCATGATTCATTGAGTAACCCACTTCAATTGCACACTTCGATCGACTCACCAAAAACTCCAAGCCAAGGTCTCTTGAATTATTACTATTGTGTCGACTCCTCTTCCACACCTACCAAAACCACTTCTTTCAAACCAAAATGAGACTAGGACCTATACTCTCCGAAATCCATAACCACTCACCACTACTAAACATCAATCTTACGCACCCTTAGCCAAAACCAATAATCCTCCAAACGTGCAGGTGGTCATCATTACCATTTCCATCACTAAACCTATATCCTCGAAATCAATAAGAATCATTTCTTTAATCGTCACCATCTATAATCCTTAAAATTGATATGGATTAAATCCTCAACCTGACACTGTAACCTCAAGCTAAAATCAATCATTAACTGAACTAGATCGACATCCTCCATCTCCAAAGAAATTCTCCCCAAAAAAAAAAAAAAAAAAAATTCTCATACCAATAACTCAACTCAGATCAATCCTATTTTAATTCAGCCATTCAACTCTGCAATTCTAAAACCTTAACCCAGATATAAATCATTTCCTGAAACCCTCAAGATCGATGAACTCAAATCTAAAACATTCGCCTTATAAAACTTGTAAATTCTAAAACCCCAAATGTTATCAAATTGCTTATCGAGGTCGGCAAGATCAAAAACTTCTAGTCTAAGTAATCTCTTAATTGCTTGTTGAACCTACCAGCTTAAATCCCATTAACTTATTTTCTAAAAAAAAACTATGGGGCCACAAACCTTAGATGAACATCTCATAAATCTAACATTGACATTCGTTGAACTTACAACCCCCTACCTCAAAGACTCATTACCTAAATTCTACGGAACCTAAATCCTCAATTATCCTAAGCGATTAAAAACTATTCCCCTCCTTAGCAGCAACTTGAGTACCTAATCCAAAGAGTTCTCCCAGACCCTGATGTTCGAGCCTTGATATTAAAACAACCAATCACCAAGAGTTCAGGCCTACTATACCAATGTTTAAGCCTAACAATGGCCTTCTCAGTCGTACCATCTTCCTGTCATAACATAACCCTTAACCCGCCTTTCAATTTCGAACAAAACAAAATAAAATAAAATTCCATAAATAAAATAACATACGACAAAATGCATAAAACCAATGAAGTAGTTCACCATAAAATAAATATAACAATAAAATAATCCGCCATAAAATAAAACAATTAAATTAAAATGACATACAAATAAATAAATAAACAACGAAATTGTTATACAATAAAATAAATAAACAACAGAATTATTATACAATAAAATAAATAAAGCCAAAAAAACCATACTCAACCAAAGGTAAACACTAATTAAAGCAATAAAATCAAATAAATCAAATAACATCAATTAACATAAAATAAAATAGCAATAAACTCATAATATAAAATAAATAACTTAACTTACACCACTTAAACAAAAATTTTATTATTTTAAAATAATAATAAAAATAATTTTCTGGTACTATCCTAAGGGACATGTGGTTTTACCCAGAGCCGAACTGCTCTGATACCACCTGTGGCGCCCCCAATCCCCCTTATAAAAATACACAGGGATCGAGACGCCAGGATGGTGACAACACGGTCACGCATCCCAACGAAGTGCCAGTGTGTGTACATGCAACAGTGTTCAAATAAAATAACGCAGCGGATAGTCAACTAAGTACCAGAATTTAATTGCAATCAAACATCAGTAAAGATTTAAATAGCAGTTATACAGTCATCCATAAAATAATTTACAATAGTTTTAAATGTACAAACGAGTGATCCCAGATCACTCCTCAGGCGGAGCCGTCTCCTCAGGCTCGCCCTCCTCCTCCTCATCAGCATCAAAATCTGCGACACCACAAAATGGTCTCGCAGGTAAGTATAACCCAAACAACAACGTAATATAAAATGCATTAAACGCAACTAACATGCATGCACATGAAAACATGCATTTTTCCACAAAACATCATTTTCCCCGAAAATGATAAATTTTCCAACACACACCGAAATCTCATTTTGGTCCAAATTATCCGTAAATCATTTCCCAGAAAATTATTTACCCAAAAATCAACTCGCACTATTTTCCCAGAAAATAGTGCATTAATCCCAAATGCACCATGCATTATTTCCATATGCACCATGGTCTCCCCTATGGACCATCCGCATGTCCTGGCTTCGCAGCGGTGCTCAGTTCCGCGCCCAGCGCGTACATGGCCAAGCACTCACACTACGCAACGAGCGATGCCCAGTTCCGCGCCCAGCGCGTACGTGGCCAGACATCCTCTAGTCCCCGCCAGCAGAAGGACCACGGAGTCGGCACGAGACCATCTCGTCCGATCCCATTGTCGCCCGGCGACAATCCAGGGGACGTTACTCAGTATATTCCGCTCCCGAGTAACCAGAGGAGCTCCACCGAGTTAATGCCCCATCTCGGCTTGGGGTCGTGATACACACGCACCAAAAATATTAACACATAAAATCATAGCTTTTCAAAGTACATGAACATGAATGCAATACACGAAAACCCAGTTTTCTTTTACAAACATGATCATGCATGAAATGATGAAATGCACATGTACCAACACAATATCCAAACCAACAAATACCAATCCAATCAAATCCAACCAAACAACTCCAATCACAAATCCATCCGACCCCCGAACTCCTCGGACTCAGTCCGGCATGCCAAAAACACAGTGAAATGGGTTAGTGCAAAAATACATTTAAATTACGAAAGTTCTTTGGAGAAATACTTACAGTGCAATATAATAATTTTCCGAGGATCGCGAAGTTGAAAAAGGCGACGTTTGAGCAACACCACAGTGTAAAATACACTGTGGCCGTGGGTCACAAATACCAACTTTTCAACGAGGACAAACGAAGACCCAAGATTGATAGGGTAGGGCCTAGGGAGGTCGGTGAAGCTAGTGGTGGTGGTGGTTTGCCGTGGGTGGCGGCGCAAGGGGTGGTTTTAGGCCAAAAAAGTACAAATCGGAGATGGACTTGGTGGGGCTTCACCGGTGACGGATCGGAGCTGGGGTTGGGTCCAATGGGTTGCCAAGAGGCCGGGGATGAAGTGGTAGGAAGATGGTGGCCGGAGGTGGCGCGACGGCGGCGCAGTGGTGCATGGAACGCCGCGGCTTCAATGGGTTCGTGGTGGTTAACGGCGACGATGGAGGAGCTGGAAATGGAGGGAGGTGATCGCCGGCGGCAGGGGGAGCGGTGGAGCCGGGCGGTGTCGACCACCGCCGGCGCACGGCGGCGGGCTGGGGAGGAAGCCACGCACGGCGAGAGAGAGAGAGAGAGAACTCGCGCACCCCGGGGAGGAAACCGGGAGAAGAAAAAGAAAAAGAAAAAAAAAAAAAGAAAAGAAGAAAAGAAAAAGAAAAGGAAAAGAAAAAAATAGAGGGAAAAGAAATGAGGTCCAATCCTCATAACTTGGGTCACGAAAATGATCCAACGGAAACGATTTTAAAACCACAAGTTAAATGAAATAATTTAAACGTAATGGTAAAGTCAAATTGAAATAATTAAATCCCACGGTAATTAATTAAATATGAAAAACAATTTAAATGCACAACAATAAATAAATATTAAGAAAGCACATAAAAATTAATTTCCACCAATTAAAATCATAGAAATAAACTCACTAAAAATCCAACCAATTTAAAATAAGAGAAATTATTTTAATTACATAAAAATAATTCTTTCAGTAAAAATACACTAAAATACGGGGTGTTACAGAGATAGTGGGACGTCATGGGTTAGAGAGAGAGAGGGTTAGAGTGAGAGAGAGTTAATATTTTGGAACTCTAGTTCCATTGATCTTGGTAAGGAAAAACTATTTTTCTTTTATATTTTTTTTAATTTTATGATATTTGTCTTATGTTTTTTTTATATATATGCTTCTAATAAGTTAGCTTGTATTTTTTTAAATGATTGGTTGTTTTGGCAAGTTGAAAGCTTTTGATTTGTAAAAAGATATTGTGAGTACTAAGTATATTTCTAAACTTTAGCAATATGTTTATACATTTTGTTATGATTTTAGAAATATGTTTATACATTTTGTTGTGATTTTATTGTTACTCTTGAAATATTGTGATTATTGTTTATGAATTTTGGGAATAGTTTCTTTGTTTATGGTGTTCATTGATGATGAATTAATATGTTTATAAATATTGTTGTGGGAATATTGTAAATATGTTGTGATATGGATTTGAAATATTTTGATTATTGTCTGTGAATTTTTATTGAATATGTTCATATGGTTAGAAATAAATTGTGTTTAGGTTGTGGATTTATATGAATTTTTTGATTGGTTATTTTTTGGTTTTTTTGAATTTGTGAGTGCTAGTTATATTTCTAAACTTTAGCAATATGTTTATCCATTTTTTTGTGATTTTAGAAATATGTTTATGCATTTTGTTGTGATTTTAGAAATATGTTTATACATTTTGTTTTGATTTTATGCTTACTTTTGAAATATTGTGATTATTATTTGTGAATTGTGGGAATAGTTTGTGAGTTTATGGTGTTCATTGATGATGAATTAATATGTTTATAAATATTGTTGTGGGAATATTGTGAATATGTTTTGATATGGATTTGAAATATATTGATTATTGTTTGTAGATTTAATATTTAATAAGTATATATGATATATTCATACTAATTTAGTTAGAATATGATTATTATGCAAATTATAAGTACAGTATAAAACTTAATTTAAAAAAAAAGTATATAACTTAACTATATATAAAGTATAATATACATATAATAACTATAATTGATAATTACTTATTAAATAAGGATCAAATAAATGCTTATATAGAAATTATATACTTATTGTCTATATAAATAAATAACTCACTTAATTAAGTATAATAATTAAAATTATAATTTAGGAATGATAACAATTAAAATTACATAGGTATCAATTAACAATGTCCTAAGATATATAATAACAATTAAAATTATAGTTTACGAATAATGATAGTAAATGATTGACTAAATTTTAATCTAATTACTTGACTGTTGTAGTCTCTCCGACCTTGAGAGTTGTCAAGGTTGGAGAGTCTATGACAGTTAAGTAATTAAACTAAAATTTAATCGTCATTTCTTCAAGATTGTTCTCCCTTGTTATCTACTCGTGATATGAAACTTGTGAACATATTCTTCCATCTCTTTCTAGTTTAACAATATAACATGCAATACTATTTGTTTGACATTGTTAACTCAAACAACATGGGGATATTTTTTGCTGTGTTTTTTGATAGATATGGTGTGCCATTGCATAAATAACCTTACACCCGTTTGGGAATTAGTGTACATCTATGTGTCCACTAATTCCTGAATTGTCCAGAGTAGATAGTTTGGGATTATATTATCTGTATTGTACATTTTTGTTACGCCTACTCTCCACGTTTAATATGAAATTTCAGTGTCTTCCTCTACTGTTTTTTCCGGTATACTATTCATAGGGTCACAATTCCTCTACTTGAACATGTATACTTGGAGAACTATAGAGAGGTGCTGCCGAAATTTCTACAAACGTGGAAAGTAGTAGAGTGACGAGATTTGTGCAATATGGATAATATAATCTCGAATGGGATAGGACCAACTACCTTATCGAAAAAGTAATGAGAATTGGAGCATGACATGCATGTGAATTTTTTGTGTACGTGTTATTAATAGATAGATGTTTTTAGAAATAGACAAAAATTGGATGCGTCTGGACGATAGACTTGGAAATGATTACGTACCCTATGCGCGTGGAGTAAGAACCTTCATTGATTTTGCACGGGCCTCTGTTGATAGTTGTGTTTTTACATACTGTTAGTTGCATACTAGGTTGTATTGTATATTAACTGTCATGAATTGAGATATGTAACTATGTATTGTATGTCTCGACACTTGAAGTCTATGTTCCATCCCAAGTGGGGTGTTGAGGGCGTCACACAAGCCACCTTAATTAATATTGAGTAAGTACATATGGGCTCTTGACCAATTTAATTAAAAGGAAGAATTTAATTTGAGGCGAGGTCTTTAATATTAGGTACTAACGATATATGGACTAGCTAGGTCCTGTTGCTGCCATAAATATTGGATCGAACAAAATTCATGCAATCATGCAATAAATAAGTTAGACGATGAATTTGGTCCATTCCACAGATTACAAGATCAAGAAGGTTTAAATAAGTTTGACTTGTCTCCAACAACTCCAAGCTAATTAAATTTTCCGCCGTATGAGGTTGTCACGAAATATTACAGTTTGAATAATAAATTGTCGGGGCCTGTGTTTTTCTTGGGAAAAGTACGTGTAGGGACTCAAGTAATTAGACACGGTGAACCATAAAACTAAAACATTTACAAACAATTTGTTAAGGACGCTCGAATGTTCTTGTTGGAATTTGACAGCTAGGGGAAGGTATATAGACCAATAAAGTAATTAGACGTGGCGGACCATAACACTAAAAACGTTGAAAAACATGAATTTGTTAGGGACGAATGTCTATTTAAGTTCTTGTCCGATAGTCGCGCGCGACCTTATCCTATCCGGTCTAATACTGCCTAAACGAAGAAAACAAATCTTCCGTCTATGAGGGAGCCTCCCTATTTATGTGTATACATATAGCACCAACGTACGTTGAAGTAGTACTACTGTAATTTTGATTAAGATTGGTTGCGGACCGTTGATGGAGGAATGGTGGTGATCTGAGCAATAGGCAAGTGGTATCTTGCTGACGTGGAGGAACTCTTTCAGAAGACTTTATTTTTATAGTGTTATTTCCATGGAGTTTGTTTCAGATACCCTTTATAGGGGAACAATAGCTACTGATGATTTTAATTCAAAACTCTATTTCTTTCTTTCATTATTTCTTTCTTTGGAGGTCCCTCACCCTCGGAGTGACACTTATATTTTTTTTTTCCCTAATTTGACTATTATAAATTGGTATCTCCCATTACAATAATAGCTGAAGGCCGTACACGATCCAACCAATTACAAAAGATGGATTAAATTCTTTAAAGAAATCAACTGAGTCCTAATTTAAAACAATAGAAACAGAGATTTTGGCTTTAAAACACCAATCTGAATCTGTCAACCATCAGATTTTGACTTTCACCTTGGAGCTACAAAAGAAGAGTAGTTATCAGTAAGCCTGTGCACATGGGCAGGTGAACCGATTGGCCCGATTTATTCAATCGGATCCGTCCGATAATATGATGGGTCATTACAAATCGGTTCTCAACCCACCTAATGTCAGATTTGTTCTTTGGGTGTTAATTCCACCGACTATAAATTTAGAACTTGCTGCGGAAGTTAATGCGTACGAGTGACTCCCGCAAATTTTTTTATTGGCTCTGACACCAACTTTACATCTCTAGTAAAGCTTCATCATTTCTAGCCGTTGGTATGCCTCAAGAAGCACAAGTTCTGAAGGTTCAGTTTCATCCTTTGCCTCTTAGACTCTCTCTCTCTCCCCTGTCCATTGCCTTTGCATGCTTTATACTCATATCTTCCAATTTCTTTATTTTTTGCATTAAAAACAATGGCGAAGACTCCATTAAAATGCCATAGAGAAAAAATCCTTCAGAATCTGTTCCGTCTCTATTTTTCTAGCACGATTTCTCCCCTCAGGTTTGAACAAATATCATTATTTAGACCTTTGATTCCTCAAACCCAAACCATTAGCTGCCCACACAGCCCACATGCAAGCTCACCATACAGAAAATTTACGAGACGAAAACCAGAGATGAATTGGGAGAAAGAAAATAAACTAATTAGAGATACCAAGAAAAATTCTTCCATTAAGGCGGGTCTCCCCCTGATCAAATTCAGCATGCCGTTTACAGATCTGGTTCTCTGCCTTCAGTGTAACTTTGCTCGAGCTAAACGCCGCTATTTACAGATTTGTTGCTGCCGTTGCGGCTGCTGGTGCTGGGCAGGTTGAGGCTTGGAGATGCCTCACCTCACCTCGAGATCTTCTCCTTCGATCCCAAGACCCCTTCTCTCTCTTCCTCTCCCGTGGTTTGTAAATCATTGAATCGGTTTTCATTTTTTTTTCCTAATTGAATTGGTTTTCGTTTCTGGAAGCATGAAAACGACCTTATTTTAAAGGTCGGGTCATACGAGTTTGACCCGGTTTGATTTTCTTCGGGTCGAGTCAGTTCGGATTGGTGCCTTTGATGGAGATTTTCGGATCGGGTTGGGCACAAACCCGGCTTTACCGGGTCGGGTTGTTGCCCTAGTTATCAACATCAGGAAGAAACCTCATCAGGCACACAATCTCATCTATTGAGGTTGATTAAGAGCTTCAATTAAGCTCAATAACTAGGTAAAATCTCATTTATTATTTATTAAACGAGTTAGATTCATTTTATAATTTAAAGACATGCCATTACAATCTCCTACGAAGTCTCAGTCACTGTCAATCCTACATTAAATGAACTACTAGATCATATTTTTAAATTCAAACTCTCTTCTTGAATGATCGCGACCAAGTCCAACTCGAACTCGAACTCCTCAGCACCATCTCCCAAATCTCTATATAAATATCTCTTTTCCATGTGTTATTCTAAAAAAACCATAAACCTCTATAAGTGCAGCGGCCAGACCCATGTCTACCCTGTCCAGCACCGTGCGTGTCCTACGTTCACCACGCCAATTATAGCAGACTACCAACTCTCATAACATCCTTCACATTTTCTCTCTCCTCTAGTTCACGTGATCGATTTCATGCCGAAAAAATTGGGTTAATACTGTAAGGTAAGTAGTTTGATCATAAATTAGAATTATCATATGTTAGCTAGTTATATATATTATTATTAAATCCAGTTCTTCGAAAGCTAGTGTTTATGTATCATGCATGTCATAATATTTGCAAGCACGTCATTCATCATGTTTTATTCTGCATATTATAGTTAGGTATTTATTATGCATCTCATACATCTTACATTGCATAAGACACGTAAGTTTTCATATGATCAAGTGTAAGATAAGGTTAGAACAGTTAATTAGATGTTCATTTAGATACATGATACCAATGCGATTTATGAGTGGAGGTCAAGCCATGGATCTAAGCACGGTCCATCATAGTATGTTAGAATACTATTAGTAGCTCCCCTCACGGTTGCGGGATGTGGGGCCGGTGTACAACTTTGCACACAGGGTTAAGTGTGTGCACCAGTAAGATAAATATGATAAGTCAAATAATTTAAGATAAGTCATGCATGACATAAGTATATCTATGAATACTCATGATTTTAAGTTCTTAGCATAAAATATTTTATGAAAATCTTATGTTAAGTATGTCTAGGTTATGATTGATTTCTTACTAAGTCATCGACTCATTTTAGTTTGTTTTATATTTTTAAACCACCCTTGGTCAAAATATTTACGAGGGCAGAGCTGTAGGATGAGACTTAGTCCAGGGAGGTGTGATAGTGGCCTAGACCATGTATAGAGATTTTTAAGTTATGAATTTTTATGGTATGTACTTTGAAATATTTTGATAAATGCTTTCGTGCACTTTTTTTTAATGATTTCAATATTTTAATGAAGAATTATTTTATTTATTGAATCTTTGTACCTGACGATTCTTTTAGAAAAAAAGAAAATAATTTTAAGTCAAAGTTCAGTAGTAGCACTCCAGCTCCCGAGAAATTTCTAAAAGTAATTTTATTCTTAAACCTGGGAAGCGGGGTGTTACAAATTCTCTCCAACCTGGTGAAAATGATGCAAACCCAAATTGATATGGGGTATCTAGGTCTAGATTTTACATTGATTGCATTGAAATACTTCCTTACGAAGATGAATTTGTACAAATATGGAAGGAAAAACTTAATATCTTCCTTGGACTAAGGACAATATTAGTTATTGCCCTTAATATCCATAACTATGTCCCTTTTTTTAAAAAAACAAAAGTGCTATAAAAATATTTTTTAAAGTTTAAACAGTTTTTTTTTATTAAAAAAATATTAATAAATCCAGATTAAATCTGGTTATCTAAAGCTAGATTAAATTTGGTTATCCAAATATCCGGATTTATAGCCAAAAAAGGAAAAAAAATCTGGTTATCCATCCGTATTCATACAGGCAGATAATTGCCCGGTTTTTAGAATCTGGATCCTGATCCGGTTATGGCTGGATATCTAGATCCGAATCCGGATCCGCTTGCACACCCCTAATATCTATATATGGCTGATGATGCTGAGATAACCAATAAGAGCTCAAATATTCATGTATGCAGAATCGGACAAAGAAAATGACAAATTCTTTGGACCAATTGAAGGGTGAATTATCCATCTCATTATTTATTTTTTAAACCTCATTGAAAATTGGACTATTAAAACACATAAAAATAAAATGTACATTTAAAACACGCATAGAAAGAACCAAATGGCTACGTACAGAGAAGATCAGAAAATATAGTTATTTTATATAATATTAATTTCGTCAATATAACCCATATGCATGGGCCAAAATTCGTAAGTTTCACTAAACTAAACTCTACCATTCCATATCTCATCAATTTAAATTATATTTCACACAAAATTATCACACACTCCTACTAACACCATTTGTTTTCTATGTAAAACAAAAGTAGTTTTTGTGAGGGGTGTTATCCCCAAGGCCAAACTAGGAGAAGGGACCGAGGTCCCTAGGTAGGACCAAGAGAAGGGCCCGTGCTCAATCCCAGATATGAGGTCTGGGCTGGGCCGAGCATACTCAAGAGGCCCAAATAGAATGGATGGTTAGATAGGAAACAATGACAGACATATGGCAGATCGGACAGTCTGACACCTCACTGGTTGACAGATAGAGACATTCCCTGACCCTAAACATTGGCGCCCAAACAAGACAAGAAGGTAGGAACGCCTGGCTGGGGCCACACCACATTAATGAGACGGGAAGAGTTATGATGGGGAAGCACGACGCATTCAATGTGAGCCGAGGCTCGGTACGCACGACGTGAGGCCTTGTGTCAGGGGCAATACCATGAGTACTTGGCGGAGGCCATGCTGCATTAATGAGACGGAGAGAGCCATGAGGGGAAGGCACTCTGCATTCAATGCATCCCGGGGCTCGGTAGGCTCAATGTGAGGCCTTGTGTCAAAAGTAGTCACCATCAGATCTAAGTAGCCTATAGCACAACAGGTGGACAGAATGAACATCCGATCTCATACAGAGTGACACACCCACTACCATGAAGGCCAGACAATCAAGTATAAATAGATTACTCGCACGATCGGTAAAGGGGTTCACATCTGCATAGATTCTTAGTACAACTCTCCTTAAGATATTCTCCTTTCATCTCCTTCACTAAGACTAACTTGAACGTCAAAGGTACCACGGACCCCGAGCTCACCATTCATCATCTTATTAGGAACCATATGGCAAGTCCCAATAGCGTGGAGTTGCCAAGGCCGCGAAACACGACACTAACAATGGTGCCATCTGTGGGATCTCATTTCCTATAAACAACATGTCTTTCGTATGCCGGATGTGAAGAAGAACAACCCGTAGCAATGGAAGGAAAAATCAATGAGCAAGCTGCAACAATACAAAAACTCATGGAAGAAATGACCGCCCTTCGCCAGGAAAATATCGCCTTACAAAGGGGCGAAGGAGAACCGAAGGTGGCTGAAGAAGAACAATGCCGGGCGTTGTTCCAGAAACTCAAGAACAAATACAATGAGGTCGTCAAACGGGTAGGCCTGCCATCCACAGTGGACCAGCTGCTCAACAGTGTCAAATTACTGTATAGCACCGAAGTTACGGTGGTCCCTCTACCACCAAGGTTCAATGTTCTGCAGATAGATGCGTGTGAGGGGTCGAAAGACCCCTTAGAACACCTGGAAACTTTCGAGGCCCATATGACCTTGCATGGGTTCCCAAACGAAATCGCATCTAGGGCATTCCCCCTCACATTGAAAGGAGCAGCAAGAGCATGGTTCGGGTCTCTACTACCCGGGAGCATCATCAACTTCACTGAGCTGCTTGGGCTCTTCTTAACACAAATCATGGCGAGCCAGAAAAGGAGGCGGCCTGTTGCCTACCTTCTAATAGTAAAGCCAAGGGCAGTTGAAAGCCTGAAGTCATACCTCTCTCAGTTCAACAGAGAGCACATGATGACAGATGACCAGGATGAGAAAATCACCATGGCAGCACTGTTTGGGGGAATCTAGCCTCGCAACCCCTTCATGACAGATATCGCATGAAGGATCCCAACTTCGTAAGGGGAGATCATGGACCGTGCTGATGGATTTGTACGTGCTGAAGACATGATTTGAGCACTCAACCCCTGACAAACTGAACTAGAAAGAGCAGATAAGAAGGCAGTTGGCCAAAGTAGAGGGGTGAGTCAGGAAAGCAATAAGAATAAGGTGCATGAAACAATGTGCAAGGAGGAGCAGCCTGTGCGTGGGATGGTCCACTCCAACCTGGCAGTGGAAATAGAAAAAGATTCAACCTCATAGAGCGAGTGGCGGTGAGACTTCGCATGTTCCATATACTGCCCCCATGATGATGCCTTGGTTGTGACGGTGCAAATCGCCAAGTACTTGACAAGGAGAGTACTAATCGACAACGACAGCTATGCCGACATCCTATGCTGCGCATCACACCAGATCGACTGCGCTCTACCCCCACACCCCTCAAAGGCTTCACCAGAGATATGATGCAGCCCATCAGAGCAATCACCTTATCTATCTTGGCCAGAATAACCCCCAGAACGGCAACTATCATGGTGGACTTTCTGGTGGTAAAAGCTCCCTCCTCCTACAATGCGATCTTGGGACGTCCATCCTTGAACCACATGATTGCAGTGGCGTCCACCTACCATCTAAAGGTAAAGTTTCCAACTCCTATGGGTGTGGGAGAAATGTGTGGTGAGCAAGAGAGTGCTACTCTCGGGAAATGAAGCCTGAGGCAATCGAAGTCCAAACTCTTGAAGAAGGCCAGGAGGAAGCAGAACGCCTCCAGCTTTGATAGAGCTGGATAAGGAAGAAAGAGACGAGGAGGACCTACGGCAAGAAAAGCCCAACGAACCTTTGGTACTTGTACCTATAGATCCGAGAAGACCGGAACGCACTTTCCAGGTGGGGACTAAGACGGCCCCCGAGCTGAGCCAGTCCATGAAGCAACTCCTTGCCGAATGTCGAGATGTGTTTGCATAGAGTCATGAAGATATGACCGAGATTGACATGTCAACCATCGAACATCGTCTTAGTGTGGACCCTAAAGGAAAAAGAATCAAGCAAAAGCACCGTAGCTTTAGTGTAGAGAAGTATGCAACCATCGCCGAAGAAGTGGACTGACTCTTGGCAGCAAGATTCATCAGAGAAATCCATTATCCTGAGTGGCTCTCCAATTATCCTGAGTGGCTCTCCAATGTATCCTGGTGTAGAAAGCAACCAAAAAGTGGAGGATGTACGTGGACTTCACTAACCCAAACAAGGCCTACCCAAAGGACAGCTTCCACTTGCCACAGAAAGAGCTGATAGTAGATTCGATAGCCGGACATCCCTTGCTCAGCTTCATGGATGCATACTTCGAATACAACCAGATTAGGATGAAACCAGATAATGAATAGAAGAAGGCTTTCATCACCGACCGAGGACTTTATAGCTACAGAGCTACGCCTTTCGGTCTCAAGAATGCAGGTGCAACATACTAACGACTGGTCAACCGAATGTTCAAAGAACAAATTGGGTGAAATATGGAGGTTTACATGGAGGACTTCCTGGTCAAAAGCAGGAAGCCAGAACAGCACCTTGATGGCCTCATAGAAGCCTTCGCAGTACTCAGAAAATACAAGATGAAACTCAACCCGCTGAAGTGTGCCTTTGGCATTGCATAGCGAAAGTTCTTAGGCTTCATGGTCTCAGAGCATGGAATCGAGGCTAATCCCGAGATGGTCAAGGCAATTGTGCCGCCACCACGGACGATCAATGAAGTCCAAAGGTTGGCTGGGTGGGTGGCCACCCTCAGCTGTTTTATCGCAAGGTCGACCGACCGCTGCCTTCCTTTCTTCAAGGTTCTTAGAAAGGCATGGGAGTGGGACGATGAGTTTAGCTGGGCCTTCAGTAAATTAAAACAGAATTTGGCCCATCCGCCACTCCTCAACCAAAACAACCCAAGCAAACTAGTAGTGTCCCCGAATGCTGTATCAGCTGTCCTAACCAAGGAGGAAGGCCAACGGCCAGACTACTACATAGCAGAGCTTTTTGAGGAGCAGAGGTCAGGTATCCCCGAACGGAGATGTTAGCATTCGCATTGGTCATCACAGCCAGACAACTAAGGCCATATTTCCAGGCTCATCCAATGAAGGTAATCACAGATGTCCCACTCAGAAAAATACTGCAAAAACTCAACGTGTCATGCTGAATGACGAATTGGGAGATCGAGTTAAGCAAGTTCAACATCAAATACCTCCCCTGCTCTACAATTAAAGGGCAAGTTTTGGCAGACTTCGTGGCTGAATTCTCAGACTTTCTTGGAGAAATAACAGTGGCACCCCAAGGAAAACCCTAGCAAGTCTACGTTGATGGCTCGTCCTGCCATGGAATGCCGAGCACTTGAGAAAATATTTTGTATAGAGATCGTGACACCACCAGGCGATGTAGCTAAACAATTTCTCAATAAAAAGTGCCCAAGAACTCATTATGTTCTCCTGTGTCTAAAAGCTTCAATCAAACAAGCACAGTCCCTTGGCTGACCACGATGCATTGGCTGAAGGCTAGAGCCCCCGAGCTCTACCCCGACAATAGCCAGTTGGAACACAAGTCCCTTAACTTGTCGACCTTCATTGTAGGTTGTTGTCTGCGATGCATTAGCTTTGGACTAGAGCTCTCGAACTTTGCTCCCACAACAGCCAGTCAAAACAGAAGACCCATAACTTGCCGACCTTCGTGTGGTACAAGTGCAGTCCCTTGGCTGGCCACGATGCATTGGCTAAAGGCTAGAGCCCTCGAGCTTTGCCCAAACAACAACCAATTGGAACACAAATCCCTTGACTTGTCTAACTTTGTGCTAGGTTGTTGCCTACGATGCATTGGCTATGGGCCAGAGCCCTCGAGCTCTGCCCAAACAACAACCAGTCGGAACACAAGTCCTTTGACTTGCCGACTTTCGCAGGGTACATACCCAATCTCTTGGCTAGCCACGAGGTATTGGCTTAGGGCTAGAGTCCCTAAGCTCTACCCAAACAATAGCCACAAAGTAAACAAAAGCAAATATAAGCATTAGAAGGATAAGACAATAAAACAAGCAGACTTACACGACTACAAATGCAAGGTGTATATATATATATATATATGTATATGCGTCATTGTTACATCAAAAACCTCAACTGGGCATAAGGGAATAAAAAACAAAAGAACGAGAAAACAAAGCTAACGCCGTGATCTAGAACCGTGAAAAGCCAGCAGCATCTGCTCCTTGCCCAAAGACTTCGCAAAACAATAAGCTTGGCAGTCTGGAAGGAGAGATTGAAGATCAAGAGTGTCGAGTTCAATTGTGGGGTTCTCCTTCAGGTGGTCACACATGCACTTGAGGCCTTCCCTATAGCCATAACCCTAGGCCTCATCCCGGAGAGCAGGAGCCAGCCAAAGTTGCGACTCAACTATTTCCGCATGCTGCCGAGCCGCCTCATAGGAAGACTCTGAGAGACGGGCCTGAATTCAGAACCTCTTTAAACCATAAGCTGTCTTTTTCAGATATTAGAGGGAGTACAACCTCTTTTAACCATAAGCTGCCTTTTCCAAATGGCGACAAACTGAATAGAATTTTCAAAATAATGTAGCATGGATGAAACAATAACTTGTGGGCCTAGTCACGGCTATGAAATCACCGCTTATCTCAAAAGTTTAAGTTGTTAAGAATAGGTAGATCATAATATTTATATTTATCTTAACACTACTCATGTGTGGGCAGATTCTCTCTCAATAACTATTCCCAACACGTAATACATTTAATCAAATGGGTTAAGTGTAGATTCATGGTTCGAATAGAACCTCTACTCTTATACCATGCCAAACCACCACTCATCCCAAAAGGTTAAACATATAGGAAAAGATAAATTAAATCATTTATATTCGTATTAACAATGACTAGGTCAAACATTATATCCAAATATCATAGACGATAGGCTAAAATTGATTTAGCTTTATTCATTATAAAAATCAATTTATATATGTACAAATATGTATGATACGTGGCTTAGGTATATAATCCTAAAAATAGAGCCACAATTTGGTGTTTTATGCAACAACATATTATTATAAATAATTTAACCTTTAATTTAATTTTATTTTTGTTTGTAAATCAACTCTCACCCATAGATCCTCAATCTATGGGTGTTAGTTGACTCATCTATTATTTACGCATGATCTAATCATTTTTCGAAGGAAAATGAAAGAAGTGCTTGAGTAATATATGAAAATTTGGAGAAATATCAAGGTTGGTCAGGGCAAAAAATCAATCTCAATAGATCCTCAATCTTCATCACTAGAAACACCAACTCCACCATCAAAGCTACAATCACGCCTTACAAGTCATCTTCACCCACAATGAAATATTTAGGACTTCCAACCTCTTTCAAACACGCAAAAAAAGAATAACTTCAATGAGTTAATGGAGACAATCAAAGCTAAGTTAGAAGGTTGGAAGTCAAAATTACTTTTGCAAGTAGGGAGGACAATGTTAATCAAATTAATGCCAATCACAATTCCTTCAATCAGATGCTATCTTTTGTGCAACCAAAATCAATGTGCATGTATTTTCAAAAAAGCTTCAAAAATTTCTAGTCGGGCTTTCCCAAAGATCAAAGTCAGAAGCTCACTTTGAAGTCATGGAAATCTATTTGCCGACCAAACAACTTAGGTAGACTTGGCCTACGGTTAATGGAGAATATGAACTTGCGCTTCCTACAAAAACAAGATGGAAAATGAGCCAACCAAACTCTGGACTATGGCATGAAGTCCTTTAAAAAAAATATCTTACATCCGCATATTTTTGGAATGTTCTGTAAAAGAACATTGGACTCTTGGATATAGAAGGGACTCCTAAAGACAAGAGAGCTACTTTCAAAAGGAAAATGTTACCAAATCTTTAACGGCTCATTAGTCAACATATGGTCAAAACCTTGGAACCCTACGTTGGAAAATTTCAAGCCAAAGCCTCTTCAACAAATAAATGTGACAGATCCTGACCTGAAAGTCTTAGATATTATTGGTAACAACCCGCGCTCTTGGAACCATGAGAAAATGCAAACTCTTTTTGACCTTGATAGCATCATAGAAATTCAAAAAATTTCCCTTCCTCGAGAAATACTTGTAAAATATCGAGTAGCGCGTCTCAAGGAGCCATGCCCCAGTGCATATAGTTCGTCTGATATATCACTCGGATTACTCGCATGCATTTGTACAACCTACATATTAAATAAAACATAAACATTCAACCGTTGAACCACTGGAGAGAACCCTCCAAGATAATTCCAAGATAGCGTCTTGATATTTGGAGTTTCGTCCAAGAGCTTGTTAGTTGCTTACGTGCATGGATGGTGCTGGGGGCAGCCAGCTCCCCCCCCCCCCCCCCCCCCCAACGTCTCATGCAAAGTCACGATCGTTCGCTGACTAGTTTTCCAGGTTCCTCAGGCCCTCCCTGAGGTATCGATTCCTTTCAAGCCACCTAAATGTGTTGAAGGTGATTTCTTTGTGCAGTTTACTAAGGAGGAGTTAGATCGTTCTGCAGTCCCTTTTCGGTTCTCTATGGTGCTACATTCTTAAGGCAAAGGCCATCTTTGGATTGCATCATAGGTTTTATTCATAGCAAATGGGGCCTATCGAAACAGCCAGTATTCAGCAATGCGGAAGGCTCATAATGTTTTTGTGAGATTTTTCGATGAAGATGATTTCTTGAAGTCTTTGTCCTATGAAAGTTGTGATATTGAAGGGGTTGCTTATAGGCCCTTTCAATGGTCTACAGATTTTACTGAAGATGAGGAACCGGCGTTGGTTCCAGTTTGGATCATGTTGCCTGGGTTGCCTCCGAATCTTTATCAAGAATCGTTCTTATGGAATATTGTAGCACCGATTGGACTTTTCTTGAGGAGAGAAAATGCGACACGTTGTGCATCTAGCACGGATGGTGCACGGGTGTGCGTTCTGATGAATATAGATCATGAGCCGATTCACTCCATTTCGATTGGGATGCCGAGACATCCAACAAGCATTTTCCAAGAAGTTGATTATGAAACATTGCCTGCATTTTGTTCTCTTTGCAAGGTGCAAGGGCAGAACTTAAAGATGTGTAAGGCAAACAAGAAAGAAGGAAAAGAGTGTAAGAGGCTGAAGGTTATTAAGTCTAGTAGAATCTCGATGCCAAACGATAAAGAAGATGCAACGAAGTTTAATAAAGATCATTTGGGGAAAATCTCAAGAGCCCCCTATTTTGGTATTGGAAAACGTTGAGATTGAAGTGCCTGTCTTGGATGGAGGAAAGGACGTAGGGAAGTCGAAGTTGGTGACTGAGAGAGATATCGAAGATATGGAGGCTCCCGTGTAGAGGAAAGATTCGTTGAGTTGCGGAGAGGCCAGTGGGACTTTACCAATTGAGGAGTTGGTTGATTTTTCAACGACAATGAAAGATTCTTCTACTGAAGTTCCTGTGCAATTAGAACCTAGTAGTGTGGAACCTAGCGGGAATACACCAGTAGCAGATGATGTTGTGCAGCTAGAACCAATAATGGAGGATCTTAGCGGGAGTATACTAGGAATGGAAGTTGCAGTGCAGGTAGAACCCAGTAGTGTGGAACCTAGTGGGAATACACCAGTTGCGGATGATGTTGTGCAACTAGAACCCAGAATTGAAGTGGGTCCAAGCGGGACTATACCAGTAGCGGAAGGAGATGTGTATTTAGACCCGTCAGATTTGCAAATGGTGGTTTTCAAGCAGGTAGCTAGTATGGAGTCCAAATCGGAGGATGAAGTTAATTATCCTCACCTAGGTAAACAAAAAGATGAATTTTCAGATTCTGATTTAGTAGTAAAGAAGTCACCAAGTAAGCGTATGTTACATAGGTCCTTTAGGGTTCCTAGCAAGCCCTCTCAACAAAAGAAATGATTAATAAAGTGTTGCTTTGGAACATCCGAGGCTTTGGTACCTCGAGAAAACGTTTGAGGGGGCTAGTACGAGAGCAGCGCCCCATTATTCTGGTTATTGTAGAACCATTTAGGGATGATACTCATTTGAGTTATTGGAAAACGTTTCTAGAATTTGATGAGTGATTGTCGAATGCTAGCCAAGCAGGAAAGATTTGGTGTTTTTGGAAGTCTGGTTTGAAGGTGGATGTAATGGGTGTTTCCGATCAGCATCTTACTTTGCTTATTAATTCAAGTTTATTGATCTCATTGGTTTATGCAAAGTGCCGATTTTTAGATCGGAGGTCTTTGTGGGTTGATTTACTTGGAGTAAATAATTTGCAGTTTCCTCATGTGATTATTGGGGATTTTATTGTCTTACGTAATGATAATGAGAGAAGAGGGGGAAATCCAAGGATGCTTATTGCAATGGAGGATTTTTGTTCCTTTATTGATGATGCAGATTTGTTGAGTTGCCTTTTTTAGGTAATGGCTTTTCTTGCTGCAACAGACAATTAGGTATGGCGCGTTCATGGGCTAGACTGGATAGAGCTTTATGTAATTCCATGTTTAAGGATCTTTATCCGTCGGGTAGAATTCAGTATCTTCCTAGGAGGACTTTCGATCACTCCCCTATGGTTTTGGGTCTTTCGGTTTCATCTACTAGGTATGGTCATACTTCATTTAAATTTCAATATATGTGGACTAATCATGAAGATTTTTGGAGATGTGTTTCTAGTTCTTGGTAGGTGGAGGTTAATGGTACGGGTTTGTGGAAGCTTGCCGCAAAATTGTAGAGGTTAAAACTGGTTCTTAAATCTTGGAACAAGGATGTGTTTGGCTGGACAGGAAAGCATATTAAAGAATTAGAAGCAAAAGTGGAGGAAGGTGAATTTAGGCTACAAGAATGTTACTCAGAGGATGTTGAAGTAGACGTTTTAGCTAACAAGGTTGAGCTGGATGTCTGGTTAAAAAGGGAAGAGTCTCGTTGTAATGCCCGTCAATAAAATATTTTGAGAAAGGACGACGGGAATTACCGTCCGATTTAAAACTTTTTGCTTCTTCCCAGGGTGCAAGACTCTACGTTTATAAAATAAAAATGTGCTTTTGCAATAAAAGAGGTTTACAGCGGAAAACATCAATTTTAATAATAAAATGCCTCTCTTACATTTGAACCTCATGCCTAGACTTCCATGCTCTTCCCCATGGGCCATGTCCGTCCCGACGTGTACTTCATTTCCTTCCCTGTGGGGAGGGAGGGACATGCATAAAAACTAAAATGAGTCCAAGACTCGTAAGCATTACTTCATGCAGTTAAAATATAACAACGTAGGTTTTCCTTTATGCATTCATCATTCGTACATACTATACATACATGCATGCGTGCATACGTGTGTTCGTTTGAAAACGTCACTAGACGGGATTTTCCTTTCTTTTCGTAAAACGTTTCACCCGTCAGTGCCTTCATTTCTGCAAGAGTGCAGTGCCTTCATTTCTTAAAGTGCGTTCATGTATGCATACATACGTACATACATACATTCTTTCTTTTCACTTTCATAGGCCGGTACACACTATTACACCCTGTGTGTTAGGGTTAGCAGCCCTTTGACCTGGATTCCGCCCGTGGTCACAGGTTGGGAATCCCTTTTCATAGGGGCAGCACTGGGTGCACTGCCAGTAAAACTTACCCGGCATTGGCAATCTGCCCATTGATTGGTACCCTTTCATTCATTCATGTGGCCGTTACGTATCTTCATACATTTCATGCTTTCTTTCATTCATTCATTTATGTCAGCTCAAAAGAGCTGGAGCTTCATTCATTCATGCCAGCTTTGAAGAGCTGGAGCTTTCATTCAGTTATTTCTTTCATTTAACATGAGAAAACATTTTTTTTTCATGAGAAAACATCATTTCGTGAGCGTGGGCTCGAACGTCCTCTTTCATGATGTCCACGAGCATCACCTTGTGGCATTCACGAAAGTATCGGTTCGTACCGTCCATAAAACATAAAGCACGGGCTAAAACTTTGCCTTTCGCGGCATCCCCAAGCATCACCTTGAACGTCGGCCTTCGCGGCGTCCGCGAGCATCACCTCGTGGCGCTCGCATCGGCGTTGGTCCTTGGGATCCACGAAGACGTCGGCTCAAGCTCGTCTTTCGTGCATTTACATCAGTTCGTTTCTTTGAAAATACGTACAATAGATACATCTTATAGTCATCCATTCGCATGCGTACAATTAATAACTTTGGGTGCGTAAAAAGGGGCTTTCATGGAAGGGCCGTACGTACATATACGTTTGAAAGCATGGCATCTTCTTTCGTGAGCATTTTCTTAAGGATAAAAGCTTTTCCTTTTCTTTTCGTGATTTATAGAGAACTCCAGATGGGCATGAACGTAATACTTACCTAGACTCCATGCTACTTCCATACCATGCAGTCCATTCATGCGCGTGTCAGCTGGCAACCTACATGCATACATAACTTTAACGTCATTCTCTACCTAGTGCATAAGCAACTTAACTATAAATAGAACTACGCTATACTTGGAACACTCTCCTTCTATCACGTGCATTTACGTGCCCTTTACTATGCTAAAACCTTCAGGGACCCATTGCGGTCACCGCATCTTCCAACTCAACGTCTTGCCTCAAGTACTCATTCACTAAAGTGAACCCATGATTCACCTTAGGATTAAGACACTAAGACATTCATCTTATTCTCCTTATTGAACTCATCTTGATGCATGAATCAGACCAACTAAGTCACGCATCCCAATCCTAGACAATACACCCGTTACTACCTCCATACATCTTAGCCCATACTAATCCTCATTCCCATCCATACAAGTCACACAACTCTAAGCCAACTCTGAGGCTTAAGCATCGTGTAACTATGTTTAGGACAGATTACCCATTACATATGGTGAATCTGTCTGGTACATGTGTCTGACCAGATTACACATGTTCCTTACCCCTTTATCACCTAAGATCAACATATAACATGTTGATCACCTGCTCGTAGGGATGAGGGCCATATTTTGATACCAACATTCTCTTAACTCGGCTAGCATGACTCTTCATGCTATCCTTCCCTTTTGATAGTTCATCCCAACACTTAATCATGACAAGACTCCGTTCACAACTACGCCTTATGTCACGTTATATAGCTCGAGACTAGTCCCAAGCTACATCGTGACCTTGTCTCGTCACCCGACATCCTGTTACGTCACTTCTACGCCAACTCTTAACTCATCACGAGTACGGTTCCTCACGTACTCCCATCACAATGTGACATCGCGTCACCTTCCCGTTACGCCATTTCCACACTAAGTCTTCACCCATCATAAGCATGATTGTTCGTAACCACGTCACTTCGTGACGTTGCCCAATCATGCTTTCGCTACGCACTCTTACACTTATTCTGTTACTACACCTATACTTCCAGTCATAAGTCAATTACAGTCACATTTGTCACCTCAGACTACAGGCCGCGTCACAACTACTTCAGGACACTGTTCCACAGTTCCCTACACAACTCACCACGTTCTACGCCAACGTCTCATCCATCACAAGCACGACTGTCAATAACCACGTCACTTGTTCTACTACTTCACGCATACTCCTAGCCATAAGTCCATCACGGTGACACTTGTCACTTCAGACTACAGGCTATAACTATTTCGGGACACTGTTTCACAGTTCACGACACTACTCATCGCATTCCACGCCCATCAACTGCACAACAGTCCTTATCTTTGCGACACGTCACACGGAGTGTCGCTGCCCTGTGGAGTACACTCCACGCATACTCCCTTTCCACACGCTACAACCTATCATCAATATGGCATACCCGCCATACGATGCATCACTCCACCACATGGAGTATACTCCTCGTATACTCCGTTCATACACACCACATCACCATTATGGCGTACACGCCATATGGTGCATCGCGCCACTACATGGAGTACACTCCACGTGTACTCCATTCACATACATTACGCCACGTCACCATTATGGCATATCTGCCATACAATACATCGCTCCATCCTCCAGTTACATATATCACGCCATACTGAGTACACTTTACGTGTACTCCATACACGTTATGCCACCTCACCATTACGGCATACTCGCCGTATGGTGCCTCACTCCACCATATGGAGTACATTTTACATATACTCCCTTCATACACATGCTACATCACACAGAGTACACTTAGCGTGTACTCTGTCCGTTCCACACAACGCCACGCCATCCATACAGCACATGCCCCACAACTACACTGCACAGCACAACCATGCCATCATTACGACACAACCTCCACAACTACATTACACAGCACAGTCCATAACACTTCACACATACTCCCAACACTTCACATACACAGCACTACACAATATGCCCAACACTTCACATACACTGCACATCACATCACCACACTACACAGATATGCCCAACACTTCACAGTGCACTACATAGTGTATCTCAATATAGCGAACTCCACAGATACTAACAGCACAGTCCACAACCTAATTAGCTAATCAATATCTAACATAAACAACGAGAGATAGAGGATTATACCATCAATGGGATAACCCGTGCGTTGCTCGCTGATCGTCACGGCCAATGACATTGGAGAGGTCGTACGTGGTGGCTAACCCACGTGCGTTGACTATTTGGGCATTTGGATAGCTAAGTTCGGTCTTGGAAGGGCTCGTGATGGCCTCATGATGGTGGTGAGGGGCATAACATGGCAGTTCTAGCCATGTACAGTGCCGGTCAATCACATGCAGTGACTGTCCATCACGTGCAGTGGTTACCCACCACATAAAGTGGGGATTTGGACCTAGGGCTTGGCTAAGGGAAATGCGGTGGATCTCGTGGTGGTGTCGAGGTGGCGCCACGGTGGCTCATGGCGGCGGATCTGGCCGCACAGTGGAGGAAAGGTCGTGGGAGAGTGAGAGAGAGTGTGCGTGCATGGGTGACAGATCGGGGCTGTAGTTGGTTAGGTTGACTTGGTGGTGGCCTGAGAAGGCTGATGACGGTGGTTACCCACCGTGGGTGGCGGTGCGCGGCGGTGCATGGCGTTCAACCCGTACGTGTGAGGAGCAACGTCCGTGCATGGAGGAGAGGCCATGGGCATCGGGTCCAAGGGAGGAGGAAGAGGGAGGTAGAGGGATGTCCCTGGTGGCACCTAGTGGCCGTGGGTGCCGCGCATGGCAGCGCTAGAGGCCGTGCACTGTGAAGCCTTGCGTGGGTCTCCTCGTGTGTGCGTGTGTGCGATGGAGGGCGAAGGTGGCTGCATGGGAGGAGCTGAGATTGCTGGAGGGTGGTGGCCGGTGGCAGAGAAAGCTACCGTGGAAGTGGTGGCGTCGGAGGACGGCGCACGGCGGCGCTAAGGACAGCAAGCCCATTCGGGCTTTGCACTTCTAGCGGAGAGGAGGAGAGAGCGTGAGAGGGAGAGGTTGCTACGGGGAGGCTCGCCAGAGGGAGAGGAGGCCAACGGTGCTAGCAGTGAGAGTTGCCGACGCACGGCGGCACCTGGCTAAGGCATGGAGCAGTTCATGCGTAGGGGAGCCGTGTATTGCATACGCTGGGGAGAGGGAGGAGAGAGAGAGGGCTGGGGAAAAGTGAGGAGAAAGAGAGAGGGTCTGGGTACTTAATCCAGTCCCTTCGTCTTGAGGTCCTCAAAACGATCTAACGTTGAGATATTAAAATACTGATTTGAAAATGCGTAAACATTAACTTAATTAAAAGCACTCAGAGGAATTAAGGTAAATATTATTTTAAACTAACTTTAGTTTATAAAATAATATTTCCTCATCATTAATAAATGATGAAGTCTTATTTAATATCTTTAAAAGGATGAAACCATTAAACTAATTAAAGCTTTCAACATAATTTAAATCCCAATAATATTTCAAATAACTAGAATCATTTTAATAATTAATATTAAAATGATCTCTGACAATTATAATATTTTGAAGAGATATTTTGGAGCTCTTCAAAATATTATAATTGTCTCATTTAAAAACAAGTTTAACTCAATGATACTGGAAATACCTCATATAAATATTTCCAGTACATTTAAAACACTGGGCGTACCTTAGAAGTCACCTAATATCTCGAGAGGCACGTCGTCATGGTTCGACGCACATGACGATGTTCGCAGTCGCCAGAAAGAATGGCAGACTGTTGCATAATTCTGTCATCGGAATTTGCTTATGTCAGAAAGGAGGAGCCTTACATAAGAAAGAGAGAAGCTTACGTAAGAAGGAAGGAGCGGGGGTTACACTCGTATTGCTCAACAAGTCAAACAAAAGTGGGTATCGCATGGTGAGGTTTCGACTGCTTTCTTTGAAGCTTTGCAGAATCAAAAGCATAATATGGTGATGGAAATGAAGCTCTCGGATGGCAGAGTGCTTACCTCGCCTAAAGATATCCATGAGGCTGCGTGTGTTTATTTTGAGGATTTCCTCAAAGCTAAGTCAACAAGTTCAGTGCCAGATTTGGTTGGGTTAATTTTAGAGGAAGTTTCGGAGGAGGAAAATCAATTTTTTGGTAGTAATCCATCGGTTAGGGAAGTAAAAGATGCACTTTTTTCTATTCATGAGGATAGTAGTCCGGGGCCGGATGGATTTGGCTCAGGTTTTTTTCAGCATTGTTGGTCCTTGGTGTATCAACATTTATTGGAAGCTGTTAGTGATTTTTTTGGCGGGGCTGCTTTACCAAGGTTTTACTCTACCTCTTATATTGTCTTAATTCCAAAAGTTCAGAATCCTACGTCATTTGGGAATTTTAGGATCATAAGTCTCTATTTAGTTGTTTATAAAATTTGCTCTAAAATTTTAGTGAACAGATTTACTTCAGTCTTCAGTAGGATTATTTCCATGGAACAGGGAGCTTTTTTGCCTGGTATAAGTATTTTTGAAAATATTAGTCTTACTCAGGAGCTTATTCATGATATTAATAAGTCAATTCGAGAAGGAAATATTATTATGATGAAAATTGACTTTGCAAAAGCTTATGACACGATTGACTGGGGTTTTTTAATTCATATTTTGAAAGCTTTTGGTTTTTCTGCAAAGGTTTGTCATCTGTTAGTTCAATGTGTTACTACGCCTAGGTATTATGTGGTAATGAATGGCACTGCAAAAGGATTTTTCAAGGGTGGACGTGGTCTCCGTCAAGGGGATCCTCTATCTCCTTATTTGTTCATTTTGGTAGAAGAAGTTCTCTCTCGGCTGTTAAAAAAGAAATTTGAGTTGGGTAGAATTAAAAGTTTCTCCCATCCTAGACATGGTCCTGTTATTTCTCATCTTTTATATGCCGATGACATGGTGATTTTCGCAAATGGAGGGAGGTCTTCAGTTTCAGAGATTGTTGACGTTCTTCACATTTATGCTAAGTGGTCAGGTCAACAGGTAAATAGCGCCAAGTCATCTATTTTTTTCTCTAAAAGAATTAATTCTGTTAGACGTAGACATATCTTATCGAATACACAGTTTTCAGAAGGGGTGTTTCGGGTCAGGTATTTAGGGGTGCCAGTTGTTTCTGGCAGATTGAAGTTAATTCATTTTCAGGATGTTATTCAAAAAATTCAGAAGAAGATTGAAGGTTGGAAGTTGAGCTTTCTTTCCACAGGGGCGAGAGTCATTTTATTAAACCATGTGATGTCGAGTATGCCAGTTCACTTGTTGTCTGTGATGCAGGTTCCGAAATTAGTGTTGCTTTAGTTTAATAAGTTATTTAGCACTTTCTTTTGGGGCCCATTTAATGGGAGTCCCAAGAGGAAATGGATTAAATGGGAAAGATTATGCAAACCTGTGGATGAAGGAGGGACTGGTTTGCGAAGTTTTGTTGATGTACAAAGATCGTTGCATCTTAAATTTGCCTGGAATTTGTTTAGTTCAGATTCTTTATGGAAGAGATTTTTTTGTGCTAAATACATGCATGGAAAGCATCCGCTGGAGCTTAGTCCATCCGGAGGCACCAGGTTTTGGAAAGCAATTGTAAAAGAGATTCCTGTTGTACTTTCACGTTCCAAGTGGAAGATTAGGGAGGGGAACGTGTCGTTTTGGAGAGACAGTTGGCTTAATTCTGGACCTCTAATGGAGCAGTATCAGATGGTGGGAGATCCAGAATTGAAAGTGAAGAATTGTATGATTACTAATAATTGGGATATGGAGAAACTTGAGCAGCTAGTAGGATCTGAGAAAATGGAGGAAATAGTCAATGAAATTAGTAGTAGGAGGACTGGTAAGGATCAGCTTATTTGGTTAGAAAATTTGGATGGGTCTTTCATGACTAAACCGCCTGGTCTTTTGTTCGGATTCATAATCCTATTTGTCAATGGTCGGATTGGATTTGGAATTCAGCTTTACCAAAGAAATTTTCTATGGTTATGTGGAAGGCCTTAAACTCATGCCTTCCTATGGATGATCGTATAAGGAGACCTGGTGTGTATTTAGTCTCGAAATGTGAATGTTGTCGAGAATGTGCCATTGAGGATATTAATCATGTGTTATATAGTGGAAATATTGCTAAGGCTATATGGAAGTTAAGTTCAAATACTTTGGGTATCCCGTTTGTCCCGTTCTGGTGTTGGAGGGCAACTGTTGAGGCTTGGTTTCAAAGAGCATCGAAGTCGTCTCAGTTAGGTACTCTTATTGGAGTTATACCTATCATCATCACATAAAATTTATGGAAGTGGCAATGTACAGCGCGAATGGAAGGTAGGAAGGAGAAGGTTCAGGTTCTATGGAGATTGATAAAGTATTGGATTAATTGGGTAGGTATTAAGATTCATAAGGATTCCCGACTAGGGGAAAAGGATGTACAGATCCTGAAGTCTTTGAATCTTTCAATTAATTCAAAAAAAGATGAGGTTTTAATGGCAGTAAGATGGGAGAGGCCGAAGGAAGATTGGTTTAAACTGAATGTGGACGGAAGTAGTATTAATAATCCTGGAATTTTGGGTGCTGGAGTAGTAAGAAATGAGTTTGGGAAGATGGTTTTTATGTTTGCTGAATCCATTGGAAGTGGTAGCAATAATCTTGCGGAAGTTATAGCCTTGCGAAGAGGGCTTGAGCATTGTAAAAGATTGGGGCTTAATAATATAATTATTGAAATGGACTCGCTTTTGGTTGTTAATTGGGTTCAGGACGGAAGATGTAGTCTCTGGTACTTAGAGGATTTTTGGGACGATACTATGAATATGTTGGCAGAGATGAATTTTTCTATTAAGCATATTTATCGGGAAGGGAATAAGGCTGCAGATTTTTTGGCTCAGTTGGGAAGTAATGGGGTCTCCTATGAGTGGTTAGGGCAGACGGAAGTTCCTCTTCTATTAAGAGGTATACATAGAACAGATTCATGTGGATTGGCATATCGCAGGAAGTGTGGATGTCTTTAGTATGGGTAGTTTTGTTCATTTGTAATTTTTGGTTATATTGTTTGAGTTTTTGTATTGGTGTCTGGTGCTTGGGGCTTAATTGTCTTTCATAATATTGTAAAGCCCGAGTACATTTGATTGTTACCATGGTATTCCTCTGCCACAAGTGAGGGCTTATTAATAAACTTGGGTAGGGGTCACTATTGGACAGGTGATTACTCACTCTTTAATAAAAAAAATAAAAAATAAAAAAATAAACATTCAACCGTTAACAATCCAATCCATTTTTTAATTTAGTGTAAAATCAAATCTGTATTATTGTCGTTACTCGTTGTTCGAAGCATTTTGGGAACTCCTATTCATGTCTCTGGTCTATATCATTTACTCCCAGTTCTTTGAGCATGTTAATATGATCACTGAAATTAAACATTACCAACAATAAGTATATTCATATAATTGTTTAATAAATAAATTATAATATTAATTAATAATTAATTTGAACTTACTTTAAGTGACTCTATCTCAGGACAATTGTTTAGCACGTACCACTGAATCCATCTATACTGGACTGGTCCTGCAACTCGAGCCTCACATGGCAAATGAACGGCTAAGTGAACCATGATATCGAAGAATGACGGTGGATAAATACTCTCCAACTTACACAATATTATAGCAATTTCTCATTCCATACAATCCAAAACTTATACATTCAACGTTCTAGCACATAAATCCTTAAAAAATGCACCCAACTTAATTAATGCAACTCACACATCTCCTGTCAAGAACCCACGGATACCAACAGGGAAGATACGTTGTAAAAATACATGACAATCATGAATTTTTAATTTAGTAGTTTTTCAATCATTTGTTCGCACACACCTTGTTAAATTCGAGACATACTCGTCTGGTAATTTAATCTTTTACAATCACTTACAAAATGTAGCTCTTTCATTCCTTGACAATGTATACCACCCAATTGGCATATAGACAGACGGACCACTTTGTTGCAAGTACATTTCATGTCTGATTTCTAGCCGCTTTAGATCTTTCCATGAGTTTATATTATCTTTCGTTTTGCCTTCAATTGACATAAATGTTCATAACACGAACTGGCATATATTTTTCTCAATATGTATAATATTGAAACTATGCCAATATTTTAACCTCAACCAGTAGGGGAGTTCTAAAAATATACTCTTCTTTGTCCAGTTCAACTCATTAGTATTTCCTTTTCTCTTCAGTTGTTTTTTACCAAAATCATTAATTCTGACGTCCACAAACTGTGTAATAACATCTTTACCAGACAAGATTGGTGGAGGGTGCCCCCATTCAACAGTGCCATCAAACATACTACCATTTCTAAACCATCTATGGTCAGCAGGTAAAATTTGACGATGACCCATGAAGCATAGTTTCCTTCCATACGTAAGCTATTCAGATTGGGTATGTTTGTTGCAAGTCGAACATGCCATTTTCCCCTTAGTGCTTCAAACTGACAAGTTTCGATAAGCAGAAAAAACATTTATTATCCATAACACTGCAGTATGCATCTTGAATGACTTGTCTATTGATGAATCAAATGTTAAGACTCCATTCTCTCACAAATCTTACAATTCTGCAATCAGTAGCTGTAAGCGTATGTCTATATCATTTCTCGGTGATCTCGGACCTAAAATGAACAAACTGATCATGAAATATGGATCTTTCATACACTTCCACGGTGGTAGATTGTACGGCATAAGTACAACTGGTCAAGTACTATGACTAGTACTCATGTTCCCAACGGATTAAATCCATCTGTTGATAACCCAAGTCGAACATTACACAATTTTTCAGCAAACCATTGGTGTTTCACGTCAAATTCCTTCCAAACATGAGAGTCTGCAGGATGTGACAAAACAATATCATTATTGACTCCAGATGATGAGTGTCATGTCATGTCCATTGTTGTTGAATGTGACATAAATAATCGTTATAATCTAGGTATTAATAGAAAGTGACGTACGACCTTCCGTAGCACATTCTACTTCTCAGTTGTCCATCTTGATTCATGGCAAATGGGACACTTGTTCAACTACTCATTCGCTTGCCAAAGTAAGACAATCATTTTTACAAGCATGTATTACATTGTAATCAAACCCGAGTGCTCTTTTCAACTATTTTGCTTCATAGAAGTTGCAGGGTAAAATATTGTCTGATGAAAGTACCTCTTTAAACAGCTCGAGTAACATATTGACAACCTTAATAAATATTAGGCACATGGATTTTATATGAAGTAGTCCAACTGTAAATGACAACTTACTGTGCCTTCTACACCCAGGATATAACTCAAACTGTGAATCATCCCACAAACGGGTAAAAGCGTTATGACCCTAATCAATTGAATTTGATGAGTCTGTATCACCTTCATCCATAAACATTCACGCACCAATGTCACCCAGCATTTGCTCCATATCCTCTTCGGGATCGTCGCCAACAACCACGGGATGTACATCTTCATCGATGTCTTCATCTTCATCACGAAGTTCGAATGACATTGAATACAATTCTTTGTGTAAGACCCAATTGGTATAACATTGGTCAATACCTTTGACAAACAGATGCTCTGTCACCAATTATATCTTATGAGAACACAAATTCTTGCATTGTCGGCATGGGCATCTAATACAACCACTGCAGTCAATTGTACAGGATGTGAACTCCAAAAATTTCTTAACACCTTCAGCATATATATTGTAATTCTCACCCAATCGGTATCTAATATGCATGCAACTCTTATCCATGTCTAATATCCTATTGCAAACAATCACGTGTATTAAGAAACCAAACATTATGTAACATATTATGCAATTTTTTCATTTCACCAGGTAGTTGGTCATATCCCATTCATGATTGTAAAATCATAATCGCCAACCTACCAACTATTATCTGTCACATTCAACAAAATTTCAGCAGCGTCTCCCCATAGTTCTCCAAATATGCTCATTTGGTCATGCACATCGATGAGTAATAACTCGATGCACCATCACCAAAACTACATATCTAGAGAACAATAAGGGATGACTCTACCAAAATCATAATGTCGGACGCAACGGATATAGTTGGATAGTTTGCGAGAATAATCTTACAATCCCAAACTGTCCACTCTGGACAATTCAAGAGTTATCAATAAACCCTTCAATAGGATTAATAACTCTCGAATGGGTCTAATGTTTATTTCAATGCAACGTACAAGATATGATATTAAAACACAACAACAATACAAGATACGAGAATTCAAGATACGGGAATAGAAGATAAAATAATCTGCAAATCTTAATTATTTTGTATTTTAAGTATCATAAATATTAAGTGTATTTTAAATATCCTAATTTTATGTTTTAAAATTAAGTGTATTATTATGTATTTTAATATTAAGCATATTTTAAGTAACTGTAAATATTAAGTATATTTTAAGCATCCTAATTATTATGTATTTTAATATTAAGTGTATTTTAAGTATCCTAATAATTGTAATTTAGTTATGAAACTGTTTTTTGTGTTAACATTCGAACGGGTTCGAACATGGATGATCGTTTGAACAATTTGATATTGCGATTGAACAGTCCAACCCAAAATACGAACTAGAGAGCAAAACACAATCGGAAAATATTTCCCCATCATTCCAAACATCAATTCACAATGAAGATAAATACACAAATACATAGATTCGATGATAAAAACTATTATGGAGATAAATACACAATGAAGATAAATACACAAACATCAATTCACAATGAAGATAAATTCACAATATGGACATACCTTGAGCTGTGCAAACCGAAATAACTCAAGAAACACCTACAAAATGGTGTTTAAACAAATACTATCACTATAATGAAGAAAATGAGTTAATTTATATTGAAATTTAACAAAAAAACATACCTTGAATCAATATAGTGCTAATGTTTATACATTTCGTAGATAGAATGAAGGATTATGGAGAGAAAAGTGGAGGATTGTGGAGAAGAGGAGTGTTTTGGGCGCTGGTTGAAGAAGAAGAAATGAGAGAAGTTCATGAGCTGAGTGGTTTTGAAGGGGTTTTGTCATTGTAATAAGTTCTCCACACCTTGAAACGATGTCTTTCTAATTAAAATACAACTTATTACAACGGAATAAGTTGTCACCTGAGTCATTGGAGTTCGCACATGAAAATTCAATGGGCGCCAAAATAATCCCGCTAGAAAAATTTTGGCAAAAGCATTTGAACGGTTAATTATGGTGTTCGAACTCTCTTCTTTATGTATATTACTGTTTGAACTATACGGTTGAATGGTGTTATATCCCGTTTGAACGTACTTCTGGATTTAAATAATAGTAATTTTATCTCTTTTAATCGAACTATATTATTATAATTACTTAATTCAACCAAATTATTAAATTAGTTTATTAATTCACTATATATATTGTAATATATAAATATAGTATTAGTATATTAATAAATACTATAAGTATAATAACTATAGAAGTTAAGATAACTATACTGATATTAGTTATAAAATAATATAACACTAAATATAGTTAATAATATATAATATAGTTATTATATAGGTACTATAGTTACTATTAATTCACGTACTATTAGTGACGTTTAAATAAATGCCGCCAGTTTATATGATGTGCTCACAATGTAATAGCAGCGGCATTTATGGCAACACCGTTAATTTATTCAATGTGTCACCAACAAATTGTTTACAACTAGCTAGAATCAAATTTCTTTCCAATATCAAGTTTCTTTACCATGTTTAATTCCTCAGCAACTTTATATAACTTAGATCTATCAAGAAATGAAATTCTTAGCCTTCCCATGAACATCAAAGGATTTGTTGCAATGAGTCACGTAAACTTGTGGTGTTGCAAGAAACTTGAAGAAATCTTAACTTCCATCAAATTTAATACATGTATATGTTATGGGATGCAAGTCGATAGAAATATTTCTAGAAGTATCAAGAATATTGGAATTCAATGGAAGGCACATCATATCGCTAAAAAGAATTGATTTGGGCAGCTGCGACAAAATGCATAAGAACATTTGGAATTATAAAGTGCCTAAGTCCTTTACTATGGAAGGTATATGCTTCTCATTCTCTCTCTCTCTCTCTCTCATGCAATTCTTTAAAATTGATGGTGATGATGATGACATTGGTTTAACAGGAACATTATGATGCTACTGTTATTGGAAAATCAGATTTTAGAGTGGTTGCGATATGAGAAAGAAATTTTAGAAAATGAAATTGTTAAGAAAGGGGATGATGATGTCCAACTAACGGGAAATGAAGAACGGAAGCTATCATGGTGGACATTCTGGTGGTAAGAGCTCCCTCCTCCTACGCGATTTTGGGACGTCCATCCTTGAACTACGTGATGGCGGTGACGTCCACCTACCATCTAAAGGTAAAGTTTCCAACTCCTATGGGTGTGGGCGAAATGTGTGGTGAGCAAGAGAGTGATACTCCTGGGAAATGAAGCCTGAGGCAATCAAAGTCTGAACTCTTGAAGAAGACTAGGAGGAAATAGTCTTTTAGCGACTTCTAGCTTTGATAGAGCTGGACAAGGAAGTAAGAGACAAGGAGGACCTACGACAAGTAGAGCCCAACGAACTTTTGGTACTTGTACCTGTAGATCTGAGAAGACCGAAACGCACTGTCCAGGCGGGGTCTAAGACGGCCCTCGAGCTGAGCCAGTCCATGAAGCAACTCCTTGCCAAACGTCGAGATGTGTTTGCATAGTCACGAAGATATGACTGAGATTGACATGTCAACCATCGAACATCGTCTCAGTGTGGACCCCAAGGAGAAGAGAATCAAGCAGAAGCACTGTAGCTTTAGTGTAGAGAAGTATGCAACCATCGCCGAAGAAGTGGACCGGCTCTTGGCAGCAAGATTCATTAGAGAAGTCCATTATCCTGAGTGGCTCTCCAATATAGTCCTGGTGTACAAAGCAAGCGAAAAGTGGAGGATGTACGTGGACTTCACTAACCCAAACAAGGCCTGCCCAAAGGATAGCTTCCCCTTGCCACAGAAAGATCTGATAGTAGATTCGACGACATCCTTTGCTCAGCTTCATGGATGCATGCTCCAGATACAACCAGATCAGGATGAAACTAGATGATGAAGAGAAAACGGCTTTCATCACCGACCAAGGACTTTATTGCTACAGAGCTATACCTTTCAGTCTCAAGAACGCAGGTGCAACATACCAACGACTGGTCAACCGAATGTTCAAAGAACAAATTGGGCCAAATATGGAGGTTTACATGGAGGACCTCCTGGTAAAAAGTAAGAAGCCGGAATAGCACCTTGATGACCTCATAGATGCCTTCACAGTACTCAGAAAATACAAGATGAAACTCAACCTACTGAAGTGTGCCTTCAGCGTTGAATAGGGAAAGTTCTTAGGCTTCATGGTCTCAGAGCATGGAATCGAGGCTAATTCTGAGAAGGTCAAGGCGATCATGCCGCCACCACGGACAATCAATGAAGTCTAAAGGTTGGCAGGGAGAGTGGCCGCCCTTAGCCATTTTATCGCAAGGTCGACCGACCACTGCCTTCCTTTCTTCAAGGTTCTTAGAAAGGCATGGGAGTGGGACGATGAGTTTAGTCGGGCCTTCAGTAAATTAAAAGAGTATTTGGCCCATGTGCCACTCCTCAGCCAGACCAACCCGGGGGAAGACCTGACCATATACCTAGCAGTGTCCCCGAATGCTGTATCTGCTGTCCTGACCAAGGAGGAAGGCCAACAGCCAATCTACTACATAGCAGAGCTTTCCACGGAGTAAAGGCCAGGTATCCTCGAATGGAGATGTTAGCATTCACATTGGTCATCGCTGCCAGATGACTAAGGCCATATTTCCAGGCTCATCAAATGAAGGTACTCACAGATGTCCCGCTCAGAAAAATACTACAGAAACACGACATGTCCTGCTAAATGATGAATTGGGACATTGAGTTAAGCAAGTTCGACATTGAATATCTCCCCCGCACTACGATTAAAGGGCAAGTTTTGGAAGACTTTGTGCCTGAATTCTTGGACTTTCTTGAAGAAATAACAGGGTACCCCAAAGAAAACCCTGGCAGGTCTACGTTGACGGCTCGTCCTGCCATGGAATGCCAAGCACTTGAGAAAATATTTTGCATAAATATCGTGACACCACCAGGCAATGTAGCTAAACAATTTGTCAATAAAAAGCGCCCAAGAACTCATTTTGTTCTCTTGTGTCTAAAATCTTCAATCAAACAAGCACAGTCCCTTGGCTGACCAAGATGCATTGGCTAAAGGCCAAAGCCCCCGAGCTTTGCCCCAACAACAGCCAGTTGGAACACAAGTCCCTTGACTTGCCGACCTTCGTTATAGGTTGTTGTCTACGATGCATTAGCTTTGGGCTAGAGCCCTCGAGCTCTGCCCACACAACAGCTAGTCAGAACAGAAGTCCCATAACTGTCGACCTTCGTGGGGTACAAGTGCAGCCCCTTGGCAGCCACGATGCATTGGCTAAAAGCCAGAGCCCTCGAGCTTTGCCCAAACAACAACCAGTTGGAACACAAATCCCTTGACTTGCCTACATTCGTGCTAGGTTGCTGCTTGCGATGCATTGGCTATGGGTTACAACCCTCGAGCTTTGCCCAAACAACAGCCAGTCGGAACACAAGTCCCTTGACTTGCCGACCTTCGCGGGTTACAAGCCAGTCTCTTGGCTAGCCATGAGGCATTGGCTTAAGGCTAGAGTCCCTAAGCTCTGCCCAAACAATAGCCACAAAGTAAACAAAAGCAAATCTAAGCGGGAGAAGGATACGACAATAAAACAAACAGAGTTACACGACTACAAATGCAAGGTATATATATATATATGTATATGTGTCATTGTTACATCAAAAACTCAAACGGGCACAGAGGAACAAAAAACAAAAGAATGACAAAACAAAGCTAACACCGTGAGCTAGAACTGAGAAAAGCCAGTAGCATCTGCTCCTTGCCCAGAGACTTCGCAAAACAATAAGCTTGGCAGTTTGGAAGGAGAGATTGAAGGTCAAGAGTGTCGAGGTCAATCCAGGGTTCTCCTTCAGGTGGTCACGCATGCAGTTGAGGCCTTCCTTATAGCCATAACCCTAGGCCTCATCTTGAGAGCAGGAGCTAGCCAAAGTTGTGACTTGATGATTTCCGCATGCTGCCGAGCCGCCTCATAGGAAGACCCTGAGAGATGGGCCTGAATTTGAAACCTCTTTTAACCATAACCTGCCTTTTTTAGATGGTGACAGACTAAATAGAATTGTCAAAATTATGTAGTATGGACGAAACAATAACTTGTGAGCCTAGTCACGACTATGAAATTACCGCTTATCCTAAAAGTTTAAGTTGATAAGAATAGATAGATCATATTATTTATATTTATCTTAACACTACTCATGTGTGGGCAGATTCTCTCTCAATAACTGTTCCCAACACGTAAAATATTTAATTAAATGGGTTAAGTGTAGATTCAGGGTTTGAATAAAACCTCTAATCTGATACCATGCAAAATCACCACTCATCCCAAAAGGTTAAACATATAGGAAAAGGTAAATTAAATCATTTATATTTGTATTAACAATGACTAGGTCAAACATTATATCCAAATATCATAGACGATATGCTAAAATTGATTTAGCTTTATTCATTATAAAAATCAATTTATATATGTACAAATATGTATGATACATGGCTTAGGTATATAATCCTAATAATAGAGTCACAATTTGGTGTTTTATGCAACAACATATTATTACAAATAATTTAACCTTTAATTTTATTTTATTTTTGTTTGTAAATCAACTCTCACCCATAGATCCTCAATCTATGGGTGTTAGTTGACTCATCTATTATTTATGGATGATCTAATCATTTGTTAGAAGGAAAATGAAAGAAGTGCTTGAGTAATATATGAAAATCTGGAGAAATATCAAGGTTGGTCAAGGCAAAAAATCAATCTCAATAAATCCTCAATCTTCATCACTAGAAACACCAACTCCACCATCAAAGCTCCAATCATGCCTTACAAGTCATCTTCAGGCAGAATGAAATATTAGGACTTCCAACCTCTTTCAAACATGCCAAAAAAGAATAACTTCAATGAATTAATGGAGACAATCAATGCTAAATTAGAAGGTTGGAAGTCAAAATTACATTTGCAAGTAGGGAGGACAATGTTAAATTAGATTAGTGGCAATCACAATTCCTTCATATCGGATACTATCTTTTATGCTACCAAAATCAGTGTGCAAGTCTTTGAAGAAAAGCTTCAAAAATTTCTAGTGGGGCTTTCCCAAAAATCAAAGTCACAAGCTCACTTTGAATTCATGAAATCAATTTGCCTAGCAAAAAACTTAGGCAGACTTGGCCTAAGGTTAATGGAGAATATGAACTTAGCACTTCCTACAAAATAAGATGGAAAATGAGCCAACCAAACTCTGGACTATGGCATGAAGTCCTTTAAAAAAAACATCTTACATCCGCATATTTTTGGAATGTTCTGTAAAAGAACATCGGACTCTTGGATATGGAAGGGACTCCTAAAGACAAGAGAGTTACTTTCAAAAGGAAAACGTTACCAAATCTTTAACGGCTCATTAGTCAACATATGGTCAAAACCTTGGATCCCTACATTGGAAAATTTCAAGCCAAAGCCCCTGCATCAAATAAATGAGATGAATCCTCACCTGAAAGTCTTAGATATTATTGGTAAGAACCTGTGCTCTTGGAACCATGAGAAAATGCAAACTCTTTTTGACCCTGATTGCATCATAGAAATTCAAAAAATTTCCCTTCCTCGAGAAATACATGTAAAACATTGAGCAGTGGGTCTCAAGGGGCAACACGCCAGTGCATATAGTTCGTCTGATATATCATTCGGATTTCTCGCATGCATTTGTACAACCTACATATTAAATCAAACATAAACATTCAACCGTTAACAATCCAATCTATTTTTTAATTTAGTGTAAAATCACATCTGTATTATTCTCATTACCTGTTGTTCGAACCATTTCAGGAACTCCTGTTCATGTCTCTGGTCTATATCATTTGCTCCCAATTCTTTGAGCACGTTAATATAATCACTGAAATTAAACATTACCAACAATAAGTATATTCGTATAATTGTTTAATAAGTAAATTATAATATTAATTAATAATTAATTTGAACTTATTTCAAGTGACTCTCTATCTTAGGGCAATTGTTTAGCACGTACCACTGAGCTTTCTCGAACTCCCTTCCACACAAATCATAACCATGCTGAGCACCAAGTGATCGTACTTGTTGGGAAAATACAAATAACCTGTTTTGTTGTCTTGCTTGGTCAACATCAAAATTCTTGTCCAGTCGATCAAAACTTGTGTCAACGCCATGGAAGTATTTGGAATAGAATCTATGACACTCATCATTAATATATGTCTCTGCAATTGATCCTTTTGGGCGGGCCTTGTTACCCACTGTGCGTTTCATCTTTCCAAAAAACCGTTCAATAGGATACATCCATCTATACTAGACTGGTCCTGGAAGTTGAGACTCTCATGGCAAATGAACGACTAAGTGAACCATGATGTCAAAGAATGACAGTAGATAAATGCTCTCCAACTTACACAATATTATAGCAATTTCTCGTTCTATACGATCCAAAACTTCTACATTCAACGTTCTATCACATAAATCTTTAAAAAATGCACCCAACTCAATTAATGCAACCCACATATCTCTTGTGAAGAACCCACGGATACCAACAGGGAAGATACATTGTAAAAATACATGACAATCCTGACTTTTTAATTCAGTAGTTTTTCAGTCATTTGTTCGCACACACCTTGTTAAACTCGAGGCATACCCGTCCGATAATTTAATCTTCTATAACCACTCAAGAAATGTAGTGCTCTCGTTCCTTGACAATGTATACCACCCAATTGACATATAGATAGACGAACCACTTTATTGCAAGTGCATTTCAGGTCTGATTTCCAATCGCTTTAGATCTTTCCATGAGTTTATATTATCCTTCATTTTGCCTTCAATGGACATAAATGTTTCTAACACGAACTCTCATATATTTTTCTCAATATGCATAATATTGAGACTATGGTGCAATTTTAACGTCGACCAGTCGGGGAGTTCTAAAAATATACTCTTCTTTGCCCAATTCAACTCATTAGCACTTTCTTTTCTCTTCCGTTGTTTTTTACCAAAATCATTACTTCTGACATTTACAAACTGTGTAATAATATCTTCACCAGACAAGATTGGTGGAGGGTGACCCCCTTCAACAGTACCATCAAACATCCTACCATTTCCACACCATTTATGGTCACTAAGTAAAAATTGACGTTGACCCATAAAGCATAGTTTCCTTCCATACGTAAGCTATTCAGATTGGGTATGTTTTTTGCAAGTCGGCCATGCCATTTTCCCCTTAGTGCTCCAAACTGACAAGTTTCCATAAGCGAAAAAATCATTTATTATCCATAACACCGCAGCATGCATCTTGAATGACTTGCCTATTGATGAATTAGATGTTAAGACTTTATTCTCTCACAAATCTTTCAAATCTGCAATCAGTGGTTGTAAGTGTATGTCTATATCATTTGCCGGTGATCTCAGACCTGGAATGAACAAACTGATCATGAAATATGGATCTTTCATACACTTCCACGGTGGTAGATTGTACGGCACAAGTACAATTGGCCAAGTACTATGACTAATACTCATGTTCCTAAGGAATTAAACCCATCTGTTGCTAACCCAAATCAAACATTACTTGATTCTTCAGCAAGTTGTGGGTGTTCCAAGTCAAAGTCCTTCCAAACTTGAGAGTCTGCAGGATGTGACAAAACAATATCATTCTTGACTCTAGATGATGAGTGTTATGTCATGTTCATTGTCGTTGAACGTGACATAAATACCTTTGTAATCTAGGTATCAATAGAAAGTGACGTACAACCTTCCGCGACACATTTTGCTTCTCTGTTGTCTATCTTGATTCATGGCAAATGGGACATTCGTTCAGCTGCTCTTTCGCTTGCCAAAATAACACACAATCATTCTTACAAGCATATATTATATTGGAATCAAACCCGAGTGCTCTTTTCAATTGTTTTGCTTCATAGAAGTTGCAGGCTAAAATATTGTTTGATGAAAGTGCCTCTTTAAACAGCTCAAGCAACATATTGACAACCTTAATAGATATTAGGCACATGGATTTTATATGAAGCAATCTATCTGTAAATGAAAACTTACTGTGCCTTATACACCATGGATATAACTCATGATGTGAATCATCCCACAAGCGGGTAAAAGTGTTATGGCACGAATCATTTGAATTTGATGGGTCCGTACCACCTTCATCCATCAACATTTTCGCACCAATGTCACCCAGCATTTGCTCCATATCCTCTTCAGAATCGTCACCAACAACCTCGAGATGTATATCTTCATCGATGTCTTCTTCTTCATCACGAAGTTTGAATGGCGTTGGATACAATTCTCCATGTAAGATCCAATCGGTGTAACCTTGGTCAATACCTTTGACAAACAGATGCTCTCTCACCAATTCTATCTTATTAAAACACAAATTCTTGCATTGTCGGCATGGGCATCTAATACGACCATTACAATCAATTGTACAGGATGTGAATTCTAAAAAAATTTTAATACTTTCAGCATATATATTGTAATCCTCAACCAACCGATCTCTAACTTGCATCCAACTCTTATCCATGTCTAATATCCTCTTACAAATAGTCACGGTCATTACGAAACAAAACATTATGTAACATATTATGCAATTTCTTCATTTCACCAGTAGTTGGTCATATCCCATTCAGGATTGTAAGATCATAATCGCCAACCTGCCAACTATTAACTGTCACATCCAACAAAATTTCAGCAGCAACTCCTCGTAGTTTTCCAAATATGCTCATTTGGTCGTGCACATCGATGAGTAATAACTCGATGCACCATCACCGAAATTGCATATCCAGAGAAAAATAAGGGATGACTCTATCAAAATCATAATGTCGGACGCAATAGATATAGTTGAATAGTTTGCTAGAATGATCTAAGAATTCCGAACTGTCCACTCTGGACAATTCAAGAGTTTGAATTGATAACTCTTGAACAGGTCTATGGTTTTTTTCAGTGCAAAGTACAAGATACGATATTAAAACACAACAACAATACAAGATACGAGAATACAAGATACGGGAATAGAAGATACGATAATTCACAAATCTTAATTATTATGTATTTTAAGTATCCTAAATATTAAGTGTATTTAAAGTATCCTAATTTTTATGTTTTAAAATTAAGTGTATTATTATGTATTTTAATATTTAGTGTATTCTAAGTATCCTAAGAATTGTAATTTAGTAATTAAACCATTTTTTGTGTTAACATTTGAACGGGTTTGAACATGGACGATGGTTTAAACGATTTGATATTGCGATCGAATGGTCCAACCAATTCACAATGAAGATAAATACACAAATACATAGATTCGATGATAAAAACTATTATGGAGATAAATACACAATGAAGATAAATATACAAACATCAATACACAATGAAGATAAGCATACAATGAAGATAAATACACAAATATCAATTCACAATGAAGATAAATTCACAATATGGACATACCTTGAGCTGTGCAAACCGAATTAACTCAAGAAACACCTACAAAATGGTGTTTAAACAAATATTGTCACTATAATGAAGAAAATGAGTTAATTTATATTGAAATTTAACAAAGAAACATACCTTGAATCAATATAGTGCTAATGTTTATAGATTTCATGGATATAATGAAGGATTATGGAGAGAAAAGTGGAGGATTGTGGAGAAGATGAGTGTTTTGGGTGCTGGTTGAAGAAGAAGAAATGAGAAAATGAGAGAAGTTCGTGAGTTGAGGGGTTTTGAAGGGGTTTTGTCATTGTAATAAGTTCTCCACACCTTGAAACGACGTCTTTCTAATTAATATACAACTTAGTACAACGGAATAAGTTGTCACCTGGGTCATCGAAGTTCGAACACGAAAATTCAATGGGCGCCAAAATAATCCCACTAGAAAAATTTTGGCAGAAGTGTTTGAACGATTAATTGTAGTGTTCGAACCATATTACATACGGTCGAACGGCGTTATATCTCTTTCGAACGTACTTGTGGATTTAAATAATAGTAATTTTATCCCTTTTAATGGAACTATATTATTATAATTATTTAATTCAACCACATTATTAAATTAGTTTATTAATTCACTATATATATTGTGATATATAAATATAGAGGCGATTCTAGCTAGTCCGGCTGATCTTATCTAAGAAACAAGCCTCCACTTATTATATGCCACATCAGACATTATACATAACAGATACGAGATTCACCCATAGAGAATCACAAGCTCATGCAACCCTCTTTCAAAATTGTTTCTCCCTTTCGAATCACAGTCCATCTCTTGCTGACACCCACCTCTCATTCCGATGCCTATATTAGCGATATCAGACAGGCCCACATTCAAAGAAAAAGAACATATAATAAAGAAAGAATTTGGCTACAAACAATTGATTGCTCCATAAAAAGAACGTATAATAAAGCATGTGCGTGGAAACAACTCCGCCATTTTCAATCTATTAAAGCATGCATCCAGCTATCTTGAATTGGTTATTTAGTTATTATCATTTTTTTTCTAAATTTTCCTCGGTTGTGCTTTTAGGCGGGCTAAGAATAAATTCGATCCATTAAGAAAAAAGAAACTTCTACAATTCTGAAAATCAAAGTTCAAATGAGATCCGTTGAAACATAACTAAAAATATATGAAGAAAAAGTGAAATTAGAATAAAAGACTAAAGAAACGGGAGTGTAGGAATGTAAGATCTGAATCATGGGTTTTCCGAGGATTGGGACTAGTGGTTTGCCTTGGAATCTGGAGGAAGTGAAGCGAGCCAAGATGATTCCAATCACTTGAATCCGAAATCTAGCGAATCTACGCGCAGAACTCACTGTGTAAGCTCCAGCCGTGGCCGCAATGGCAGCTCTCGCCAGTAGGCCCTGCATGAGCCATGAACTGGTGGTGCTGTTGGAGCCTAAGGAAGAGGAAGTGGCAGAGGCAGTAGTCGATGTTGGACTCATCATTTAGTGGTCAAAACTTCAACGCAAGGTTCACTCAAGAACGGTCACACAGTTGGATAGGTGTGCCTCATACGTGGCATCACGGGATTGGCGGGCTATTTTTAAGCTTTTATAAGCCCGACCGGCTCTAAGGTACATCGATATAAATATAGTATTAGTATAAGTATATTAATAAATATATAAGTATAATAACTATATAAGTTATGATAACTATACAGATATAAGTTATATAATAACACAACACTAAATATAGTTAATAATATATTATATAGTTACTATAGTTACTATTATAAGTTATACTATAGTTACTATTAGAAGTTATGATAACTATACTAATATTAGTTATATAATAATATAACACTAAATATAGTTAATAATATATAATGTAGTTATTATATAGTTACTATAGTTACTATTAGTTCAATGTGTCGCCAACATACTATTAGTGATATTTAAATAAATGCTGCCAGTTTATATGATGCATCGACAATCTAATAGCAATGGCATTTATGGCAACACCGTTATTTGTATTAGTAGCGGTGTTTATATAAACACCGTTAATTTATTCAATGTGTCACCAACGAATTGTTTACAACTAGCTAGAATCAAATTTCTTTCCAATATCAAGTTTCTTTATCATGTTTAAGTCCTGAGCAACTTTATATAACTTAGATCTATCGGGAAATGAAATTCTTAGCCTTCTCATGAACATCAAAGGATTTATTGCAATCAGTCACCTGAACTTGTGGTGTTGCAAGAAACTTGAAGAAATCTTAACTTCCATCAAATATAATACATGTATATGTTATGGGATGCAAGTCGACAGAAATATTTCTAGAAGTATCAAGAATATTGGAATTCAATGGAAGGCACATCATATCGCTAAAAAGAATTGATTTGGGCAGCTGCGACAAAATGCATAAGAACATTTGGAATTATAAAGTGCCCAAGTCCTTTACTATGGAAGGTATATGCTTCTCATTCTCTCTCTCTCTCTCATGCAATTCTTTAAAATTGATGGTGATGATGACGACATTGGTTTAACAGGAACATTATGATGCTACTGTGTTATTGGAAAATCAGATTTCAGAGTGGTTACGATATTAGAAAGAAATTTTAGAAAATGAAATTGTTAAGAAGGGGGATGATGATGTCCAACTGACGGGAAATGAAGAATGGGTGATAAATATTGAGGGACCATACTCTTAGGAGGATATAAACGAAATTGTAGTATATTTCATTATGTTTTTTTAAAGAGGATTCTATTTATGATGCTGAGGTAACTATTAACAGCTCAAATCGTGTATGCTGTAATAATATTGGTTATAACGAAGTGTTACATTTGGTTAATAGTGATACGAATGAAGTCGGAGGCAGATATGGATCTGAAGTAGGGGTGTGGTACTCTCATTTAGAATTTTGAGCTAAAGCTTTCAGACAATTTGAGAGTTCAACTTCATACTCGTAAGGGTCCTTTTTGGGCACTGTATTATATAGTTGGGGAGCCAGTATTGTACAAGCATGAAAGCGGAGCACATAAAAGAAGAAAAATGGTTTGAATTAATGATAGGCCAAGTGGCCTGCCAGCCCCTTTTGCTACCATTTCTTTTATTTTGGATATCTTTGTAATCACCTGCCTCCTATTGCTACTATTTCTTTGGATTTTTCCGATAAGATTTTCCTTTAATTTTTGTTTCTTGTCACCATCTTTCAATGTCAGTCATAAACTGATTGATTTATTACCTCACAATCTGTCCTTTTGGGTTTAGAATTTAAGATTTGCAGCAATCATAATATTTAATACAGCAACATCTGCTAAAACGTGGGGGATCTTGGTGGTTAACTGTGAAATACCATGTTATAATTTTCTCCTTGGTTTATAAATTGTTTGTACAATTTTCATTTCCATATGCATGTATTCTTGAGTGCTAGTCTTAGTCCCACATATTAAGATTTTACAAAATCTCACCGTGGTAGTGCCACATAGGTCACGCTCCTCAGGACCTTAGATTTTGATGCAATGACAAAGTTTGAGTGTAGTAATTATGAGTTAAGGATCTGACACCACTAGAGGATTGAGAACATTATGATTAAGTGTTGTATTTGAACTTTATGAAAAAAGACCAGATGAATGTATTATTCATTCGCTTATGGGTTTGTGACAGGTGACTTATAGATATTGTAACATACCGTATTTTAGTATATTTTCACTGAAGTATTATTTTTAATAATTCAAAAATTTATTCTTTTATTTTATAATTATCGGATATTTTAAATAGGTTATTTTATGATCTTTAAATTGTGAAAAATTAAATTGTTATGTTTTCTTAATATTTATTTACTGTTGTACATTTAAATTGTTCTTTTAAATTAATTGATTGTGGGATTTAATTATTTTATTTTCATTGTATCATTATGTTTAATTTATTTTAATGGATTTGCTGTTTAAAATCATTTTTATTGGATCATTTTCTGTGACCTAAGATGTGAGGATTGGACCTCATTTCTTTCCCTCTATTTTTCTTTTTCCCTTTTTCTTTTCTTTCCTTTCTCTTTTTTCTTTTTCTCCCTAGTTTTTCCCTCCCGCACGACGCACTCTCTCACTCTCTCTCCCCGTCCGATTTCATCTTCTCCCAGCCCAGCCGCCGCGCGCCGCCGTGCACCTCACCGCCCAGCCCATTCGCTCCCTCACTGGCCGGCGACTATCTCCCTCCAGTCTCAGCCCCTATCGCGCCGCCGTTAGCCTCCACAAGCCCCTCCAAGCCGCAGCGTATCTTGAGCTCCAGCGCCGCCGTCGCGCCACCTCCGGCCACCATCTCTTCACCACTTCATCCCCGACCTCTTGGCAACCCAATGGACCCAACCCCGGCTCCGATCCGTCACCGGTGAAGCACAACCAAGCTCATCTCCGATTTCGACTTTTTGGCCTTAAAACCACCCTTTGTGTCGCCACCCACGGCAAACCACCACCACCATTGGCTTCACCGACCTACCTAGGCCCTACCCTATCAATTTCGGGTCTTAGTTTGTCCCCATTCAAAAGTGGGTTCTTGAGACCCACGGCCACAATGTATTTTACACTGTTACGTTGCTGAGTCACCACTTTTTGCACCTTCGTGATCCTTCGAAAATCATATTATAGCGCTGTAAGTATTTTTCCAAAGAACTATTGTGATTTAAATATATTTTTGTACTAACTCATATTATTGTGATCTGGTTGGTTGGACATGCCAGACTGAGTCCGAGGAGTTCGGGGGTCGGATGGATTATGGACGGAGTTGTGTGATTGGTTGGTATTGTGAATTCTTGGTTGTTGGTTTTGGTGTTCATGTACATAGCATATTGCACGCATGATCATGTTTGTAAAGGAAACTGGGTTTTCGTGTACATGCATTCATGTTCATGTGTTTTATGAAAACTGGGTTTTCATGTGTTAAAGGATTTTGGGTGCGTGTGCATCACAACCCCAAGCCGAGATGGGGTATTATCTCGGTGGAGCTCCTCTGGTCACTCGGGAGCGGAATATACTGAGTGACGTCCCCTGGATTGTCGCTGGGCGACGATGGGATCAGACGAGATGATCTAGTGCCGACTCTGTGGCCCCTTTGCTGGTGGGGGCTAGAGGATGCTTGGCCACGTACGCGCTGGGCGCAGAACTGGGCATCGCTCGTTGCGTAGTGGGTGCTTGGCCACGAACGCACTGGGCGCAGAACTGAGCATCGCTACGAAGCCAGGACGTGCGGATGATCCCTAGGGAAGATCATGGTGCATTAGTTAATGGAATAATGGGCTGTTTTCTGGGAAAATAGCATGTGTTGATTAAAAGGTTTTTACGTAATTTATTTTCTGGAAAAATGACAGAGTATTGTTTTGGGCCAAAATGAGATTTTGGCGTGTGTTAAAAATATCTATTTTCGGGGAAAATAGTATTTTTGGATTTAATGCATATCTCATCATATGCATGCATGTTGGTAGCATTAATGTATTTTTATCTCGTAGTTATTTGGGTTATACTTACCTGCAGTACCATTTTTGTGGTAACGCAGATTTTGATGCAGAGGAGGATGAGGGTGAGCCTGAGGAGTCGGCTCCGCCCGAGGAGTGAACTGGGATCACTCGTTTTGGTTTGAGACTTGTAAATATTTATTTTGGATGACTGTATAATTTTTAAACCTTTTAACTGATTGTTTAAATTGTATTAACAATTCTGGTACTTAGTTGTATTAATTATCCGCTACGTTGTTTTTGTACACTGTTGCATGTACACACACTTGGCACTAACGTTGGGATGTGTGACCCTGTTGTCATCATCCCGGTGTCTCGATTCCCGTGTCTCCTTGCATGGGGGTCGTGGGCGCCACAGATATTGTGGTTGGGATGTAATTTAATTTTTCTGGTAGTGTTAATTAGAATTGATTATGATCCTTTTATTTATTTTAAGCATGTGTGGATACACCTCTTGTCCCAATGTGTGAGGGGTATATGACCCGAGCGGCCAACATCCAAGCGTCACAGTCCTCATCGTCGAGGTGGGGGTCGGGGGCGCCCCATGATAGATTTGCCCAAATGATATAAAATTAATGGAGAACTTTGGTCACTAGTTTTTCTCTACCATGGTACAAACAAAATTGAAGGCATAATAATATAATTGTCCCAAGTCGAGGAGGACGTGATAAGCTTGAGTCTAGAAGCATTTGTACAGATCAAAATACTTAGGGCATGTTTGGGGTTGCATTAGGAGGGTTAAAAAGTGCTTAAATAGCCTTAAAAGTAGTTTAATAATAAAATTAGGTTTTTGGTTGACACATATTAAACTACCTTTTAATATAAGAAAAGCTAAAAAGTAGATTTGATATTTTTTCCCAAACGTACTTTTCCGGATATTACAAAAGAAGGTTAAAGTTTTAAAAAAATATCAATGAGTAAAAATATCCATATAAACTTTACATAATTACAACTTTGCCCTTATCTTATGCATAATTGTATTGTTATTTCACTTATGCATCATTGAATGGATTTTTTCATTATATTTGCTGAGAATTCTATTAGATTATTCTCGTTGTTTTTTTATTGTAAAATTTGATTTCTATCAAGGATATCGTCGTGATCATTAAAAAATTAAATGACCTTTTATGTCGTTTCTACAAAAAAAAAACAGGAAAAACACTTTTAAATTTGTTTTCAAAGAAATATATCATGTTTAAAAGTACTTTAGATATATGGTTCCCAAACAGTAAATAGCTTTTTAATAGTAACACTTATTACTTAATCTCTGCAACTATAAGTATTGAGCTAAAAACTAAATTACCCACCGTAATTACAAACATGCACTTAGAGTGTTTTTCAATCGTAATGCATGTTTTTCGGTTAGACCTAATTATCTCTCTAATGAGTTAAGAGTACTTAATTGGTCTGAATATCACATACAATCATTGCCAACCAATTTCCATGGAAAGAAACTCATTCTCTTTAAAATGTATGGTGGCTTTATCAAGGAGTTAGGCAAAGGATTAAAGGTAATACATGTTACAATTTTTCTTTATTGAGTTTTAGTGGATGCCTTCACCTCCATATATTTCCAAGAAGCGTCAAGTTAAGATCTTTATGCCAGCTTAGTCTTGCAGATTGCTCAATGGCTTGGTAATTTTCCTAAAATCAAGTGTAAAATTGAATCTTTAAATACATTTGATTTAAGTGTAACACCCCGTATTTTAGTGTATTTTTATTGAATTATTATTTTTATTTTATTCAAAAATTATTCTCTTGTTTTAAAATTATTGGATTTTAATTGGATTATGTTTAGGATTTTTTAATTGGTGAAAATTAATTTTTATGTGCTTTCTTAATATTTATTTATTGTTGTGCATTTAAATTGTTTTTCATATTTAATTAATTACTATGGGATTTAATAATTTCAATTTGACTTTACCATTACGTTTAAATTATTTTATTTAACTTGAGGTTTTGAAATCATTTCCGTTAGATCATTTTTGTGACCCAAGTTATGAGGATTGGACCTCATTTCTTTTCCCTCCATTTTTCTTTCCTCTCATTTTCTTTTCTTTCTTTTCTTTTTCCTCCTTATTTCTCCTTCTCTCCCGCGCGAAGCCCAGCCCGCTCTCCCTCTCTCCCGTGTGTCCGTCGCCCATACCCAACCCGCCGCCGTCGCGCCGTCGTGACCGTCACCGCCCACCCCATTTGGTTCCCCAGCCGCCGGTGACCTTACCCCACCAACCTCACCTCCATTCGCGCCGCCGTTAACCACCAGTAGCCCTTCAAAGCCGCGGCGTCACTTTCGCTCCAGCGCCGCCGTCGCACCACCATTGGCCACCATCATCACACCACTTCATCCTCGACCTCTTAGCAACCCATTGGACCCAACCCCAGCTCCGATCCGCCACCGGTGAAGCTCCACCATCTAGATTTCCGATTTGGGTATTTTGGTCTTCTACCGTCCATTGCGCCTCCACCCACGGCAAACCACCGCCACCACTAGCTTCACCGACCTCCCTAGGCCCTATTCTATCAAATTTGAGTCTTCGTTTGTCACCGTTGAAAAGAGGGTATCTGTGACCCACGATCACATTGTATTTCACACTGTTCGACAGCTATTTTTCGACTTCGAGCGCACCCGTGATACTCGAAAAATTATTATATAGCATTGTAAGTATTTCTCCAAAGAACTTTCGTAATTTAAATGTATTTTTGCACTAACCCATTTCACTGTATTTATTTGGCATGCCGGACTGAGTCCGAGGAGTTCGGAGGTCAGATGGATTTGTGATTGGAGTTGTTTGGCTGGTTTGGTTTAATTGGTTTGGTTGTTGATGAGTTGTTTTTTATTGGATTTGTTGGGATTGGTTCTGGATGGATGTCGGATCAGTGTTGGTGCATGTTCATATCATTATTTCATGCATGATCATGTTTGTAAAGAAAATTGGGTTTTCGTGCATTGCATTCATGCTCATGTGTGATTTGAAAAGTTATGATTTTATGTGATAATATTTTTGGGTGCGTGTGTATCACGACCCTGAGCCGAGATGGGGCATTAACTCGGTGGAGCTCCTCTGGTTACTCGAGAGCGGAATATACTAAGTAACGTCCCCTGGATTGTCGCCGGGCGACAATGGGATCGGACGAGATGGTCTCGTGCCGACTCCGTGGTCCTTCTGCTGGCGGGGACTAGAGGATGTCTGGCCACGTACGCGCTGGGCGCGGAACTGGGCATCTCTCATTGCGTAGTGTGGGTGCTTGGCCTTGTACGGGCCGGGCACGGAACTGGGCACCGCTACGAAGCCAGGACGTGCGGATGGTCCATAGGGGAGGCCATGGTGCATATGGAATTAATGCATGGTGCATATGGAATTAATGCACTATTTTCTGGGAAAATAGTGCGAGTTGGATTTTTGAATAAATCATTTTCTAAGAAAATGTTTTACAGATATTTTGGGCCAAAATGAGATTTTGGCGTGTGTTGAAATAATTATTTTCGGGGAAAATAATGTGTTGAGTAAAATGCATATTTTTCATGTGCATGCATGTTAGTTACATTTAATGCATTTTATATTACGTTGTTATTTTGGGTCATACTTACCTGCGATACCATTTTGTGGTAACGCAGATTTTGATGTAGATGAGGAGGAGGAGGGCGAGCCTGAGGAAACGGCTCCGCCCGAGGAGTGATCTGGGATCACTCGTTTGTTTATTTGAAAACTATTGTAATATATTTTTATGGATGACTGTATAACTGCTATTTAAATTTTTATTGATGTTTGATTGTAAATAAATTCTGGTACTTAGTTGACTATCCGCTGCGTTATTTTATTTGTACACTGTTGCATGTACACACACTGGCACTTCGTTGGGATGTGTGGCCGTGTTGTCAGCATCCTGGTGTCTCGATCCCTGTGTATTTATATAAGGGGGATTGGGGGCGCCACAGGTGGTATCAGAGCAGTTCGGCTCTGGGTAAAACCACATGTCCCTTAGGATAGTACCAGAAAATTATTTTTATTATTATTTTAAAATAATAAAATTTTTGTTTAAGTGGTGTAAGTTAAGTTATTTATTTTATATTATGAGTTTATTGCTATGTTATTTTTTGTTAATTGATGTTATTTGAATTATTTTATTTATCGCTTTAATTAGTGTTTATTTTTGGTTGAGTATGATTTATCTGGATTTAAGCAGGGTTGGAGAATGCTCTATGACAAGACTATGGTGAGACCATGAAGGCAAGCTGATGTGCCTGAAGATGAGTTACCTAAAGGTGATGGAAATTATGCTATGGCAAGAGCATTAAATAGAATGACAGAATTTCTTCAACAAAATTTCCGACCGCCGCAAGGAGATTTAAGTAGAGGAGTCCAAGTGGGGTGCCCCTATGAGCGCTTCCTAACGCATAGGACTCCTGCCTTCACTGGGGAGGAGGACCCAATGCGAGCTAGGAGGTGGATTCAAGATTTGGAAAGAACATTTGAAGTTTGTGGATGCACGGAGGCACAGATGGTATTATATGGAAGCTATATGCTGCAAGGTGAAGTGGCAAATTGGTGGGAGACCAAGCGGACATTATTAGAAATGGAGTTGGGTTCCTTGGCTGCTGTGTCTTGGCAGCGTTTCAAGAAAGAGTTTGATGACCGGTTCTTTCCTGTTTCAGTGAGAAGGCAAAAGGCTCGGGAGTTCAATAATTTGGTTCAAGGAGACATGACTGTTGAGCAATATGCAAGAAAATTTATGGAGCTTGGACGGTTCGCTCCTCACCTCATTACTACTGAGGAGTTGCGGGTCGAGCGCTTCCAGGAGGGTCTGCGCCATGAGGTACGTAGACAAGTGGCCTGCCTTCGGATTAAGGACTTTCATGAGTTAGTGGATTTAGCCAGCATTGCAGAAAGGGAAAATAGTTTTGGAGTAGGCTCCCCTCCGGGTCAGAAGAGGCGGAGTTACGTTGGTGAAGGGAGTAGTTCTGGGTCGCCTCATAAGTTCGTGCAAAGGACTAGTGCCCGTTCGCAGACGACCACCGGTGTTCGTGCTGGAGGTCGAGGTCCAGTTTGTAACAGGTGCAATAGAGCCCGTGAGGGTGACTGCGACCAGAGAGGAATTCAGTGCTTTAGATGTGGCCAGCCGGGTCACTTTGCTCGGGAGTGTCCTGGTCAAGTTCAAGGAGGGCAAGGAGCGCGAGGAGGTCGACAAGGTGGAAGGGGCAACCAGAGACAGTTGGTACAAGCTCGGGTTTATGCAGTGACCCCTGGTGATGTGGATTATGGAGCTCCAGAGACCCACGATGTTGGGGTTATTACTGGTATGCATTTAATTATTTTAATTTGATTTAATGTTTGATATGGTTGGATTTTCTTTGGAATTGTCTGGTGGATGTGTTTGCTTCAGGTAGAGTTCGCCTATATGATTTCTATGCATGTACTTTGTTTGATTCTTTTGTGTCTGCCACTTTTGCACGGATGTGTAATCTAGTCACGGAGCCTTTATCGCAATCTCTAGTAGTGGCACTTCCAAATGGTGAGATGGTGTGGTGCTCTAAAGTTGCTTTAGGCTGTCCTTTGGATTTTGGAGGGAGGACACTGGATGCAGATTTGATTGTATTCAAGTTGCTGGGATTTGATATAATTTTGGGTATGGATTAGCTATATCGATATTTAGCAAATATTGATTGTAGAAGTCGGGTAATTGGTTTTCAACTCTCGGATGATGATTATTTGGAATTCGCGAGAAGTAAGTTGAAGGCAAAACCAACAATTATATCAGCAATTCAAGCTAGGAGAGATATAGCTTGTGGAGCAGATGCTTTTTTGGTCCAAGTCGTGTCTACGCCATCTGAGAAGAAGTCGTTAGTAGATATTCCAGTTGTGGGCGAGTTTCCTGATGTGTTTGTTGATGATTTGCCCGGATTGCCTCCCGTTCGTGATATGGAATTTGTTATTGATTTGGAACCTGGTGCGGCTCCCGTGCATAAAGCACCTTATCGCATGGCACCGGCTGAATTAAAAGAGTTGAAGACTCAATTGCAAGAACTGGTCGACAAGGGATTTATTCAGCCTAGTACTTCATCGTGGGGAGCGCCCGTGTTGTTTGTCAAGAAGAAAGATGGTACCCTCAGAATGTGTATAGATTATCGGGAGCTTAACAAGGTGACTATTAAGAACAAGTATCCTCTACCGAGAATTGATGATTTGTTTGACCAACTTCAGGGAGCGGCTATCTTTTCGAAGATTGACTTGAGGTCAGGGTACTATCAGTTGAGAATAAGAGATAAGGATGTGCCCAAGATTGCTTTCAGGACGAGGTATGGGCATTATGAATTTAAGGTGATGTCTTTTGGGTTAGCTAATGCCCCTGCTGCTTTTATGGATTTGATGAATAGGGTGTTTCGGCCTTTCTTGGATTCTTTTGTGATGGTGTTTCTCGACGACATTTTGATTTATTTTCGAGATTTGGAAGAGCATGCTTGTCACCTTCGTCTGGCACTTGGGAAATTAAGAGAGCATCAATTGTACGCTAAGTTGAGCAAGTGTGAATTCTGGTTAGAAGAAGTTAAGTTTCTTGGACATGTGATTTCTCAAGATAGGGTGGCTGTAGATCCTAGTAAAGTCGAAGTTGTTTTGTCATGGCCTCGCCCTTCGACAGTTCGTGAGATACGAAGTTTCTTGGGACTTGCCGGTTACTATCGAAGATTTGTGGAAGGTTTTTCTCGACTATCAAGACCTCTCACTACCTTGACTAGGAAGAATACTGAGTTTGTATGGTCTGAAAAATGTGAGAGAAGCTTTCAAGAGTTGAAGAGAAGATTGACAACGGCACCTGTTTTGGCACTTCCAGAGCCACACAAGCCATTTGTGATTTTTAGTGATGCATCCAAATTCGGGTTGGGATGCGTTCTTATGCAAGAGGGACAGGTTGTTGCTTATGCATCTCGTCAGCTGAAGATTCATGGAAGGAATTATCCCACGCATGATTTGGAGTTGGCGGCAATAGTTTTTGCGCTTAAGATTTGGCGGCATTATCTGTATGGCAAAGCCTGTGAAGTTTATACTGATCACAAGAGCTTGAAGCATCTGTTTACTCAGAAAAATCTAAACATGAGGCAGAGACGGTGGTTAGAGCTAATTAGCGACTATCAGTGTGAAATCAAGTATCATCCAGGAAAGGCAAATTTAGTCGCTGATGCCTTGAGTAGGAAGTCACAACAAGTGGATGAAGCGGAATCATCAGATGTGGACTCTCTCCTTTGTGGAATGAGGAGACTTCTTATCGAGAGTTCACAGCAAGAAGAATTATTATCTTCAGTCTTGGATGTCCGAGTAGTGGATTTTGAAGAATTAAAGACTCTTCAAAGAAGGGACCCTAATTTGTTGGCTATCAGGAAAAGAGTCAGAAAGTCTAGAGGACCCTTGCATTACAGCTTGGATAAGGATGGCATTCTTCGGTTTCGGGATCGTAGAGTGATTCCCCAAGATTCTGAATTTAAAGAGCAAATTTTAGCAGAAACTCATGCGGCTCCTTATTCGGTTCATTCAGGAAGCACGAAGATGTATAGAGATTTAAAGAAGAATTTCTGGTGGGAAGGAATGAAGTTGGACATCGCTTTGTTTATTGAGAAATGTGACACATGCCGACAGGTGAAGGCTGAGCATCAGAGACCTCCTGGTAGACTCCAACCTCTCCCTATTCCGGAGTGGAAGTGGGATGATATTTCTATGGATTTTGTGGTAGGTTTGCCGAGGACTCCTAGTGGGAAGAACTCCATTTGGGTGATTGTGGATCGGTTGACCAAGAGTGCCCATTTCTTGCCTATTAATAATACTGACTCTTTGGGTAAGTTGACTCGGTTATATGTCAAGGAGATAGTGCGTTTGCATGGAATACCGAAGAGTATCGTGTCAGATCGGGACTAACGATTCACGTCCCATTTTTGGAAGAGTTTGCAGGCAGCATTAGGCACTAAATTCAAGTTTAGTTCGGCGTATCACCCCCAAACGGACGGCCAATTAGAGCGTACTATTCAGACTCTGGAGGATATGTTGCAGTCTTGTGTCATGGAATTCCAAGGAAGTTGGGAGAATCACTTACCGCTTATTGAGTTCTCTTATAATAACAGTTTTCATTCCTCCATTCAGATGGCCCCGTATGAAGCTTTATATGGACGGAAGTGCAGATCGCCTTTATGTTGGGATGAAGTTGGCGAGAACAAATTGTTTGGGCCTGAGATAATTCAAGAAATGAAGGATCAAGTTCAGTTTATCAGGAAGAAGATGGCTGAAGCGCAAAGTCGCCAGAAAAGTTACGCAGATACAAGAAGAAGAGACTTATCCTTTGAAGAAGGTGATTGGGTTTATCTTAAAGTCTCTCCTATGAAAGGCGTTAAGCGCTTTGGTAAGAAATGAAAGCTTAGTTCAAGATATGTTGGCCCTTTTCAGATCGTAGAGAAGGTTGGGCTTGTTGCTTATTGAGTTGCCTTGCCAGATTATTTTGGGGATGTTCATGATGTGTTTCATGTGTCCTCATTGAAGAAGAGTTTTGGATAGCAAGAGCCACGTTTTGTGGATCCCGAACACATTCAACTGTGGCCCAACCTTACTTATGAAGTTGCCCCAACACAGATCGTGGATTGGAAAGAGCAAGAGTTAAGGTCCAAGATAATACCTATGGTGAAAGTGTCATGGGGTGATCCGTTGGCTCAAGATTTCTCTTGGGAGAGAGAAGCCGACATGAAGGAGCAATATCCGTACTTGTTTTATTGATTTTGACGGTATGTTCTAAGTATGCTCTCGGTTGAATCTTGATCCTGTCTTGGTTTAATGTTTGACCTTGCTAATTTCGAGGACGAAATTTTTTTTAAGGGGGTGAGGATGTAACACCCCGTATTTTAGTGTATTTTTATTGAAGTATTATTTTTATTTTATTCAAAAATTATTCTCTTGTTTTAAAATTATTAGATTTTAATTGGATTATTTTTAGGATTTTTTAATTGGTGAAAATTAATTTTTATGTGCTTTCTTAATATTTATTTATTGTTGTGCTTTTAAATTGTTTTTCATATTTAATTAATTACTGTGGGATTTAATTATTTCAATTTGACTTTACCATTACGTTTAAATTATTTTATTTAACTTGAGGTTTTGAAATCATTTCCGTTGGATCATTTTTGTGACCCAAGTTATGAGAATTAGACCTCATTTCTTTTCCCTCCATTTTTCTTTCCTCTCCTTTTCATTTCTTTCTTTTCTTTTTCATCCTTATTTCTCATTCTCTCCTGCGCGAAGCCCAGCCCGCTCTCCCTCTCTCCCGTGCGTCCGTAGCCCATACCCAACCCGCCGCCGTCACGCCGTCGTGACCGTCACCGCCCACCCCATTTGGTTCCCCAGCCGCCAGCGACCTTACCCTACCAACCTCACCTCCATTCGCGCCACCGTTAACCACCAGTAGCCCTTCAAAGCCGCGGCGTCACTTTCGTTCCAGCGCTGCCGTCGCACCACCATTGGCCACCATCTTCACACCACTTCATCCTCGATCTCTTAGCAACCCATTGGACCCAACCCCAGCTCCGATCCGCCACCGGTGAAGCTCCACCATCCACATTTCCGATTTGGGTATTTTGGTCATCTACCGCCCATTGCGCCGCCACCCACGGCAAACCACCACCACCACTAGCTTCACCGACCTCCCTAGGCCCTACTCTATCAAATTTGAGTCTTCGTTTGTCACCGTTGAAAAGTGGGTATCTGTGACCCACGGCCACAGTGTATTTTACACTGTTCGACAGCTATTTTTCCACTTCGAGCGCACCCGTGATCCTCGAAAAATTATTTTATAGCATTGTAAGTATTTCTCCAATTTCCTAATTTAAATGTATTTTTGCACTAACCCATTTCACTGTATTTATTTGGCATGCCGAACTGAGTCCGAAGAGTTCGGGGGTCGGATGGATTTATGATTGGAGTTGTTTGGCTGGTTTGGTTTAATTGGTTTGGTTGTTGATGAGTTGTTTTTGATTGGATTTGTTGGGATTGGTTCTGGATGGATGTTGGATCTGTGTTGGTGCATGTTCATATCATTATTTCATGCATGATCATGTTTGTAAAGAAAATTGGGTTTTTGTGCATTGCATTCATGCTCATGTGTGATTTGAAAAGCTATGATTTTATGTGATAATATTTTTGGGTGCGTGTGTATCACGACCCCGAGCCGAGATGGGGCATTAACTCAGTGGAGCTCCTCTGGTTACTCAGGAGCGGAATATACTGAGTAACGTCCCCTGGGTTGTCGCCGGGCGACAATGGGATCGGACGAGATGGTCTCGTGCCGACTCCGTGGTCCTTCTGCTGGCGGGGACTAGAGGATGTCTGGCCACGTACGCGCTGGGCGCGAAAATGGGCATCGCTCGTTGCGTAGTGTGGGTGCTTGGCCATGTACGCGCCGGGCGCGGAACTGAGCACCGCTACGAAGCCAGGACGTGCGGATGGTCCATAGGGGAGGCCATGGTGCATATGAAATTAATGCATGGTGCATATGGAATTAATGCACTATTTTCTGGGAAAATAGTGCGAGTTGGATTTTTGGGTAAATCATTTTCTGGGAAAATGTTTTACAGATATTTTGGACCAAAATGAGATTTTGGCGTGTGTTGAAATAATTATTTTCGGGGAAAATAATGTGTTCAGTAAAATGCATATTTTTCATGTGCATGCATGTTAGTTGCATTTAATGCATTTTATATTACGTTGTTATTTTGGGTCATACTTCCCTGCAATACCATTTTGTGGTAACGCAGATTTTGATGCAGATGAGGGGGAGGAGGGCGAGCCTGAGGAGACGTCTCCGCCCGAGGAGTGATATGGGATCACTCGTTTGTTTTTTTGAAAACTATTGTAATGTATTTTTATGGATGACTGTATAACTGTTATTTAAATTTTTATTGATGTTTGATTGTAAATAAATTCTGGTACTTAGTTGACTATCTGCGGTGTTATTTTATTTGTACAATGTTGCATGTACACACACTGACACTTCGTTGGGATGTGTGACCGTGTTGTCAGCATCCTGGTGTCTCGATCCCTGTGTATTTATATAAGGGGGATTGGGGGCGCCACATTAAGTGGCATGGCAGTGGAAGAACTACCTTTATCTGTTGGGAACCTCATTGGACTGGAGTTTTTAAATCTAAATGGCTGCAATAATCTTATACGTCTCCCAATTACTAGCGTTCTTCAATTGCAAGATCTATGCGATCTTTTGTTATGAATATGACTGTGATGGTGTCATTTGTGGATGAACTATATGAACCTAAGTTGCAACACACTGTATCACGCCCTGGGATATTTGCATTTCAATACCTTATAGTCATTTTAATTATGAAGTTTTTTATTTACGTTCCACGTGTCATCTAGTTATTAGTCTTGTTAGTTATCCCTGCTAGAAATATAGGGGAGTAGAGGGGGAATTCTCTAGGCATCTAGAACTTGGTAGTCATTTTGAGTATTTTCCTTAGGAGGTTTGGGCTCCTCGAATGCCCCATTGTATCTACAACGGATTTGAATTTATAAAGTATTGCATCCTTATTCCATAGCTAGTTCTTGTTTTACATTTACTATTATAATCAATATGTGTAAGAGAAGGAACTATAACAAGGGGTATCATAGACAGGTTAAGGGATTCCCCCGAAGAACCCTAATAGCATTCTATTTTTCATTCACATACTCTTCATCAAACACCTTTCACTCAATTCATCTTCTCTATCACAATCATACCATAGCAGTACATTTATCCATCCAAATTACCTTACAAACATATATCAGTATCATTACAAGTGGTATCTAGAGCCCGACGATCCTTCGTGGGGGACGGGGTACCTTTTTAGAAACAACAAGAAAATTTGTTGTTGATGGTGAAAATTCTTGAAGAAATGTTGCAATTCAAGGAATTACTTAACCGAACACATGAAAATTATAAGGTTCTCAAAAATCCTTCTTGGAATGGCAAGACCAGGAGAACGAAGAACACTTGGCAGCTACAGATTGAACCGAAGAAACACAAAAATTGGTAGTGCATGAAGAAAATGGAATGAAGGATGAAGATGAAGCCGCAGAGTAAGGCGTAGAAAAGGTAGAAGCGATGGAGGTCGATGAGTTTATGGTGGTGCCCATTGAAGTTGTACCCAAAGAAGTCCCTCTCTACCTTGTTCTTTGAAATTCAAATCCGAGATTAACTTCTATGCTCTTAGATTGTCCCTTCTGACTTTCATTTTCTTCACTTCTTCTTAGAAGTGAATTCCTCCTCCTTTCTTTTTCTAGGGTCGTCCCTACCAAAATCAATACACTAACTGTGAAAGGAGAAGCTCTAGCTATTAGTATCCCTCTTGAGCCTCCTCCACCTACTAAGAATGCCGTTTCTCTTCTGCAACAGGAAAGCCCGAACAAAGGAAAACCCACTTTCAGTGTGGAGAGCATAATAGAAGAAGCAGAAGAAGCAGTAAAGAGATCCTAGGTCCTCACGAACTCCATCACCATATCTAACCTTGTCTCCGGGACAACCAAGAAATCCAAGGAGCTAGCCACCGAGGCCTCCAAGAGGGCCGTTCAGATTAATACGTTGGTGCTAAAGCAAGCCGATGAGATCCAGAATTTTCCAATAGAAGAGGAAGCCGAGGCGTCTAATGTGGCTATGACAACGTTGAATGCGAGGAAAGATCTGACAAAGTGGCAGGAGAAGCATGCTACTATGGTTCTTACAACTGTTAGGGAAATTTCAAGATTAAGGTATGGATTATGCTCACGAGTTATGAAAGAGAGAATATCCTAGAGAATATATTTCACACTTGTGAGCAGCCATGTGACTTCATTTGAGAAGCAATACATAGAGGAGGCTAAGCTCAAAGCAGTCGAGGACATAAAGATGATAAACTGAATAAAACTTCTGTAGAAAATGTGAAAGCTGAAGCTACATGGGAATTGAGCTTGGATGGTATTTTTAGCACCGGAAGAGGCTCCCCTATTGTTCTAACTAAGTTGTTCGATGAAATGTCTGAAGAGACTTTTCATAATTACTTCAACAAGTATGGTGTTAAGGGACCCTTTTGGCAGGCTTTGTCTATGGCTCTCCATCAACACCAGTTGTCTCAAAGGTTCGAAGGACCCATATTGCAATGAATCAGGTCCACGAGCTTTAGGATACGCAATCTGCCTGATGACCCTCTCTCTAATGAAAAACAAGCTCCAGATTTTATGGAAAAAATTAAGACAAAAAAATTTATTCTAATTCATGGAAAAGTGTTTGGGCTTTCATAAGGAAATGATCATAGCATATTAATTAGCATTAGAGTCGTCATATGTGTTACGTTGAAAGCTGGTAGATAAATTTATCATTAATTTCTTGTCCTTTTGTTTGAATTAGTAGAAGACGACCATACCGTCATGGTCCAGGGGAGCTCATGTGGTGACTCGGATGACCCACATGCGCGGTTTCTAACAACCATTAGTATCAATAGTACATCTCCACTTCTCTACAGTTGCACCTCTCTCGTGAACATTAGAAGATGACTATCCCCACTTCTCATCTTTCTTTGACCCACTTGTCTATAATTGCACCTCTCTCGTGAGCATTAGAAGATGACTTCTTCCATGGCCTTACAAGGAGCTTCTTCCTCGCTCTCGTCTACTTCTTCCATCCGTTCATGGACTCACGATGTATTCTTGAGTTCTAGAGGTGAGGATGTTCGCCAAAAGTTTATTTCTCATCTATACCATGCTTTGCATCATAGGGGAATTAACACCTACATAGACAATAATCTTGAAAGAGGAGAGGAAATTTCACCGCAAATTTTCAAATCTATTGAAACATCAATGATTTCTATCATTGTACTCTCTAAAAGCTATTCAGAGTCCAAATGGTGTTTAGAGGAGCTATTGAAGATCCTTGAGTGTAAGGAAAAGATAAAACAAATTGTTCTACCCTTATTTTACGATGTATCGCCGTCTGAGCTACGACATCAAAAAGGGAGTTTTGGAAAAGCATTTGCTAAACTTGGATGTAAGATCAAGGATGAAGTAAATGTTACAAAGTGGAAGGCAGCTTTACAAAAAGTAGCCAATTTTTTCGGATTCATATTTGGGGATAGGTACTTTTAATGAGCTATGCTTTTATATTTGTTTACATGTGATGGTAAAGAGAAACTAGGAATTCGCAAATTGATTAAGATATGATGCATTGCCAAACTATTTGATATTTATCATTCTTTTGCATACCATACTTAAATTAGAAATCTTTTCTTATTGAGGGATTTAAGATCGTACTACCACATTCATTTCACATGAAGTTTATAGGAGAAACGAAACAGAAGAACATGAAACTATACAAATCGAAATCTTCTCCCTATTTTTTTTTCCTTTTATTTTTGGGTTCTATAAAGAATAAACAAATGTTTTATGAATCAATTTGTTTAGAGATAAACAAACTGAAAAATACTCTTAGTTATAAGTTTCAGAATTAAGGGAGGGACAAATTCAATAATGGAAAAAAATAGTTAAAATATTTAATAATTCATATACAGAATGAAAAATGTAAGTATGAGAAGAGCACAAGGAAGAAGAAAGGCTACCTTTGACAAGGTAATCTACTAGTGCCTTTTTACAATGGATAAAAAAAGACAATGCTTAACAAATCATCTTTATGTGTGTATTACAGTGAAAAGTCTTAACTATTTTAATTTATTGTCTTTTATATTGATAGGAATGAATTAGAGTTTATTCAGGACATCATTAAATGGGTGGACTCAATAATGGTGAATCATACATTTCTTAATGTTGCAAAGTATCCAATTGGAATAGAGTCACGTGTACGAGACATTTATCAGCATTTGAGTATAGGAAGGAATGATATTATATGCATGGTAGGGATATTTGGAACTGGTGGAATTGGTCAGACAACTATTTCAAAAGAGATCTATAACAGGATCTCTTATCAATTTGAAGGAAGCTGTTTCTTGAAAAATATTAGAGAAACTTCGAAAGCAGGAGGTCTGATCCAGCTGCAAAAAACTCTTCTTTTCGAGATTTTGGGAATAAGTTTGGATTTTCATGACATGGACAGAGGCATCAATGTGATTAGGCATAGACTTTGCTCTAAAAGGGTTCTCCTAATTCTTGATGATGTGGATGAATTGGTCCAACTAGAAACATTAGTTGGAGCTCTTGATTGGTTTGGTTCAAGAAGTAGAATCATCATAACAACAAGGGATCAATATTTGTTAAATTTCTCTAAAGATGTTTCAAAATATGAGTTGAAGATTTTGGCTAACGATGAAGCTCTTAAGCTCTTTAGCTTGCATGCTTTTGAGAAAGATGAACCGCTTGACCATTATGTGGACCTCTCTAAACAAGTATTGCAATATGCTCAAGGTCTTCCACTTGCTTTAACAGTCATAGGTTCAACACTAAAATATCAAAGCATTCATCAATGGAAAAGTGTATTGAATAAATATAAACAAATACCCGACGTAAATATTCAGAGTGTACTTCGAGTAAGTTACGATGGATTGGAAGATAATGAGAATGACATGTTTCTTGATATTGCATGTTTCCTCAAAGGAGGACCATTGGCTGTTGTCATTAAAATATTTGACAATTGTGGTTTCTCTCCTGATTATGGTATCCGGAGGCTTGTAGACAAGTGTCTTATCACTATTGATGAGTGGAATAAAAGTGTTTGGATGCATGACTTGCTACAATATATGGGTCGAGAAATTGTTCGACTACAATCACCAAAAGAACCTGGCGAACGTAGTAGATTATGGTTTCATGAGGATGTTTGTCACGCACAAAAAAAAAAATTTAGTTTTACATTTATTTCCTTTTTTAGTAGTGAAACCTATTAGAATATATATATATATATATATATCTTGTAACTCGAAATGATTTTTAGTTATATATAGAATCCTTTTAATTAAGATGCGTCAATAAAAGCATCCAATGTCCTTTTTGATTTCAAAGTTCCTATTATTTTCTTCATGAGTATCTTTTTTTTGTGAAAGGTTTTAGAGTCATATGTGAGTTGGTATGAGACATTCTTTGATTTTTTTTTTTATACGCGAGACTATTTAGTATTTTACATTTCAGCAATCAGAAAATATAAAAAATAGCTTCATTTTATGTATTACTTTTACTAACAGTCTTGTCATCCATTTTCTCACGTACCAGGGTACAAACAAAATCGAAGGCATTATATTAGAAATGCCCAAAGGCGAGGAAATGATTATTTTGAGTCCCAAAGCATTTGAACAGATGAAAAGACTTAGAGTGTTTATCAATCGTAATGCAAGTTTTTCAAGTGGACCTAATTATCTCTCCAACGAGTTAAGAGTACTTGATTGGTTTGAATATCCGCTACAATCTTTTCCACCCAATTTCCATGGAAAAAAACTCATTATCTTTCGAATGCATAGTAGCTTCATTGGGGAGCTAAGCTTCATCAAGTGCTCCATCAAGTTTAAGGCAAGTACAATTTTCATAGAAATAAATTCATTATCTTTAAAATGCGTGGTAGTTTCATCAAGGAGTTTAAGCTTTATAAAATTTAAGGTGCCTGCAATTATCATTTTCAATAACTTTGTTTCTCTAATCTATGAGCTAAACTCCTTTCCATTTCGTTTTTTTTCTCTTTTAATAGGATATGACAATTATGCGTTTCCATGATTGTAACTTCTTAACAAAAGTTTCAGATCTTTCAAGCGTCCCAAATTTGAGGGATTTATACGTTCAGAGGTGTACAAGTCTAGTTGAGGTGCATGATTCCATCGGATCCCTAGAGAATCTTTTTCATTTGAGTTTTCTCGAATGCTCTTACCTCAGAATTTTTCCAAGAAGCCTCAAGTTGAGATCTTTATATGAACTTGATCTTAGAGATTGCTCAAGCCTTCGTAGCTTTCCTGAAATTCTGTGTGAAATGAAATCTTTAGCTAGATGAAATCTAGAGCACACTGCAGTGGAAGAACTACCTTTGTCCATTGGAAATCTCACTGGACTTCAGGTTTTATTTCTAAGTTACTGCAAAAACCTTATGCGTCTCCCAATTAACATCATTCTTCCGTTGCAACATTTAAGAGAGCTTATGATTGGTGGTTGTACAAATCTGCTGAAGAAGATGGGGGATGATCAACAATCCATTCAAGTTGCTGAGTCTTCAACAATGGAAGACGAGATATCATCGAGTGAAGAACAACTCCAGCAATTGGTGCCTCCAACAAATTCAAGCAATGGAAGTAGTGAATTACATGTGTTGAATCATCGGAATTGTTTCCAATCAGAATTAAATTTCTTTCCAATATCAAGTTTTTTTACCATGTTTAATTTCTCAACCACGTTGACTCATTTAGATCTATCAGGAAGTCAAATTGTTAGCCTTCCACAAGCATAAGGGGATTTGTTGCACTTCTTGAGCTCCACTTGAGATATTGCAAGAAACTTGAAGAAATCTTAGAACTTCCACCAAATATAAAAGTTGTATATGCTTATGGATGCCAATCATTAGAAAGATTTCCAGATCTATCAAGAATATTGGAATTCAATGGAAGCCACAATAGATCGCTACTTTTTATTGGCTTGGACGGCTGCGACAAAATGCATGTGAAGATTTGGAATTATAAAGTGCCAAATCCATTACTGTGGAAGGTATGTATGTGTCTTATCCTCTCTCTTAATTCTATATAGGATGCATGAATTTAAAATAAATGATGATGATGATATTGTTTTAACAGGAACATTATAATGCCACTGTGTTACCGGAAAATGAGATTCCAGAGTGGTTCCAGTATCATAAAGAATTTTTAGAAAATGAAATTGCTAAGAGAGGGGATGATGATGTCCAATTGAAAGGAAATGAAGAATGGGTAATAAATATTGAGGGGCCACACTATTTGGAAGATATCAGCGGAATCGTAATATATGTCGTTACATTTTTTAATGAAGATCTTAGGGATGAGAGTTTTTTATCGGAAGCTGAGGTAACCATTAATAGCTCAAATTGTGTATGCCATATTGATAGTGAAGAACGTCTAATAATTTTGATTGGTCATAATGTAACGGATAATATCGCAGCGTTAGACCAATATGAAGTATGGACGTGGTACTCTGATTTAGAATCATTTGAGGTAAAGGTTTTGGACAATTTGAGGGTTCAACTTCGTCTTCCTCCCAATCCTAGTAATCCTCTTGGGGTACATTTTCAGTTACGGTATTATATAAGTATGGGAGCCAATGTTGTATACAAAAATGAAAGCAGAGCACATGAAAGAAGAAAAATGGATTGAATTAAATGATAGCCCAAGTGGTATTTCAGGTGAGATTTTTGTTTGTTTTCTCTAGTCTTTAAGACTTACTTGATTTGCTATTTGCCTTTCATTTATTAGTTCAATAATTTTACCACTGATTTATTTTTACATTTTCAAGAATGGATAAACCTGTCTTTTCTTGATTAGGTAAGAGCTTTGGAGGAAGAATATATTGGGAAATATAGCAATATTTCAATTTAATCTAGAAATATTGGGAAATATATAATTAATAGTGCCAATTTAAACCTGTTCAAAACTTTAATTACACAGTTTTCAGAAAAAAGTTATTAGTGATGAGTGTATCTCTTGTCCAGCAAGCATGATAGGTATGAACAATATGAAAGATATGTCATTCACATTAACTTATGAGTAAAAGGAATTGCCCATGGCAGGTGTGCAAACAAACAAAGATAGCTTGCACCTATTTCCTTTTTTTGACATTGCCCTAATGAATTTGGTGCCTGGCGTTCGATAAACATGTTCCTTCACATATTCACTACTTTTATGACCTGTACTTAAAGAAATATTGACTTTTTATGTGAGACATATTGTTGTGCCATGCTGATACCAATTTATATTTTGGTATTGTGACTTCATCATAGAACTACACTCTTCAAACTTCAAGGAAATATGATATTCATGACTTTATTTCATCTTTGCCACTGAAATTAAGGTTTCCATTTGGGATTTGATGTTAAAACTCCCCTAATCTACATAGGTTGTATTATCTGTGTTCTTGAGAGCAAAATACTCCAAGTGTGAGAGAAGGGTAAAACCGAGTGGTTGAGAGTGAATTCTTGGAGTGAGTTGATTTGTTGGAGCATCAAAAGCCACATTTTGGTGAGTAATCATACCATATCTTTTTGTTAGGCTTTGAATTATGGCATGAGAATGAAGATTTGATTGAGTTATATGAGGTTTAACTTGAAGAGATGCATTTCGGTTCAGATTTGGAGTTTTGAGTGATATGTCTTGATACGATATTATATGTTTTACTAATATCTTGAAATATTTATTGTAGGTTTAAATTTAAGGAAAATAGCATGTCATCATAGGTTTATAAATCTATATCTTGTGTTGATCATCCATCATGTTTCAGTTTCCAATTGTTTGAAGTTTATCTGTAAAATCTTGGCTAAGTTTGGAAAGTGCGGGCGATAAGCATCTAGAAATTCTTTGTTATCAAGATGAAAGTTAGAATGCATAATTTATCTAGGCTTTAAAACCCACATTGACAAAGAGAAGCTAGAAACATCATGCATGCACTCGGTCTCAAGGTTTTATGATGATTTGGTGTTAACCAATGTATAAGTGTTGGGGTAAACTTGTGTGACTTGAACCTAAGTTACAAACATGTTTCCAAGATAAGATTTAAGGTTTTCTACTTGATGAAACTTGATCACACATGCATCCAAAGAAGTTATATGCTTGAAATCACAAAAAGGCCCACAAAATGCATGTCACGGGTTGAATAGATTTTTGTATAGTAGTTGATGGATTCTTACAATTCTAAGATCATATATGGATTTAGAACATGGAAAATATGAGGTTTGTGAAATTTGGTAAAATTTGGGTCTAAAATGCAAGTAATGAATGTTTTGGGCCTTGTTGACAATTTTGGGAAATGTAGGAGCAATTTTGTAAATATCATTGTTTGAACCCTTCTGATTATGAAGATATTCCTTAACTTTACAATTTTCAACTTAGAATAACTCTTATTACAGCTGCACTAAATTACTAAGTACCCGGAAAGAACTTACTATTAGAGAATTTATTTATGATTATTGTATAAATGCCACATTTATTATTAAATGTCATTTTGAGCATGAAACATCATATGATATAACATTGAGCATTTGATTACTTCTTACATGACATGTGGAATTCTCACCATTTTAGCATATTGCATATAAATGACATTTTTCACTTTAAGTTTACTACATATGCACATGTCATGAACTATATTTTTCAAGCATAGCATGAAAATACATTATTGTTACGACCCTGAATGCTATGATTGAGAATCATCCTAATGGAACTCATATGTCTACTCTAAAGTGAGTAAAAATGGAGTGGTAACCCTTAGGTTGACAAAGAATCGTCAATGAGCTTCAAATAGATTTTTTTCAAAGAATGCCAGAGCGAAGTCGTATATGGCATCTAATGCTAGTGGGTTCATACATTATGATGATATGTTATGATAAAATGTTATGATACCAATGCATTGGGTTACATTATCTACAGACAAAGACGTAGTTTCAACATGAGTTGTACTACGGTCGCTAGCAGATGCTCACAGTGCAAATAGGGGAGTTGTGACGATACCATATGTTATGTTCATGATGGATTTCATAACTATTAAATGTTAAGTTTTAAAAAGATGAAGTAAAAATTGTTCTCTAAAGGACAATGTGCATTAAAGTTTTTATGAAAGATGTTGAGGACTCTGGATGCATGGGAGACAAATACAGATTTGTCTTCATGCATCTCATGTTTATCATAATCATGCATATCTTATCTCTGTGCAAGTTGATTGTTTAACTTACTGAGATTTCAAGGAATCTCACTATGGTAATCGCACTATCATTCCCTTTGGAATGGTAGAAGTTATGTCAGGACTGGCATACGATGAACAGGATGAACCGTTGGCTTCAGATGGTTGAGGCTGAGCCCGATCCTGAGCGGAAGCTAGATTTGATTTTAGTGTTTATAGAAATGGCTCTATACACCATAGAGCGGATGAGAGAATTGATCTAACTATGAACTTTGACGTAGCATCTGTATTAAGGAGATCCACTTTATGTCTAAATATGCATTACTATGTGGATTGACCTTTTAAGTAAGACAGTATCTATTGTTGGTTAATTGATCTATTGGGATATTTAGTTCATTCTGGCATAAAATTTTTATAAGTCACCCTTAATCTGCTGTGATTATTGCATACTGCTAGTTGTATACTAAAATGCATTGCATATTAATTGTCATCAACGGGGATATGTTGCATATCCCAATGCTCCAACACTCCATTCCATCCCAAGCGGGTGTTTGAGAGCATCACATCAGTAGGACTGAAACAGTTTCTTATATGAAATTTTAAAACATAACTAAATTATTGAATCGATGGATTTTATCTGTATGTTAGTTACTATACTCATTAGAGTGAGGAAACAGCCAATGCACCCTGATGAGTGTATACAAATGCACTCTAAATACCCTATTATTAGACTAAAACGCTAAAATATGAATATAAATTATAGGAATTAATGTGTATTCTTGAATTGAGTTTCTATTTCCTTTGGGATACTCTAATTAAATTTTTGTGTATAATTTCGGAGTCTATAAAAGAGCAAGTCAAAGCCCAATCAAATTTAAGGGACTTTCAAGTGGGCAAGATGTTGGAACAACCTAAGAACTTTCAATGAGTGCAGGACTCTTCAAATAAGGATAATAATGGGTTTGAGAGTAATTCGGATCAAGAGAAAAAATCGGAGTCTGAAACGTGCTAGGAGACAGTCTAGACAAACTTTAGTATTTTGAACATACCTTTCCACTCAAATATCGGATTGATGCGATTCTTGATGTGTTGGAAAGCTATCTTAAAGGGCTACAAATTGCTCTCTAATAAGTATTTCTATATTCAAACTTCTGAAGTATGTACGTGGCTGCCAAGATTAGTCCTAAAATTTAGTCAATTTTTTATGCAGGAATATGGAGACATTAAGATTTCTTTCTTACCCTATATAAGCATATCATTAGCACGAAATTGAGAGTTTTTTAAGAAGGGGAGATGGCTCAGTACTGAAGAAGGATGATACAAAATTAATTTTCATGGTTGCCGTTCGCTTTATTTTTCTCTTGAGATTTTTGTTGTCCATTATATTTATGGGTAACTAAATTCTCAAGTAGAGCTAGGGATTAACTTGCACATTAGATGGTATTTTTAATTTATATATTTGATTTTCAATTACTAAAACTCTTTTATTTTGTTATTCTCAATTCATTGTTCATGTTTTCTTCGCCAAATAATCATAGAATTTATTCTGTTTATGGATTCAGTCATACTTTTTCTATTGAATGGATTAGCTCTTTAATTATGTTTAGCTCAATTATTTAACTATATTAATTTAATTCTTTGCTTCAATATCGCTCCCTGAGTATATTGTCGTCGTTGGATTTTCTCAATAGTGATAATAATTTACGTATTTTAAAAGTGGTGAATGATTTTTCAAAAGGTTACATTTGGTTTAATTTTGGTTTATAAATCTATACCTTCCGATTGGAAATTTTGGGAATTGAGTTCCCAATTGAGTTATTCAATTAATAAAGAATAATTAAAATATCGGATTTGTGCAAGGGATTCTCGACGTGTTAGTGTTCATCAACTTTGAGTACTTTTTCCATTTGTCACTTTGCTTTACTTTAATTTGCATTTAAAATTAATCTTTGTTCTCCATTAATCATTTAAAATTTTTCTTTAATTTCTTTGTTCTTTCTGCTATTCTTTGAATTTGTCTCTCTGTGGAATCGACACCCCAAAGTTGTGCTACAATTACCGCGTTATTCTTTGGGCGCAATCAAATTTTGGCGTCATTGCTGAGGATACGGTTGAAGAATTGCTTGATAGTTTTTCTTTTTAGCAGTTTGTAAATGCGGTAACTTCGTTCCTTCTTTTAGCTTTATGCATTATTTTATTTTTTTCTTCTTTCCTTTTATAGTATTTTTATTTTTTTTAGTATTTTATTACCTTGCATGCACAAAAATAGAGAGACATTCGGTAGATTTGCTTATAGGTCTGTGCTAGAGCCAGAATCAAACTTTTTAAATCATTTATTTGACAATCCATCTAGTCCTGAAGAAAAGAGTGAACACGAAGATCAACCAACTAGAACTCTTCAAGATTACCTCCACCCTACACGCACAACCACACTATTATGCATCATGTTTCCAGCTAATACTCGCCAACTGGATTTTAAAACAGGGATGATATAGTTACTCCCTACTTTCAATGGCTTGGAAAATGAAAATCCATATGTGCACATCAGGGAGTTTGAGGAAGTAGTTGTCACTTTTCATAACCAAAATGCAATTGTTGACATTGTGATAATTAAATTATTTCCTTTCTCTTTCAATGATAGAGCTAAGAGTTGGCTATACTCACTGAGACCACGATCTATTGGGTCATGAAATGAGATGACGCAGGTCTTCTTTAATAAATACTTTCCCCAACATAAGTTGGCTTTAAAAAGGATAGCAAGACTTTGTATCAGTCTTGGGAGAGATTTAAGGAGTTGTTGAGTATGTGTTGTGATGCTCCCAGTTTTCGCTTGGGGTCAAACGAACATCCAAAGCGTCGGGACATGCAACACAAGGTTACCTGTCCCCGTTCATGACATATAAGATGCAATGTTCCTAACATGCATCTATCATTATACAATACTCGCAACAGATAATTTTTTTTTTTAGCAATACTATGCACCAAACTTATAATATCCCAAATAGTTAAAACATAATTCATACATACTTAACAAAATAAACATCCACAATTATAGCACAGGTCTCAGAAGACTATAATCTCAAAACAACGGAGACCTGACTCCATAATTACATTGCCAAAATACACTATTGGTCTAGTTTGTTGAGTAACTCGCGTAACTCGACTAACGATGCCAGCATACTATCGAAAGACCTAACTATGGAGGATGCAAGCTCCGTGTTGTGTGTACGGCATCTAGTCAACTTCCTTCAGTCTGCCAGTGTCTGTTCCCTACTCTGATCCTGACACATTGCCTACTATTGGGAGGGAATGATAGTTGGAACTACTATGGTGAGATTTGATTATAAATCTCAGCAAATTAACAGGAAACTTCCACACAGGTTAGTGATGCATGCATGGTAGTAAAAGCATGAATGTATAATCAAAGTCATAAGTAAGAATAACACAATTTGACATATAGCATGCGCATAATATAAATGACATAACTTGAACTGAAATTGAAACTTAGCTTGACGTGACATGACATATACGTGAACTTAAAACATAACATGAACTAGCAACATAGCATGAACATGAACTTGAAACATAATATGGACTTGAAACATAGCATGAACATGTACATACATAATTTGAACATGAACTTTTTTATAACATGAACTTGAGCATAACATAATATAAACATAAATTTGAAAGATAACATGAACTTGAACATGAACATGACATAATATGAACATGAACATAACTTGTTATGAATGTGAACTTGACACATGATATGGACTTGAAACATAGCATGAACGTGAGCATACATAACATGAACGTGAGCTTGAACATAACATAACTTGAAACATGACTTGAATGTGAAATACATGAACTTGAAATCTTATTCAATAGACTTAATTAATAAAAGTGACCATACGGGTGCTACACGGGTCCCCTTGAGCCGTGTGTCCCTGCCGATTACTGCATCACAACACAGTTGTCTATACCAGCTGTGAGTGCATTAACACGTACTCCACAATTGTTGTGGCCCCATGAATTGTTTGTGCCACACTTGCTGTAGACACACGTAAAATAAGGTGTGGTTTCATCGGCGTTAGTGCCTGGCGTACTCCAGTGACCAACTAGTTAGGCACTATTCACATCTTGTTGACTGTACTTCGTCAACCTAGGGAATCTCACACCTATTTAGATACTCCAATGTGAACAAAGGAGTTCCACTAGGATTTTACCCACTCATAATACTTAGGGTCATGATTGATATGAATAACTTAACAAGATTATTCTTGAGATACACAAAATATATTCGAGATGGGATCACATGAATACAAAAAGACAGAAGTCCTGACGTAGCGTAACGTGACGTGAACGTAAAACGACAATCATGACATACCTTGGGCATAAATAGAATACACAACATTTCGTAATATGGCATATATGTAACAGGCAATATTTCATAACATGTCATAACGTATAACAGAGAACATTTCATAACTTGGTATACATGTAACAGGCAATATTTCATAACATGGCATAACAAGTGAATATTACATGACATGACATACATGTAACAGATGGCATACGTATTGTGACATACTTGAAATATGTAGTAACATGAGACAGAATATATTATGTAACAGATAAGTATTTCATGACAGAATAATTTATCTAATAGGTAAACATGTGATGACATGGTATGGCATGGCATATATAACAACATACGAACATAAATTGTAGTTCCCTTACCCGTCACACATACACAGTAAGCTAATAGTAAGTTAAGAGCTAACTTACCTCGATCGTCGCGTTCGAGAATCAAGCGTGAAACACGAGGAACTCTAAGAGGGAATTCTAAAGCTTAGAAATTTAATTACTAACAATTAGAAATGTGAAAAGAGACAACTTAGAGTAAAACTACCATTTTACCCTCTATATGTAGGAAAATGACCATTTTATCTCTAACTTAAGATTTTCAAATTCTAACTCCAAAAATTACTAAAATGTAATGTAAATTTGTCTTAAACTCAAATATCAACTCAGAAAGATTTAAACCATTCACAACTATGAAAAACTCACTATGGCCGAAACATTAATAGTCATTTCTTTTGATTTTTGTTGTAATTTCTTCCATCTTCGAAACTCATGATTAAACCAAAATTTTGTAACAAAGATCTTCCTATCCTAAGTTTAAAAACACATTTAAAATATCCATTAAGAAAAAACTAACACCAAACTTTTTGTAAAAAGATCCAAACTTTTTTACAAAAACTAAACCCTTAAATCACAAGTTTTGACCTTAATAAAAAATCTCCAAGAATTCCAAAAAATCAAATCTTACTTCTAACATATTCATAACATCATCCTAAGATCAACCATACTTTCAATCATCAAACAAAAGTCATCAAAAATCACAAAACAGCACTTGAAGTTCTCGGTTTTACACTTGGTCCAAAAATAGAAACTTTTCTCTCAACTAACTTTGATGAATCTCTTGATCCTTGGCTTAAAGACATGTGATCTTCAAACTAAAACATCACATGGTTTAAAAATGTGTCCTAAAGAATATCCAACCATCAATCTTAAATCACATTGCTAAAACTCAATAAAACATAGATCTAACCCAAAAACATCAAATTTTAGGCCTAACCGAAATCCTCTTGGATAGAAAAATCATATCTTTAAAACTAATACTAAATATCTTCAAAATAACATCCTAACAAGTACATAAGAGACTTAGCATTATCACATAAAAATATCAAAGCCTTTGGAATAAGATTAAACCACAAAATAACATCCTAACTATTTTTCCACTTCCAGTTTTCAAGTTTTTAGATCTAAGGAAATCTATCATCAAAAACTTTATTCATGCAAAAAAAACCTCAATGAACATTCATAAACACATTCTAACAACACTCCATAAAATTTGTGAACCAAGATATGTCTATTAGCTTGCTCAAAAATGCCGAAACATAACATACTCCCCAGTTTCACGCACAGAATGACATTTCCATAATCAAAAATACTTTTGACCGATCAAATGAACATGGAATGAGACTAATAATATATACACAGAAACTACACTCAATGAACAACTTTTATGACAATTCATCATGTGGAAAGACCGAAAAAGGGTTGAAAATCTCCATGCAAAAAGACCCAAAAATCTGCTAGCGAGGGCTCTTTTGAGTTTCTCTCTAAGAACGGGATGAAGAAGTGATAAATGGGAGTGAAATGTGTCTTGCACGACTTTAGACTTCTGGAGAGGGAAGTTACGGGCTTGAATGACCCTTGATTGGAGGTGGCTATGTGACATAAAGTGGAGAATAGAGAGGAGCAAGGACTGACTGCAGAAACTGTGAGATATGGAGGTTGATGGGGTGGATTTCTCCTTCACATCAAGGAACTATTGGGTGCAGCCAATAGCAGTGAATGGTCTGCAATGTGGGGGAGAAACTTCTTCAAGAAGCTTTACTAAGGTGGCCAAATTCGTAGGCCTTGTTCGGCCTTAAATAAGTGGGCTTCAATTTTGGGTTTAAAGGGGTTTGGCTAGGATTTGAGATTCTATCAAGCCCAAATCCCTTTTTTATTGGCCCAATCAAAATTTTAAGGTTTAAAAGGTTGGATAATGATGTCATAATGAGGATTTGATTAATTAAAAGCATGTGAAAGTGATTTAATCAAGCGATTAAACACAATGCTAGAAATCGGATTAAAAACGGTTTGGTGGCCAACTTTAGGGTTTGGGGAAACCATTTAGGGTTTCGGTTTCAACCAACCTTTTGACGTTTCAATTGGATCCCCACCATTTAGGGTTTCACTAGGATTGAAACCCTCTTTGGTTTGACACAATTTGGTTGATCATATGAAACAAAGCTTCGCTTCGGTGGCATGATCTCACACCTTGACTTCCTTCACAATTCCATCTAATGGTTCCTCATGGTGCCAAGTGTCTAATACTATTCACTATGTGTGGCTAAGATCTTGCCAAGTGTCCAAATAAAACTTGTCTAACCTAATTTGGACATTCCATACTGTGATTCTGAAAACATTACACTGGGTGCCCTTATTGAGGTTACTATTCACTCCAAAAAAATGCATAATAAACTTAGTACTGAAAAATTCTAAATATTCATATTAACCTATCGTGAAAATCATTTACCGAAATTCAACCCCGAAGTGCCCTAAAAAATAATTTCATAATTTCAAACAGGTGTTTCGTCCAGAATTATGAAAATGAGCTATTGCACTATAAAATCATAAATAATCAACTGAGTCTAATAGCGTAGACCATAACCCATCTGACACTTGTAACTACCTCAAATAATTAAACTCATATTTCTAGCATCATAGCGAGTGATAACATTAACTATGTTGACAGACTAAAACCTGCGTGATTGGTCGCCTCGTAAAAACATAGGGATTTTCACGAGGTTCCTAAAGTTAATAGAAATTCCACCAATGAATTTCTAGTGGGCTGTTACAAGAATCAAGTTTCTTTACTGTGTTTAATTCCTCGGTTACTTTGAGCAAGTTAATTCTATCGGAAAGTGAGATGGTTAGCCTTCCCACGAGCATCAAAGAATTTGTTGCACTCAGTGAACTCTTCTCGCAGGATTGCGAGAAACTTGAAGAAATCTTAGAACTTCCACCAAATTTACGAAGTGTAGATGCTACGGGATGCATGTCTTTAAGAATGATTTTCTGAAGTATCAAGAATATTGAAATTCAATGGAAGCCACATCAGGTCGCTAAGAATGATTCAATTCGGTGGATGCGAAAAAATGCATGAGAAGATTTGGAATTATAAAGTGCCAAATCCTTTACTGTGAAAGGTATGTATATATGTTTCTAGTTCTCTCTCAATTCTTTGTAAGATGCATGACTTTTAAACTGATGATGATATTGGTTTAACAGAGACATTATAAGGCCACTGTGTTATCAGAAAATGAGATTCCAGAGTGGTTTTGGTATCAGAAAGAATTTTTATTAAATGAAATTGTCAAGAGGGGAATGATGATGATTTCCAATTGAGAAAAAATGAAGAATGGGTAATAAATATAGAGGGGCCACACTATTTGGAAGATAAAAGTGGGATTGTAGTAGATGCCCTTGTGTTTTATAAAGAAGCTCATGAAAGTTCAAATTTTATTTATAAAAGAAGAAAAATGGATTGAATTATTTTTGGATTTTCAGGTGAGACTTCCCCTTTCACTTTTGTTTGTTTCTCTACCTTTTAAACATGATTTGGTATTTGCCACTGGGAACAAGAGCCCAATATTTGTATTTTGTGTTTATATTAATTTTGTATACCAACAATCTTTATGATTTATTAGAAATTGAAATTGTTAAGAGTTCGGTTAATACCCAACTGAAGGGAAGAGAATCATGGGTATTAGATGTTGAAGGGCCACACTAGTTTGAGGAGATAAGTGGAATTGTATTGTATCTTGTTCTATTATTTAAGAACATGGTATGTCTAGGTGTTTTATTTATGATGTTGAGATAACTTGTAACAGCTCAAATCATGTATGTCAAGAAAATAAGGTGGAATTGGTTAATGATTTTTGGATTAGAAGGAGATCTAGATATCATGTCTGGTTGGGGTACGCTGATGTAGCATCTTTTGGGCTAAAGGTTTTGGACAATTTGCGAGTTTGATTTTATCCCAATGATAATCCAAGGAGGGGTACCGCTTTAAGCCAATGTGGTATACAAGCATGAAAAGAGACCAAGTAAAAAATAGAAAAATGGATGAAACCGATCTTCCATGAAGTCCTCAACAAATGAATTAATGATAGCCCAAGTTCCCCCTCTGTTGCTACTATTTCTTTTGGTTGGAATATCTTCATCTATCTTCAACTTTGAATGACCTTGGAATCCAATTGGAGTCAGAGCTTTGACTTGGAATCAAACACAATCCATTATTTGCAATGGATGAATGACTTGTACGTTTAAAAGAGCTGAATCTTAAGACCACTCCACTACTGCCACTGTCATCTATCTCTCTCTCTTTCTGTCTCTCTTCTCTGGTTATTTATACAGTTGAACAATTTGGAGTTAGCTTTCACCCTTGCTAAAAGTGGAGAATCTTCCTGCTACCAATTAGCTTGTAAGCTTTTCACTTCGTTCGTTTATTTATATCCATTGGTTTGTTTCTTGGATTATGAATTTAAGTGTTGTGCTGCCCTGAAAAATTTTCTTATTACAACAAGTATTTGCTAAAAATGCTCATCGGCACCTATTTAATATCTCATTTTCAGTCTAGATAGATTGAAACACAGAGAAAATACTTTACAATTATAAGTGAAATCCATGATATTAGGGGCAGTTTGGGAATAGGGATGCATTTTTCTTGGGTTCATCTCTTCTAAAATCAACATTATTACTCCACATTAAAGGCAGCCCTGTTCTCATGGATTGATATGCATAATGCATATTTCTCGTAACGTTTTTGTATTTTGGGTTGTTTTCTACATAAATGCACGAAGACTCCTTTAAACACTCCATATAGTATATATGATAGACAGTCAGAACAAGGGCTTCTTATGTGATTTGGAGGAAGTTCTTTTTCAGTACCTAAACTTGTTTATATCTTCTTCAAGCACAAACGTAGCATGTTTAACAAGCCAAGTTGCACCCATTTACACGAATTTTAACTAAAGTCCTTCTGCCTAAAACAACTATCGATACCGGATATCCACTAGGCCCCGTTTGGATGTTGAGTTAAATTGAGATGTGTTAAATTCTTTATGAATAGTAGTGAGTTGAGATGGTGGAGCGAGTTTTATGGGGCTCACCTAAGATAAGTTTATATGTTTAGATATTAAAATGAGTAAATGTATTTATGAGAAGTTGAAAAAGGTTGTGGGTCACATGTGTAAAGAGGTATTGTGTTGAAAAAAATTGTGAATCTCACTTATAAAGAGATTTTGAGTTGAGTGATATTTAGTGATTTGAGAGTTATATATTTGGATGTTAGGATAGGTTGAAAACAGAACCCAATTGAGATGAGTTCAGCTCATTCAAGGATCCAAATGAAGTCTTAGGTTGCGTTTGGGTAGTGAGGTAATTTCAAATATTCTGTGAATAGTAATGAAAAATATGTGACAAAATAATAATAAAATACTGAATAGTATACTCCATTATCCAAACTAACCTTTAATCATGATTGTATAAGAGTATTTATAAAGGTTTGCAAGGTGTAAACAACCTAAAAAGAAAGGATAAATACATTAAAGAAGCTGATATATATATATATATATATATATTTTTATGAAAGAAGCTGATATTGATTGCTCTGTTTGGAACTCATTATGGAATGTTTTTCTACCAGTGGTCTGCATTGACTTGCTTTGTTTTTTTCTTTTTTATATATATAGAGATGGAGTGATTTGTTCCGGTGAGAGTGCCATTGATGACTTGCCCTGTTTTTTCTTTTACACTGGTGGAAGAGTCATAATCAAATGTATGTTTAATAGGACAGAGGTGATGGACCTACACGGCTGAAGATATTACTTGGAAAGAGAGGCGTTGTGTCGGTGGAGATCATCTCATTTCTTTCTTTCTTTGTTTTTAATGTTACTTTACAGCCCACCAAACTTGACCATTCCATCATTGCAATTTGGCTACCCCTTGGGCAGGTTCATGTGTTTGTTTTGCTCACTTCTCCGAGAAGATTAGCTTTTCCGGAGGATATTTCTTATCTTCTTTGTTTTGTTAACTTAACAGAAGTGTGCTTTTCTCAGGCTTTTGGTTTAAAGTGACTGGTGGCTAATATGTAAATTAAGGGTGCAAGAAAGAAAGAAATATTCATCTTGTCAAAAATATTATAATGGCTAATATGTGAGAATTTTCAGAGACTCCAAACTCAAATATCATGTGAAGGTTTCTACTTCGGAAAACAATTTGAAAATTTTAGTTCTGATTAAATTCCTGCATTCAGAACTTAGTTTAGTAAATTGAAAGATTGGTCATCTTAAGTTGAATCTCCAACAGGCAACTAAATCACCTACAACTAAATCACCCTTTCTTAATATAATAATAGTTGAAAAAAAATTATATTATTTTATTAAATGGTTGAATATAAATTGTAGATAAGTTGGTGTTTTATCATTTCTCTAGCTTCCAATGGGTGCAATTGCACCCACGGGAGATAAATTACTAGGATTAAAATTTAAAGGTATATTTGAGTTTGGAGTGAACTTTACGCTAATTCTGTGATGCTATCACGAGAGATAAAATTTAATGTAAACACAATTCTATGATGCTCGGGCAAGTAACGCTAAAAACCTCTCTCATCGCACTCTGATTGTTGAGTGTGAGATTTCTCTGAGTGAGCTTCACGAGACCGTAGTGCCTCGCATCTTTGAGTATCGTCAGTGGGTGTCACTAAGCACTGGTCATCCCTCTCATTTTGTGGAGTTGGTTTGAGAGTTTTACTCCAATAGACATGTCATCTCAAAAGATGACTCATTTGGAGTTAGCCTACATAACATCCAATTCTGAGTAACTCCGGGCATGTTAGCTAACGTGCTTAACATCCCTTGTGTAACCAACCCTTATCCCTATTCTTCCACTTTTGCTCCCAGTAATGTCGTCATTGCCACTTTCTTATGTGGGTATGAGATTAATTGGGATGGTCAGACACCAATTCATACAGTTGAGTTTCCTCATGACTATCTCCTTCTCAATCATGTAGTGATCACTAATCTCTACCTTATAGCCCATCAGAGTGATATAGGCCTAGATAGAGCTAGTCTGGTCTATGTTTTGATTAATGACGTTCCCATTCATTTGAAAAGACACCTTTGTTGGGTTATTCAATTGAGCAAGGCCAAGATTGGATTACCTTTTGTGTATCTTATCACGCGTATTGTTTTGTCCCAGTCTGTTACTATTTCTCCTTATGAGCCTAGAATTACTCTTAAGGCTCCTATTGGTCGTAAAACCATCCAGCTGAGTTGTGCACATATTCATCCACATCCTTTGGATGTTGAACATCTTCCTACACCCACTGCTTGGCCATCCAGTTTTGCTCCATCCAACTCGGCACCATCAATTCTGCATCGGATTCTATTGAGCCAACCATACAGATGGTGCTTGATCACTTGGCCCGCATGGATGCTCGTCTTGATCACATGGATGCTTGATTTGATTGTTTGGATGCTCGCATCGATAACTTCAAACAGCCGATGACACGGCGCTTGAAGGACATGCAGGAGATCCTCGTTGCCACGACTAAAGAGGGTGGTGATAATAGACCAAGAGAGCCATTTGTTATTTGATGACAAAAAAGGGGAGTAGCATATATATAGGGGGAGTGCCATATGGAGTAGGAGAGGATACATTTGGGGGAGTAGCTTGTTTTGGAATTTTTTGTGAAACACAATTTTTTAAGCTACTGTGTTTCCTGATTAAACTCAATGTTTGATTATTTTGTAATGATGATTTCCTTGATGAAAATTGTGCTTATCATGTCTATGCTTGAATTATTTCCTTTTGATTTGTTAGCAGACATTGATTAAACAACTACGAATATTTCTTGTATATCTATGTTTTAGGTGCGTTTACATGTTTGTCAAGTGATTGCAGAAATACTCCACCTTGTTCATAGATTGTACATGTACCTGAGAATCCTGCATGGGGTGTGTCAGGATTAGGTCCATGTATAAGTTAGAGATTTTGTGACAGAAATACCAAAGTGAGAGATTGTTAATGTAAAATAAGTGTGTTGGCATATACATGCGACAACTTATGTTAAATTGTGTTGTACCAGTGTTAAGTGGGATAAAATGGCAGGGATTGAAGTCAGCTCAACATGGCTCTAGCTAAGCTCCTTATAGAAAGTTCGCTCGATCTGAGCTCAACATGGCTCTAGCAAAACTCATACAGAGAGTTCACTCGACACTCACTCGACATAGAGCTCTAGCAGAAGTCCATATAGAGAGTTCACTCAACACCGCATATAACTATTTATGTAACAATTTATCTCTTCTTTTTTTTTTTTTTTTTTTTTTTTTTTTTATTTTTATCTTGTCAAGGACCTTTCCATCGGAAATATTTTTTTTGTGATCAGGTTTTTATCTTGACGATCAACTTTCACCTCATATAAGTATTTATGCCGTTTGGATAGACAGATGAAACATGCCATCACAAAAGTGTTATCATTGGGGAACACTTTGTTCCATATTTTCTCCGTCGTTTAGGCCAAATTGCTTAAGTTTAAAACAATATTTTGAATACCATACCGGTATGTACCGTACCAAACAGTAACCGATATGGGTGAAATAGGTGTCTCATAGCAGGTCAAATATCGGCCGTACCAGTACCTTTCAGTCAATGCCGGCCAATTTTTGGTGTACTGGCCAATTTTGGTGAACCGGTTGAAATTAGTTTTTTTGTAATTAATGTAAAAATTCTGACTTTTTCATAACTTTCACTCTAATTCTCACATCTGAAACTATTTTCTTAACATTTTTTAATCCCCTTTTCTCGAGGACTGAAAATCAAATCCCTACTTCCCTTTTCATGATGAAGATGAGTAATTATTTTTTGAAATAGTTGGATTAAGAATTTAGAAGTATTATTCAGTTTTATAAATATGTGTTTTAAGTTTTTAAGACTTGCATTGATGTTATTTTGAAATATAATTTATATATATAATTAATTTATTATATATAGACTATCACAAAACAGTACTAGTACTGAAATATTTTATTCTAATGCCTTAACTGAAATAGTCACCGAAACGGTATTCAAAACTTTGGTTTAAAGTCATATTTCTCTTTGATATTACTTAAAATTATTAGTTTTTTAAAAAGCTATTCTGATATAAAAAAACTTAGCTATTTATATTATTTTGATATAAAAAAATAAAAATAAAATAGTTTGAATTAAGATATTTTATTGAGTTATACAAAAATATTTTATTAAGATATACAAAAATAATAATAAAATTGATAGAATATAAATTTTTTATTATTATTTTTGTTTTAAAATTTGATAAAGTTGTATTATTTTTTATGTTTCATTTAGAAGTTTGGAAAAATTATAATATTTAAATGATGATTAGATAAAAAAAATTAAAAAATTGTAATTAAAAAATATTTTATATTCGAGTTATTCTTTAGATGAAAAGTTTTAAAATGAGATAAGAATTTGTAGCGACAATGTCTTTTCAGGTTCTTGTCAAAATCTGATAGAGAAAAAAAATATAAAAATATAAAAATAATCTTTATAATATTTATCATTATTTATAAAAAAATTAATAATGTTAAATAATCAATAAATATTATAGGATTTATTTTAAAAGTAATGCTACATAAAATTATAGGTTGTATTGATCTCGTGTATTTTTATTTTTTTTTGAAAAGTAAGATCTATTATCAAAAAATTAATTTTTATTTATATAAATCTCATATTAGTACAAATATCATTTCTTTTATTTTAACTCACATGTTATACAAAAACTAAAAGGTTTTTCTTAGGGCCGACGTAACATTTACTACATTAATTTGTTGTAGGCCCTACCTAGACTTCCTATAGATGATCCATCGTTGGTCAAAGTAAACCGCGTACGAGATGACCCTCCATATATAACATCGAGTTACGAGTATCGATCCCATCATGTTCATAATTAGAACAGCACCCAGCCCAGCTCTGCAATATCTAGCAAGGATGAAGAAGTGCGGCCTTTCACAGATGATCTCCTGCCTTATCTTGGCCTTCTTTTTCCTCTCAGGTATGCCTCCATTATCATCAGTACCATCGAGATTTCTTCAACGTTTTATATAGCTTTGACAGTAATTTTAACTGCATATATGCTTTTATTTTGTCATTAAGCATTCATTTAGTTATGAGCTCCTGCCAGGTACCTACAAATCTTGATTATAAACGCTTTATCTATTGGATTTATATGTGTATATGTGTGTGTATGTATGTATTTTAGATTTATGCATCAAGTAGGACTGTTCACCTGATCCAAAAAGCAGATTTACGAACAAACAATTCCGAAATGGTCACGTTACCCAAATTTCCGACCCGATTCCGCTTTCCAGTCTAACCAGCTAGCGGAGGAGGATACTGACTAGACTTGGTATTATCTGCACGAGCCCAGCTCCCAAACTCGTTTGCATCTTCCAAGCTCAATCCCTTGATTCTCACTCGCCTGACTTCTCCGATTAAGATGTTTGTACTTGACACCTGGGTGTTAGACTCAACACTCCTTTGAAATATTGCCTCAACCTCCGATTCAACAGATGCTCATCCTCCAACTCACGCCCCCTTTGCAAAATCGCAGATGCTTGAGTGTTCGGCCTCTCCACAACCCCTGCCGCCTTGACGTCGGGAACTGAGACTCCCTAAAAAAAGATGAGTAAAGAATTGAAACTGCGTGCAAACTGTTCAATTTACAGATCTTAAGTTCTTAATTAACACATGAGAAGCCGAATTAATCTCTTGGATTGTTGTGTCAAAGGGTGTAAATCGATTATTTTTTTTATTTTTTTAAAATCAATTAATAATAAAAATTTATTTAAAATACAAAATTAAAATTAAGTGATTTATTAATGTGGATTATGTAACTAACTCAATAAAAAAATATTTTATATGGTCAATAATAATAAATTAGATGATAATTACATTATTAGTTTATATAATTACTAAATAATTAGCTAATTAATATTATATATTAGTTAATTGATAGAATATTAACAAGTGTTAATAACATATTTAAAATTTTATACCGTTAATGATGATAGGTTAGATAAAAATTACATAATAAATTGTACAATTATTATATAAACTTTTCGGTCCTCTAAAACACGGACTAGACCGACTCGTCTTAGTTTCGGTCTGCTCTGGTCCGATCGGTTTCTCTAGTCCGAATCGATTGTGTTTTACCCCTAGTTGTGTGGTTAGGGATAGAGGGATATAGGTGGATATAATATATATATATATATATGTCTTATGTGGTGGTTGCCTGAAGCACGAGAGGATGTCGAAAATGTCCTCATTAGCATCTTCTCATCAAGATCTACCGGAAAATAGTGTTCGTTTGGTCGGAATAGTGGCCGGAACAATGTCCAAAATAGTGACGGCACGTGGCTAGTTTTCTACTATAATAAATCGCAATAGATAATGATAGTCTTACACTACCTTTACTATCCAGTTATTTTTTTCACTTTTGCTATTTAAATTTGGATTAAAAATCTCATAATAACATTACTTGATTGAATTAATTTTTTTGAATTATGTAAAAAATGTCATATTCTGAAATTTTTAATCAAGATTTAAATAGCAAAAGAAAAAAAGAATTTCTTTAAATCTTTAAAGGCCATAAATCTTTAAATCTTCTTTAAAGATTTATAGAAGCTGAGTCATCGGCCTTTGATTCCGGTAGGATTTTGTTCCTTAATGGGTCTATTCTTTAAGGGTTGGGCTTGTGTTTGGCCCAATTTTGAGTAAGTATTTCTATAAGGTATTTAGTTGAGATTGAAGCTTGTGTTATTTGATTTTGGCTTGAAGCTTGTAGATGTGATTCCGCCCATTGTTGCTTTGCATTTAATCCTTTTGGGTTTTAAGTTCATTGGGTTTTAAGTTCATTGGGCTTGAAGCGTGATTTTGTGTATGTATAATAAATTGTGTTATTCTCGACTTTTGGCAATCTTACTATGCCTCTATAATTGTCTGCCATCAAGATGTTAACTAGAACCAATTAGGAGAATTGGTACAAGTCTGTTGCTATCAATTTACCTATCATGAACTTTGATTTAGCTTTGAGGGTGGCTGTGCCTACTCAACTCACCGAGCAAGGCTATTATGTGGATTAATGTTTTATATGTGCATTACTAATGAACATTCTTAGGGAGAGTTCAAACATTATAATGTATAACGACATTTTATTAAGTGTTTTTCATCCTAAAAAGGGGGGAGATTGTTGTTGTTTCAATCATTATCTAACTCCATATCAACTTATGGACTTTGTTGATCAAATGAAAAGCAACATATAGGGTGCAAATTTAAAAAATGTTTTTTATGAGCCTAAACAAACATCACAAAAATGGTACTTGAAGTTTGATGAGATTGTCAGGTTTTGTATTTTTCTAAAGAGAATGTTATTGATCAAAGTATATATTTGAAGCTTAGTTTGAGAAAATATGTTTTCTCTCATGCTGTATATAGATGATACATTACTCATAGCAAATAACATTGAGCTCTTGTTTGAGACAAAGTATATGTTGTCTTCTCACAAAGCATATGTTGTCTTCTCATTTTGACACGAAGGATATTGGTGAAGCCTTTATGTATTAGGTATACAGATTGTCCGTGAGGGATCTAGTGGCACTCTTAGACCGTCTTTTAAATAGGTTTCATATATTTAATATACATGATAGTTCTCTAAGGACTGCACCTTTAAGTGAAAGGTGATAAACTAACTAAACCCCAATACCCTTAAAATGATAGTGAGAGAAACCAAATGCAACTTATTCCATATACCTCATTATTGGTAGTTTGATGTATGAATAAGCATTTAAGCGTCCTGATATCGCCTATGTTGCTAGTTTACTTGGGAGATATTTGAGTGATCATGGATTGAATCTCTAGAAACTTGCTAAAAATGTACTGAGGTACTTACAGGGCACAAAAGTTTTTTTGCTAACATATTGGTGATCCAACATTCTAGATATAGTTGGATAGTTTGATGTCGATTGTAAAGGTTGTCTAGATGACAGGAGATCAACTCAGGGTTATGTGCTCACGATGGCAGGATGTTTTTTTTTTTTTTTTTTTGTACAAATGTTAAACAAGCACTTGCAGCTTTCTAAACTTTTAGTCTTTTATCTCGGGATTGAGTATTGTGTATACCATTATGAGACCACTAAAGATATTTTGTGTTTTGTAGTAGTTTCATTCTCTCAAAATTCTAAGAGCTCTTCATACTCCAAGCATATTGACATTGAATATTTATTTATTAAAGAGAGTGGTTGAGTCTCATATTTGTATTGAGCACATTTCCACATAATATATGTTGGCTGATCTACTGACAAAAAAGTTGGCGACAAAGATATTGCAGGAGCATGTAACCTACATGGGTTTGTGTTGAGCCTTCTATTGTATTTAGTCGGTAGGAGTTTTGTATGTATGTGAGAATTGTGAATTTTGACTATGTTGCCACATGTTATTGTGTGCACATTCTGTTTATGACATTAACATAGTCGTAACACAGGACATTCAGATTTATCTTGTTGGGCTTCTTATGAAAGTAAGTGTTAACCACTATTTCATATTATTTCTCCGTCATACTTGCATCTCATCTATCTAACTCATGTGATTGTGAGTACTTGTTGAGCTTCATACATCCTGTTGTTATATGGTTACCATAATTAATTAAATACTTACAAATACATTTTGGACTTGTTATGTTATGAAGATGCTTGGTTGGCATTGTGTGATTGAATGATTTAAGTTGTCCAAGTGGAAGCTTGTTGTATTTATTATGGATTAGCATAGATCTTATATTGATCTCAGGATCAAAATCGGATGGGACAAAAATATTAATAGATGTGGATACCCCTTCCCTCACCCTATAGATAATAGAATTAGCCAATTGGATTCTATTATGTTGTGTGGTTAGGGATAGAGAGAATTTTTTCCTCTCTCAAGTTCCCGCCATTGCTACAGTGGTGCCAGTACAATGGAAAATGAATGTGTGGTTCTTGAGGTAATCTCTTAACCCTTACTAGACTTTTCAACACAAATGTGCAAGCGCCATCAACTCAGACTCGCAGTTTCACCTCTTAATTGTGGTTATCATCTCCTACGCCTATCGGGAAGCCCACCTACACATAATACAAGAGTGGGAACACCATGCAGCAGATGACTGTCAAATCATCACCTTCCAAATTAGACCTCCTCCTCCTCCTCCAAACTAGCTAATAACCCTCATCATCAGGAGTGTGGGTAGAGTTACATGAAGGAAATGACATATAGTCATCCAAGTGCCCATGCACCAATTCCTCCATCCCGTGCTCAAACTTAGAGTAGGCATCGGTGGATTCAGGTTTCTATTGCAGCATTTGAAAATCAGTCATCCTCACCCCACCCCCACGCACACCAACATAACCACACTCGAAGACCACCTTCAATCCATCCACAATGTAAACACTATAGAGAACTGCAAAATTTATGTACTTGTGGCTTTAACTTTCTCTGTACTTTGATTTATTCCAAGATTATCTCTCTCTCGGATGGTGGTCCTAGAATATTCAGAATATCTTAATACATATGTGAATAGTAGTGAAATCGTTTGAGTTAAGTAGTGAAATATATATCTTATTAGGTTTTGGGAAAGGAAGGAGAAATACTATAAATTTAATATTATTTAAATATTAAATTGTTTGAATATAATTTTTTAATATTACTGTTGGGAATGAACCAGTTATCTAAAGGCTAAGTTAAAGTAAATAACTGCGAAAGCAAACAAGAGAAATACCAACTAGCACATAACACACCAAGATCTAAGTGGTTCAGCTCAATGTGAGCCTACGTCCATTGGTGGGGTCGGTTTCAATGAATTCACTATCAACAAATAATGGAGTACAATAGATTAATTTACAAACTCCTCTTTCTGAAGTGTCAAAACACTGTTGGAATATCACAAAGAGGACCTCTCTTTTCAATACAAAAGTCAGCAGTCCTAAAAGGTTCAATAGTCATGAATGAATGATGAAACATTCAATTTATACTCTAGCAGCGCAGACCTTAAATGAAGCTCGAGCAGACGTTAGGGATGTCATCCCGCTTGAGCTGAGTGTCAAGCGGGTGTCGAGCGAAGCTCTCTGGAAGTTATAATGCTTGAGCTGAGTGTCGAGCAACTGATGAACGAACTCTTTGGATGCCATCCCACTTGAGCTGAGAGTTGAGCGGGTGTTGAGCGAAACTCTTTGTTTGTGTCCAGCTTGAGCTCACTGTTGAGCTACTAATGAGCGAACTCACTGAGTGAGTCTTTACTCGAGTGGTAAAGACACTGCTCGAGCGAACAATCCCTAGAGGTGCATTTTCAACAAGATTCAAGCCATCTCTCAGCAAATCTCCATCTTGGCTTGAATCCTACCAAGCCTAACAAGAATCCATTAACCAACAAAACTGACCCCCTCCACCAAATCCCTTAAGGGAATCACGTACCCCGAATACTAATCAAGTCCAAACAAAGTTTGAACTTGTATACTGGAACTGGCTTTGTCATCATATCTGCTGGATTTTTAGTAGTCAATCTTCTGAATTTTTAACATGCCCTCGATAAAAAATTTTCGAAGAAAATGATACCTGGCATCAATATGCTTTGTTCTCTCATGATACATTTGATTTTTGGTCAAATGTATTGCACTCTGGTTGTCACAAAACACTGAAATTTCATCATGTTGTAGTCCCAAATCATTGATTAGACCCTTCAGCCAAATGGCTTCCTTAACAACCTCGGCTGCTACCATATACTTTGCTTCTGTAGTTGATAAAGCAACAGTAGATTGTAGTGTTGCTTTCCAACTAACAGGAGAACCACACAAAGTGAAAACATACCCTGTCAATGATCTTCTCTTATCCAAATCCCAGCATAATCAGAATCAACATAACCAACCACCCTTGAATTGTAGTCAGTTTCTTTATCAAAGATTAAGCCAAGATTCAAAGTACCTCTCAAATACCTGTCATAAAACCATTGCCTCGGAGACTACTTCAAACCATACAATGATTTCTTCAATATGCACACATGATCTTCCTTTCCTTGAACAATAAATCCCTCCGACTGATGCATGTAAATGATCTCCTCAAGCTCACCATGAAGGAACACTGTTTTAACATCAAGTTGCTGAAGCTCTAGGTCATACACTGCCACCCTAGCAAGCAATACCCTGATTGAGCTGTGTTTCACCACTGGAGAGAAAACTTTATTGAAGTCGATACCTTCTCTCTGACTCTAGCCTTTTGCAACTAACTGTGCCTTGTACCTTGCATATGCAACACCCTAGATTCTCTCTTTTCTTTTGAAGACCCATTTGCAACCAACAGTCTTCGTCTTCTTAGGTAACTTAACCAAATCCCAGGTTTGGTTATTGTGAAGAGACTCAATCTCCTCAATCATCGCTACGCACCATTGTGTAGACTCCTTACTTTTGACAGCGTTTGAATAACTGGAAGGCTGCTAACCATCTATGTCCACTGCTGTAGTAAGTGCCTACATTGCCATCTATTATGAGCAGATCTTTGAGGTGGCCTGATCTGCCTCCTCTGTCTACTAGTAGCAATACTGTAGTCTTGCTCCCCTTGTGCACCATCATCAAAGTCAAGGTCATTTACATCAGTAATAGCATGATCTTGGATGCCGCCTAGCACCCCTTGTAAAGCCTCAACCTGTAACTCCACTTTCTTGCCATTGCCCTGCTATTCCACTATAGACACAGTAAACTCCTTTATCGGATTAAGCATGGATTGTTCATCAAATACAACATCCCTGCTAATTAAAAACTTGGGTGATTTAGGATCTGTACACCATAACCTGAATCCTTTCACTCCACTGGCATATCCAATGAATATGCCATTCGTTTCCCTTGGCTCAAGATTTCCATCATTAACATGGAAATATGCAGGACAACAAAAAATTTTCAAAGTGGAATAATCAGAGGGAGTACCAGGCCATACCTCATTTGGAGTTTTTATACCAATAGTTGTGACTGGACAAGGATTAACCAAATAGCAAGTTTTGTTGACTGTTTTAGCTCAGAAATCTTTAGACAAGTCGGCATTTGAAAGCATACTGCGGGCTCTCTCCAAGAGAGTTCTATTCATCCATTCAGCTATCCCATTTTGTTGTGGAATATGTCTCACTGTGTGGGGCCTCACAATGCCTTCATCTTTGCAGAACTCATCAAAATCACCTCAGCAAAATTCTGTACCATTGTCAGTTTAGAGTCGCTTAACCTTCTTGCCTGTCTGATTTTCAATCAAAAGCTTCCACTATTTAAAATTAGTAAATACATCGCTTTTTTGTTTCAGAAAATAAACCCAAACCTTCTGTGAGTAATCATCAATAAAAGTAACCAAATACTGGGCTCCACATTTCAATGGAACAAAAGATGGACTCCAAAGATCATAATGAATATAGTCCACAGTACTTTTAGTTCTGTGAACCCCTATAGTAAACTGAACCCTACACTATTTTCCAAACACACAATGTTCACAGAATTCAAGTTTTCCTATTTTTCGATCACACAACAAACCCAGCTTACTCAAAATAGACATCCTCTTTCCACTCATGTGACCCAAATGCATGTGCCATAACGGGTAATGTCTGAGTCTAGATTATCTGAAATAGACACTACAATTGCATCTGTCATTATACTGCCCTAAAGGAAATACAGATCATCTGTCTTATTTTCTCTCATTGCAATCATAGAGTCCTTATTGACTCTGATAGCTCCACCTTCACTAGTGTAATGGAAACCCAAAGAATCAAGAGTGCACAAGGAAATAAGATTTTTCTTCAAATCTGGGATGTGTCGGATGTTAGACAATGTCCTTAAAATCCCATCAAACATCTTAATCCAAACTGAACCAATCTCAGCAATTTTACACGCCATATCAACTCTCATCAAAACGGAGCTATCGTTGATTGGCTCTTAGGTAGTGAACCAGTCCTTCTTGGGACACATATGAAAAGTACATGCTGAGTCCATGACCCACTTGTCACCATAGCAACTATTTGAGCTGCCAATTGCTAGGAAAATATCTATGCCATTAGACTTTTCATCAGCAACGCTAACAATATTAGAGGAACTAGTGCCTTTATCTTTATTTTTCAGTTTAGGACACTCAGTTTTGTATTGACCAAATTTATGACAGCAATGACATTTAACATTTTTCTTGTTAAATTTCGACTATGAACTTCCCCTGAATTTACCCATGTTCGTCTCTGAACTTATCTCATTTCATCTACCCCTGCTAGAGGAACCCTTAACAAACAAACCACTAGCTTGATTATTCGTCCCCTTCAAATTTAATTTAGTTCTCAATTCCTTAGGGTTCAAAGCTGATTTTACATCTGCTAAGGAAATAGTATATCTACTATACAACATTGAATTCACGAAGTTATCGAATGACATAGGCAACAAATACAAAACAATCAAGGCTTGATCCTCTTTTTCAAGCTTAATGTCAACATTCCTCAAATCCATAATAATCTTATTAAATTCATCTGATTGTTCAGAGATAGGAGTATCTTCCTTCATTTTGAGTGTGCATAACCATTGCTTCAAATACAAACGGTTGGTGAGAAATTTCTTCATATACAAACTCTCAGGTTTAGACTAAAGACTAGCAACGGTCTCCTCATCGGCAACCTCCCTCAAAACTCCATCTGATAATGACAATGAAATGGCGCTATGTGCCTTCTCTTCATCCTTTCTTGCCGATGTAGGAGAATTATTGGATACCTTCCCATCCAATACCTTCGACAAGCCTTGTTGTTGCAACAAAGCCTTCATCTTGATGCACCATAAACTAAAACTGTTATGACCCTCAAATTTCTCTACTTCAAACTTTGCCATAGCCATCCTTCAAGACTTCACATAGAACCTAGTGCTCTGATACCAGTTTGTTGGGAATGGACTGGTTATCAAAAGGCTAAGTTGAAGTAAATAATAGCAAAAGCAAACAAAAGAAATAACAACAAGCACACAATACACTAAGATTTAAGTGGTTCAGCTCAATGTGAGCGTACGTCTATTGGCGGGGTCAGTCTCAATGAATTCACTATCAACAAATGATGGAGTACAAGAGATTAATTTACAAACTCCTCTTTCCAAAGTGTCAAAACACTGTTGGAATATCACAAAGATGACCTCTCTTTTCAATACAAAAGTCGGCGGCCTTAAAAGGTTTAAAAGTCATGAATGAATAATGAAACATTCATATTTACACTGTAGCAGCACGAACCCTAATTTACGAATATTTGCTTAAGCGAATGTTAGGATTGTCATCCCGCTCGAGCTGAGTGTTGAGTGGGTGTCAAGCAATACTCTCTGTTTGTGTCCAGCTCAAGCTCACTGTTGAGCTGCTGATGAGCGAACTCACTGGGTGAGTCTTTGCTCGAGCACCAGAGATACTGCTCGAGCGAACAATCCTTAGAGGTGCTTTTTCATCAAAGATTCAAGCCACCTCTCAACAAATACTTTTGTTTTGAAATTTAAAAAAGTTGTTATTTTTTATGTTTTATTTGGGAGTGTAGGAAAGTTGTAATGATTATATAGAAAATATGAAGATTTAAAATTGAAAGTATTTTGTGTTTGAGTGATATTTGGGAAATAAATATCTGAGAATCTCTAAGAACACTTGAGAATAGTTATGTTGCCAAAATGAGCCTAGACCTCCAACAAGCAAGCTTATGAGTAATTATTAGGTGTTGTTGGAGAAGAGACGTGGCATACTCATTCTATCACAAAATTACATGCCAATAAAAATTGATTGTTTACGTATATAAGTAATTTTAATTATATGACATATTGTAATAGAATATGAATACAATGTCATAGCATATACACGCACTTATATCATTGTGATAAGCATGCATGTGTGACTTACTAGCTGATATGGTATATATTTGACTAACTTCGTTCGCTTCATATATCTAAGATGCAGGATCTAATGGCTCTGATGTTCAAAATATATGCACGGTGACAAGCAGGCCAGACGAAGTCAGGATTATGATTTTGAAGAGGCCAAGTATTTTAGATTGGAATAAATAGTTCAATTGGAGAATTTTAGTAAAAACCCTAACAAACTGATAATAAACAAAAGAAATGATTCAAGAGCAACAAATAAAAAATAACTCAAAAACTAAAGAAAAATATAGGCATTTCACAAAAAACATAACAACAAAAAAGTTTATCTAATGTTCTAATTAAAAAGTGTATACACAAATTAGTTTGAGGAAACATAAAAATTAAAATTATGATTTAAAATCTTCATAAAAATTTTAGAGAATATTAATGACTAGAAATAAAAATACTTTATTTATCTTCTCCTGTCTTAAATGTGTATAAAAGTAAATATTATTTTTCTAATAAATCTCCTAATTAAGAATTCTATCAATGTATTATATAAAATTAAATTAAATGAATAATAATATACTTAAAATATTAAATTTTATTAAGAATGCTTAAATATTAACCTTTGCTTAGAGCCTTCGGGGTGCCTATCCTTGCCCACTCTTGGCTTTGTCACTAGTGGTGGCAAGGGATTATTTTGTTTGATGTTGCATATATATGAATATTGCAGGTGCTCAGTCCGCTAGAATAACTTTCACAAACAACTGTCCCAATACCGTCTGGCCGGGAACCCTAACCATTGATCAGAAACCTCAACTATCAAGAACTGGATTTGAGTTAGTATCCAAAGCATCCACATCACTGGATGCCCAAGCTCCCTGGAGTGGCCGGTTTTGGGCACGAACTGGTTGCTCTACAAAGGCCTCGGGAAGGTTCTCTTGCGCTACTGCCGATTGTGCCTCCGGCCAAGTTGCATGTAATGGCAACGATGCTATCCCGCCGGTGTCTTTAGTTGAAATAAACATAGGGTATGGTGGGCAAGACTATTACGATGTCAGCCTTGTTGACGGCTTCAACCTGCCTGTTTCAGTGAGCACAAAAGGTGGGAGTGGTGAATGCAAGACCACGAGTTGCCCGACCAATGTGAATGCGGTTTGCCTAGCAGAGCTGCAACAAAGAGCTGCGGATGGGAGCGTGATCGCATGCAAGAGCGCATGCACATCATTCAATCAGCCACAATACTGCTGCACTGGCAAGTTCAATACTCCGCAAAAATGTCGTCCCACGAACTATTCGATGATCTTCAAGAACCAGTGTCCTCAAGCATATAGCTATGCTTATGATGATACGAACAGCACCTTCACCTGCTCTGGTGCACCTAATTACGTTATCACTTTCTGCCCTTGAATAACGTCTAGCTTGATCATGAGATGAGGTTTCTAGCTAGTGATACTACAAACTACTATCTTGTGATAATATACCATCCAAAGCTTATTTCGATCTATTTGGATGGATAAAAATTAACCCATAACATGAGGTTTCTATCATTCTTACATTTGAAGCTAGGTCCATACATTACTTAATCCAACACTCACTACAAGAAAAAAAGGCCTATTATGGTGATTTAAATTTTGTTGCAAAAGAAATCGCTGATAATATTGTGTAGTCGTGACGATTACAACTTCGCCGTTGAATTCCAGCATGAAGTTGAGATATATCACCCATGAACTTATTATTTTATTTGTTGTAGTGATTTATGAGCTATTGTGACAGGTTTCTCGTCGCAAATAACAAGTTTATTTTGCGACGGTTTCTTTCCTCGGTAATGAAACTTTGTAATGGCAGATTTTATTAATTGGGCACCAAAAGGCATCACTTATTTCTCAGACCCTATCTTTTTGGGCGGGTCAGTCTCTTAATCCCGCATTCTTCTTCTATGTAACGGACATGTTTCACACCACCAACTGCACAGATGACCTGCAACGATGAAGGGATGGCGTTGGTCACCCTGGGTAAAATCCGATGCTTAAGTCAATAACAACATAAAGATAAATGTATAAAAATGAAGATGATCTTGTTTGTTACCTCTCGGGGGTTATTTATAGAAGGACGTGGCGTGATGGTGACTAACTCTGATCACCATTCCCGTGTGCACATCCTTCATGATCCCTTGCTAAATGGAGAGAATACCTCATGTTTCGTAGGAGTTATCTCGCTTAAGATGATCATATCCAACTATGGGTTCTATCTCCAACTCTTTGGGAGTTATCTGCCTCATGGTTGAGATTACAAGCTGTCCGACCATAGGGCTCCTGACCCTAAGCATTGGGCTAATTTCCTTGGTGATGGGCCCGAAGCTCAAGGGATCCAAATGTCCCTTCCATTCTACTTCCAACCCTACCTCATATTCAATTTCCCTACCAAATGAAGTCAAATCGAGATTCCACGACAGTCAGAGCTTTACACATGATGATCCTCCTCCTAAGATTACACGGCCACGCAGACTCGTCCACTGGAGGCAATTGGCCGACCTCCTTGTCTTCCTCAAACTATTTTATTTTCCTCTTCTCCCATTTGCCATCCTAAAAAACCCATCTTTGATCTTGTTAGCCTCAATCCTTTTTCAGATCAAACAAGAAAACGCTACTAATTCCCTTGTCTCCTTCTCCCTCTCCTCTACCATCCATTCCCAATTTCCAATCCTTCTTCCTTTACCTATAGGCTGAGTGACTAGCGAGCTATCTTGTGTCTGTTATGATTATGATTGTAAAGAAATGTAGAAGAATGGATAGAGGAAATGGAAATGGATTTGGAATGGAAAATGGAAGAAAATATACTGAATATTATGGATTAAAGTGTAAAGATAGATGGGTTTTCGAGGAACCCTAGCCTCCAATGTTATGATTAAGCCAATACAAGATATTCAATAATGGTGCTACCCCACTCCTTATATTCCTTCAGCCCATTACTTACAACCTCTGACACTTACCCCATAGCCACTACATAATATAAAGTAAAAATAAAAGAAAGTAAAATGTTTGAATGAAACGGTGCGTAAAACATAAATGCAAAATGGTGCGTTCCTGGTGCTTGAAACGGTGCGCTTTGTCCTCGCTTTTTGCTATGCATTTTGCCTCTTATTCCTTGCCTTGTGAACGACCCTGTATGACCAAAGCCTTTGACTTCATTTCCCCTTCCTTTGACTTCAAGCCTCTGACTTCACTTTGCATCGCTAACTCCACTTCATTCCATATGCTCTTCCTTGAGGTCATAACATCCCCCACAGTTAGAGAACCTTGCCCACAAGGTGGGTATAGGTTTCCTGTAATTTCCATAAGGGTTCCCAAGTGTTATTTTTGGTGGTGGCTCCAATCCATTTTATGAGAACTTTCGTGATGGTGCGGTGGCGATAGCGCTTGACTTGGCGATCCATGATGCTCTCCGGTTCTAGTTGAATCTCGCCGCTCACATTAACTGGTGGTAGTGAAGGGAGTGGCTGGATCTACTCGCCGAGCTTCCTCTTGTGGCTGGAGATGTGAAACACTGGGTGAATTTGAGCGATAGGAGGTAAGTCCAAACGGTAAGCCACAACACCCAGCACTTGGAATGGCCGATAAAATCTTGGTGACAGCTTGAGATTGTGATGAGGTGCCACTAATTTCTGCTGGTAGGGTTGAGACGAAGGTAAACCCAATCCCCAACCTAGAACTCTCTTTCTATCCTTTTTTTATCCGTATAAGATTTCACCTGTTGTTGAGTGAAATGGAGTTTTTCCTTCAATCTTTGCTTGATCTGCAGGGGCTAAACCAAGGTGGGTACCCGTATAGGACTTCAAAAGGAAAGATCTTTGTAGATGTATGATAGGAGCTATTATACCACCTTTTTGCCAAAGATAACCACTGAGTCCAACCCCTTGCTTTAGCCCCTGCATAGCATTGGAGATAACATTCCAGAGTTTTATTTAGTGCCTCGGTCTGACCATCAGTTTGGGGATGGTAGGCCGAGCTATAGTTCATAATAGATCCCTTTAGCGTGAACATGGAATATTTGGTCAAGCAATCCACTGCCACCAATATCACACTCGCACCTTGAGACAAGGGTAGCCCTTCAATAAAATCCAATGATATTTCCTCCCAAGCCTGTTCAGGAACTGGAATGGGCTATAAAAGACCAGTTGGATGGCTTGTCTCACGCTTATTCACTTGGCAAATGTCACACTCCTTCAATAGGCTTTTAATATCCTTTTTCATGCCTTTCCAACAAAACTCCCGCTTCACCCTTTGGTATGTCTTGAGATACCCTGACTGACCAGCCTAAGGGCAATCATGCATGTATTGGAGAATAAATGGAACCTTAGAGTTGATGACAAACCTTCCCTTCTTAAGTATGAGGCCCTGCTGCAAAGCATAACCCTTAGGCACCTCCTGACCAGCCTGCAGTTTTGCCAACCGCTCTTGCATTTCAGTCGAAGTAGTATAACTTAGTTTGAGCTCTTCAATCCAAATGGGTGTGTGAAACGATATGATAGCTAAAATTGCCTCCTGTAACCCTGAACCCTGATTCTTTCGGGAAAGAGCATCTGCCACCTTATTGTCCCTCCCTTTTTTATACTCAATCTTAAATCATAGCTCATTAACTTAGTCAACCATTTATGTTGAGCTATAGTCCCTACTTTCTGCTCTAATAAATACTTTAGAATTTGTTGGTCTGTCTTAACAACAAAGGACTGACCATGGCTTGTAGTTCTTCCTCATGTGTTGGCAATGAGAGAGCCCTTCCCTTAAAGGCCTTGCTTAGGAAGGCAATAGACTGCCCTGTTTGCTGGAGTACTGCTCCTAACCCAATCCCAATTGCATCACATTATATTCCTAGTTTGGATACTCAAGTATTCTCAGGTATTTTGATAATATCTCACTACTATTCATTATTTTATTATTAATTTTTATCTACTTTTTACTATTATTCAATATTCTATCATTATTATTTCATTACTTTTTCACTACTGTGTCACCACAGCCTTAAGTTGTTGAAAGGCTATTTCTGCTACCCCATTCGGAGAAAAAGCATTCTTTTTCAATAGCTCAGTTAAAGGAGCAGTAATGAGGCCATAGTTGCAAATAAATTTTCTGTCATATCTTGTTAAGCCCAGGAATCCCCTTAAAGACTTGGTATTTGCCAGAATTGGCCAATCTAGCATTGAAGCCACCTTGTTTGGGAGGGCTTTAACCCATTTAGCCGTCACTATGTGGCCCATATACTAAACCTCTCTCACCCCAAAACTGCATTTAGATAGTTTAGTGTAAAGCTGATTTTTCAATAGTACCTCCATAACCTGCCTAATGTGGCATAAATGCTCTTCCTCCCCCTTACTATGGACCAGATTGTCGTAAAATAAAAACTAATACAAATCTCCTGAGAAATGGTTTGAATATGACATTCATTAACCCCTGAAACGTAGACGAGGCATTCTTGAGCCCAAAGGGCATCACTAAGAACTCATAGTGGCCCTCATGAGCTCAAAAGGTAGTTTGGTGGATGTCTTCCGGTACAAGTCTGATTTGGTGATAACCGGAGCTCAAGTCCAGTTTAGAAAAAATCATTGACCCATGTAACTCATCTAAAAGCTCATCAATGACGAGTATAGGGAATTTATCCTTAATCGTCTCTTGATTAAAGGCCCTATAATCTACGCACACGCGCCAAGTATCATCCGCCTTCCCACTAAAATCACCGGGGATGAAAATGGGCTAGAACTTGACCTTTTTACTCCTGTTTTCAACAAATCAGCCATAATCTTCTCAATCTCTGGTTTTTGATAATAAGGATATCAGTAAGGTCGAGTTGAGATGAAAGGGGTTCCTTCCTTGAGGACTATTTTATGGTCTCGTTTTCTTGTGGGTGGCAACCCAGGTGGTTGTTCAAAAATCTTGTCAAATTCATTAAGCAGGAGCTGCATTTTTGGGTCTACTGGATGTTGTTTAGTGTGAATTGGGGGGGTTTGGCACAAGAGAGAGAGAGAGGAACCCCAGAGCATTTCTTTTCGCCTAGGGTTTTGGTCCTTTATGGGGGACCCCCTTCCAGGATGTCAGACGCCGAGGGCCACCAAGGCCCCTTGGCAACGGGTATACGACAAAGAAGCTTTGCAGACATGGTCTTGCAATCGCCCTAGCCTTTACCAGAAGTTGAGATCCCATTTAGACAACCAAAAATCGTAGATGGAGAAGTCTGTATTATGTTCTCACAAGAAGAAATCAAGAAATCTGCACTTCCTTTCAAATTTTCAATTGTCCTGAAATTCTTAAAACAAAGATCTTGTTTCGATACTGTTAGATCATTCATTCGTAGCCCCTGGGGCTTGGAGAAGCAGCTTCTTGTTTCGGCCATAAGAAAGCCTAGGAATGTGTTCATTCGCTTGATCAATGAAGAGGATTTTTCCAAGGCATTCTCTAGGGAGGCTTGTGAAATAGATGGAATTCCTTATAGGGCTTTCCATTACACAACCAACTTCAATGAAGAGAATGAACCATCAATGGTTCCCACGTGGGTGGTTCTGCCGGGGCTCCCACCCAATTTTTACCATGGCTCTTTTTTGAAGAGCATTGTCGCACCGATTGGAAAATTCATCAAGAGGGACAACAACACGTGATGTGCGACTAGAACCGATGGCGCATGAGTGTGTATCAAGATGGACGCGACCAAACCCCTCTTACAACTTTATGGATTGCCTTACCACAAGAGCCGTCTAGCATCCATCAGGAGGTGGTTTATGAGATTTTGCCGCCTTACTGTATGAGATGTCATATGCAAGGGCACAGTAATAAAACCTGTAAATGGGAAGGTAAGAAAATCATATTGGAGGAGAAAAAGAACACGCAAGGGGGAAAGCCTGAGCAAGTCTGGGTTAGGAAAAATACAGAAGAAATAGCTTTGGAAGGAAATTTATTGAGGGGAGAAAGCTCACGATAGGACAGAGTCATGGAAACAAAAGAGAAAAATCCTAATCAAGAGAAGATTGTGGTACAAGGTGAGCCAAGTTTCGAAGAGGTAAATATTGCTCTAGTGTTATAGGGGCAAGTTTTGGACAAAATCTTGGAAACAGGGGATAAAGGGGGTGTTATGGAGGCTGCAGATGACAAACCAATGAATCTAGAGGCGGCTGTGGAAGCCCCCAGTGATGGATTTCTGGTGACAGTAAAAAGGAAAATGCTCTGGTGATAAAGGATTCACAAGAATTTAATGAAGTTGCCCTAGAGGTTAAGGAATTAGAAGCACAAGAATTTAACGAAGTTGGCGATTTTGGAGAAAACATACAGCAGCAGTGGGAGGAGGGTTGATGAGAATATTAAAAGTTTGGAGGAAAGAATTGAAGTGCTAGAAAGTTCCTTGCAAACCCATTTTTCGGTTGATGTGGAGGAAGATCTCCTTGCTTCCAAAATAGTACTTACAACATGGTTGCAAAGGGAAGAAATCCGGCTAGCACAACAGGTTAAACAAGATTGGCTACAAACAAGTGAAGCTAACGCCTAGTTTTTTTCAAGCTTTACAAAAAACAAACCACAATACAGTTAGAGAGATGAAACTGCCTAATGGAAGATGGCTTAGGGGACCAGATCCAGTTCACTTAGGTGATGTGGAGCACTTTCAAGATTTATTGAGTTCACGGCATACCAGTAGATTGCCTGATTTATCTAACTTGGTGGACAAAGTTATTTGCCAAGCTGATAACCAGCTTCTCTGTCAAATCCCTTCCATCCTGGTTATAAAATAAGCCTTTTTCTCTATCCGGGTTAATAGTAGCCCCAGTCCAGATGGTTTCGGATCCGGCTTTTTCAGATCATGTTGGAATATTGTTGGTAAGGAGGTCGTGGAGGTAGTTCAGGATTTCTTCCAAGGCACTCCTTTACCACGGTTTTACACGACATCCTCCTTAGTTTTGCTCCCAAAAGTGGAGAATCCTAAAGTGTTTGATAAATTCAGACCAATAAGTCTCTATTCTGTGATCTACAAAGTTTGTTACAAGATCTTGGTGAACCGTCTCTCTCCTATGCTTCCTCGATTAATCTCCCCGGGGCAAGGTGCTTTTAACCCGGGTAGAAGTATTTTTGATAACATTAGTTTGACTCAAGAACTGCTGCACAGGATTAATAAGCCTATTCATGGAGGAAACATGCATCTAAGAAGTCCAAGGCCTATGACAATGTGGACTAGGACTTCCTAATCCATGTCCTGGAAGCTTTCGGGTGCTCAAACCCAATGTGTAATCTAGTAAGGCATTGTGTGACTTCTCCTTGGTATTCTATAGTGATGAAGGGGGCGAAAAAAGGTTTTTTTAAAGGGGGTAGAGGCTTGAGGCAAGGAGATCCCCTTTCTCCTTACTTATTTATAATGGTGGAGGAGATCCTTTCTAGATTACTTAAAATGCAGTTTCTATCAAATGTTGTTGAACCTTATTCTCATCCTAAAGGTGCGCCTCTTGTTTCTCATCTTTTGTATGCAAATGATATAGTGGTTTTTATTAATGGTGGGAAGAAATCTATTCAGGCTATTATGGAGACTTTGAAGATTTATGAGGCTTGGTCAGGACAGAAAATTAATAAGGAGAAATCAACAATGATTTTTTTAGAATGTATAGTGGCTAATAGACGAAGGGGTCTATTGAGGTTAATGGGCTTCTCAGAAGGACATCATTCGTTCAAATACTTGGCAGTCCCTTTGATTTCTGGTAGACTTCAAGCTAGGCACTTAGAGGAGATTATGGAGCAGATTAGAAACAAAATTGGAGGCTGGAAGAGTTATCTCTTATCAAGTGGTGCTCGACTTCTTCTCCTATAACATGTGCTAACTAGCATGCCAATTTACTTACTTTCTATTTTCCAGGTTCCAAAATCTATATTGGTTGCTATTAATAGATAGATGAGCACCTTCTTTTGGGGTGTTAAAGACGAAAAAGCAAAAAGAAAGTGGTGCGCTTGGGAAAGAATGTGCAAACCAGTGGAGGAAGGAGGTATAGGGCTGAGGAATTTACAAGACATCCAAACATCTTTACATATGAAATGGGCTTGGAAAATTATTCATGACAACTCCTTATGGTCACAATTCTTTCGAGCCAAATATGTCCGGAACAATCACATCTCTGTGGTGAATCCCATGAAAGGTACAAGGTTTTGGGAGATGATCATGAAGTGTATACCGGTTGTGTTAGGAAATTCCAAATGGAGAATAAAAGATGGAGAGGTTTCTTTTTGGAGGGATAGATGGCTTGAATCTGGTCCTATTGGTGATGTTTGGCCTATAACCGATTGCCCACTCATAACGTTGAAGGAATGTAAAGTTGAAAATGGTTGGGACACTGATTTATTACAAAGACTAGTGGGGTTGGAAAAGATGGAGGAAATCCTAGATATGTTGGGTTCGGCTAAAATAGGTGTAGATTTGTTGGTTTGGGTAGCAAATACAGATGGGAACTTTTCAACTAAAAATGCGTGGGAGGCAATCCGAGTCAAGGCACCTACTATGCAGTGGGTTGATTAGGTTTGGCACTCATCTCTCCCAAAAAAAATCTCTATTACTATGTGGAAAGCTATAAATAATGCTCTAAGTGTAGATGATAGAATCCAAAGAATTGGCATTCCCATGGCCTCCAAATGTGATTGTTGTACAAGGGAAAAGTATGAAGACCTGAATCACGTTTTAGCTACAGGTGAATTTGCGCAGGCTATTTGGAAGAAATGCTCCTCCTAGCTAGGTTTGCACTTTACACAGGGGAGGTGCTGGAGGGAAATGATCAACAATTGGTTTAGGAGAGCAAGAAAATCTACACAATGGGGAAGTCTTATAGGAATAATCCCCTCTATTGTGACAGGGGAATTATGGATGAGGAGATGCAAGGTGCGTATGGAGGGGAAGGAAGAACCGGTGGAAGCTACCTAGAATTGAATTAGATATTGGATATCAAGGGTGGACAAGAAACTTAAAGCTGGAAAGAGTCTAAAGAGCCGTGTTGTAGACATCCTTGGTAAGCTACACATCCCTTTAAAACCTATGGAAAAACAAATCCCTCAAGTAGTTTGTTGGAAATGCCCTCCTAAAGGATGGTATAAATTAAATGTTGATGGTAGCATCAGAGGAAACCCGGGAAGAGCGAGTGTAGGGGGAGTAATTCAAAATGACAAAGGAGAGATGGTGGGTGGATTTGCTGGAGATCTCGGCCAAGGATCAAACAACTACGCTGAACTGGTAAGTCTTCTCCATGGCCTTAAAATGTCAAAAGAGCTGGGGATCTTGTACCTAGAAATTGAGATGGACTTGCTGATTGTTGTTCAATGGATTCATATGAACAAATGCCCAGTGTGGTACCTAGAGGACTTTTGGGAGAAAATAGTTGGTTTACTATAGGGTATGCAAGTTTCAGTTAAACATATATACAGGGAAGGAAACTCTGTGGCTAATTGCCTAGCATGTATGGACTCTGAAGGAAAGAACCAAACTTGGTTTAACTCCAACGTGGTTCCACAGCTCCTAAAAGGTCTTCTAAGAACTAACAATGCTAGGTTGCCTTACTTGAGAATGGTTTGATGGCGTTGGACATGTTGCCTTATCCTTTATCCTTTATCCTTGTCGAGTTGTGTTTTGTCTTTGGAATTTTACAGGCCTTGATGTAACCACGGTTTTCCTCCACCAAAAGTGAGGGTTTATCAATAAAGAGTTTGATGGAGTTTTTTAAAAAAAAAAAAAAGATAGTGTGAATTGGGGTTGTAATTAACTGCAAAAACAACCCCTACCCTTACTTACACTATCCAGTAAGGCTTTCTTCCCACCCTCAAGCGTGTAACTACTTAACTTCATACCCAACAACTAAATTGGTTTCTCATTCCAAGTGCATTTCATGAAAAATTTAGAGAAATCCCAAACAATAGGACCTAAGGTGACCAACCATTGGACTCCTAAAATAGCATCACAACCACCCAAGGGAAGTAGGTAATAAGATGGATAGAAAGAATTACCTTGAATTTTAGTGGTTACCTCCCTTGAAAGCTATGGATGGTATCTCCATTGGTCACCTTGACTGACAGCCTTGCTGTGGGTTTTACACACAAATTTGTCCTCCTTGTAACAGATGGGTCTAAAAAATTGTGGGTGCTCTCCAAATCCACCAAAATCACCAACTTCTATCCCCCAACCATCCCATGGATTGTTATAGTATTTGAAGTAGGAGTTCCTGTGATAGCATTAATAGAGATCTTGTGTCCCCTTTGGACAATAGGTAACCCTATTCCTTCCTCAAAATCTGTAGAGTCATAAAATACTTCATCTAACTTCTCCCCTTCACCCCCTTCACATCCTTGCAGCGGATACACCTTACGAGATTTACACACGTTGTTGGGATGCCATTTCTCCTCACAACGGTAACATAAGCCCTTTTTTTTCATTCATCTTTGTGGAGAAAACCTTCCTTTTAGGGACTGTTTGTTTAGTGCCCCTGTTTGAACCTTCCCCTAAACAGACTCCGTGGCCATCCCTTGCTATTAATGAATAGTTCTTTTCTTTCCATGGTTTTCCTGCCTTATTTATACTGACCAAATACTCTTCTTGTATTTGTGCAAGGCCAAATGCTGTGCTTAAGTTCACCAGATTCAACAGACGAAGTGTAAGACAGATCTCATCTTTGAGCCCACTAATGAAGCAACTCAGCTTGTGAGCATCTTGGAGCCCTTTGAGCCTGTTTGAAAGTGCTTCAAACTCATCTTTATACGCTGCTACTAATGAAGTTCGCTTCAACCTCTTTAAAGCTTCCATGGGATCATTGTACGTGGTGGTTCCATAATGCGTTTGGAGGCCATGAAGTAAGGCCTTCCAGCACGTAAACTGCCCTGTGTCTTCTGCATCTTGGTACCAAATCAATGCATGTCCCTCCATGTGATATGAAGCCATGAGTAATCTTTGAATTGGAGGTGTTTGATGAAAGTCAAAGTAGTGTGAGGCCTTAAATATTCACCTCTCTGGATCTGAACCAGCAAAATGTGGAAAATCCATCTTGATTCCCCTTATTTCATGCCTACGATAGTCCAAATTTTATGTTTCCAAGTCTATGTCTTGGTGGGGTTCCCTATTCTGATTAGCTACCATAGTACGCAACATATCATTGGTCTAGTTCTGGGTGGCCACCATAGCCCGCATGTGCTCTCTCAGCTCCCTTAGTTATGTGACTCAACTTGCATTTGGATTGCCTCTTGTTTGTTGTTTGGATCTAATGCTCTCTGCGATTAGGAAACCTGTCTCTGATACCAATTGTTATGATTCTGATTGTGAAGAAATGTAGAAGAATGAATAGAGGAAATGGAAATAGATCTAGAATGGAAAATGGAAGAAAATATACTGAATATTACGAATTAAACTGTAAAGATAGATGGGTTTTCGAGGAACCCTAGCCTCCAATGTTCTGATTAAGCCAATACAAGATATTCGATAATGGAAGATTCTGCTACCCCACTCCTTATATTCCTTCAGCCCACTAATAACAACCTCTAACACTTCCCCCGTCGCTGCTACATAACACAAAGTAAAAATAACAAAGAGTAAAATGCTTGAATGAAACGGTGCGTAAAACATAAATGCAAAATGGTGCGTTCCCAATGCTTGAAACGGTGCGCTTTGTCCTCACTTGCTACTGTGTGTTTTGCCTCTTATTTCTTGCCTTGTAAACGACCCCGTATGACCAAAGCCTCTGACTTCATTTCCGCTTCCTTGGACTTCAAGCCTCTAACTTCACTTCTCATCCCTAACGCCACTTCATTCCATCTGCTCTTCCTTGAGGTCATAACAGTGTCATAGCTAGAGATTGTTGATTGACATCTTGTGGACTCTCTTTCATGCACCTCAAGTACCTCTATATCTTTGTATCTCTCTCTCCCCCTTCACTCTGGTTGGTTTTCCAATTATTTTTAGGAACTTCTATCTATTTTATTTTTGCTGGAAACTTTCGTATATCCTTTCTTAAACCTGTGTAAATCCAGTTTAACTTCTTCTCTGAAAAAAATTCCCACATATGCACAGGAAGTTTAAGTGATTGGTCCCCCTCGAGGAAGGATCCCAAAGTACTACGATATTACCACCTAGATTTGGATTTGGTGCTCAATCGACCACGATGCTAGATCAATGGAGGTATTTTTTTCCCAGTCAAAATTCATTGAGCATGCAACTAGTATGGCAATGTATCCTCCATAGACGCTCCCTCTAGCTTTTGTTTGGTAGTTCTAAGAAAAGGGTATTAGATCCTGGGAACTTTTCCTACACTTCACACACTGTGAAGGGGGAAAATCCCATAGATTGGGCTAAAGGTAAGGCCCAGATTAAAACCTAGATATTAGGTTTGGGTTGGATCGGGCTCAACACAAGACCCAGATTAAGGCCCAGGTACATAATATGGACTAGGTCAAACGGTAGTACCTGGGTCAAGGCTCGGGTATAAGACCCGGGTCGAATCATGCTTATATCAGGAAATAATACTGGAAATACAGGTAGGGCTTAAAAGGGAAGGAATATAGCATTCAATGCTAGAAGAGAGAACTTGTGGCAGTTCACACCCAGCATTAATGAAATGGAAAGGACCCAAGACAGAATACATGCCGCATTCAATGCGGCCCAAGGCTCGAACAACACTCAGTAGCACTAAGCACTTCATAGCTCAGTGAACTAACAGCAAAGGGATAGCTCGGCGAGTGGACAACATGAATATATGATCTCCTGCTATGCAATGCTCCACTACCGTGGAGACCAGGTCAACAAGTATAAATAACACTACCTGCAACACACAGGTAGGTAACCTAACACAATCATCATCAATATACTTCATCTTCAACCTTAGCACCATACTGACTTAAGCATTGGAGAATCAACGGAGCTCGAGGTCCCCCTTTCTTACTGTGCAAGTGATTGCACGAGCATTGACCGAGTGGAATTGCCCAGCCTCGTGAAACACAACATCAACAATGGCATCGTCTGTGGGATCTCTGTTGTCCCATAACTAGCATGTCCTTCGTATGCCAGCAACAACCCGCTCTCAGCACTCGTAGAAATGGTGCAATGGAAGTAAGACTCAATGAACAAACCGAAGCAATACGGAAACTCATGGTAGATGTGGAGACCCTTCGACAAGAAAATGCTGCCTTATGAAGGGTGAAGAAGAACCAGAGGCGAATCAACAGAGTCATCACTCTGAAGCCCGTCCTCATGCAACTGTCGTAGATGAAGAACGGCACAGACTCAACATACAGATTCAGTTAGAAGTAGCTAAGCAAATGGGCTAGCCCTCAACGGTAGATCAACTCCTTACCAATGTTGAACTGCCTTACAGTGCTAGGATTATGGCAGTACCAATACCTCCGAAATTCAAATTCCCTCAAATGGAAGCATATGACGGGACAAAAGACTCGTTGAAACACCTAGAGACTTTCAAGGCCCATATGACCCACCACGGCTTCCCCAACGAAGTAGCATGCAGAGCTTTTCCCCTCACTCTGAAGGGAGTAGCACGAAAATGGTTTGGTTCCTTACGACCTGGAACTATGGACAACTTCAATGAGCTGGCACATCTCTTCTTAACATAGTTCATGGCCAGCCGAACGAGGAGGAGACCAGTTGCTTACCTTCTGACTGTTAAAAGAGGGGATGACAAGAACCTCAAGTCATACCTCTACTTGTTTAATAAAGAACGAATGATGACAGACGACCAAGACGAGAAAATCACCTTGGCTGCACTGTTAGGGTGGTTTGCCCCGTAACCCCTTCAGGACTTAAATCGCTTGGAAAACCCCGACCACCCTAAAGGAGTTTATGGACCGCATATACGGTTTCATAAATTCGGAAGATACGCTCCGAGCACTAACAGCCCCTAGGAAGAGTGACTGGGAAAGGGCAGGCAAAAAGACAGCGGACTAGAATAAAGGATCAAACCGAGGGGACTACAAAAAAGGGGACTTACGAAACTAAGGTCAAAGGCGAACAGGTCCGCAGGGAAAACCCGGTCCTCGTATACATTCTAACCTAACTGTGGAAGTTGAGGAGGAGCCATGAGAAGTGCAAAGACGAGGTCCATCACGTCCCAGGTATTGTTCCTTTCATAAGAGTGGCGGACATAATATGGAAGATTGCTATACGTGGAAGAGAAAGGTGGGAGACCCAGGGGCAAGATTGGTCCGTCACGTCCCAGGTATTATTCCTTTCTTGTGTTCCGATATGAAAACGAGAGGGATGGACAACAACGCAACTACCAACCCTGTTCTTGGAGAGACCAGAACCGACGCCCCATTTGGAGAAACCAGAGTCCAACTTGTAGGAATCACAGCCAGAGTCGTAGAGATCAAGACTTTGCTCGGAGAAGTGATACCAAGAGAAGTCAAAGTCCCATCAGGAGAAATAAAAGCCCTGATGGGAGAAGGGCCATGAATCAACGCAGGGAAAGTCTGCATCGAAAAGACTCGAGAAGAGAAGAAACTTTGATAGGTGAAATTAGCATCATAGCTGGAGGATATGGAGGGGGAACGACCTCCTCGGCATGGAAGGCCCATGCAAGGAGGGCCAGATATGAAGAGGTATTCTCTACGTACAAACCATCCTTTTACCATAGGGGTCAGACCAGGGAGAATCTTATAACTTTTAGTGAAAAAGATGGAGAAGGTTTGTCACACCCCCATGATGACACTCTAGTAGTAACAACATAAATTGTTAAGTACTGGACCAGGAGAGTACTGATTGACAATGACAGCTCTGTTGACGTCCTTTTCTAGGAGGCAATCACTAAAATGGGGATCGCCCCCGATCTGTTGCGACCTGCACCTACGCCCCTCCAAGGCTTCACAGGGGACACAATCCAGTAGGTCGGGACAATCACCCTGTCCATGTTAGCTAGAACGACCCCCAAAACAGCGTGTCTTATGGTAGACTTCCTGGTGGTGAAAGCCCCATCCTCATACAAAGCAATTCTTGGACGTCTGACTTTGAATCAGTTGAAGGCTGTAACCTCCACATATCATCTAAAGGTAAAGTTCTCGACCCCATTGGGAGTGGGTGAAATGCTTGGTGAACAACAAACTGGAAGAGACTACTACACACGAGAAATGAAGTCTAAAGCGATAGCTATACAGGCTCTCGAGGAAGACCACGGGGAAGCAGTCTTTCTGCCACCTCCGACGCTAATAGAATTGGATAGAGAAGTGAGAGATGAAGAGGCATTAAGGCAGGCAGAGCCCAACGAACCATTGGTTTTGGTACCAGTGGATCCTGAAAATCCAAAACGAACTATCCGAATGGGATCTAAGATGCCTGTCGAACTAAGCCAGTCCATGATGCAGCTACTTATTGAACATCGAGATGTGTTCGCCTGGAGTCACGAAGAAATGCCTGACATTGACATATCAGTAATCAAGCATCGCCTCAGTGTGAACCCCGAGGCAAAAAAGGTCAAACAAAAGCGTCGCAGCTTTAGTGCGGAGAAGTATGCGGCCATTATTGAGGAAGTGGATCGCCTCTTGACCATGGGGTTCATTCGGGAAGTTCATTATCCCGAATGGCTTTCAAACATTGTTTTGGTAAAAAAAAAGCAAGTGGGAAGTAGAGGATGTGGTTAGACTTCACTGACCTGAACAAAGCCTATCCTAAAGATAGTTTCCCCCTCCCAAGGATAGACTTGATAGTAGACTCAACGGCCGAGCACACCCTTCTCAGTTTTATGGATGCCTACTCTGGTTACAATCAGATCAAGATGAGCCCTAATGATGAGGAAAAAATCGTATTTATCACAGATCGAGGCCTCTACAACTACAGAGCAATGCCATTCGGCCTAAAAAGTGCTTTGGGGCAACATACTAATGACTGGTCAATCAAATGTTTAAAAATCAGATTGGGAGGAATAGGAAGTTTATGTGGATGACCTGTTGGTTAAAAGCAATAAATTGGAACAACATCTTGATGATCTCTAGGAAGCTTTCGGTGTACTTAGAAAATATAAAATGAAGCTCAACCCACAGAAGTGTGTTTTCATAGTTGAATCGGGGAAATTCTTGGCATTTATGGTATCTGAGCATGAAATCGAGGCCAACCTCGAAAAAGTCAAGGCAATAGTGGATATGCCTCCACCCCGAACAATCAACGAGGTTCAAAGACTTGCAGTAATGATAGCTGCCGTGAGCCGATTCATTGCAAAATCAACCGATCGATGCCTTCCTTTCTTCAAAGTCCTACAGAAAGTGCAAGAATGGGATGCAGAATGTGGAAAGGCCTTTGGTGAGTTGAAGGAAGACCTGGCCCATCCGCCTTTGCTCAGTCAAACCACACAAGTGGAAGATATGACTGCCTACCTGGCAGTATAACCCAATACAGTGTCTGCCATTTTGACTCGAATAGAAGAAGGAACTCAACAGCCCATTGACTATATAAGTAGAGCCTTTTAGGGTGTAGAGGCTAGATATCCCCGAATAGAAATGCTAGCATTTGCGTTAGTAATCGTTGTTAGGCTGTTAAGGCCCTACTTTCAAGCTCACCCAAAAAAAGTGCAAATTAATATCTGCCTGAGACAAATATTGCAAAAACCTGATACATCTGGTTGGATGACTAACTGGGCGGTCGAGTTAAGCAAGTTCGAGATTGAATACCTTCCACGCACTGAATTAAAGGCTAGGTATTGGTAGATTTTGTAGCTAAATTCTCAAACTTTCTAGAGGAAATAATCATCACTCCCCAAGGCAAGCCTTGGCAAGTCTACGTTGATGGTTTGTCCTGCCTGACCGAAGGAGGAGTGGTGGTGCATATAATAACAAACTCAGGAGAAAAGCTTGACTACGCGCTCAACCTCGGATTCAAGGTCACTAATAATGAGGTTGAGTATGAAGCACCTTTTTCAGGTCTGACGATAGCTAAATCATTGGGAGCCAACGAAGTTGAAGTAAAAGCTGATTCCCAGATAGTAGTGGGACAAGTAACTGGACAATTCCTCACGAAATGAGAAAATTTAAAGAGATATCTCCAACTGGTAGGAGAAAAGCGCGACCTCTTCCAATATTCTTCCGTCCAGCAAATCCTGATAGGAGAGAAGAAGGAAGCAGACAGCCTAGCAAAAGTTGCCTTAGGTCAAGAAGAAGTGCCCCTCCCGGATCATACCATAATTCGGACTATTGACGTAGCAGCCGTAGGGATTCGAATGTCTATAATCCAGGGGTTACAACCACTAGAATGGGGCATTGATATTATGAAATTCCTTCAAAAGGAAGTCCTTCCAGATGACCAAGAAGAAGCACAAAAAATAAGGAACCCCGCTTCAGAATAGTAGAAGGAACCTTGTATAAAAGAGGCTTTGCTGAGCCCCTTTTAAGATGTATCTCTTCCGAGCAGGCCCAGTACATACTAGCTGAGATACACAAAGGAATTTGTGGGAATCATTCTGGCAGAAGAACACTAGCTCCACGGGCTACACGGGCAAGGTATTATTGGCCTACCTCTCTTAGAGATGTAGAAGATTTTGTAAGAAAATGTCTCAAATGCCAAGAGTACGCTCATATTCTCCCATAGCCCACCCGAAAAGCTCACCTCTATTACTTGGACCTTATTGGCCCTCTCCCTACAGGCAAAGGAGGAGTAAAGTTTGTCATAGTAGTAGTGGATTACTTCACAAAATGGGTGGAAGCAGAAGCTCTAGCAAAGATCACAATGCGGGCAATTACAAACTTCCTCTGGAAATATGTAATCTGCAGCTACGGAATTCCCCAAAACTTCGTATCAGACAATGGAAGACAATTCAATTGCTCCCACTACTGAGAATGGTGCTTAGAGCTCAAAATCAAAGCTAAGTATTCCTCTCCAAGACTTCTGCAGGCCAATGGACAAGTAGAAGCAACCAACAAAATGTTGCTTAACATCTTGAAGAAAAAGCTGGGAAGCCAAAGGGGGAGTGGGCTGAGAAACTCCCCAGCACATTTTGGGCATATCGAGCACCTGTCAGAACCCCCACCGGGGAAACCCCTTTTGCCCTCGTTTATGGCACTGAAGCCATGATACCAGCTGAAGTGGCAGTGCCCACGTATCGTGTACAACATTTCAACTCAGATAGCAACAACGGGAAATTGAGAGAAAACTTGGACTTCTTAGAGGAAATGCGGGAAGAAGCAGTAAATTGAGCGGCAACCAACAAATGAGGAGTTGAACAATATTTTAACAAACAAGTCAAACCTCGCACCTTCAAAGTGGGAGACATGGTTTTAAAACAAACAGGAGTTACTACTCATGAAGAAGGCAAGCTAGGCCCTAGATGGGAAGGATCATATTTTGTAACAGTAACCGGGAGACCTGGTTCTTATCGACTTAAGAACTAGGAAGGACATGAATTGCCCCAACCATGGAACACCGAACACCTAAGGAAGTATTTTGTATAAGAAACCCAAAGACCAGTTCAAACAGTGTAAGGTTGTGATTTGTTAATTAAATTTTATGGACTAAGTTTGAATGTTGCATTATTATTTTCTGAACAAATAGAGTGAATCAGCATAGGCCCGGTCTCTAGATCGGCCATGAAGTATATAGCACAGAACCAGAGCCACGAGCTTTGCCTTGCTAACAGCTATTCCAAATGCAAGTCCCAATGACTTGTCGAGTTTCGTGCAAGGTTGCTGCTTGTGATGCATTGGTGAGGGAGCAGAGCCCAAGGGCCCTGCCAACCAATAAGTGACAGTCGGAATACAAGCCAGTCCTGAGATTGGACTTGCTGACCTTCGTGGGGTACAAGCCTGGTCTCTATATTAGCCACAAAGTATATAGCACAGGACCAGAGCCACGAGCTTTTCCGTGCTAACAGCTATTCCAAATGCAAGTCCCAATGACTTGTCGAGCTTCATGCGAGGTTGCTATCTGTGATGCATTAGTGAGGAAGTAGGGCCCTTGGACTCTGCCAACCTATAAGTGTCAGTCGGAATACAAGTCAGTCTTGAGATTGGACTTTGCCAACCTTCGCGGGATACAAGCCCAATCTTTAGATCGGCCACAAAGTATATAACATAGGACCAAAGCCACGAGCTTTGCCCTGCTAACAACTATTCCAAATGCAAGTCCCAATGACTTGTCAAGCTTCGTGCAAGGTTACTGCCTGCGATGCATTGGTGAGGGAGCAGAGCCCAAGGGCTTTGCCAACCTATAAGTGCCAGTCAGAATACAAGCCATTCCTAAGATTGGACTTGTCGACCTTCACAGCATAAAAGCCCGATCTATAAATCGGCCACGAAGTATATAGCAAAGGACCAGAGGCACAACCTTTGCCCTGCCAATAGCTATTCAAAATGGAAGTCCCAATGACTTGTCAAGCTTCGTGCAAGGTTGCTGTCTGTGATGCATTGGTGAGGGAGCAGGGCCTTTAGGCTTTGCCAACCTATAAGTGCTAGTCAGAATATAAGCCAGTCCTGAGATTGCATTTGTCGACCTTCGCGGGATATAAGCCAGGTCTCTTAATCGCCCACGAAGTATATAGCACAGGGCTAGAGGCACAACCTTTGCCCTGCTAATAGCTATTCGAAATGCAAGTCCCAATGACTTGTCAAGCTTCATGCAAGGTTGCTGCCTGCGATGCATTGGTGTGGGAGTAGGGCCCTTGGGCTCTACCAACCTATAAGTGCTACTCAGAATACAAGCCAGTCCTGAAATTGGACTTGCTGACCTTCGTGGGATACAAGCCCGGTCTTTAGATCGGCCACGAAGTATATAGCACAGGATCAGAGCCATGAGCTTTGCCCTATTCGAAATGCAAGTCCAAATGACTTGTCGAGCTTCGTGCAAAGTTGACAGATTGGCCACAAAGGAAACGAAAGGGAAAAGCGACAAGAATGAAAGACTACAAAAAAAAGAAGAAATCACATAGCCAGGTACACAAAATTATTTTATTAATCAGACAGCCCAGCCATTGCAAGGTATTAGCCTAGTCACTTGACTGGCCATAAACAGGGAAAATAAAAGGAAACAGAAAGGAGAGCAAGGAAACAAGAAAATTACAACTCAGTGAAACGCCGTGTGCGTGGACTCCTCATGGCTCAGATTCGAGAGCTAGCCAGAATATAAGTCAGTCCCTAGATTGAACTTGCTGACCCTGGTAGAGTACAAGCCCGATGTGCGAAAATGAAATACAACATGGAATCATGCAAACAGGCATAAAAAGTATCATAAAGTCATTTTATTATCCAAACAAGATTACAAACAAGAATATTACATCATCAAAGATTACAAGGAAAAGCCTCGTCCAGATAAGAGCAGAATGGTCAGCGATGCAATATCTTCATCAGGGAGAAGGACGTCTAGTGAAATCTCGTTCTTTTCAAGGTCAAACAGGAGGATTGGCAGAATGGTCTGTCCTTCAAAAAGATGGGCGCCCGGTTGATCTGGATTCATTTGAGCAGAAATTGGGCACTCAGCAGTGCAGTACCATCCCCACGCAGCACCGAGCAGGATGCTCAGCATTGTTGTATCTTCCTTCTCAGGAAGAGGGGAGTCTAGTGGAACCCCACCCAAGTTCTCAAGAGAGAGAACTGGGTTCGGGGTCGACTGGGGTGGACATCGTGGAGGACAGATGGATGGTGGAGCGACAAGAGAAATCAACTCCAAAGATTTGATTTCCACCTTGAACCGTCTATTCCTCCTTAGTCTCCACCGCCATGCCACTATCCTGTTCTTGCTCCCACATAACTCATAGGCAATGAGTTCCTGTACAACAGCTTCGTGAGTCAACCGCCATAAGCAAGGGGCAAGAACAAGCGAGGCACCATAAGCAAAAGGGCAAGGACAAGGAGTATGGGTGGCTTATTTCTGCTTCGATATTCAAACCGCCATATCCAACAACAGCCTGAACAAAATAGAAGCAGACGTTGCCCCGTATGGTAAAAAGTATGAAAAAGGAAAGCATGAAAATTTGGAAGTCACCAAACTTAGAGAGAATGGATAAAGAACGGAATGGAATGAATTCCTCAGGAAAAGGGAGAAGCTCCTTTTAGAGGCGAGAATGACGTTTGGCATCCTAGGGCACCATAACTCCTGAGATCTCCCTAGGCGACCACGTGTCTCCAAGACCTCCTAGAATGTCCACGTGTCTCTCATGGGAAACCGTAGTCCCTTGAGATTTGAAAAATGCAGAAACTGCAACCGACGTTCTACACGGAGTTTGTGGAGAAGTTAATGACAGGGTTAAATGCAGAAACTGCAACCGACGTACAACACAGAGTTTGTGGAGAAGTTAATGACAGGGTTAAATGTAGAAACTACAACCAACATGCAACATGGAGTTCATGCAAAAGTTAATGATGGAATTAAAATGTCGGGTTAATAGGGAATTAACAACAGGCATAACTGCACCGTCGTAATTAAACAGCATTCAAAAGCAAACAGGAATTGAAAGGACGTTAATTAAGGTAGTCTCAGGATCAATGTGGAATCAATAGTAGATCGAGACGTCCACATGCATAGAAGGTACATAAACGATTAGTACACAATCATGCAAGTATGAGATGTGATAGAGTCTTGCTCGGCATCCAACAATCTAAAAGATTCTTATTCAGCAAAGTGGTGCCGCACTGTAAAAACCCAGCAAAGTGGTACCGTGCAGTAGACACTCAGCAAAGTGGTGCCGCTGGGTAAACACTCAGCAAAGTGGTGCTGCCTGGTAAATACTCAGCAAAATGGTGCTTCGTGGTAAACACTCAGCAAAATGGTGCCACGTGGTAAACACTCAGCAAAGTGGTACCGCGAGGTAAACACTCAGCAAAGTGGTGCCACACGGTAAACACTCAGCAAAATGGTGCAGTGTGGTAAATGCTGAGTGAGGTGGTGACACGCGGTAAACATTCAGTAAAGTCGAGCAACTCGATAAACATTTAGCAAAGGAACTTAGCTAAGATCCCCATCAACAAGAAAGATGCTGGCTTGGATTTCCTTCAACAAAAAATAGACTACGCTCGGGTCTCGACAATTGAATGATACATCTTTTTGTTTCTACAAAAACAAATCAAAACACACAGGTTCAGTAATGGAAAACAACCAAATGCAACAGGCAAAAAAGAAGAAAAAATCAAAAGTTTCAATCAGCCAAGTTCAAGCAAACCAGAGGTACATTCATTTGTGTAGAGTTATCAAAATTACATCAAAGATCGATTGCAGGTCTGGAAACAAAAGAAAAAAAAAACAACAAAAAGAAAGGCTAAAGGCTAAGGAGGAGCATTGCGGAAGGCCAGAGGCATACCATCTACACCCCAAGTCAACATTTCTTCATAAGTGGACTTATTCGGAGTTAGTTCTCGAAGATTTAAAGTGCGAAGGTCGATCTTGGTATCTTCAAGTAGCACCTCTTGGAGACACTCAAGACCTTCCCTATACCCATAAATCCAAGATTTATCATGCAGGGCGGGAGCTTTTCTAAGTTGGGAATCGATAAGGTCCATGTGAAGCCGAGCTACTTCTTGAGAAGACTCTAGACGGGAAACCCTGACCATTGCTGAAGCTCTTATCTTATCTCCTTGTTCAGCAATCCCAAGATATTTGTGGAACATCCGGCAGCAAATTTCAATGGCACGCCTATTTTCCTTCGCCAATGTCTCCATGACTTCTTTGCTCTACTTCAGCTCTTCTTGGAGAGGCTCTAACTCACACTCCAGCCTCTGCACTTCGGTTTGGGCACTTACCCTTTCAGTCAGGAGAAGCTTGGAGTGGACTTGGAGATCCTCAATCTCCTTTTGGGCAGACTCCAACTCTTGGACCTTAGAAGCAATCTCCGTATTGCATTCTTCAATCTCCAGATCCCTCAACCGGATCAACTTATCTTTGAGCTCGATTTCCAGAGCCATTTTTTCAAACTTATGATCCATTGCTTTCATAAGCCGTTCCTTCTCCTCAATCTCTTTCCGTTGGGCGCGGATTTCCTGACGGTGGGACTCGTTGTCCTCCCTCAAAGAATTATTTTCCACCGTTAAATTGCGGAGATTTTCAACCATTTTCATTCCTTGCAAGTGCATAAGGGTATTCAGCGCCTTCAGGGCTCTAAAATGTTCTTCAAGAGCCTTCCGCTCTCTGGAAACCATATCAACCAGTTGGTCTATGGCCTGAAAGGACGGGAAAAATTACTTTAGGGGTAAAAGGCAAAAAGTGAAAGTTAGCATACAGAGAAGAAACATTTACATTGGCAAACAGGGGCCTGAACTTACGGGCCTCCGCTTCAAAAGATGCCGCCTGTGCCTTCTTAAAACCTGGCCCAAGCTCCTGCGAATTTCCTTTCCCATAAGAGGAAGAGGGCTCTACGCATACCAACAACAGAATAACCTCAGTAGGTATGGAAGGCAGACTAGATTCCTCCTCACGTTGAAGAGGAACTTCGACTTGGGGAGCCTGGGAGGTACAAACAGAGGGCTCGACTGTTCCGCATCCTAAGCCAAACTCTCACCGTGAGCAACACCAGGATGAGGAGAATCATTCCCAGATGAAGGGGAAGTGGATGAAGAGTTGTCTTCCACCATAACAACATCTTCCTGTAATGGAGGAGTGCTCTTGGCTTGAGGGATTGAGCATTCCTGAAACAAATAAGCAGCTCGGCATCAGATACAACTATAAAAAAGGGAGAGAAGAAGGGAAAAAGATTCGAGCAAAGATGTAAGAAGCAAATACCTGAAAGATTGGAAGAGGAGTGGTAACTTCTGGGATTTCTATGGGGACTAGCTTACAGGTCGGTTCTAATACTAATGAGGAGACCGGAACATCAGAAGAAATCAGTTCCGCAGTCTTCTCAGAACAAGGTTCCACAGTCTCAGGAGGAGTTGGCTCCCTGTCTCCAATAGGAGTAACCTCCATGTCCATTCCCAAGGGCAAAACTGGAGGAGTGGCAAAAACTATTGAACTGAGGACCGAAGGAAAGCTGGGGGGAGTTAAGACTTGAAAGCTTGGAGGTGAAATGGAATAGTTAGTCAAACACTCCCCAAAGGAAGTTTCAACCTCGGTGAGTCTTTTTTGGAAAGGAGTTGGCGACTTGCATGGTGGAATCTCCCCCTGATTGAGAACCTCCTCAAAGGAGGGGAAAGCTCCCATCGCTGGACCAGAACCTCGAGATGCCGATTGCTCAAAAGTCGAAGAAAAAAGAAAGGCAATGGCAATATCAGCCTCGTCTCCTTTGGCAGGGCCTAAGAAAGGGCAAAATTCTATTATCTTTTGTTTAAACAAGCGTAATAAAAAGGAGGAAGGGTCTTAGAAATCTCAAGAAATTACCTCTCGGGGGTTTGCTTGCTGGAGCAGCTCGGTGAGAACTACTCTCTTTAGTAGCTCGGTGAGAACTGTTCTCTTTATCAACTCGATGAGAACTGCTCTCCTTAGTAGTTCGGTGGGGACTGCTCTCTTTAGCAGTTCAGTGAGAGCTGGACTTTGGAGCCGCTCGGTGGGAATCCCTCTTCTCTTTACGGGGAACTCTCGGCAAAGGGGGATGCGAGGGTTTCGGATGAGTGTTTCAGAAAACCCAGGTTGAATGGGCACAGAAGCACCTTCATTTGTGCGAGACCTCTTTGCTCGATTATCCTCATGTGGAGAAGCTGCACAGCGCTTCTCCCTCGGAGGAGAAGGGGGAACCTTTAAGAAGTCCCAACCTAACTCATGTGCAAGGTGGTGAAGAACAATGTAGCGATGAATGTTCTCATCGCTCAACAACGAATCAGACTCAGCCAGGGTTGGATTAGCCGATGCCCAGGACATTACGGAAGTAATCCTGAATTCTTTTCTAACCTATAACTTGATGGAGAGAGATTTTGTAGTCGGAACGTTACCCCAAACAGATCAGACGGGAAACTCCTCGTATTCACGCTCTCCTTCTGGGAACTCCCAGTCAGAGCCTCTTATGAAAAAGAATCACCGATGCCAATCTTTTATTGAAAAATAACGCCTTTCCATACTAGTGAAACACTTCTCAGCATATTGGGATTGGAAACTACAAAGTTTCTGGGTTGCCGGTTGATGCGCTACACCGATAGAAACTCCCGAGCAATAAGATCGGGGTAGTTTTCTGAATCACCGAGAACGATTCGAAAGGGCACACAACTAGCCATAATGAAACACTAGGCATTAGGGTTGAGTTACGCTGGGGCTAGTTGCAACAAATCCAGAATATCACGCACCGGGCGGCAAAACGGCAAGCGCATTTCATTGGAAAGCATATGGGGATAACGGGCCACCTTTGTCGCTAGCTCGTCTTCGTCCACCATCGGAATGCGAGGATTAGGGATTTCAAGAACTGTTTCAGGAGGGATAGGATACTCTCTGCAGAATGTACGAAGTTCATTACTGGTCATGACTGATTATGGCCCAGGTACATAATATGGGCTGGGTCAAACGGTAGCAGCTGGGTCAAGGGTCAGGTATAAGACCCAAGTCAGATCATGCTTATATCAGGAAACAATACTGGAAATACTGGCAGGGCTTAAAAGGGAAGGAATATAGCATTCAATGCCAGACGAGAAAACTTGCTGCAATTCACACCCAGCATTAATGAGATAGAAATGGCCCAAGACAGAACACACGCAGCATTCAATGCGGCCCAAGGCTCGAACAACACTTAGTAGCACTAAGCACTTCATAGCTCAGCAAACTAACGACAAAGGGATAGCTCGGTGAGTAGAAAACATGAATATATGATCTCCTGCTATGCAATGCTCCATTACCGTGGAGACCAGGTCGGCAAGTATAAATAACACTACCTACAGCACACATGTAGGTAACCTAACAAAATCATCGTCAATATACTTCATCTTCAACATCAGCATCATATTGACTTAAGCATCGGAGAATCAAAGGACCCCGAGGTCCCCCTTTGTTATTGTGTAGGTGATCGCACGAGCATTGACCGAGTGGAATTGCCCAGGCCCGCGAAACAAAACATCAACACACACCACAATTTTTGCCCAAGTTATTTTGGCCAAAACATAGACCAGAGCATCCATCCCTACAAATGCATATCTGACATACCTAGAAACACACCCGATGGATATTTCTGGTAATTAATCTGGCTGCAAAAATTATTTGAAGAACCATCAAACGGCTTGTTAAAAGTACATGATGTTATTAATATATATATATATATATATATATATATATATATATATAACATCATTGACATGGTAGATCTACAGGCAAATAATTACTCCTTGATTAAACTGATTTCTATTCCAAATACCACGTTTTGGGTAATGTCGCTTGCGTTGTTTTCATATTTGTCTAGGCGTTGGTGGTGATCGCTAGATATGTAGGTCATTTTTAGGCTCGCCTTTGTTTTACATTCTTTGAGGATTTGACTTCAAATTCAGACTTTTGTCTTTTTGGCACCGTATACCAGTAATTTCTGTTTTGACTTGAGATGGTTATAATTTCTTAACTATTGTCGCCATTTTCCAACTAACTTATCGTCCTATTTATTCCACACCCTTTCCTACACTAGTTAAAGTATACATGAATATACCTCTAAACTTGTTTCCATTTTGCATTGTAATCATTGAGTGGTTTGCCTGCAAGTTTTGACAGATCATGTTTTAGATCTAGACCTAAGTGCATCAGTCGGCCGGCTGCCTCCTTCATTCCAACATTTTCATTGGAAAACTATATAGTTGTTAGCATATTATTGCATATACTATTAAATGTGTTTTATATTATGAGTTGATCAGCTTGTGGGACCTCTTTCTTGTGGACACAGTGGGTATTCATAACTGATAATAGTCAAATTGTGCATAATTTTACTACTTCAAATAAAACATTATCACAAGTATGCAGTGTTAATAATTATAATTTTATTAGTTTTGAAATAATTTTTTTTTCACTTAAATTTAAAGCTGCCTAGTTCTGCTCAAATGCTACTGCCAGTGAGTCAATAGCATAATGCTCTAGTTGGTCTCCTCCTCCAATTGGATGCATCAAAATTAACTGGGATGCTGCTCTTGTTGCTCGAAACCAAGAGGGCAGGATCCTTGCTACCAAGAAACTGTCAAAGGCTAGCTTGTGTGACCCTCTATTGGCAGAAGCTCAGGGAGCTTATCATGCTCCTGTTTTGGCCACTGAGTAGGGGTCGAACTCAATTATACTGGAAGGTGACTCAAAACAGGTGGTTCTTGGTCTATAGAAGGAAAGGGAGAGGTATGATAGAGTAGGAATGGTTCTTAGTGATACAAAGCTTAGTCTGTCTAATTTTGTTAGTTGGAGGGTTGTGTTTATTAAAAGAAGGGGCAATGAATTTGCCGATAATCTTGCTAAGGCATCTCTAGAGCTAGACTTACATGCTGTTCATCTGGTTATTAGTCCAGAATGTGTGCAGTTATCTGGTTTTTCTTATGATTAATGAAGTTCGTTATTCCCTTTCAGAAAAATAAAAAAAAAATTATCTTGATCAGAAATTGAAGTCGGAAAGAATTGTATTTCAAAATTAATACGATGCTGAGGTGTTCCATTGGAGACTATACGTGCAAAGGAATTCATTTTGAAAGAAGCCTAATAGAAGACAAGTGTGCAACCGAAAAAAGGAACGCAAAGAAAACAGAAAGAAACGTGAACTAGTGAAAAAAATAAAAATAAGCATGAAATGGAAAAGGATGAGAAAATAAACTTACCTTCAAAGTCTTCAAAAATTGGAGTTTTACCTCCAGTTTTACAGTTATGTTTCCTTCTGAGGGCATTGTAATTTCTATTTTTCTTCAATTTCTTTTAAATACTTTTTTTGATATTTATTTACGTTCAATTTTATGGATTTATTTTCATAAATGTCTAGCTAAATTTCTCAATAAGGTTGGAGATGAAACCTCGTTGATGATTAGTAGTATTATTTATGAGATTCTTTTTTTTTTCCCAGTTATATATGTGATTAACGATCTAATATTGTTCTTGCTTCATATCAATTGACAGAGATAGAGTTCTTGATATGAGTTCAATCATGTTTTTCTCATGATCTAGAATAATCTTAATCAATTGAGAGCTTGATTTATAATTTTGTTAAAAATAAAATCTTATATTTTTTGTGATTTTTTTTAATAGACACAAGTGATGATTTGATTTTATATATTTGGGCAAAGAGCATACTTAGATATTTTCTTAGCAAAGGATTTCAACTGTCAACGATGATATTTACCATGATAACAAGATTGATTTCTAGATTATCATGTAGATGTTTGGGAAGAATCAATTCTCATAAATATATTATTATGAATTAAAGAGGTGGATTCCGGCCAAAACCTTAGTTCATTCCCCATTAAGATTGATTAGTTTTTATCTTTAGAGTTTATTTTAGTTCTTTTTATTGTGATTAGTTCTTTAAACTAATTATTTATTGCTTTGATTAATTGATTATTTAGTTCTTAATTTCTTATTTTATTTTACAACTCATCTTTCTGAATTAGATTAGAATTTATTTGGTTTATATTTGATTAGTTTCCTATGTTCTTATAAATCCCTGTGGATTCGACTTTGTCCTTGCTAAAACTATACTTCGGTACGGTTGGTGCACTTGTGAATATAATTAAAATTTCACAACAATAAGAGGGGATGTGAAAACAACATTTTTAGGTGCACCCCACAAACCTTTTTTTTGTCTATATGCATGATATGGTAGTCATGATTTTCCTTAATAATGGTTCGACCAAATATACATACAGATGTACATATATGCATAGACAATTATCTTGCGATGCCTATTTTCATCAAGCAAGCTTTTATATTTTAGGAGCCACCAATTGTAAGCAATCTAAGTAGGGGAAAGCTATTAGGGGTGAGGGGCTCCTTGCCCCAGCACCCCAAGCACCTACTCATCAGTCTATGGCCATCCAATCCCCTCTCTTGTGTTTCATCCAAATTGTTTATGTCTCGATCAAGAAATTAATTTTGATCTTCTTTGGAGTGAAAGACAATTATATAAGTTCTATTATATATGTATGTATGTATGTATGATGTATGTATAATATATTAATAAAAATAGAAGCACCCATGAGCCGTAGATGCTTTCTTTTATGATCTCTCTTCTCGGCAACTTCCACCAAAAAGAAAAAAAAAAAAAAAAAAAAAAAAGAGCAAATGTCACATGTTCACGAGTGACCCCCTCCCGATTTTATTAATAAAACTCTCACTTGTAGCGGAGGAATACCTTAAGATGCCAAAACAAGATCCATGACAACCAAAATCAATACATACGAGAAAAAAATTATAAACATAAATAAGGAAGTTCCTAGTGATTCGTGCGCACCAAACCTCTAAGCAGCTCGCTTCCTATGTCTGCTCCAATAAACGATCCACAAATATTATTGGCACCTTGCTTGGCAAGAAAATCCGCAACCATATTAGTTTCTCTAAAATTATGACAAATACTACAATTCAAGGCATCAAACAACATTTTAACTTCTTTCCAAAATTCCCACAAATACTAAAGGTTACAACCTCCTGCCTTGATCCATCCCATGATGACTGCCGAATCTGATTCCACCATAACATTTGGAAAACCCATTTGTTGAGCCATGCGTAATCCATCCAGAAGAGCACGCCCCTCAGCTACCGTGTTCGAGGCCACTCCATAGTGTGCTGCAAAACTAGCCATGACTCGACCCTTCCCATCCAGGAAAATACAACCCTCGCCAGCCATGCTGGGATTACCAAGAGAACTACCATCAATATTAAGTTTAATTCCGCCCCTACTCGGTCTCTTCCACACAACAGCCTTAGTAAGTTTCCTCTAAACCAGAACTGGGGGAATATTTAATTCCTTCAGAATTTCCAAATCTTTATGCGACATCTGAGTAAATTTCCTATCCTTAAAGAAAACATCTAACAGAGCAATCTTGATCCACCGAATTATTCCTTGCCAATCCGTATTACTTCCTTCCATCCGTGCAGCACACCGTGCTCTCCACAACGCCCAAGTAATAATAACAGGGAGAAGCCCACGGCACACACCAGTTTGTGAAGGCACTGAAGCACATAACCACCATATATTAAGAATCCCCTTCCAAGTTTGGTTATGAGGTAGCCGAACGCCCAGAATGCTTGCAAAGTAATTCCAGATTTTAGTTGCTAGCTTCCCATCACCTAAAACATGATCAATTGTTTCTTGTTTCGGGGACACACAACAATTACACATTGAGACTAGCAGAATCCCAAGTTTAGCAATTATGTCATCCACCTGTAGAGCCTTTTTTCTTGCATGCCAACAAACAAAGGATATCTTTTTTCGGATATACTTATGCCATAACCATTTGCGCCAAGAACAAACATCCCCATGTGACCTAATAAGCTACCAAGCGCATTTTGTGGAAAACATCCCATTCGACGACGGTTGCCAAACCATAATATCTTTGCCACTTCATAACTTTCCCGGCCAAGCTATAATTTTTTCAACGATCTACATAGGTAAAAGAGAGCTTAATTCATTCAAATCCCATCCAATCGATGTTCGCAAATCAGCAATCTGCAATGTAGTATCGCCCACCACTTCTTGTGAATCAACAATGGCACCATCACCCAACCAATTATCAAACTAGAAATTTGCCTCCCCACTCTGAATCAAGATTCTAGTGTTTTTAACCACTATAGGCAGAACTGACATGATCTTTTTCCAAAAAGGGGAACCAACAACTTGTGAAACAGCTGCTAGATGCTCTCCTCTAACAATTTTGCCGAAAAAAATTTGGCCCACAAAGAACTACCGTCCAACAGTTTCCAAGCGAATTTCATGAACACCGATGTTTGTACTTCAGCAATATCTCTTATGCCCAGCCCTCCTTCCTCCACTGGTAAACAAATGTTCCTCCTAGCCACCCACTTCCTCTTCTTCCTTTCCTCCCCAGAGCTCCAAAGGAAATTTTAGAAAATAGATGTTAGAGCTTTCAACAGCCCCTTCGGTAAATTCATAACTGATAAAATATGAATTAACATGCTAGATAAAACATGTTTGATAAGGGTAATCTTACCACCAAAGGATAAAATTTTACTCTTCCACCCCGCCAATTTTTTTTCCACCTTCAAAAGCAACGGCTCTAAAGCCGAATAGTGATTCTTCCCACATGCAATGACACCCCCCAAATACACAAACGACCATTGAGCTTCCACAAAACCAGTTAATCGAAGCACCTCTAATTTCCTAGCAAGCGGAAATGTAAAGGAGAAAAAAATAGAAGACTTCGCTGAACTCACCAACTACCCGACATAGCTTCGTATGCATGATTAATCTTCATTAATTGAATTACAGATTTCTTTTCCCCATTACCAAAAATAAGAATATCATCAGCATAAAACAAATGAGAAATCAGTGAACCACCATTTGAATTAAATGGTCTAACCTTAGCCTTTTGGAATTGATCTTTGAGCATGCAAGACAAAAGTTCTAGAGCTAAAATGAAAAGATACGGCGATAGAGGGTCACCTTGGCGGATACCTCAAAAAGGCTTGAAGAAACCTTTCATGGAGCCATTTAACATAACTGAACACATTGGAGCTACAGTACAATTAAAAATCAAACCCCACCACTGCTCCGAAAAACCCAACCTTCGCATAATTTCCAACAAAAATTTGCAGTTCACTCTATCGTATGCCTTCGCCATATCAATTTTAATCATAATGTTCCTGCCTCTCGTTTTCTTATTAATGCTATGAACAAGCTCCTGAGCAATCGAAATGTTATAAAAAATGCTATGCCCCTTTAAAAATGCCCACTACTCTTCAGAAATCAACTTCTCCATAATCGGAGAAAGCCTATACACCAACATCTTTGAAAGAATCTTATAGACTACTGAACACAGACTTATTGGGCTGAATTGTGAAAACCTACTAGGTTCTTCAACTTTCGGAAGTAACACAATATTAGTAGGCCCAAAGAAAGTAGACAACGACGTCCCTTCAAAAAATTCCACAACTAGTCTTAATAAATCGTCTTTTACAATATCCCACGCATGATGAAAGAAACTTGCCGAAAAACCATCAGGACCTGGGCTACTATCTTGCAGAATTGACCATAGTGCCTCTTTGACTTCCAAAAGAACTAGAACTCGACACAAGGACAAATTATCTTCGGCAGAAATAACAGGGACAAAAGATTCATACCAGCATCCTCCATAATGACAGGCGATGTCGTAAGCTGAGCTTGAAAGAAATCAACAGCTTCGTTCAACACTACATCACCCGAGTCAATCACCTATCCATCCTCAAGTGTCATACGATCCAACACTTTAATTTTTTTTTTTTTTTACATCTCAGTGAAGCATGAAAATACACCGTATTGGCGTCACCTTCCGAAATCCATTTCATCCTGGATTTTTGGCAACTCATAATCTCCTCTCTAAGCATATAATGCAGGTGTTTTTGCTTACACCTCAACAGTTCGACCTCCATCTCCTATTGAATAGGCCTGTACAAGAGCATGTTCCCGAGTCAGCAGTTCTTCTTCAATCTCCTGAAGTTCAAACACCACCTTACCAAATACCTCCTAGTTCCATCTTTTCAATACACGTTTTAATCTTTTCAACTTCACGCTTACTTGTACCATAGGACAGCCTTGCACCTCCTGCACCCAACAATCCCAAACTACAGAAAGAAAATCCTCATGATACCACCACATCCGTTGGAACCGGAATGGCTTTAGGCCACTCTGACCTTCCTAAACCAACGTCGTGAGCATTGGGCTATGGTCAGAAGAAGTTCGAGATAAAAACTCCATTCGGCCATAAGGGAAAGTCGACAAAAATTTTGAGTTTACCAACACTCTATCAAGTCGAGCCCAAATTCGCCGACCCCTTAACTGCCCATTACACCAAGAGAAACGGTTACCAGAAGATGTAATGTCTAATAAACCACATTCTTGAATACAATTATGCAATTCCAAATGAGCTTGAGAGGAACGGCAAATACCACCAATTTTTTCTCCTTCCGAGCGGATAATATTAAAGTCACCGCCGACGAACCAAGGCCTATCATCCTCATTAACTTCACTAAGATACTACCACAGTAGCCAACGTTGTTGTTGAAAACAACTTGTGTACACAAAAGTAGCCAAAACCTGATGATTACCCAAAGAAAACCAACCGGATAACACTTGCTCCATTACCAAATGTAACTGAAACTCAATCTCCTCTGCCCAAAATAGCCAAACTTTGCCTCCAACCTCAACATTATGACAAAAATTAAGAAGATGTAACCAACATGCCCAATGGGAACACTTATTAAACGAGAGAAAAGGTTCTAACAATGTTACCACCGAAGGGCGGTTTTTATTAATAATACGCAGTAAGCTAGCCTTCGAAGACCGAAAGCCCCTAATATTCCATACCAAAATCTTCATCAGTTCAAGAATGTTTATTAGACCTTGTTGTCCGTTCAAGAACAACCATAGGTTTCTTTTTTTCTACCCCGCAGCTTTTTAATCGGAACTTCAATTTCACTATCCAATTCATAGAACTTGGCAGCCAATTCGTTAATTTCGTCTTCCTCCTCCCTTTCCTATAAAAAAACTACAATGCAATCCCGACCCCACAACTCATCATCTACTTCAACACCCCCTGCCGAACGTCGAAAAAGTTCATATTCCAATGCTTCATCGATAATTTTCAAGGTGCTTCTCGGAGAAGAAAAAACTCCCAACGCATCATCAACCAGTTCCGTGTCCTTCATTTGGTCAACCTGCTCGAACCAACTTCCAGACGATAATGGTAGTGCCTGAGCTATCTGATCATGACTACCCACAATCCCCAGACCTTCCTTGACTGCAATATCCTGTCTACCCATTAAATTCAGCTATGAATCATCTAAATCAAATTGGCTTTGAGTGACTACATCTCCATTAGACGACATGAACAAAATCTCCGCTCCACGTTGTTCTTGCTCTGTTTTTTCCACACGAATCCGATTAAGTATTTCCTTCCGTCTGGCCTGATTATTAAATGTTTCTACCCAGTCACCTTCTTCATCCCCTCCTCTTACTTCTTTCCTCCCACAATTTTCCATTCAAGTTTACCAGCACCTCGCCCTTCATCATCATGCATCTTCTTCATCTTACCCATCTTCTCTGTTTTTTCTTTAGCATGACATTGTTTTTCCACATGACCTTGTTTATGGCACCATCCACAAAATGTCGGGACTGATTCATAAAACACTTCTTGATAATGACTAGATGCAAGGCCTAGCGGACCTAGCCAAAAATGGTGCTTTAATGGTAATGAGACATTCATCTCAACGCAAATCCTTGCAGCCTCCGGTCTCGACACACATGTGGTAGCGTTATCATGCTTCAGAAAATGTCCAAACCCACCACCAATGCTTTTTAAAATAGAAGTATGAAAATAATTCGGAGGAAGACCTGGAAGAGATATCCAAACTGGGACCAGTAGTGATTCATCATCTTCATCAAAAGCTGGAGTCCAATGGAAAATTTTATATGGGATACCAACCACATCTGCATTCCGCCACGCCATAACAGTTATGAAATCCTCCCATTAGACAACCTGATCAACACGTTTTGGGCATTCCACAATTGTCCCACCATCGGTAAGGATTTAAGACCCCATTAGTTTTTAATAAATCCACGTATATGATCTAAGGATGGCCCACGATGCAAGAATTTCAAAACAACCGCATAACAAAACAGTTCCACCGATTTAATAATCTCCGATTGAGAAAACACGAAAAACATCTTGCCCTCGCTAAATCGCAGCTCCTGAAATGCGATATCTACCTTGGCAAGACTTGAGGTCTATTGGCAACAACATCTGCATATCCACGCACAAAACCGACCCCTTCAGCATTTTGCAGATGTCCAGCGTGCACCCTAGCGATCTCCTTAATGTTACCCCCTCCCCCCACCAGAAGGTTGTCCCACAGAGGAGGACGATGGGGCGACGGGGCTTTCCATGCCCAACCCTAGTAACGACGCAATACTCAAGAGAAATTTAAGATGTAAGCCACGTCAACATTTTTCCGCACAAAGAGCTGTAGATGGATCAATAACAAACTTATGCACTTACAAGAATGCATGTTAAAATGATGGTTGAATCCATATACTAATATTCAATAACAAAATGGGAAAGTGAGGAAATAAAAAAATAGTAGATAAGCAGCAAGTAGTAAAAGAACAGTAACAGAGATAGCAAACTTGATTGTTATTTTAAAACACTTGTATTTAAAAATATGCAGTGATGTACATAAAACAGAAAATAAACATGACACACACACACATAGATGCTTTGTATCTTTTCTAACGATGCATCCACTTTGAAAGAAACCTTCACTTAGAATTAAAGAGAAATTATTAATATCTTTAAGGGTGAATTACACTTTGCCCCCTCAAATTTTCATTTAATTTACAATATGCCTCCGAAACTAATAATTACATCAAAGGGGACCCTTGAATTTTCAAAACTTACCAATCCCCCTCTTCCGTTTACCAGCAACGTCAAATCTAATGGAAATTCATTGCAGAGATGTAATTTTCATTTAATTTATTATCATTGACCATATAAAATATAAAATAATATATGCTATCAATTAATAATAAATCATAAATTATTAACCATATATAAAATTATTTCATACCTATGTTGGAAGCAAGTATGAATAATCTATGTACAGAATGAAATTATTTGATATTCATTAACCATATATAAACTAATAAAAAAAATTATTTAATGATTTATGATTTATTATTAATTGATAGCATATACTATTTTATATTTTATATAGTCAATGATAATAAATTAGATGAAAATTACATCTTTGCAGTGAATGTAATGTACATAAGCAGCACGTGCAATAAATTTTCGTTAGATTGATGCTGCTAGTAGAGGGAAAGGGGGGATTGGTAAGTTTTGAAAGTTCAAGGATCCACTTTGATGCAATTATTAGTTTTAGAGGCACATTGTGAATCGATTGAAAATTCAAGGGGGTAAAGTGTAATTAATCCTATCTTTAATTTCAAATGTAGCATCATAGTCTAGAATTTAATTCACTACATTTATTATTGGAATAAGCAGCAAGCATAACTGATACTAACTAGGGACTTGAATAATTTCAAAGTTGCTTAGAAATTGACATGTTTATTAATGGGAATTTCCTATTTGCATACTGCTCTACTCTGCAAACAAGTGAATGGCTGTTTTTTCAAAATAAAATGTTTGACAAAATGAATATTAAAAACATGTATCTGTTTCAGAAAAGCATGTAGGGCATGAACTTTTGATTAAACAAAAAGAATTGGCTGGCTTCCCTTCTTTAAGATGGCTTCATTTTCACTAACATGAAGAATAGTACGACCCAAAATCTACTTCAACTCCAGTTTTATCTCAAACTCTTAAAGTTAGGCATGTCAACTACGTTTTGCGTGATCAAACAGTTATAACATATACAAGCAATTATGAAAAAAAAAATAGAAGGAAGCAGATCAAACCCAGTAAAGTACATAAAGATCATAAAATAACTAAAAAAAACCCAACATTTTCAGCACCCTCACTATTTGAACGGCTGCTCACAAAAGTTCTCAACTCTCTAATTTTCTGCCACAAAGATTTTTCCTACTTTTCTGGTGATATTAATGTTGGATGCAAATCCTCTGCTACCATTTCCTCTAATATAGGACCTGTGCTCTATTTGAATGTTTAAATTAAATGTTCTTGACGGTTGGGGGACGTTTTTAATGATTGAGAAGCTTAGGACATAAGTCATCAACATTGACTAAAATGAAGTGCACTTGTTAGTAGCTTTCAGTCACCAATTTATGTACTAGAGGAAGATTCAAAGGTGGAAGAGTTGATTGATAAACAGAGTAGGGAATGGGATGAAGGAAGCATTAGAGCTATTTTTTCAAGTGAAGAGGCTGAGCAAATTCTTAATATTCCTTTGTGTAGAGGCAATGTACAAGATAAGATGATATGGGATCCATCAAAGACAGGTGCTTTTACTATCAGCAGTGCCTATTACTTGCAACTTGAAAGATTGAGAAACAAAAGAGGTGCATGCTTAGATGAAGAAATGGAAGACATGAGATGGAGGAATATTTGGGATCTTGAAGTACAAGGAGGGGTCAAGTTATTCTTATGGAAAGCAGGAAATAACTTGCTACGCACCAAGAAGAACTTATTCAAAAGGAAAGTTGTGCAAGATCCAAGATGCCCCGTCTATTTTGCAGATGAAGAGTCAGTCATGCATGCTCTATGGGAATGCACAGCAGCAAATGATATTTGGGCTGATGAGAGGAGTATAGTTCAGAAATGGAGTTGTAGGCGTCTCTCTCTCGTCTCGTCTCGAACCCGTCTCTCTCTAAACTCTTGTTACAAATCTGACTAGAGGGGGTGGGAGCTTTGGCTCCTTTCCTCCTCCCTCCCTCTCTCCCCACCCCTGTCCCCTCTTTGTAGTGCTCTGTTTTTGTGTTTGGTGTGTTTTTGCAGGCTAAATAAGGGAGAAACGCAGATCTGGAACTTCCGACGACCATACACCAGCACGCTCCCCTCCATGGCGTTGCCTAGCTGCCGATCTTCAAGACCACCGAAGGCGGCGCCAAACGGAGCGGCAAGTTGCTCGCACGTGCGGCCTAAAGTTATCGGAGACCTTCGGCGAGTGGCTATCTCGCGCCACTAGGGTCTGTGAGTCCGAAACCTCCAAGATCGGTCGACAATTTTTCTCCCAGAGCAGCGCGTGTACTGCATGCGCCACTGCAGCCTCTTGGAGTGCTGTCCTTTTCTGTTTTCATAATGGTTTTTCCATTGTATTTTTTCGTGTCCTGTCTTTCTTTTTTTAAAAAAAATAAAAATCCAACAATTTTGTCCCTTCAGACCTTGGTCCGAACGGTGTGATCCTCCCTCTCCGCTTAGGTGGTGTATGGGGTTGGTGCACTCTACTCTGCGTAGTCGGGGTATGAGTTTTGTCACCAGGTTACTGTTACTCTATCGGGGACAGAGATGTGCGCGACGGATCTCTTAGACTTAGGTCTTTAGTGATCTGTCATCTGGACTAGACCATGTCAGCCACGGAAGTGTGCAGAGGAGCTATTAACATTTGTAACTGACTTGTTTAAGTCAAATTTCTATGTTCTCTATTATGAATGAATTGTGATCCCTTACTATCAAAAAAAGAAATGGAGTTGTAAGGAAGTTGATTTTATGCAGTTGTGGGAGAAGTTGATGGCAAGATTGAATATGTCCTAGCTTGAAGAGAGGTAGTCCTTTTCAGGAGACTGTGGTTCAGGAGGAATGAAAGTGTTTTTGAGGAAAGACTCTCTTTTCCTAGGAAAATACTTATTTAAGCAAAAGAAGGTCTGGAAGATTTCAAGAATTTACAAAGGATACAGAGGAAGGACAACCATCTATCAAGTGAAGTTAACAACAGACATAAAGGGCAGAAACCAGAGGTTGATTTCATTAAGGTTAACTGGGATGCATCATTAGACTTGAAGAGAAAGAAAATGGGAGTTGGAATTATGATTACAGATGAGAAGGGAGAGGCAATGGTGGCTGTTTGTGATCAGAGGAAGTATGTTCAGAACCCAACGGTGGCAGAATGTCATGCACTCTGGAAGGCTTTGGAGCTGTGTAATGATTTAAACATTCAAAAGGCTATGTTTGAAGGAGATGCCAAGGCTATTGTTACAGCAGTCAATAGTGAGGAGGAGGATTGTCCAGTGTTGGTTCTTTAGTTGAAGATACACGTTCAGTTTTCAAAAATAGACCAAATCGGTCTTTACATTTTGCATATAGAGAAAAAAATACATTGGCTCATACACTAACTAAGGAAGCCTTGAAGTTAGTAGAAGCTAAGATATGGATTGAAGAAATTCCAGCTTTTATTGTAAACTGTCTGAAAAAAGACAAACCATGTAATGCTTAACGTTTGATTAATGAAATACTGAGGTTTATTTCAAAAAATAAAAAAGTCTTTGGGCCATGTGGTGATTTCACTGCTAAAAATACCAAAGTTCGGAATACTTATATATTTCAACTATCTTGAGTGTTAATTTGGAGGGTATATTGGTTGCTTGCAGTTACGAATTATTGCATTCCAAGATAAAAATTCATGGTTTTGGAAGTAATACTTACCATTTATCTGAATAACCATTGAGTATCATCATGATTTGAGTCCCGAAACCAATGCGAATTATCTTTATCTTTTGTTACTTGTAGTCCTTTCAGCTTTGGTGTACTTAAGATTCCCGAGCAGGAAGTCTTCATCTCAGGACAACATGTCACAATTACTTTCTCCAAAGATGGGAACCCAAGGGAACAAGCTGCAAGCAAAAGTTTGTGAGGTTTGGTAAGACATCAAGTTCTAAGTATGTTAATTTGTTGAAAGTAATCGCCACATTTGCTTCACCATCCTCCATTGCTACAATTTTTGTAATCTTCTTGCATTTGCTTATAGTCATTTTTTTGAGTTGCAGAAGAGTTCTGGTCATTGACGATGTAACTAAATTGATCAATCCGTGAAAATTCATGAATACTCTTAAATCTGTCAAATTTTGAAGTGATACCGAGGATGGCACTAAAATTCTCAATTTGGCACAATTGCACACGTCAAGAAATTCAAAATTATAAAAAAGTGGGCATGGATAGGTGTCTTCTTTCCACAAATGTGCAAACATAGGTAGACTATCGAGCAATAATCGTCTTAATCGTGGGATTGTCATAACTTGTACTTCAGGATCAAGAAGTTCATAAGGGAAATTTCCTCCCAGCCACTACCACATACATAAAATTCCAACAGATTTGGCTATCTTGTAAGAAAAGATGTAGGAAAATATGAAAATTCGCTGGGCCATATGGTTCGATTGAAGTCCAATGTCAAAGGCACCAAGTTGGGGAAAGTACACTGTAAAAGAAAAACATTGAACAAAAGAGATGATAAGAGTTAGTATTCAATTTCTTGAAGATTATGTGTTGGTTAATTGCTAGAATTAATTGTAAGGGCAAATATATATATATATATATATATGTAGATCAAAGAAGAGTAGTTGATAGGATTGTTAACCTCCTTAACCACCCAAATGGGTTGTTGAGTGCAACTGTGTAAGAAATTTGAAACCAAAATTGGTTCACAATTCGACAGTCGCAATTCTTTGAATGAAGGCCATTCCAAAGTATGCTCCCCTTCCAAAACCCACATGAGTTTTTTCAATCCATTAAGTATAACATCAGCAAGTGTAGGTAACACTAACATCAGTAAGTGTAGGTAGCACAAAATGTCTAGCTGATTCTTTACCATTTTGTCCGGCCTCCAACTTTTCAAATATAGTTTCTAAGGAATTGCAACCTTCTATACATAGAGTAATTAGACTTTGCATGAATGTTATTGTAAGTAGATTGGATTGAAAGACGTGCAACAACTTTCGACAAAAATAAATCCACAGATGTTGGATATTGGAAAAGGAACTCGCTGAGACTTGATCCTGCCATATAATTTCCAACATATCCATTCAGTCGCCAATGACAAGTATCTCCAGGCTCGGGAATGAGAGCTATAAAATTCATCAGAACAGTGGTTAATACATACCCCGGCTCGGCCCCCATCCAACATATATAATAGAAATTGTTGTAAGTACATTTAGTACTGGAAGACGCATCTTGGATCCTTTTAGGATTTCATTGTCTCCAGAGACTGTCGAAGCCCTCATTTGTACTCAAATTGGTTAAGGACCAAATCTGTCGACATCCGAGAGTTGGAAGAATATGTATAGTCGATGGACCTTGAATGTAAGTTTGAAACTTGAAATATTTTTTTAATATTTATCTATCTCGGTTTGTTATCTATCTAACTCATTTTTAATATTTGTTTAGATGATCATCAAACTTCATCTTCAACAGTGGCTGCTATGAGTCTCTTTCCCCATTCATGCTGGAAAAAAATCTAGAGTAAGTGCTTTCTTGTTGCATAATCTAGAGGCTATAGCTATTTATGATGTTTAAAGCATCTTTTCATTGGTCAATCTTATAGCATCATGTTCTGGTATTTTCAATAAGAAGCCCTCTTGGTAGCCTTTGGACCCAGTTTGGCTATTAAGGTTTTTTTTTTTTCCTTTAGAACACTCATTAGGGTTGATGTGAGATCAAAGATTACAACTCTTTTAACATTGAAGAACCTTACATGTGATCATGATTGAACACTTACCCACTTATGACACTGAAGAACCTTGTTGACTCTAAATCTAGTTGGGATTGAGCTCAGCATTTAGAGTTGTAGCTCCATATGCTCAAAGCCTTCTAATTAATAATGGAGACAGCGGTGGGGTTGAAGGAAAATGGACTTGAGAGAGGTTTGATTGAGAATCCATTCATGCAGGAAACTGAGATGCCATTGTCATTGTGGTTTTGTGCAGGATTTTCCACTTCCTTTATAGCATCGGAGCCAGTGTGTGTTTGTTTCCAGATGCTCTTTTTGAGAGTTTAGAATCGGGACTTCTCCTCCTATGGGGAGTGAAGGAAACTTGGTGAGAGAATAAAATTGCTACAAAACAAGCAGATTCTTTTAGAGTTTTATTTTTGTTAGATTTATGTACACCTATTATATTTCTTCTAGTTTGTACAGGTTGTAACAAATGCTCCTTTCCCATATGGCCTACAACAGCATCAAATACTAGTTTCTGATTCAGCCAAGAGAGCTTGTCAAAACCACTATCCTGTGATTGTTGGAAGAAGAGCTAATTGATGGAAAAATCTCTGATTTTTTCCAAACAATTTGTTGTGTATTAGAGTTTGATTAAAGCAATGTATGTGTTTTGTAATATTCTTAGCAAATTAGTTCAAACAATGTAAGATGTAGTTGATTGTATCGTGTATGTCACATGCATTTTACCTTATGAATATTGATTTTTTTTTTTACATGCATTTAATTAAAAAGTTAATTAATTGTTTATAGGCTTATGTTGTATTAAGAAGTAAGACTAAAAGAGAATTGTATTGGTTTTTTATTGAGAATATGATTTGAAATTCTAAATGGAGACAAAATCTTGGAAATCCAATTAATAATTAAAAAAAATTCGAGTACAACCCGGAACTTGGATTTTTGGGTTTCAAAAACCCCGATCCACCTGGGTTCCGGCCTGGGTCTGACTCGGACCAACCCAGTCAGGATATACCCAGGTTCCCGGGTCAAAAACAGGATGAACACCCCCAGACACCATCCCTCGAGAACCCTCTGTTGAGAATCCCTCCCTCTGCTGACTCCCTCTCCCCCCTCCCTCTGCCGAGAATCCCTCCCACTGCCGGCTCCATCTCCCCCCTTACTTCCTTCAAAAAAAGCCCTTACAAGCATCCCCGTGGGTCGCGCATCCCTCTGTGAAATCCATTTCCCCCCGTGATGGTCATTCGATCCAATAAGATATGAGTTGGGTTTGTGCTTATTTCCAATTTGTAGGCTATTATTGCACGATTTATGATTTCAAAGCTGGGTTTTTTTATTTCTGATCTCTAGGCTATGATTGCATGATTTATGTTTGATTTCTAAGTTTTGTTCTAGGCTATCATTGTGTATAATTTACTGATTGAAGTTTGTATAATTTACTGAGTTTTTGAATCACCTTTATTTGATTTCAACACCTCTATTTTGTTCACCTCTTTGCTTTAGGTATGCATTGGGATATTTTCAAAACAAGCAGTTCATCTCTATTTTGTTAATCTCTTTACTAATAAAAATGGCTAAAGTCATAGTAGTAAGTACATCTTTAGGAGAAGACTATTGTGAGGAACAGAGGAAGTAGTCGGTGGCCCAGATGGAGGAGTGAACCTGGCAGGGGGGAGGGGGGTGGGAAGCTGGCGGTGGCCCCAGTGGAGGGATGAAACTTAAGTAAAATCTGGTGACGAGGAGGAAGAACGTGGGGGGGGGGGGGGGGGATGAGAATATTTAAAAAGAGTTTTAGATCTGTTTTGGAAATGGAACCAAAACATATGTGTTTAAAAAAAAATTAAATGCCACGTCACCAGGTGTGTGGTGTATGTAGAGTAGATGGGCAGATGAGTAGAACTTGTCATTAAACAAACGAAGTTAGGCATAACAACAGTAATTGACAATATAGTGTGGATCGAGAATCTCGTAGGAAAAAGCACATACTATCAAAATAATAATTTATATATGAATAAATTATATATTAATATATATAAATTTTAAATAGTCTAATCTGAATTGAGGAGTCCAAAAATGAACTTGCAGTTTGGAAAAAAAAAAGAGTAAAGGCCGAAATATGTATATCGGCCGATACGGTCGGAATTTTGATCTGAATGAAACAATATACATGTCTGTACCGGCTACCCGGCCGGTATGACACTGATTTGCGTGCATTATATCTTTCTACACCACAAACTTATAACAATGAGAAGCTGGATTAAAAAGTCTCTCTCTCTCTTGATTAAGATCAAAGCCATATGCATATGATCTGTATACCAATAATAGCTTACTGATCTGTATACTAAATTGTTTCATTATCCCCATTAATTTTGATTTGGCAAAATCTTATCCTTATCTTACTGCTTCAGATTGGCCTTATTTATCTGGATGTGCATCACTTTCTATATGCTTTAACAATGTTTACTAGCAGAGTTTAGAATACAGATATTGATATAAGCTGTACGTGGTGTGTATATTGTTGTGTGGGAAATTGTGAATACGCGCACTTACCTTTTGCCTAAATAACAATCGAGTATCATAATCTGCCTCCCAAAGCCAATGTATGGTGGTGTTAAGGTCATGCACCCAATGCAAATTATCTTCATCTTCTATTCCTTAAGACTCTGTGACAGAAAGTCTTCATCACGGTGCAGCATCTTATAATTATTTTCTCCAAAGATACAAACAATACAAAGGAATTATAATCTCTGGAGCAAAAGTTTGCTAAGTATCGCAAGCTATCAAGTTCCAAGTACGTTAAGTTGTTCAAAGTAATCATCACATTTGCTTCACCATCCTCCATTGCTACTATTTATGTAATCCTTTTGGATTCGCTTATAGTCATTTCCTTGAGTTGCACCAGAGTTTTGGCTGTTGAGGATGATACTAAATTGATCAATCCATGACAATTCGATATTTTTAGATTTGTCAGATTTTGAAGAGATATGGAATGTGGCTGTTGATGTTGTGTTTTTCGGGCCTGGGCAACTTCACACCCTCGGTATACGAGCGATCACCTGCACAGTAACTATTATGGGGGGACCTCCGGGTCCGTTGATCTTCCGATGCTTAAGTCAGTATGGAGAAGAAGATAATAAAACAGCAATGAAGATAATAGCTTAAGTTGATAGCGATAAATTGACTGATTAATGATGATTACCTTGTTTGCTACTGGTAGTGTCCTATTTATAGTTACCAACCAGGTCCCCGCCATAGTGGGGTGTTGCATAGCAAGGAATAATTTGCCTATGTTGTTGATTCATCGAGCTGCTCCTGTGTTGCCACCTTGCCGAGCTATGAGGGGCCAGGCTTGCTGTGCGTTGCTCGGGCTTTGGGCCGTATTGAATGCGGTAAGCCTTCTACTCTGGGCCGCATTAAATGCGACACACCTTCTGCACTAGGCCGCATTGAATGCGGCACACCTTCTACCCTGGGCCGTATTAAATGCGGCATGCTTTCTGTCTCGAGTCCCTTCCGTCTGGTGATGTATGCCATGTCCCTTCCTTCTCTAGCCTTGCCTCTGTCTTTTGTCCCATCAACCTAACCCGACCCGGGTGTCTCTCCTACCCAAGCCTTGATCCAGGTTGTTTGTTTGACTCAGTCTGTGTGATATGACTGGGCCTTGCCTTTGGCCCAGTCTGACCCAGCCCATATATCTGGGTTGTGATCTAAGCCCATTATTTGGCCCAACATGAGTGATTTTCTCCATTCATTGCACTCGGTGAATTTTTAGCACACTTGTGGGCTGGAAATTAAAAGATTTTTTTTTTGTTTGAAAGTGTAGAAGGCGAATAGGCACTTGCCCATTCATTGTTGATGTGAACCGATCTCTCCGTAATCACTCACACCGGCCTCATTAATTAACAACTGCTTTATGGCATGCCCACACCGCTTGGGATTGGTTTGTTCCACATATACGTGTGGTAGGTAAACGTCACGTCGTATTCTTACAACCGAGGCGTATCGTCAAATCCTGTGTCACTATTTCAGATACGCAACTATTCTTTCCCTATTTATTTTTAACCTCACTCCTTCTTCCCCTTCTTTCCTTTTGTTTGTGTCTCGCTCTTTTCATTCACCTATTTGAAGCCCTAAAGTTTTCCTTATTCTTGGGTCTACTCTTACCATGACTAAATGAAGCACGAATGAGGCCTGGTTCAATTATTACGCCGGGAAGGGGTGGACATCGACTATGACTAGTAATGAACTTTGATCATTCTGCAGAGAGTTCCCCATCCCTGCCGAGACTGCTCTGGAACTCCCTCAACCTCGTGCTACAATGGTTGACGAGCAGGGTCTATCGACGAAGGTGGCTCTCTATCCCCACATGTTTTCATTGGCCTGCATCTGCCATTTTGCCGTCCCGTGAGCGACATCCTGGACTTCCTGCAACTTGCACCGGTGTAGCTTAACCCTAATGCTTGGCACTTGGTCCTGGCCAGTTGTGTGGCCTTTCAGATCCTTCTAAGTGACTCATAGTGTGTATCGAATCAATCAACTTGATGAGAATTGTTGTAGCTTCCAATCCTGTTCTCCCAAAAGATGCTTCGCTATTTTGGAGAGGCGTTATTCTTTGATAAAGGAATGGCACTGGTGATTCTTTTTCGTCAGGGGCTCTGGATGGGAATGCCCAGAGGGGGAGCATGAATACAACTAGTTCCCTGTCCGATCCATTTGGGGTAAGGTTCCGACCACCAAATCTCTTGCTATCACATTATCAGAGAGTGAGGAAGTCAAAATTGCTTCTGTCATATCTTGGGTTATGGCGCATCCTGACTTAGCCGAAACCAATGCATTACTGAATGACGATTACATTCATTGCTATGTTGTTCTCCCGCACCGCACTCATGTGTTAGGTCAGGACTTTTTATCAGGTCCACTCTCTTCATCAAGCGAGAAACGTTGTGCGGCTTCCCATCCTGAAGATAGCCACGCCAAGCAGTCTCGTACAGAGGATGGGACTTCTACTTCCACACAGTCAATTCCTACCAGAGAGATTCCAGCCACTTTACTGAGTCCTACTAAGCTAGACGTTCCTCGTAAGAAGAGGAAGAACTCCCAGCAAGTCGCCTCCGAGGGCAGTTCCGGTCGAGTCGCTCAAGAGAGTGGCACTCACCGAGTGGCTCCAGAGGGTGTTTCTCATCGAGCTGCTCCGAAGGGTAGCTCCCACCGAGCTGTTCCCAAGGGCAGTTCTCACCGAGATACTCCTAAGAGTAGTTCTTGTCGAGCTCTTTCGGGGGGCGATTCTGACAAAGCTACAAAGAGTTCCCACCGAACCGTTCTGGATAACAACCCCCTTGAGGTAACTATTCCAGACTCTAAATTCCTTCCCTTTGTTAAATTTGTTTGAGTAGAGGATTATGGTATTGAGCCTTCTTTTGCAGGACCCGCGAGGGGAGAAGGAGCAGAAGTTGTCATTGCCTTTCTTTTTGCTTCAGACTTTGAAGACCCCGTGTCTCGAGGTCCTGCGTAGGCGGCGAGTGTTTGTCCCTCCTTCGAAGAGACTCTCCTCGAGGAGGAAGTCCCCTTGTGCAGGTGACCCTCTCACTTCAAAGAAATTCTGACTGAGGTTGAAGCATCTTTTGGGGAGTGTTTCACCGACGCCCCGTTCCACCCCTAGAGCCCTCTGGCCTAGCTTTCTCTGGTGGCCCTTCGATTCCCATTCCATCAGTCTCCACCTCTCTTCCCATCCTGCCTTTAGAGACAGGAGTTACTTTCATCGAGGGGGAGGGGTTAACCTCTTTGGAGACTGCAGAGCTGAGCACCGCGAAGGTTGCCGAATGGCTCATGGCTGTGGAGCTATGTTTCGAGGGGGCTACAGAACCCATTCCTCCTAAAGTTCCAGTTCCCTTGTTGACCCCAGAAGTTTCTCCTTTGGTTGGCATCGCCCAAGTATCTGTTCTTCCTCCTTGGCTTTTCTCTGTTCATTCATCATTCTTTTATCGTCTGTCGAGCCACTTGTTTATCTCTGGGGAGCCATGTCCCTCAAGATGAGTCTTTTCCTTTGCAGGAAGACATTGTAATAGTGGAGACAGAGGATGACTCTTCCCTTGCCTTTAGCCCCCCCCCCCCCCCCCCCCGCGCGCATGCGCGCTCGGGAGCTGCTCAGGGTCGAAGCTCGGTCCAAGCTGAGGGTCTGTCAAGTTCCCAGTTTGTCCTCCCACAGGATCCTCTCGTTGAGGCTCCTGATATGCATGAGGGGGGAATCCAATCTACCTTTCGTGCATGCCGAAGCCCTTCTGCCATTGGTGTGTGTCAAGCCAGCTACTTCTTCTGGGCCAGGGAATTCGCAGGGTCCCAGGCCAGGTTATAAGAATGCCCAGGCAGAATCTTTTGAAGCATATGCCCAGAAGTTCAGACCTGTTTTCACCAATGTGAGTACCTTTCCTATATTGTCGTTTTGGTCTTTCATACTTTGCTAAGGAATTTTGTTACTACTGGTTTCATAGGCTGCCGATCAGCTAGCTGATCTAGTTTCTATAGAGCAAGAGACCCTTGAAGAAGATTTCAGAACACAGAGGGCGTTGAACAAGCAGCTGAATTTTTTAGGGGAGAAGCTGATGGGTGACCATCATGCTCTTGAGGTGGAGAATGAGTCCTTGAGAGGGGACAGCATGCTCTGTCATTAGAAGATCTATAACCAATGAAAAGAAGCCAAGGTAACGGGAAAGTTGCTGAAGGCAATGGCCATGGAGCTCGAGGTTAAGGATAAGGAACTCCAACTGAAGGATGTGGAGATAGACATACTCCAAACTAAGATGTCCTTAATAGTCGATGGTTTTGAGTCTGCACAGAGAGACCTTGAGGATCTTCGAGCCTAGTCTGGTTCCCTTTTTGCCGAGAGAGACGGTGCCCGTTCCGAGGCTTTAAGGTTGGAGTGCGAGCTGGAGTTTGCTCGGGAAGCACTGAGGCAGAGCGAAGAAATTGCTAAAGCACTAGTGAATTAAAAGAAACGTGCGGCCAAGCTGGAGCGCAAACTAGGAATCACCTAGGAAGCGTTGAGACAAAGTGAGGAGACCATCGAAACGCTGGCAAGTGAAAAGAAACACGCCACCCAGATTCGATGTCGCATGTTTCATAAGTACATGGGGATGGCCAAACAAGAAGATGTGATAATGGCTTTAGCCCACGTCTCAATTTCTCGCATGAAGTCTTCTTTAGCGGCAGCTCAAGACCGCGCAGACCAGCTGGAGTCCCAACTTTGAAAAGCTCCTGCCCTTCGCAACAAAGCCTGGATCAATGGGTATAAGGAGGGTCTTAAGCGTCTTCAGGAAGTGCTTCTTTAGAACCCTTAGACCAATCTCCGTACTCTGAATCTTCGAGGGATCTCACCGAACATGAATGCCTCTGAGAAAATGCTAATGTGGGGAGTAAAAGACATGCCCTTAGCCTTCCACGATGCTCCCTCTTAGTTCCCAGTTTCCCCTCATGTTGCTTGCATGGATTTGCCCCATTTTTTTTGTAATTTTGACGATAGTAAAGAAACGGTGCCCTTTAATCATATATATGTGTATCTTTTGTTTGCTTCCATACTGCTTACTGTATTGCTACCCTTTCTTCTTTATTGAACTGTTTAATTCCATTCATCGTTGATGGAGATTCAATGCTAACAGAGTGATGGGTGAGACCCTTTCGTATAGATGGGTACCGAAGCAGGTACTCTAGGAAGGGTAGTTGCCGAGTGGTAGTCCTTTGCACCGATCTGAATCCTTGTTGAGTCTTCATATTTGTATGGAGGGATGCTAACATTTTGTACGCTACCTTCACTACTTTTAGGCCTGCATTGGGTTTTTGACATAATTTTGATAACTTTATACAAAGTAATGTACCTCTGGCTTTGTCTGGGCTCAGCTGATTCGAAGCTTATGTTTTTTCCTCCTTTTTGCCCACCGTATCCTGTAGTCTTTTACTTGTTGAGCCTCTATTTGGGCATCTGCCGCACTGCGTAAAACATAGGTTGTAGGTACCAAGCGGATTGCAATCTTCGTTGGTACCGAGCGGATACTCCTATAATGGTGCTTTGTCAAGTGGCAATTATGTTGTATTCTATAGCTCTTTACAGTTGAACCAATGCTCAGATGTTTCACCACGTAAAAATCTCTTCGTGGCAAGTGTTTCACCGCGCGGCACCACTTTTACGCACATGGGCGTCTTGATCTACTGTTGATTTCATGTTTATCCTGATATTACCTTTATTGATGTCTCTTCATTCCCTATTCGATTTGAATGTTGTTCCACTCCTGTTGGCACAGCTGTGCATGCTGTTAATTTTTCCACGTGCTTTACACAGCACGTCAATTGAGGCTTTGCATTTAACCTTCTTATTAACCTGCTCTATGAACTCCGCACAATGTGTCAGTTGGTATTTCTTGTAATTAATATCCTCATTAACTGCTCCATGAACTCCAAGTAATGTGCCGGTTGGGATTTCCCATAATTAATCTCCTCATTAACTGCTCCATGAACTCCGCGTAATGTGCCAATTGGGATTTCCCATAATTAATCTCCTCATTAACTGTTCCATGAACTCCGAGTAATGTGCCGGTTGGGAATTCCCGTAATTAATCTCCTCATTAACTGCTCCATGAACTCCGAGTAATTTACCAGTTGGGATTTTTCATAATTAATCTCCTCATTAACTAGTTCATGAACTCTGCGTAATGTGCTAGTTGGGATTTCTTGTAATTAATCTCCTCATTAACTACTACATGAACTTCAAGTAATATGCCGGTTGGGATTTCCCATAATTAATCTCCTCATTAACTGTTCCATGAACTCCGAGTAATGTGCCGGTTGGGAATTCCCGTAATTAATCTCCTCATTAACTGCTCCATGAACTCTGAGTAATCTGCTAGTTGGGATTTTTCATAATTAATCTCCTCATTAACTACTTCATGAACTCTGCGTAATGTGCCGGTTGGGATTTCCCGTAATTAATCTCCTCATTAAATGCTCCATGAACTCCATATAATGCGCCGGTTGGGATTTCCCGTATCCTCAAATCTCAAGGGCCTACGCTTTCCTATGGGAGACACGTGGACGATCGGGGAGACCTTAGGGACATATGGTTGCCCAGGGAGGTCCCAAGAGTTATGGTACCTCAGGGACGTCAAACGTTGCTCTCGCCTATAAAAGGGACCTTTCCCTTTCCCTGGGAAACTCACCCCACCTCGCATCTCTTTTCTTCCTCCCAAACTTGGCAATCTTCTATGGCTTCCTTCTTTCCTTTCGTGTTTTAAAAGGGGCGATGCCTTTTCCTTTGGTGCTCAGGCTGTCGCTAGTTATGGCGGTTAGAGTATCGAAGAGGAAACAAACCTATCATATGTCTTGTCCTTGCCCTTTGCTTATGGCACCTCGCATGTTATTGCCCCCTTGCTTACGAGGGTCAACCTCCATATGCATTGCATCAAAACTTGCATCCTACAAGTTCTGTACGGTGCTCGATCAAGGCAGTGGTTTGGCAGCCACGGTTGAGGAGGACAGGAACAAATAGTTCAATGGGCAATAAAATCCTTGGAGTTGAGTTCTCTTGCCTCCCTACCGACCCTCTGTTCCCTAGAATACCCCTCCACCCTGCCCAACCTTGAATCCCAGTTTGCCCTTCGGAGAACCTGGCTAAGGTGCTACTGGATTCCCTTCCCCCGAGAAAGAAAGCTTATCCCTTCGGGGAAGATGCAACTTTACTGCTGAGGATTCTAGTTTTGCTCAAACGAACCCAGACTGACACGGCATCCATCTTCTTTGACAAGGGGGAGTCACTCTGCCGATCTCCCTATTCCGTTTGGCCAGGGTGGGACTCTACTGAATGCTTTTCTCCCTAATGGAGATATTGCTTTACTGCGGAGTCTTTGTTCTGTCTGGCCAAGATGGGAGTCTACTGGACAACTTCCTCTGCAATGGAGATATTGCACTGCTAGTCATCTTGTTATTATCCGGACGAGATTTTTCTTTTTGTTTTTGTAGCTTTTGCCGATGTAATATTCTTCTTGTACCTCTGTTTGTAACCCTTTTCGGGAAATAAAAAGACTTGTTGTTTGTATATCTGTTTGTATGAATTTTCGCTTTTATTCCGCTTTTGTTGACGTAATACTCTTCTTGTCGCCCAGTTTGTAACCCTGTTAGGGAAATAAAAGGACTTGTTGTTTTTGTATATCTGTCTGTACGACTTTTCACTTTTATTTCGCTTTTGTCCCGTTGAGCTTTTTCAATCTGAATAGTAAGAGGTCTACCGATGTGAAGTTCTTCCGAGCCGCCATTTTTTCTTTAACTCTTGCTTCGTTTAATTGGGCTACTGAACTTGTATCATGCAAAGGCCTGTTCGGTACATAAAATAATTTTGTATACCTATTCGTTTGTTTCTGCATCCTTGCACGAAGCTCGACAAGTCATTTAGACTATGTTGAGAATAGTTGTTAGCAAGTCTGAGCTTGTAGCTCAGTTCCTGTGCTTTATACTTCGTGGATTTGCATTTATAGGTTGGCAGAGCCCAAGGGCAATATTTTGAATACCGTACCGGAAGCCTTACCGGTCAAGGCACTAGAACGAAATATTTTGGTTCCGGTACCGTTTCAGGATAATATTTCGGTCACGATACTGTTTCGGTACCGGTACCGTTTTGTGTACTGTTTCGGAATAATTTATACCTAGATAAATTATATATATACAAGCATTAACTGTATTCCAAAATAACAACAAAATAAATCATAAACTCAATACTTCTCAATACAAGTCTTAAGTTTTAAGTTACAAGTAACATAAAGTTATAAATACCAACATTATCATGATAAAATCATTAACGTCACCACTTCCTCTCAAAAATACTAATCCTCATCAAAAAGACAATAAGGATCAGGATTCGACATGTTAATCAAAATATTTTCATCAACGTCATCACCATCATCAACATCAACACCAATATTATCATTTTCTTCCTCATTTAGTGAGGATAATGGCTCTTCAATACTTGCCCAATCCAAATCTTCTCCATCAAGAAGCTCAAATTCTTCACCCACCCATTCTTCCATCAAATTAATGTTTTCAAGATTGATTGGATCTAAAGCATCTCTTCCCTTTTTTATGCTCCTGTCAAAATAAAATCAAACATAAGTGAAAATGTTATATATTTTTCAATAGTGAAAACATTAGAATAAAATAAATTTACCTCTCTCAGCTTCAAGTTATAACGAACAAATACTAAGTCATTCAAACATTTATGCACTAATCTATTTCTCTTCTTCAAATGAATAAAATCAAATGTGCTCTAGTTTCTCTCACATCCAGTTGCACTACAACATTGACTTAGTACTCGAACAGCAAACCTTTGAAAACATTGGAACCTCGCAACTAAATTGGGTCCACCATGCAACTATAACAATAATACAATTATCAATTATTAATTAAATACAAGTAAAAACAAAATAAGATAAAATTTAAAGTACAAAGTCACATTATTTAACAAATGATATTGATAAATGATAATACCTGGATTAATCTTATCACGCTGGTGGATTGCTAAAGAATGTCCAAACTCACCTACTGCATTCTTATACAAGTCAAGTTCTGCAATGATCTTGTCTTGATTATCGGGATCAAGTTTCATCTTCATAACACAACTATTAAAACCTCTTATAACATCATTTTTATTTTTAAAATTGGGGCTATAGTAAATTCCAGGGTTAAGAAAACAACCTGTTGCATATAATGGACTGTGAAGCTGCCTATCCCATCTAGAATCAATGATCCTGGTGAATGGATTGAATAAACTAACTTTGTTATTGCATCTTGCTTTTATGTTCTCTTTGGCTCTTTCCATTGCATCATACAAGTATCTCATTGCAGGCTTCTCATCCCCGTCAACAAGTCGTAGAACACGAACCAAAGGCTTACTAACTTTGACAATAAATTGACATTGAGCCCAAAACTCTTTATCTTCTAAAACGATCCCAGCTATCTCCTTCCCTATGTTGCTCTTAGAATGACTTGATGCAATCCATTTATCACAAGTAAATATTTGTCTGAGTTCTTTCTTAAACAAGAGCAAACATTGGATACTTAAAAAATTTGTCACAAATCTTGTAATTGCAGGACGACACAAATCATGACCTTTGGTAAAGTCTTTTCTCATCAATGCCAAAACCCAACCATGGTTATAGATGAACTTTGTTATCTTTTTTGTCTTTTTTATAGTATCATCAATAAGGGGAAAATATCTTGGATCAGAAAAATTCTCCAACATTAAGTCTATGCAATGAGCTGCACATGGGGACCAGTAGAAAGAGCCATACTTCTGTTGTAACTTTTTTCCTGCAGCTTTATAACTTGCATCATTGTCCATTATAAACTGCACAAGATTCTCAGCTCCAATTTCTTGAACAACCTCATCAAAGATATTAAACAATGTTTCAGCATCTTTTCTAAGGCCAGATGTATCAATAGACTTCAAGAACATTGTACCTTTCGGACAATAAACTAAAAAGTTGATTAATGATTGTTGCTTCTGGTTTGTCCAACCATCTGCCATTAGTGAACAACCGGTCTCATTCCAAACCTGCTTAATTTGGTGCAAATAATCTTGAACCTCATCCACAGCCATTTTTAACAAATTTCCTCTCAACTCATATAAAGAAGGACCCTTGAATCCTGGCCCGATGGTAGTCATGGCGTCGATAGCTGGTTGATAAAACTTGGATTGAGCCGCATTGAAAAGCAGATTAGCATCATACCACCAGCGTGCTACAGACATCTTTGCAGTTGTTGGGCCCCAGGAGTTGTTCTTGGAGCAAAAAATCTACTTAATCCCCCTACTGACTTTCCAGTTCTAGATTCGATCGACTTCCCCTTACCTTTTGAAAGCTGAGATTGTCCCTCCATACTATTACTATCATCAATATCATCAGATGTTAAATCTATATCGCCTCCAATCTCTGACCTTATTTTTCTTTTCTTCTCTTTGTTTTTTGGCATTTCACCAAGCAACTCTTTCATTTGCCATTTTACATCTTCAGAGACCTTTTTACATGCTTCTACATCGCCTGGAATCCCAGCTAGATGACGCTTCAACCGAGTGATCCCGCCACCGCTAATTACTTTATTACAATATAAACATTCAGTATTATTTCTTGCCCCTGGCACTGCACGTGCATGGGCCCATGCTGGATCTTCTGATCTTATAGGAGCAAGTGTTGGAGTTGAAGTCATACCACCGGTTGATTGACAACTAGACATTTTTAACTATTAAAGTATAAAAATTAACACTTATAGGTAAGCAAAATTAAAAAAAAAAAAAAAGTCAAAAGAAATAAGAAACTTAGAAACTTAGAATCAGAATCAGAAAGAACGCACCAAATAAGACTGCTTCAGTAGAAAATTAAGCGTTCTTCCATACACCTAACTTGAAATAGAATAATTTGAGTTTCATTTCCATTTTGGTTTGGTTCCAAAAAGACTATATATATGGCTCGGCATATTTACAAAAAGCCAAGATGTGAATTTCTTAATTTATAAGCTGGCTGGCTGGTTCAACAAATCATAGGATTTAATTAATTAGCAAGAACAGAGTTGTGCGTGGACTCGTTCGTTTAAGTATGATTTACAATGTGCAACAAGAATGCTTTTTGGATTAAAATAAAGGTGGGAGTGGAAAGCGTTTCAAGCCTGGCAAATTTTGTTGGTATTAGGCTAGCTAGCTACTTATATTCACAACTCAACAACAATAAATACGTAATATGCGATGATGTTAAATTAAAACAATCCAATCAAATAGAGTGGAAATCAAATATAATCAAATATAATCATGCCTCCACTTGCATATAGTTACAAGGACGATAACATAATTGAAACTGAAAGGCCGATAAAGAAGAAAGAAAAAAAAAACAAAAATACTTTTACAGAGGCCAGTAGTCATGAATATTGTTTCCATCGATCTCCATATGCCCCCTTCAATAATTAATTAGAATTGCGACCATGTGAAGAAGTAGCTGATCAAGGAAAACGAAGAAAAAGAGCTTACCTTTGTGTGAAATAGAGCCCAAATCGCACTATCACAATTCACAGGGCTTGAGAGAAGAGATGACTCAGAGGAGAGCTTGAGAGTTGAGAGAGTTACTCAGTTACGGTTGAAATCGATTTTGGGAAAAAGAAGAAAAGTCAAAAGAGTTTTGTCAAAACCCTAAGTAATGTGAAAGTCTAAATTCTGAAATAGCCCTTAAGTACTTAACCAAATTACGAAACTGCCATCCAAAATTCAAACCAAACGGCAAGCAAATTTTTGTAATGGCTGAAATATGTGTTTCAGCAAGAAAATCAATTTTGGGCGGTACGGAACGAAGACATAAATTGTACCAGCCAAGTGGCCGGTACAAAAAATACCAACCTTACCTGCCAGTACGGTATGATATCAAAAACACTGCCCGAGGGTCCTGCTCCCTCACCAACGCATTTCACATATTGCATGAAGCTCGACAAGTCATTTAGACTGCGTTAAGAATAGTTGTTAGGAGGTCAGAGCTCGTGGCTCGATTCTTGTGCTTTATACTTCGTGTATTGACACTTATAGGTTGGCAGAGCCCGAGGGCTCAACTCCCTCACCAATGTATTTCACATATTGCACGAACCTCAGCAAGTCATTTAGACTGCATTGAGGATAGCTGTTGGCAGGTCAGAGGTCGTTGCTCGGTTTCTGAGCTTTATACTTCGTGGCCGATCTAGAGACCAGGCTTATCTGATTTAAGCTATTTACAGGAGACACAATAATGTAACACCTGAAATTAGGCCATAAAATTTCAATTAATCATAATCTTACATTGTTCGAGCCTGGCTTGGATTTTTCATACAAAATACTTCCTTAGGTGCTCGGCATTCCATGGGTGTGGCAACTCGTGTCCTTCGTGGTCCTTAAGTCGATATGAACTCGGTCTTCCGGTTGTTGTTACCACATATGGCCCTTCCCACTTGGGGCCTAGTTTGCCTTCATCCTGAGTAGTAACTCCTGTTTGTTTCAAAACCATGTCCCCCACTTTGAAATTGTGAGGTCGGATCTATTTGTTAAAATATTGTTCAACTCTCCGCTTGTTGGCTACCGCTCGGCTTATAGCATCCTCCCTCCTTTCTTCCAAGAAATCCAAGTTCTCTCTCAATCTTTCATCGTTAAGATCCAAATCGTAATGTTGCACTCGATACGTGGGTACTGCTACTTCAGCTGGTATCATGGCTTCAGTTCCATAGACGAGGGAGAAAGCAGTTTCTCCTGTTAGGATTCTTACCGACATTCGGTATGCCCACAATGTAGTCGGAAGTTCTTCAGCCCATTCCCCCTTTTGGCCTCCCAACTTCTTCTTCAGAATGTTAAGCAACGTTTTGTTGGTTGCTTCTACTTACTCGTTGGCTTGGGGATGTCCCGGCGATGAGTACATAGTCTTGATTTTGAGCTCTGAGCACCACTCTTGATAATGGGAACAATCGAACTGTCTCCCATTGTCCGAGATGAAGCTTTGAGAGATTCCGAAGCCACAGATTATAGATTTCCAGAGGAAATTAGTAATTGCCCAAGCCGTAATTGTTGCTAGAGCTTCTGCTTCCACCCATTTCGTGAAATAGTCTACTACCACCACGACAAGCTTTACTCCTCCTTTGCCTACAGGGAGGGGGCCAATGAGGTCTAGTCCCCACTGTGCGAAGGGCCATGGGGTGGTGACAGAAGTGAGTTTTTCAGGGGGCAATGAGGAATAGGAGTGTTCTTCTGGCATTTGAGACACTTTCAGGTGAACTCGTCGGCATCCCTGCGAGCATTAGGCCAATAATATCTCGCTTGAGTAGTTTGCACTGCTAATGCCCTTCCACTCGCATGATTCTCACAAACTCCTTCAGGCATTTCTACTAGCATGTACAGAGCTTGTTCGGAGGAGATACATCTTAATAGAGGCTCAGCGTAGCCTCTTTTGTATAGGACTCCCTCTACCAAAGTGAACTGAGCTGCCCGATTCCTAATTTTCCAAGCTTTCTCTCAATCGTCAGGAAGGATTTCCTCTCGAAGAAATCTTAAAATGTCCGTTGCCCATTCTGGAGGTTGTAGGACCTTGATAGTTGACACTGCAATTCCTACTGCTGCCACATCAATAGTTCGGATTACCACATGATTTCGGAGTGAGAATTCTTCTTGCCCTGAGGCAGCTTTGGCTAGTCAATCTGCTTCTTGCTTCTCTCCTATCGGGATCTGATGGATGGTAGAATATTGGAAGAGATCCCGCTCTTCTCCTACCCATTGGAGATATCTTTTCAGATTTTCTCCTTTCGTAAGGAATTGTCCGGTTACTTGCCCCACTACAATCTAAGAATCAACCTTTACTTCAACTCCAGTTGCCCGCAACGATCGGCCAATTGTTAGACTTGACAAGAGCGCTTCATAGTCGGCTTCGTTATTGGTGACTTTGAGTCCGAGCTTGAACGCGTAATCAAGTTTTTCTCCCGAGTCTGTTATTATATGGACTCCTACTACTCCCCCGGATTGGCAGGATGAGCTGTTAACGTAGACCTGCCACGGCTTGCCCTGGGGCATAAGGACTATTTCCTCTGTAAAATTCGAGAATTCGGCTACAAAATCTGCTAACACCTAGCCCTTTATTGTGGTGCGCGAAAGATACTCGATCTCAAACTTGCTTAGCTCAATCATCCAGTTAGTCATCAGATCGTAAGTATCTGGTTTCTGCAATATTTTTCTCAAGGGAACATCAGTTTGGACTTTTATTGGGTGAGCTTGAAAGTAGGGCCTTAACCGTCTGGTAGTGATCACTAATGCAAATGCTAGCATTTTCGTTCAAGGGTATCTAGTCTCTGCCCCTCTAAAGGCTCTGCTTACATAATAAACCGGGTGCTGAACTCCATCTTCTACTCAGGTCAATACAGAAGACACCGCATTAGGCAGTACCGCCAGGTAGACAGTCAAGTCCTCTCCCGGCGCGATTTGGCTAAGCAATGGTGGATGAGCCAAGTGTCCTTTAGCTCACTAAAGGCCCTACCACAATTTTCATCCCATTCTTGTGCTTTCCGTAGGACATTCAAGAAAGGGCGGCATCGGTCAGTTGACTTTGCGATGAAGCAGCCCAGGACAGCTATCCTTCCTGTCAGTTTCTGGACTTCGTTAATAGTTCGGAGCGGAGGCATATCCATGATTGCCTTAATTTTTCTGGGGTTAGCTTCAATTCCTCGCTCAGAGACCATGAAACCCAAGAATTTTCCTGATTCGACTCCAAAAGGACATTTTTGCAGGTTTAGCTTCATTTTGTATTTTCTCAGTACTACAAAAGCTTCCCGAAGGTCATCAATGTGTTGCTTGGGCTTCTTGCTCTTAACCAGAAGATCGTCTACATAGGCTTCCATATTTCTCCCGATCTGGTTCTTGAACATTCGGTTGACCAAACGCTGGTATGTTCCTCCTGCATTTTTGTGGTCGAACGACATTGCTCTGTAGCAATAAAGTTTTGTATCAGTGATAAATGCAATTTTTTCCTCATCATCGAGGCTCATCTTGATCTGATTGTAGCCAGAGTATGCATCCATGAAGCTGAGCAAGGTATGCCCAGTCGTCGAGTCCACTATCAAGTCTATCCTGGGAATGGGGAAGCTATCTTTAGGGCAGGCTTTGTTTAAGTCGGTGAAGTCAACACACATTCTCCATTTTCCACTTGACTTCTTGACCAGTACAACTTTGGAGAGCCATTCCGGATAATGAACTTCCCGAATGAACCCCGCAGTTAGAAGGCGTTCCACCTCTTCAGCAATGGCAACATATTTCTCCGCACTGAAACTGCGGCGCTTTTTCTTGACTCTTTTGGCCTCTGGGTTCACACTGAGGTGGTGTTCTAGTACTGATCCATCGATACCTAGCATTTCTTCATGGCACCAGGCGAAGACATCACGATGTTCCACAAACAGTTGCTTCATAGACTGGCTCAACTCGGCGGACATTTTAGATCCCATCCGCACAATCCGCTCTGGTTTTTCAGGATCCATCAGTATCAAAAGTAGTGACTCATTGGGTTCTGCCTGCCTTAGTGCCTCTTCGTCCCTTACTTCGCAGTCTAGTTCAGTTATAGCCAGAGGTGGAGGCATGTCCACCCCATTGAGTTCTACCTGCCTTAGTGTCTCTTCATTCCATACCTCTCGGTCTAGTTCTGTTACAGTTGGAGGTGGAGGCGTGGCTTCTTCCATGTGGCCTTGCTCTAGAGTTCGTATAGCTATCGCCTTTGACTTCATCTCCTGGGTGTAGCAATCTCTTGTGGTCTACTGTTCGCCACGCATTTCTCCTACTCCCGATGGGGTCAAGAATTTTACCTTCAGGTGATATGTGGAAGTTACAACCTTTGCTTGGTTCAAGGATGGGCGTCCAAGTATCACATTGTACGAAGAAGTGGCTTTCACCACCAAGAAGTCTATCATGAGAGATGTTGTTTTGGGAGCGGTTCCTACCAATACTAACAAAGCAATTGCCCCGATCTGTTGGACAGTGTCCCCTGTGAAGCCGTTGAGGGACGTAGGTGCTGGCCGCAACCTATTAGGGGTGATTCCCATTTTAATGAATGCTTCCCAAAAAAGGATGTCGGCAAAACTGCCATTGTCGATCAATACCATTTTGGTCTGATAGTTAGCAATCTGTGTCGCTACCACCAATGAATCATCATGAGGGTGCGACAAACCATGTCCATCTTCTTCGCTGAATGTCACCAGATATTCTCCAGATGGGTCTCTGCTATTGCATGATGGTCGTTGGACGAAGAATACTTCTTCGTACTTGGCCCTCCTTGCATGGGCCTTTCGTGCCGAGGAAGTCATTCCCCAAGCATATCCTCCAACTATGGTGTTGATTTCACCTATGGGGGGTTCTTCTCTTCTTGAGTTTCCTTGTCGCAGGTTCTCTTCATGGGGGTTCGCGGTTCTTCCTCTGTCGAGACTTCTATTATTCCCCCGAGTAGGATTCTGGTCTCTTGGGGTTAGGCTGTAATTCCTACAAATTGGACCCTGATTCCTACGAATGGGGCTTCAGACTTGGTCTCTCTGAACGGGGCTTCGTACCTAATTTCTCCAAGAGTAGGGACGGTATTCTCATTCCAGCTCATCGCTCTCATCTTTATATTAGTCGGCACGGATCTCTGGGCCGTCAAATCTTCTCCACTTCGTATAGCAATATTGCGTGTTATGTCCACTGTTCCTATGAAAGGAACAATATTTGGGGCGCGACAAGCTTTGTCTTCGTTCTTCATGTTGACTTAGGTCCTCCTTAGCTTCTTCCGTTAGATTAGAATGTATGCGAGGGCTAGGTTTTCCTTTGCCCTTGGTTTCGTAAATCCTTTTCTTGTAGGCCCCTGGGTTCGATCCTTGATGTCGGTTTGCCATTTTCTTGTCTGCCCTCTCCAAGTCACCCTTTCTAGGGGTTGTTAACGCTTGGAGTGTATCCTCTCCATTTATGTAGCTGTCTGCTCGGTCCATAAATTCCCTTAGGGTTGACCAGGTCTTCTGGCAATCTCTGTCATAAAGGGGTTACGAGGCCAGATCCTTGCTAACAGTGCGTTCAACATTATCTTTTCGTCTTGGTTGTCCATCGTCATCCATTCCTTGTTAAACTGGGAGAGGTATGATTTAAGGCTCTCGTCATCCCTCTGCTTGATAGTCAACAGATAGACCGCCGGCCTTCTCTTCTCCTTGTTCGGTTGGCCATGAATTCCATTAAGAACTGACGTGCCAATTCATTGAAAGTATCCATAGTTCCAAGTCGTAGGGATCCGAACCACACTCTTGCTACCCCCTTTAGAGTGAGGAGGAATGCCCTACATGCTATTTCACTGGAGAAACCGTAGAGAGTCATGTGGGCCTTGAAGGTCTCCAGGTGTTCCAATGGGTCCTTTGACCCATCGTATGCTTCCATCTCAGGAACTTTAAACTTCGGAGGTATAGGTACCACCAGAATCTTTGTGTTGTATGGGTGTTCAGCATTGGTGAGTAGCTGATCCACTATGGAGGCAGCTTTGCTACTTCTATCTGGATTTACAAATTGATTTTGCGTCGTTCTTCATCTGCGGTAGTTGCATCAGGCCGAGGATGGTCCCCGAAGTGAGGACTCTGTTGGTCTGTCTCAGTTTCTTTGTCATTCCTTCGTAAGGCAATGTTCTCTTGTCGGAGGGTCTCCATGTCTGTCACGAGTTTCTGTATTGCTTTATTTTGCCGATTGAATCTTGCTTCCATTGCTTCGGACTGCATCATTTCACACTGCGAATGCTGAGAGCGGGTTGTTGCCGGCATACGAAGGACACGCTAGTTATGAGACAACAGAGATCCCACAGACGACGCCACTACTGATGTCGTGTTTCGCGGGCTTCGTTAACTTCATACCTTCATTATACGAGCGATCATCTACACAGTAACTACTACAGGGGGGATCTCGAGGTCTGTTGATCCTCTGATGCTTAAATCCGTACGGAGAAGAAGAGGATAAAACAGTAATGAATATAATAGCTTGAGGTGAGAGCAATAGATTGATTGATTAAAGATGATTACCTTGTCTGCTGCTAGTAGTGTCCTATTTATAGTTACCGACCAAGTCCCCACCATAGTGGGGTGTTGCATAGCAGGGAATAATATGCCTATGCTGTTGATTCATCGAGCTGCTCTTGTGTCACCACCTTGTCGAGCCATGAGGGGCTCAGGCTTGCTGTGCATTGCTCGGGCTTTGGGTTGCACTGAATGCGACATGCCTTCTGCTCTAGGCCACATTGAATACGGCACGCCTTCTGCCCTGGGCCACATTAAATACGGCATGCTTTCTACCTCGGGTCCCTTCCATCTAGTGATGTATGCCATGTCCCTTCCTTCTCCAACCTTGCCTCCGTCCTTTGTCCTGTCAGCCTGACCCGACCCGGGTCTCTCTCCTGCCCGAGCCTTGATCCAGGTTGTTTGTTTGACTCAGTCTGTGCGATATGACTAGGCCTTGCCTCTGGCCTAGTCCGACCCAGCCCATATATCTGGGTTGTGATCTGGGCCTATTATTTGGCCCAACAGGAGGGATTTTCTCCCTTCACAGTGGCATTAACTTTTCAATTCAATTGTCACTGCAATTACACCAACGACCTCCATTTTTATTAAAAAGAAAAAAAGTTCAAAAAATTTTGTGCAAGTAGACAAACTCAAAAACCTAGGAAGCTGATTGAAGTTGACACTAGGATGACAAGAAAGCACAAGGGAAATACAAGGAAAGAAATTCTTGCAGAAAGGAACATATCAGAAATGATGATGTGGTCAACCATGGTTGGTTACTCTATCAATCATTCAGTACTTAATACATAGCTTTCGATCTTCATTAGGCCCTCCAGTCACACCTTGTGCTGAACATTCAAATGTGTAAACATGAGGTGGTAAGATAATTACTGGAATATCTTGTTAAAACCACATTGGAGATGGACACAAGAAGCGAGTGACTACGTACCTCTGTTTTAGTGACATCATGATCATGAGCTTTTCCGCAGTGAAACATAAATATGACTGACTTTATGTGGTGTGAATTAGAGTGAATGATGGAGGGAACTAAAAGTTAGACCAATCAATCACAATGGAAAAAAGGAAGAGAAGCATATAGAGAAAGCTACATTCTTGTAATGCAATCGAACATGGTCTAAAAAGTTCAAGTTGTTGATCTTAATACTTGAGCCATAAGCTAATTGTGGATGCCTCTTCTTGAGACCTAACGAACATGGTCTAAAAGGTGCAGCCTCTTCATGCTTAAGCACTAACCTAATTCTGCATGATGCAAGATGTTACACTCACGGTTGGAGTACATTTCCAACCCATTTTTTATTTTCATTAGTTTAAGGCCACTTTGTTAGTAGTGTTAGGGAAGACAAACTCACCTAAACTCAATAAAACCCATCGAACAAGTCAAAACTCAGAAAGCAAGTGAACTTCCTAAGCATATGAAAAAGCTTCATTCTAACAAGATGCAATAAAATACAAGGCTTGGTTATGTTACCTCCAATTCGAGATTAGAAAAAGTGGGGAACAAATAATATGTCCATCTTAAAAACAGAGGCGAAATAATTGCACAAAAGAATATTACAATAATATTTTTACTAGCGTTGCAAGTTTTCGGAGGATTATGTAATAGAAATCGATTAATTAGTACTGAAAAAATGAAATGCATTGAATAATAATACATGACTTGCCTTTCTCCGAATAAACTGCAGGCTATCAAACTAGTTTCTCCTCCCAAAGCAAATGTATGGTGGTATTCAGGTCATGCTTTGGTGTGCTTAGGACTCATGACTGAAAGTTTTCATCTCACAATTCTTCCTCCAAATATGGGAACATGATAGAATAACTTCCCGAGCAAAAGCTTCTGAAGTTTGGTAAGCAATCAAATTTTAAGCCGATTAATTAGTTGAATGCCATCAGTACTTTCGCTTCATCATCTCCCTTGCGACAATTTCTGTTATTCCTTCGCATGAGCTTACACTCATTCTTTTTGAGCTATACTAGACTTTTGGTTGTTGGGTACGTTATTAAATTGATCAATCTTTGACAATTCAATATCTCAAGTGTTAATGAAAAATATTATATGTTGGTATTGTTCTTGTGACAAAACTTAGTCCAATTGAGTTATAAATATGTTGAGTAGGGTCTAGGTTGAAATTGGAACAAAAAGTACAAAGATTATAAATTCACAAGATCTAATAAGATCGACTAAGGGCTCGTTTGTTTTTAGAGATGAGATGAGATGAGATGAGATTAAAGTTAAAAAGTTGAATAAAACATTGTTAGAATATATTTTTTAATATTATTTTTGTTTTGGGATTTGAAAAAGTTGAATTATTTATTTCATTTTGTGTGGAGATTTGGAAAAGTTGTAATGATGAAGTGAGAAGAGATGAGATGTTTCCTGAAAACAAACGAGGCCTAAGCCAGAGTAAATCACTCGTAACTTTTAATTCTTATTTTAGATTGATGTGATATTCATGTCTTTGGAAAGCTAACTCAATTATCTACAAATTCTTTTTTTTACAGGGATCATCAAATTCAACCATTTATGGGGTCAAAAACTAGACAAAAGAGTCGCTCGGCAACTTGCTCGAGTGAAAATTTTGAGAATCGATTTTTGACTAGGGTTTGCGGCAAGCAAATGATAGCTAGGGAATGTTATGTGCAGGAATTACGAGGCAAAGAGCACAACGAGCCTAAGCCGGAGTTGCGAAGGGTGGAAAGACATACCCTTCTCACCTAAAGTCATCCAAAGCTCAGCTAGGAAAAAGCCCGATGAACCAGTAGGCAAAGACGCTCCTGAACAAATGGAAGTTCCCCTTTCATTTTGTGTTCAATGAACAAACAGTGATGAGATTAGTAAGAAGTGCAGCTTGCTTTTATTTGTATGTGTATATATAATTGAGTGATGTAACAATTCTCCAACATTTCTAGGGTAAAAAATGGACAGAAGAGACGCTCGAAAGTTTGCTCGGTGAAAAGCCTGAGAATCGGTTTTTTACTAGGGTTTCAACTCTTTAAGTGGTTTTCTCAAATCCTAAGTATATATAAAACACTATGCACAACTTGTAGGGCGTGGATAGAGGCTAGAGCTGCCATATTGATTGTATTCTTCATAAAAAATCATGAGGAGATTCATTGTGCATTGAATATTGACTTTCTCTTGATAAATAAACCTCCATCATATTGTGCATGTATTTGAGTGTTGTTGAGTCCATTGGTGTGGTAGTATTTTTTGGCCGAAAGGATTTTAGGAGCTGTCGTTGATGTAGAGATCGAGTTGGTTCTCATGATAAAACTATAGAAAGGCCAGTGGTCCAGAGTTGCCAAGGTACAAAAATAGAATGGGATACTCATGGTATTGCAAGCTAGATTTAGTTACTTCAATGGTTTTGTAATTGTTTCTAAATTGGTTGTAACAAACTCAATTTCTGTAGTGGATTTTAAATGGTGACTTACACCTGGATTAATTTTAGATTTTGAAGATGTTCTTCAAATGCGTTTCCACTTTGTTACCAAAATTGATGTGTTGATTATTTCTTGTGATTTAATTCATTGATTGGGTGATTGATCGATCAGAAGTTTAAACAATCCAATAAATTTAGAAAACACCTATTCACCCCTAAATATTTGGAATCTAAACTACTTATTTTCATTAAGATTTGATAAAGTTGGGAAATAAACAGAGGACAGCACTAAACTTCTCAATTTGTGACATTATGAGACTACTAGAATTCCTGTAACACCCAGGCCGAAGCCAGTGGATAAGCCCAGCTCACTAGAAGAAACCACGTTGCTTTGAGGTAAAAATTTAAGCTTTCTTTTTCCTACCCTCTATATCTCTCCCTATAATCCCACTCACAGCAACCATTCCTTTCACAAGCCACCGTGAACCAAGTCAACAACTAGCTGCATCCCACGTTCACACGCCAAGGCCAGATCCCACGTCGGCCAACCCCTAGGCCATGCACAGAGGTCTCCACGTCCAGCAACCACCCAACAAACACGGCAACACGCCACAACCCTGCCGAGACCCATAGAAAACTAACTCAGTTGCTCAATTTAAATTTCCAACGGCAGAACAACCTCAAACCATTCGCATCCCCTCCTTGACTCCATTCCATGACAACCACCTCCAATAGCCTCACCTTAGCCACCACGAAGCACCTCCTCTCTCGGAATACAGTGAACCAACCATCTCCTACATGAAGCCGGCAGCCACGTCTCTTTCGGAAGCCACCATGCTGCTGTCGTTCCCTTCCGAAACCGCCAGTCTCCTCTCGGTTCTAGGAACATTAAGGCCACACAACCGTCACAAACCTCTTTTCCCATTACCAACCATCGTACACGGCCGAAACCAATCGCTACGTGCTCTTCCATAGCCAAAAACACAACCCGCAAAAAAACCTCATCATTGCCACCCTGCACAACCCAGCCTCTGTTTTCATACACCCAAACAGAGCACCCCCAAGCCCTGCACAACCCTTCCACACAAACACTTCAGCCACTGCTACATGCTAGAAACTGTCCGGAAACAACCAATAAACACCAAATGCTGTCAGAACTCTCGGGAGTCACAGAACCGGCAGACCGGTCCTCCTTCCATCGAGCCCAGATCCATTCCGTTTTCCCTTATCCGAGCGGTGTGTTTTTGTTCCATCGTGGTCTTCCAGTGGGTTCCAGCCGTCACAAGGTTTATCTGCCCCTCTCGAGCTTGGCCTCCATTGACCTCAACCCAGTGGCTGCCATTGATCTTAGCTGAGTTTGGAAGCCCACATAAACTCAACTGCCGTCGCACAGTCCTCTCTCCTTGTCTCTATTATTTTCTTGCTTTTTGTGAGATTTTTGTAGTATAGATGTGTACCAATAGTTAGTGTTATTTCAAAAGTGCCACTACATGTGTTGTGTAGTTCACTAAACTCAAAAAACAGATGCAAAATGTGTTCTAAATTTGGGCTGGGTAATTGCACATAGAGCTTGTACTTGAATCGGTTAAGCCTGTTTGGACTGTTTATGTTGGCTGGACTTATATTGAGTCTATCCTATTGTCGGTTTGATTTTTAATTAAACTTGTGTATGAGTTGGGATTATGTTAGGTGGGTATTAAGTTGGAGATGTATTTTACATCGGTTTAATTTTAATTAAGTAAATATGTTAGCCCTATTCTTACTTTACGGAAATGATTTAGAATTTAAAGTATTAGCTCGAGAAATTAAGTGGGAAGTGATGATATTGGTTACGAGAATTCTAGATGTATTTAGAAAAAATAAGTTATTTTAGTATTTTAGGTTTAAATATCAAAATACGTGTACAATTGGAAACTTACAGAAATTGCATGACTATTTCATGTGTGATGATTGATACTCTATTGGCACTGTTGCGAGAAAATTCAAAGAAATTAAAAAGTCTAATTAAATGGGGCTTATATGCTAGACTTTGTATAAAATGAAAATGAACTGACGTTGATTTGTGAAAAATGTGCATGATATGTTTTAATAAGAAATGTGAAAACAACCACAGTTATGTATTCTGTATTACTCATGAAATTTGTATAAAAGAGAAAATATTTTCTGACATGACTGGTGTAGACATGAGCAATATTTTGACATGTTGTTTCTAAAATGTGCAAAAGAGCGAATATGAAATCTGGGAATTGTATACATGTTACATGAAAACGTTCTGAATCCGTTTTTGATTATATGAAAATGATATGAATATGTTCAGCACTCTATTTGATATGATATGCATATGAAAAAACTTTGGTATGACTTTTTGATTTTGTAATAGCAACAACAGTCGAGAAATTGCAACATCAAATTGACACAAAAAAAGGTTCAAATAGCGATTAAATACAGTGTCAGTAAAAGAGAAGATCAATTGCAGCGTTTTTGTTAAAATTTGTGGCGAACAAATTTGGTCAGTTTTAGAGTTGGGGCAAAATTTAAAAACGTTGATGAAAATTATTTGCATCATTGAAATGCAAATTTGTAACGAAATCAATTGGACCCAAAAAATTTATGAAACCGCGATTGGATATAATGTAGGTAAAAGAAGGTTACTTATTGTCGTGTTTCAGTTGCAACGTCCATCTTTGTGGTGGAACTTTAGAAGATAGTTTTTACAAAATGAGACAGGAATTACTGACCCTTTTAAAACTTCTTCTCTTTCCTTTCCAGGATATGAAAGGTTCTAAGTGTAACATAAGAACCTAATCTATAAATTAAAAGAGAGTTTGCAACAGAAATCTTTAAATTAAAATTAAAGTCATTTTACAAAATTACCCTTTCATACGTTACATAAAACTTGCCAGGACTTCAGTCACTCTTCTCTTAGGCCATGTTTGCCCTGATGCTTCTTCCTCACTTTGTCCTTGGGAGGGGGAGGGACATACGTAAAAATTAAAGTGAGTCAAATACTCAGTAAGTATTACTTCATATTGTAAAAATATACTAACGTAACTTTTTATTCATGTATTCATCATTCATCATACATACTTTTCATAAACATTCATTTCCTTTGAAAATATTACAAGGTGGAGTTTTTCCTTAAAAAGGTTTTCCTTTCATAAAACATTGTCCACATGTGTACATCTTTCATAAAGAGCTAAATGATTACACAACATTCAACCTAACTTTTTTCACTTTTCCTCTGGCCGGTGCACACTATTACGCCCTGTGTGCTTGGAGTTAGCGGTCTTTTGGACTCGGATTCCTCTCGTGGCTACAGTTTGGGAATCTCTTTCAGTCAGGGGGTAGCACTGGGTGCACTACCAATACTACTTACCCGGCATTACAATCCGCCCAGTCCTTTGGTACCATCATTAATTTAGTCATGGCCATTACATATTTTCATACATTAGAACATTCATTCATTTCAGTCATTTCATTTTCATTCATTTCAGTCATTAATCCATTTCATTTCATTTCATGGAAAATAAAGACAATAGCTACTACATACAACATCCATTCACATGCATACAAATATTAGGATGCATAAATAGGGGTTGTAGCCATTCACATCCATTCACATGCATACAATTGTTGTAGACATGCATGATATGATGTCTACCTCCACTGCAATATGACTTCACCATATTGGACCCCGACCCACCATTGCCATTTGCCATAGGTTCGTACAATTCGTATTGTTTTCGTATTTATATAATTTTTTGTATCTAATTGTTTTTATAGTCTTACTATCATATGCACACCTCAAGTCTCAAACCTAATTCCAAGCCGAAATTCAAATGATATATTCTCAATGTCGCATCTTGATTCTCATCTCATCTTAGTTAGTCAGATTTTAATTTGTAATTTTTTCTTTTCTAATGGTTCTTTGTAATTTTAACTTTTGTTTCTTGTTTATAATTCTAATTTATTTTCCTATTCAATTGTTAATGTTTCAGATTTTATGATCTCATAACTCACAGTCACAGCAGGCAGGCAGTATTAAATTCTATTTCCACCCTTAGCCATTTGCCCCAAATGTCAAAGTCAAAGTTCAAACAACTCAATTTTATTTAGATTTTACATATTTAGTTATTTGTAATGTTGATACAATTTCCCTTTTATGTTTGTAATTTTGTAATTGTTTTATCTTAATTTGTATTATTATAATATTTTAGTTATTATAAATTGTATTATTGTAATTGCTTGGGAGTTAGGACTAGGAGTATTACTAGTACTTCATTTTCTCTTAATTTGTATTTTTTTTATTGTAAATTGAATGCATTGTTTATTGTTATTTAATTATTATACATTTTGTTTATATTTATTGTTGGGCATTTCAATGTTTTTGGACCACAAAAACAGCTTCTAAACACATGACCCATTTGGGTGGTAAAGGGGTGGACGGATAGGATATCCGCCCCCACACCCTAGGGGCGAAAACCCCACGCTCATTCCATGTTGGGAGAAAGAAAGGAGGGGCTGCACCATACGGTGCAGATAGCATCCCTATGGTACTTGTCTTAAATTTATTAAGCCAGAGGTCCTAATTTCGAAAAAGTAAACGCCACAAGGCAGTACATGAACAATAATTCTCTCTTATTTTAATTGCAATAAAAAATTTTAAAAAAATAAAATAAAAACTTTTTAAACAAGAAAATAAAAAAATGAAATAAATTATGAAAGATTTGGGAATTTTCTATATCTGGGCTTGAAAGATTTGGATTCGCAAGTATAATCCAATTAATTAATCCATTCTTGAAAAGAAGTGGTCGGCTAATTTTCCTTCGGAAATAGCTTAATTGTCATCTGTTGGCCCAATAGAACCAGATTTTCTAACTTTGATTAGTGGTTGGATAAAAAAGAAAAAAAGGGCTTTGAACTCCACGCAAACAGAATACGCTAAGATTGTGTTTGGTTGTTAAATCAAATTCAACTCATCTTAAACTAATTATTGATAGGACTTATTATCTTTTCAACTTCTCATAAAAAGGTTAAATTTATCTCAACCTACTTTATACATTTCAACCTAAAAGTTAAATTCATCTCAATCTAAAAAAGTTAAATCTATCTCAATACGACCCATAAAATATTATTATTCACAATCCAATTCCAACTTCTTTCAACCTCTAAACGCAATCAAATAGGGGGCAGCACAGAGGATGGGCTCTTGGAATAGTGGAGGTTCAAATTTGACCAACCATGAGAATTTGAAAAAACAAAACAAAACAAATTGAAGTCATTCATTCCCAAATCAATGTCCATATGGATATGATCAAATTCATATAATTATAATAATAATAATAATAATAATTAAATTGATGCTATATATTTTAAGTCAAATGGATAGTATCCAATTCACATTTTACTTCATATTTTATATCAAATGGACTTTATATCTATATCTACGAGCCTATAACCCGGACAATGCGCGAATAGTTATTTATACTGAATTTTATAACTCTCAATAGTTTATTATACATAATCACTTTCACAACTATTACAAAAATGTATATCAAACATATATAAAATAGAACATGAATATATAAAAGAGTTCACTTTAGCAATAAATATTTCATAGTCAATTTATAATATTAAAAATGTAATATATATATATATATATGATTGTTCAATTTAAAACAATGTAAAATAGATTATATTAGTATGATATAGAGGAAACATATGCTTCACCTTGCAAATTTCATGACACTTTTTAGTTCTTAAAGAAAACTTGGAAGGAAGTCCTAAAAAAAAAACAATTCATGCACAACTGAAAATTTAAAGATCCAATTTCTGAAATCGAAACTCTAAATAAAATCAGAAGAACCCAAAATCCATCTGAAAGGAAAATTATTTTAAATAAGAAGGAAATAGAGGAAGCATTTGCCTAATCGTGGCCGAAACCGGCGTCCATGACTGAGTGAAAATGGTACTGTGTTAAACACCTTGTACTTGGATTGAATGAGAATGACGTCGTCTCTCTTAGACACTTGAGTCACTTTCACTTCCACACACTTCGATTCACTTTCACACACTTTGGCACTCTTCCAGACTTCTAGAGAGAGTGAGACCTTGCTCGATAGCTACATGCCGCCCTCCATACGTATCTGCCAAAGTCTTCCAAGCTTTTCTAGAAGTCGTAATGTTCTTAAAATTCGAAAATGGTTGTGGGCTGCATGAAATTTGGATCACATGTAGGGGTCTTCATCCGGGTTCCGACTCGGGAACCCGGGTATACTCGGGCGGGAATCCGGATTTCAAACCCGAGCCGGAACCTGGATCGGGTTGATCCATGTCAGACCCGGGCTGAAACCCAAATGGATCCCGATTTTTTAAACCCGTAAATCCGGGTTCCGGATTTTACCCGAATTTTATTATTATTATTATTATTATTTTAAGTAAAAGCCTTTATTTTATTAAATTTTTTTTCTAAGAAGTCAAGTTCATGAAACACATAATATTTGTGTTCTAAAAATACTAAATGCGTGTGAAACAAAAAAAAATCCAATATTCATCTATACATGCATCACAATGCAATCCACTACATATTACACTAGTGGTATTTATAAATTATACTAATGGTAATTATAAATTACATTTCCAAACACAAAATTACAAGAAATGAGTTACAAAATCAGCAGCATGGTCTTCCCATCGTGATTTAATCTCACATCAAATAATAGTCCATTGTCAATTCCTGCAGCCAAGAAATCAAAAAGCTCATTAACTAGTTTTGCATATTATATTCAAATAGAATATTAAAAAAGAGTAAAGGAAATGAGTATAAAAATTTATGGTTTTATGTATAAAGATTGCAACACCTCAAAATGGTTTTGAAATTAATGACGATACATCAAAATAATGTCAAGAAATGCACCCAAACAGTAACAAAAGAAATATTTCATTCCATCTACCTTGTAGTCATTTTTTTCTATAAGCAAAGCAAATGAATCGAATAATCGTGTTCCCTTTTCAAGCTTACTACATGAAAACCAGACCATTTCACTAGAAAGGAACGTGTTCCATCTACCAGCTTGTAGTCATCATGCTTCACGCAAAGGAACATTTTCCACAAAAATGAGTGGAAACCCACCCTTTGACTAATAGGTTGCACCAGTTCTTTTATATATCAAGCCAAACAATACAGTAAGTACTAAATGATAAAAATCAGGTATATGGGTAAATCTGAAAGGATCTACAGCTACAATGGAATTAGTGTCTTGGTGGAATACACAAAAGTGAACTTTCAGATAAGCTTGTTTGGGTAAGCAAAATTAAAATGCATTTTAGGCCAAGTAATATTGAGATTAGAAAAAGAAGCATGACCTAAACATCATTATTAGGCTACCAATCATCTATAAAAAGCAGTTGCTTGACTATTTCATTTGCTTTTCTCTGAAATAGTCAAGCAAAACAAGTCTATAAAACCCTATTCACCACCAATCACAACTAACAAAATAATAACAACAAAGAATCTAAGCTAAACAAAAATCTAACAAATACCACCACATACCAATGTCCCAAACAATCATTGAGTTATAAAAGCTCAACACAGAGAGACAGAGAGAGAGAGAGAGAGAGAGAAACTAGTAGATCTGGCCAACCAAAACACTACTTATGCACTACCACAACTTAACAAGTTATAGATCTGAGCGACGAAATAAAACCCAAAAATATTTTGGAACCCAAAGGCCCCATTTTTTTTTTCCAAACTCCACCAAGAAACACAACTAATTTTTTTTTAAAAAAAAAAATCTAGAAAAATCAAAGATACAACATCCAAAAAACCATTTCTTCCAAATAATAACAAATCTTCATTATATATATATGTTGTCGGATATAACAAATCTAAACAGATATAAACAAATCTTTCAAATAATAATAACCCACGACTATAACATTTTCCAGCTAAATAGATCTAAATAGATACTCCTCAAACATTCAAACAATCTAACCCAAAAAAATATTCCTTAAACATTCAAACATTCTCAAAAAAAAAAAAAAAAAACCCAAAACCAACAAAAGGAGAACAAAACAGAGGGGAGAAAGAAAACATACCCAAACGGAAATCAGTTTTATTCTCTTGGATCCCAAGCTCAAGCACTTCTACCGTTCGACATCGCAGATAGCAAAGAGAGAGATAGAGCAAATGAGAGTGATTTCGTGAGGGGCTAGGGCATCACAGACGCAGATGCAGGCACAAAGCAGAGCGAGAGAGAGAGCAGATGAGAGAAAGGAATCGGGGGGAGGGAGGCGTAGGGCATCGCACTTCGCAAAGGAGGGAGAGGGAGAGAGGGTGAAGGAGAGAGACAAAGAGTAGATGGGAGTTGAGTGTGATTCGGAGGGGGGGTCACTAGGGCATCTGTTTACGATGGTTTTATATCTAAACTCGAGTACTGGGTTTAAAATCGGTATTTGGGTGTCAAAACCTGCATTCGGGCCGGATGGGCCTGAATTTTAAAAAGCGGGTACCGGCCTGTGTGTTTTCCGGGCCGGAACCCATAACCAAAACCCAGTTATTCGGGTTACGGACCGGGCTGGGTTTTTCCCCGGCCCGGATGAACAGTCTTAAATCACATATAAAGCCATGAAATTCTCCAGTCCTCTTCCTAGAAAGGGTTCGTCACTTTGTTGAACGTCCTACCAAAGATCTTGAGACAGCAAGTACGTTTTCACCCAAACCTTCCTCCTCATAATTATTTTGGTCATGAAGTAGTATTAATGCTTGAGGAACAACCGCAATACTAAAGTCGGTTGATGATATAGTACCATATGTTGTCATGGTGATGATATCCATACATGCAACGTACGTATTGTATTATTGTGACGGAAGAATCTTTTGCCAAGTAGTAGGTATAAAAGTGAAAAGAAATTACTTAGAATTTCTAGCAACCTAGCATAAATACAACTACATACAAAATTAGTATCATGCTTTTATGTGAGAAGAGATGCAGTAAAGATCTTACTATTTGGCCAAAGGAAGAGAGAATAACAAAATATATAATGAGCAATTAATGGCCAGAGGAACATGCATGCAGATCAGTATCATGCTTTAAGTCACTTTCAGTTCCACGAACTACTTCACTTCCACACACTTCGGCACTCTTCCAGACTTCCACAGACCCCTTGACACGGCTTCTTCCTCCATTTGTTAGGGCTTCTCGTTGCCGACATCATGACATATTTCCACTAGCCATAGAAACAAAGAGTACTCCCGCACCAACTTCTTCTCATTGTCATGGATTTCTCAATGTATGCTTTACCTTCATATTTTGCAGATCCTTGTATGCATCAGATGGTAGAACATATATCTCTTCGATAAGATCTGCGAATTGCACAGACTCAGTTCAATTCCCTCATGGCGCTTCAGGAAGGAGCTGTGGGATTTGTGGCTATGGGGTGATTGGAGGTAGAGGGGGCCACTGATGAGGTGGTGCCGTCGGCATGTGGCGGCGATGAGGGGTTGGCGGCGATGGGGCGTGCGAGAGAAGGGGGAATCAGGGAGAGAGAGGGGAGGGCCTGGAGGGGGAGGAGAGAGAGGGAAGGGAAAAAGCGAGGGGGAATTAGGGTTTCTAGGGTTTTAATCCTATCCCCCACATCTATGGGTCCCTAACCTAGATCAACGGTAAAGGTTTAAACACTTAAAAATAAACTACTAAGTAATAGGAAATGAAATAGAAATGCAATGGGGCTAAATAAAACTCAAACTTTATTTTATTAAAATTAATAATTTTTATCATAAAATAAAATGCCGAGTTTTGTAATATTTTACGAGAAATAAATCCATCTAAATAATAGAGTTTTTAACATAAAATGAAATAATTAATATTCAATAATACTCTTAAAGAAGTAAAATCATTTAAATAAAATGATTTTCTAAAACTATATTATTTTCGGGACTTCAAAAATATAAATAGGCTTACTTTAAAATTAGGCTTTGTTCAACAATACTAAAAATACCCCATTTAAAATAATTTTAAACATTTAAAATATTTCCAAGACTTCAACACATTTGGCTCCATTTAAAAATCACAAACTAAAGTTAAAACACAACTTCGATATTTAAAACGTGTAGATGAGACTCGTGACCAATCGAGAGAAAAATAAGCCATTAATCACAATAAGCACTTGGATACCAATATCTGGAGAGAAACCACAACCGACTAGTAGATCATTGTATGGATTGTGTAAAGTCTCCCACCTGCTTTTGAAACTTAAGTTCTGAAGAATCGAGATGATTAGACTTTAGATGTTGTAGTTGAAGAATGCTAGTAGGAAGGTAGCTCTTTTATACTAGCACCTTTCAGATCGACTCGGCGTAAACCTTTAATTTCATACTCAATTTGGGAGAAGTTTTCAAGGCTTGAGTATCCTTCAAGATTAATAAATTCCAGTGATCTCAACTTGAGCCTGTTCAGAAACCTCCGGAGGTTAGAGCATCTATGAACACTGAAGGAAACCAACTTATCAAGGAACCCAACAGAATGATGGACCTCAAGTAAATTTATACAAAAATCACGAGTTAATTTCACTAAATTTCACTTGGAGAAGTCGATATATGACTGTCAAGTTTTGTTAAAAAAAAAACCAAAACCATATTAGCATAGGAATTAAGATTGGAGCATAAGCTACCAAAGAAATAAATATTAAAAGTGGTGCTCTACCTTGAATCCCTCCTTCAGTTCTTTGAAGAGGCTATTTTGCATTTCAAAAACAACCAGTTTCTCTCCAAGGATATTTAATGGTAGAGACTCTGAAGGATATTTAGTCAATCAAGTAATCTTAACTCATTAGAGGTAATTTCGCCCTTTAGAAAAGAGAACATTACGGTTTATAAACAACCTAAGACTTTTCATCTTCTTGAATACCTTCGGACTGAAATGTATCAGGTCTTGTTTAGGCATATCTACCGATATACCTTCAATTTAGGATGTCTTCCACCTCTGCACCTTCATGTCTTTTTTTAATATCTCTTCATGTTTAATCAATGCTTACCCAAAACTCCCTTCATGTTTTCGTACCTTTGATGGATCTACATGATAAAATAGTGGTAGAACCAATTGTTGCTTTGTTTTTCCACACTCAATGACCTTGGCCAACTCCTCCAAGCACCATGTAGATGATGGATAGTTTTTGGACAATACAATAATTGAAATCCTCGACTTTTCAATGGCTTAAGTATCTTCACCTCTAAAGCCCAAGAATACATGGTACGCTCATGGAGGGGCTGAGAAAGAAGAGGAAGAGGCTCCTTGGAATGCCATGGAAGATCAAGTTCTGATTACTATCTATGAGAAATAATTGGAGAACAACTATCTCAAGTAGAGAGGTTGATGCCGATCGAGTTGCGTCATAAAATAAATAGAAATGATCTACGTCATAACATATTGGTAGAACCAATTGTTGCTTTGTTTTTCCATACTCAATGATCTTGGCCAACTCCTCCAAGCACCATGTGGATGATGTATAGTTTTTGGACAATACAATGATCGAAATCCTAGACTTTTCAATGGCTTCAAGAAGTTCCGGTGAAATCTCTTCTCCCTTAATTTCTAAGCTTGTTTTTATTCCCTTTCGATTCAAATCGTGGTATAGATTAGCAGTAAAACTGTTCCTAGTATATTCAGAATATATGGAGTACGCTCATGAAGGGGCTGATGAGAAAGAAGAGGAAGAAGCTCCTTGGAAGGCCATGGAAGATCAAGTTATGATTACTATCTATGAGAAATAATTGGAGAACAGCTATCTCAAGTAGAGAGGTAGATGCCGATCGAGTTGCATAATAAAAAAGAAAAAAAATGATTAGCTGAGTTAGCTATAGAATTGTGGCAGGCATATTCTTGAGGACGTGGTTCCCTCCAGCTTCTAAGGCAACGAGAGTTGAATATTGACGTCAATAGGTTCCCACATTTGAATGTGAAAATTGAATATTGAAGTCAATAGGCTGTTCCAGCAACATCTTAGGCGCATGAAAGTTGGATTTGTCAACTTCGATCTTTACGGTCATGCATGTATTATCCAATATAGGAAATTAATTGGGAATTGGGAATTGGGATAGATAAGAGATGACAAGGCTTTGAGCAATTATGACCGGAAAAAGTAGCAACTTGCTAAATCTTTGGATAGGAATGAAATTGGAAGAACTTGACCTTAACACTCTGCAGAAGAAAACATGCAACTTCAGGGGCTCTGTCCCCCGCATTCTCACCTGGAACTTCGTCTGTCATTCGTACATGGAACTTCGTATGTCTTTCCCTTCCTTTCCATTCTTGTATAACAGATGGACTCCGCATCTTTTGAAGAACACTGGTCTATGTTCACTAAAAACTTCAACTTGTAGATTTAATGGCGTAATGCAGCCATACATGATCATCGGAACCCATTAAATCAATATAACATCTCACATTAAGATAAAGGAAAGAACAATTAACAAGAACCGGAAAGAATGAGCAAAACTGGAACTTTCAAGAAGATCAAGAACTGAAGAGAGAAACCACAACACTTCAATTATTATTGCAGAGATTTTCGAGGAATCTGTAACCTCCAAACAAATAAATCCAATAGGACAAACTTTTATACAAATTTACATACCATACATGCCAACTAATTTATAATCGGCATACGACTTCAACCTTCAAAGTTGTTTAAAATGATCAATTTGGTCTCACAGTAATTGACTTTACTCTGTTTTAGCACAGATGTCTGGAAATTGATAAAGAAGTACCCAAAATAGAAAAGAATCCTCATAAATCTTATGTTTCCACCCATCAGAGAAAATATAAGCTGTGGTTCAGTGTTGAAATCCAAGAATCTCTTTCGTTTCCAATACCAGTGTGTGGTTATTTCGCTTATCTCAGCATCATAAATAAAACACCTAGACATGCCATGTTCTTTAGAAAACAGAACAACATACAATACAATTCCACTTATCTCCTCTAAAAGAGTACTGTGGTCCCTCAACATCTATTACCCATTCTTCTCTTTCCCTCAGCTGGACATTAACCGAACTCTTAACAATTTCAATTTCTAATAACTCATAAAGATAGTTGGTATATGTAGGATCATCATCAATTTTTGAAAAATAGATCATCAAGGACTTTTAACAATGGAATCCAATTTTTTGAAAACACGGTGTTTTCTAACATTTAGCAGATAGTTGCTGTAATAAGGATATAGAAGAAAATTTTCAGAGCAACGCAACACTTGAATTCATCATCCAAGAAACAAACTATTGGCTATAAGTAAATGAACAAAGTAAAAGAGCCAAGTGATTATTGTGGAAGCATCCCTCAAAACTCAAATAAGAAAGCTTTTCTAGGGATCCAATGGATTTTTGCACTTCAACTAGTCTGTTGGAGCGTCCCTCAAAACTCGAAGTGCATATGTTCTACAGGTCATAACTAACAAACTTGAGAAGATTTATATCACCTCACTAAGATGATTATGATTGTTACAAATCATCAAATTATTATTTTTTATTGGCACCTGGTCTGGAACAGCATCCAGACTAATCTCAGAGGTGCACAGACCCTTGGCAAGAAGTTTCCCGCAAGTGCACCAATCATAAAATTATATTTGCATATATAATGTTCCTAAACCCAAAAGTTGAGATCAATAGAGTGAGTTGCCCATAATTCCAACGAACCAACATGCAATTTTAGCACTATATATGAAACATATGACAGATCCTAATTTCAGTGGCAAATACCAAATCAAGTCTTCAAATACCAGAGAGTACAAACAAAAATGAAAGGAAAATCTCACCTGAAACTGCCTGAAATAGTTGGGTTGCCATGCTTTCTTGATACTTGAAACTACTTGAATTGTGGCTTAGTATCATGCGTACTCAATTCGTATTTACCTGAAACTACTCGAATTGCACAAACTTGTTCTCAGTCAAATGCTGGATGGAGGTCTATGTAATTGTAGCATAAATAATGGGTTGTCAGGCTCCAATGCTACAAACATGGAAAAGCCCACAAGAAATTTACCAAACAAAATGCAAAAGTACAGTCCCAACTTCATTCATTCCACACATTTATTGCTCTGATTCAATCTCCTCATGCGCATGAGTCTCTCTCTCCATACACAGTTTGGATGCTGAGACAACAGGGGAATAGAAAACAAAAATTGAAGAATACCAATTTAAGTGCAAAAGAGAATACCAAATGAGCAATTTTGGCAAAATTTTATTAGGGCCTAAAACAAGGCAATGTCTCAAAAACGGCATAGAGATGCAAGCTATTTTGGTAGCAATACAATGTGATGCTTCAAACAAACACCATTGAATCGACTATGAAATGGCTACAAGTAAATCATCATCCTAGAAACAAAATTAAATGTACAAAGTGAAAAGATTGTAAACTGGATATAATGTATTCTAGACAGAGCAATAATGTCAACACCAGCACTTTTATTTTTATTTTTTGGTATCAGAAAAGAAAGGGAAAAAATATAATACATAGAGAGGAGGAAATTAAATATTACTTGAAAATCAAAGGAACAGGGGCGACTTACTTCATCCATATTTCTTTTTTTATTTGATCTCATTTCATTCTTGTATACCACTTTGGCTCTGCAACTTTTATAAAACCGCACCAGCCCATCGTAATAATGATGGAGATCAAATTGAACTTGCAAATTATCCAAAACCTTTAGTTCAAAAGATTGTAAATTGGAGTACCCCACCCATACAGTATATCCAGGCGTATTTTCCTTCAATCCGTACCAATCTATATTAACCAATTGTACCCATTCTTGAATACAACACACATGATTTGAGCTGATACTGGTTATCTTAGCATCACCAATATCTGTCCTCCAACCCGAAGCATCTTTAAAAAATATTACGAGATATAATACAATTCCGCTTATCTCCTGCAAATAGTGTGGCCCCTCAATATCTATTACCCACTCTTCTTCTCCCCTCGGTTTGCCATCATCATTATCTTTTAAAAACTCATGAACATAACTCAACCACTTTGGAATCTGATTTTCCGGAAACAAAGTAGCATCATATTCATAGACTCCCTGTTAAACGTTAAATATAATCATCAATTTAATTTAAGTCATACATGCATACTATTAAAAATGAGATCACACATACATACCTTCCACAATAATGGATTTTGCACTTTATCATTCCATATATTCAAATGCATTTTGTCGCAGCCGTACAAAAAAATATTACTTAGTGATTTGATGTGGCTTCCATTGAATTCCAATATTTTTGATACTTCTCCAAATCTTTCTAGTGACTTGCATCCACGAACATTTACCCCTCTTATATTTGGTGGAAGTTCTATTATTTCTTCAAGTTTCTCACAATGGCACAAGGCAAGATTAGTTAGTGTAACAAATTCCTTGATGCTTGTGGGAAGGCTAACAATTTCAGTCATATAGATCTAAATGAATCAAACTGGCGGAGGAGTTAAACATGGTACATAAACTAGATGTTGGAAAGAAATTTGTTTCTGATTGGAAACAACTTTGAAGATTCAATAATTGTAATGCAGTGCTCCCATTGCTTGAATTCGTTGGAGGCGCCAATTCATGGAGTCGTTCTTCACCTAATGATATCTCCTCTTCCATTTTTGCAAACTCAATAGCCAGAAGGGATAGCCCATCATTCCCCATCTTCTTTACAAGATTTGGACAACCAGCAATGTTGAGCTCCTTTAAATGTTGCAAGAGAATGGAAGCAATATTTGGGAGATGCAGGAGGTTTTTGCAGCCTGATAGACGTAAGTACCGGAGTCCAACTAGGTTCTCAATGGATAAAGGTAGTTCTTCTATTACGGTGCCATGTAAACTCAATAGAATTAAAGATTCCATTTTACACTCGATTTTAGGAAGATAACGAAGGCTTGAGCAACCACCAAGAAGAAGCCGGCGTAAAGCTCTCGACTTGAGGCATCTTTGAAGGATTTGGAGTTTAGAGCATCCTTCAAAATCCAACCTAGAAAGATTTTCCAAAGTTCCAATCGAATCATGCACGTCAACTAATCTCGTACAACATTGGATGGTCAATTCCTTCAAATTTGAGATGCTTGAAAGATCCGGAATCTTTTTTAAGAATTCACAATCATAGAAAGTCATAGTCGTCAAATTCTGTAAAAGAAAAAGAGGAAAAGTTTAATGGAGTGTACTACATAATTCAAAGAAAAAAAAAAGTTGTTGATGATGATTATAATTGTGTATGTACCTTGGGTTTGAATCCATCCCCTAACTCCTTTGCCAGGCTATCACGCATCTGAAAGACAATGAGTTTCTTTCCTTGGAACTTATGTCTTTGATCCAACATTATCTTCCAATTCATACCTGTCGGGCAATGATCCGTATGTATCGAATTCATGTCTATTACGTTACGATTCATTTTCAATTGAAAAACATGAATGAATTAGATTTTTCTTATTTGGAGAGATAGACACGTAATGTGAATCATTCAGTAAGTAGTTAATACTGTCTGTATATTATTTTAAATAACATAAACCCCACAATAATATATATTAAGTGATGTGTTTATTGGTCTAAATTACATCATCCAATTTAAAATATTAAGAGCATTAACACAATAATTTGGTTACGAAGGGAAACCCTTTGAAGAACTCCTCAAAGGTAAAAACCCTACAGGGCAACCAAATCCAGGAAAACCAATTTTATCGATTGAGAGTATTACAAGTAAAACGTTTACAAAACCTTTGTAACTAGACACGTTTACCCAAGACATGCGACCCGCTTGTCTTTTACCATAGTAGGTAGTCAAAACCTATGATACTCTCCAACCTTTGTCTTTCCTTCTGGAATCTCCAGTTGTTGAACTTTGAACACGGCAACTCTCCCATTAAGTATGCTCTCACTCAATCCACTGGATTGAGTCTTTTCAAAAAATCTTTCTCTTAAGAATTTTCTCTTGCATGATCTCTTGAAGTTCTACCCAGATCTTCAAGTTCTCAAATACTTGTGAATATGTGCAGTTCAAGTGTCATTTAAAACCCTCAGCCGACTCCTCTATAAATAAGCAATGTTGTGATGGATTTGGAAAAAGACTCTGCTGACAGATCCAGAATCTCAGTCAGATACGTTGCTAACTATTTACGAACATCTCGGACTAGATTACTTCTTATGGATTGCATCAAGTTTCAAATCAGCTTCAGTTTCTTCAATAAAGTTTGCATCTTTATCTCTTAGACTCGAAGCACACATAGGACTCTTGTTGATTTTTATCATATAATACAAACAAGATTTGATAAGATCTACAATTCAAATACTTATCCTTATCGGATCACTGCAGTCCTAGAGTCCAATTAAGATTACATTTATTCCTAACAGCATACGCATCTAATCTTAGCCAAGCATAAATTACATATATATATATATATATATATATATATTAGTAGTGCTTCAAATTCATTGATAAAAGTTAATAAAAGAATTAATTCAGGTCATGAACAGCACCCAAAAGCTATAAATAAAGAAATGAGGGTCTCCTTTCTATTCGCTCAAGGCCATGATCTCTTTAATTTGTAGGCCATGTACGAAGCAGGCAGACAGGGGTTTCTCCTTAACTTGAGAAGTGTTGAATCAGGCTGCAAGTTTTTAGCATCTCCAAACCCATCAATATAATATGAATTTGAGGAATTAATAACATGTGAAAGTGATTTAATTAAATGATTAAACACAATACTAGAAATCAGATCAAAAACTAGGGTCTGGAGGCCAACTTTAAGGTTTGGGAAAACCATTTAGGGTTTCGGTTTCAACCAAGATTTTGGGGTTTCAAATAGATTCCAACCATTTAGGGTTTCACTAGGGTTGAAACCTTCTTTGGTTTGACTCAATTTGGATAGTTGGATGGAAAAGGGTTTGGCTTAGGTGGCATGATCTCACACCATGATTTCCTTCACAATCCACCTCATGGTTCCTCTTGGTGCCAAGTGTCCAATACTATTCACCAAGTGTGGCTAAGATCTTGCCAAGTGTCCAAATAAAATTTCTCTAACCTAATTTGGACATTCCACAATGTGATTCTGAAAACACTGCATTAGGGCTACTATTGAGGTTACTATTCACTCTGGGAAAGTGAAAAATAAACTTTATATTGAAAACTATACATACTAAACTAACTGTGCAATCCATTTATCAAAATTTAACCCCGAAGTGCCTCGAAATAAATAAAACGTGTGTTCAATCAAGCGTTTCGTCCAAAACTAAAAATGAAATTATTATGTCATAAAATCTTAAATAATCAACTGAGGCTAATGACACAGACCATATAGCATTTTGATACTTCTAACTATCTCAAATAAATAAATTGCACTTCTGGCACCATAGTAAGTGGCAACACTGACTTTCCTGACAAACTAGAACCTATGTGATTGGTCGATTCGCGAGGTTCCTAAAGTCTATAGAAATTCCACCATTGAATTTCTAGCGGGCCGTTACAGTTTGGGGAGCTTTCGTAACACCCTGCCAGAAATTCAATGGACGAATTTCTTTAGACTTTAGAAATCCCGTGAAAATCTGAAAGTTTTTATGAATCGACCCAATTACATAGGTTTTAGTATATTAGCATAGTCAGTGTTGCCACTTATTATGGTGCCAGAAGAACAATTTTATTTATTTGAGATACCTAGGAGTGTTGGAATGAGATACGGTCTATGTCATTGGTTTATTTTGAATATTTAGGATTTTTATGGCTCAATAAAACCACTTTCGATTTCCAGACGAAACACTCTTATTCGAATATGCGTTTTGATTATTTCGAAGTACTTTAGAGTCAAATTTTGATAAATTATTTGCACCCTAAGGTTTGTATGTATATTTAAGATTTTGCAGTACAAAATTTATTTTCACTTTTTCAGAGTGAATAATAACCTTTATAGTAGCATCAAGTGCAGTGTTTTCAAAATCACAGTGTGGAATGTCTAAATTAGGTTAGAGAAGTTTTATTTGGACACTTGGAAAGATCTTAGGTACACTAGGTGAATAGTATTAGACATTTGGTATCAAGAGGAACCATGAGATGGAAATGTGAAGGAAATCAAGCATTAGGATCATGCCATCTAAACAAAATGCTATTCCATCTAACCATCCAATTTGTGCCAAATCAAATAGGGTTTCAACCCTATAGAAACACTAAACAGTTAGAATCCAATTAAAACCTCAAAAACTTAGTTGAAACCGAAACCCTAAATAGTTTCCCCAAAACCCAAATTTGCTTCCAAACCGTAAATGGATTCAGTTTCTAGCTTAGTATTTAATTACTTCATTAAATCACTTTCACATACTATTAGCCACTCAAATTTATGTTATGACATCATTATTCAATCCTTTAAACGTTGGAAATTTGATTAGACTATTAAAAATTTGATTTGGGTTTGATAGCAAGCCAAACCCTCTTTAAACCCCAAATTGAGGCCCAAGGTTGCCCCAAATTGTACTTGATGTGAAGGCCATGGCCACCTCACCACCACCCTTCACAAGGAAGCTTCCTTGGCTAAAAGCCATTCACCATTGCCTACGATTCTTCCCCTTGTTTTGGCTAATACAACCATCACTAAATTGTCATTCACAGCCCTCTCATCACCCTTCAATTTCGTAAGAAGGCATCCAAGTCCATTTCCTTTCATTTCATCCATTTCCAACACTTTTCTTGGAGAGAAACCTAAAGGTTCTCTCGGACGGTTTTCTTGAGTCACTTTGCACCCCCTTTTTGAAGCTTTTGTAAGTATTTTCTCATGAAGTTACCATCACAAGAGTTTTTACCCTTTTTGAAGATTTTGTGTTAATTTTCATGGTCATTTAATTGGTTAAAAGTTGTTATAAGTTTAGAAAGGTCATCCTGAGTGGTAAACTGGACAGTGTATAATATTTTGATGATTTTGACCAAGTTATTGGCAAGCTCTTGGTCTTATTTTTTTATGGAGTATAGTTAACATGCTTATATGAAATGTTGATGGGGATTTGTTGCATGTTATAAGTTTTTGATGAAAGTTTTACTTAGATCTATGAACTAGAAGGAGTAAAACAATTTCTGTTTTGTGTAAACTTGAATCTTTTGATGAGAAATCATGCTTCAATGGCTTTGATATTTTTATATGATGATCCTAATTCTTTGATCTACATGTTAGGATGTTAGTTTGAATATCTTTGGTGTTGGTTTTAAAGATATGTTTTTTTGTGCGTGAAGAGATTCGATTAAGTCACAAATTTGAGGTTTTTGGATAGATCTATGTTTTGGTTTAATTTTGGCAATGTGATGATCTTGAGTTTAATGCTTGGATCTACTCTAGGACATAATTTTAAATCATGGGATGTTGGTTTGTGATTTTTGTCATGGTATGTTTAGGATCAAAGGATTTGATCAAAACCCAAACCTTAAGACAATCGGTTTTGAGTATAAGTGTTGAAGCTGAAAGTTTGGTGTTAGATCTTGTGATTTTGTGATGTTTGTTTGATGATTCAAAGCATGTTAGTTCGAGTGTGTTATGAACATATTGGAAGAAATTTTTGAACTTTTGGAGTTCTTGGAGATGTTTTAAAATGGGGCAAAACCTTGAGAATCAAGGGTTGTGTTTTTACATACTGCTAGTTGCATACTAGGTTGCATTGTATATTAACTGTCATGAATGTGGGTATGTAATCATGTGTTGCATGTCTCGACACACTCCAAATCTCTGTTCTATCCCAAGCGGGGGTTTGAGGGCGTCACACAGGCCACCATAATTAATATAGAGCAAGTACATATGGGCTCTCGACCAATTTAGAAGGAAGAATTTAATTTGAGGCGACGGCTTAAATATTATTAATTTTTATTAAATGTCATGAACAGGGGTATGTAACCATATGTTACATATCCCGACGCTCTAAGTCTAATCCGTTTCATCTTAAGCGGAGGTTTGGGGGCGTCACACAAGCCACCTTAATTAATATTGAGTAAGTACATATGGGCTCTTGACCAATTTAGAAGGAAGAATTTAATTTGAGGCGAGGGCCTTAATATTAGGTACTAACGATATATGGACTAGCTAGGTCCTGTTGCTGCCATAATTATTGGATTGAAGAAAATTCATGCAATCATGCAATAAATAAGTTAGACGATGAATTTTGTCCATTCCATAGATCACAAGACCAAGAAGGTGTAAACCCATGCAATAAATTAAAAGTTTGACTTGTCTCCAAAAACTCCAAGCTAATTAAATTTTCCGCAGTATAAAGCTGTCACGAAATATTACAGGTCGAATAATAAATTGTCGGGGCCTGTATTTTTCAAGGGCGAAACGTACATGCATCTAGGGACTCAAGTAATACGACACGGTTAACCATAAAACTAAAACATTGACAAACAATTTGTAAGGACGATCGAATCATGTTCTTGTTGGAATTTGACAGCTAGGGGAAGATATATAGACCAATAAAGTGATCATGATCTTTACAAAATTTAGTATACATTGAAAGTAATTAGACGTGGCGAACCATAACACTGAAAACGTTGAAAAACATGAATTTGTTAGGGACGAATGTCTTGTCCGATAGTCCCGACCTTATACTATTCCGTCTAGTGGTGCCTAAACGTGAAGAAAACTGACCTTCCGTGTATGAGCTAACCTCCCTATATATGTGTATATATATAGCACCAACGTACGTAGCAGTAGTACTACCACACCAGCCCAGCTGATCTGCATATTATATACATTGAGATCATCAAATTAATTACTTCGCCCATCTATCCATCAATCATGAAGACCCTTTCACTCATGATCTCCTGCCTTGCCTTGTCCTTCTTTTTTCTCTCTGGTATGTCTCATGTTAAATTATTTCAACGCTTTAACTATTGGAAAATGGATTATATATATATATATATGGATCACATTTTAATTTTTTTTTTTTCTATTGATCAACAATCTCTCTCTCGTATGGTTCTCCTAGGCTTATGCATAAGTATTAGTTGCTGTCGGAGAACACGCATGTGGTACACTTATCCTATCATAAAATGACATGCTTACCAAAATTGTGGTTTACATAAGTACTATGTCATATATGCACATGTATGATGGTGATAAGCATGCATGTGTGATTCACAATCGAATTCATTTGCTGAGAAGGATACATATGTTGGCTTTCATTTTTGACATATATGAATGGTGACAATGAATTATTTTGTTTGATGTTGCATATATATAAATATTGCAGGTGCTCAATCCGCTAGAATAACTTTCACAAACAACTGTCCCAATACCATCTGGCCGGGAACCCTAACCGCTGATCAGAAACCTCAACTATCAACAACCGGATTTGAGTTAGCATCCAAAGCATCCACATCATTGGATGCCCAAGCTCCTTGGAAAGGTCGGTTTTGGGCACGAACTGGTTGCTCCACAGACGCCTCGGGAAGGTTCTCTTGTGCTACTGCGGATTGTGCCTCCGGCCAGGTTGCATGCAATGGCAATGGTGCTGTCCCGCCGGCGTCTTTGGTAGAAATAAACATAGTAGAGAATGGTGGGCAAGACTTTTACGATGTCAGCCTTGTCGACGGCTTCAACCTGCCTGTTTCAGTGAGCACAGAAGGTGGGAGCGGTGAGTGCAAGACCTCGAGTTGCCCGGCCAATGTGAACGCAGTTTGCCCAGCAGAGCTGCAACTGAAAGCCGCAGATGGGAGCGTAGTCGCATGCAAGAGCGCATGTACAGCATTCAATCAGCCACAATATTGCTGCACTGGCGATTTCAATACTCCACAAACATGTCCTCCCACGAACTATTCCATGATCTTCGAGAACAAGTGCCCTCAAGCTTATAGCTACGCTTATGATGATGTGAACAGTACCTTCACTTGCTCCGGTGCACCTAATTACGTTATCACTTTCTGCCCCTGAAGTACTTGATCATGAGATGAGATCAAGAATTATGCATGCATGCATATTGCATGCGTTCTGAGCTTAATACTTACAATAATAATGGACTGTATAACAAATAAAAACGAATTACTACATATAGAAAATTCATAAATAAATGGAAAAATTATATAAATTTCTAGAGCTTTTGATCTGTATGCAGCTACGTACTCCATCTTCACATGCAACCATATATTCATTCATGCGAGTACAAAATCTCTCTGTTTGCATCGATCAAAATTAACCCATAACACGAGGCCGTTTGTGTCATTCTTACATTCGAAGGGTTCAACATACGACATGACTTGGTGCAACACTGGCTTGCATGGCTTGCATGAAATTATGAAAGATTTGAGCATTTTTCTATATCTGGGCTTAAAAGATTTGGGTTCGCAAGCTTAACCCAATTAATCCAGTCTTGAAAAGATGTGGCTGCCTAATGGGCTTTGAGCTCGCCACCAGAATTTGAAAAGAAAAAATAAAATAAAAACCTGATCTCAAAAAATTTCAAAAATTCTTAAAATCTTTAAAAAATATGAAAACTTTATTCTAACCCTATCTAAAATTCTTGAGTTTTTCTTATAAGTTTGAAAAAACACAGTTTCTACATTTGCTTTAAGTCTATAAATTTTGCCTTCTAAATATAAAAAAGAGTATGCATTCATATATATCCAAAAATACACCTCCAGGCCGAATTTATATATCTATATGCATTCGTATATAATTCTTTTATAAAACCCAAGAGTGATTCATTTTTTAAAATATTAAAGTGTCTTTTTTAAACCTTTAAACGTTTGCGTGCATATCATCTCCTAAGTTTCTTAAATTAATGAATCACTCTTTTACATAATGAAAAATACATAAACAAAAATATACAGTGGGATTCCTTATTTTATTTAAATTAAAAACTTTAACATGACCAATTATCAAGTTCCATTAAAACAATATTTGTTATAAATTGAAGGAATATGAAATGAAATTGCATCTACAATTTATATTTTATAATTATAAACAACAAGGTGTATAGTATATACATACACATACGTACGCATGCACGTATGCAAGCATGATCATTATACGTATAGATCGATAAGCCAGATGCGTTCAAACCCGTGCCTTGTCTTGGCCTTCTTATTCCTCTTTGACCGTTTTAGCTTGAACCAAAATATTGCTTTTATTTTGTCGTTAAGCATTTATTTTTCCAGACTCATGGATATGTTGGCTTTCTGTGTTGGATATGCTGCATGAGGGTAGCACTGCTCAATCCGCTAGAATAACTTTCACAAAGAAAACTGATCAACGTCTATCAACAACAGAGTTTGAGTTAGCATGCAAAGCATCCACCACGCCCGCGTCTTTGGTGAAAATCAACATATATAGTTAGCAGAGAATGGTGTGATAGAATTTTACGATGCCATTCTTGTAGACGGCTTCAACTTGCCAATTGTTATATTTATTATAGATTGTGATATTAAATATGTGAGTTTATTGAATATGGGTTATTATTTATTTACGTGAATCATTATCTCAAAGAGATGCATTGGTTCAGTGGTAATTGTGTGTTGTTTCTAATGAAAGGGTAGGAGTTTAAAACTCCACAAGTGCAATTTGATTTATAATTTTGTAAAGTGTTGGACTTGGACAGACACAATGCTTAGGCCGGTCAAGCCTTGCACGTGGGCCAAAGAGTCACAACATTTGGGCGTTTGCACATGGGCCGAATAAGTACTTTGATAGGGTGCAATGTTTCAAAAATTAATTTAATTGAAAAGACACTTCTTAATACTCGAACCAATGCCCTCCCTTCTCAAGGGAGGCACCTGTTAACCACTAGGCTAGGCAGATACCCTTTTTTCTTTAAGTGAAACATCATAACCTTTAAACCAGTAACTGCCAGTTGAAAAGTCACAAGTTAAGAGTTGTGATCTTTCACATGGTGTCACTTCATTCTCTAAAAATAGGGGATGAGACCCACGAATTTATTCATTCTATTCTCTCATATCTTCAGTCACTTACGCAATTTTGTAGAGATACTCTGAAGGAAAAACTTCAGAATTGTTATCTACAGTTGGTGATTTTGATGTATCCTGGAGGTGAATTGCTTGTAACCCGGTAGCAAACTCTTTCGAGTGAGGGCAATTATCATCTTAAAGATAGTGTTCTACTGTTCTACACGCCTCAAAATCGCATTTATTTTTTAAATTACTGTATCCACACAATTTTCTTCAACAATTTTAAGGTGATAATTGCAATGGGATCAGAATCTGATATGACGACTTTTAAGATGATGCATTAAGACTTTGTCAAACTAGATAGGTTTGATGGAACGAATTTTAATCGCAGGAAAGACAAGTTGATGTTCATTCTTACTACATTGAAAATTGCATATATATGTTTTGGATTTGAACTTGCTAGTACTTCTAGAACCCAAACCTGACGATAATAATCAAATCAAGGCGGAACGCAAGAAGCGCAAAGAAGATGAAGTGGTATGCAGAGGACACATTCTAAATACACTTTTTGATCGTCTCTATGACTTGTTTACATCAATCAAGTCACCAAAAGAGATTGGGGATGCATTGAAATTAAAATATAGAACCGAAAAGCAAGGTACGGATAAATTCCTTATTATGAAATATTTTGAATTTACAATGAATGATAATACTTCTTTGATGGATCAAGTCCATGAATTGCAAGTTTTGGTGAATAAATTGTTTTTAATTTGTGGGGAGAAGCGTTGCTCAGGGCATGTTATTTGCATAATAGAATACCTTATATGAAATTTAAAATTTCACCATATGAATTGTGGAAAGGTACGAAACCAAATCTGGAATACCTAAAGGTATGGGGCTGTTTAGCCTTTTATAGAGTTTCGGATCCAAAAAAAACAAAATTAGGTCCAAGAGCAATCAATAGTGTTTTTGTAGGATATGCTGAGAATTCAAAAGCATATAGACTTTTGGATTTAGATTCTAACGTTGTAGTAGAATCAAAGGACGTAGAATTTATTAAAGATAAATTCTATAATGACTCTAAAGCAATATTAGATCCTACTCAAACTCTAGAATCTAACTTGAGAAGGAAAAGGAATTGTATAATTCCTAACACATTGACTGAACCAAGGACAAGTCAAAGAGTTAGAAAAGAGAAAAGTTTGGATCCAGATTTTGTGTCATCTCAGGCTATTGTTTTCCTTTTAGAAGGAAATAGAGATGATGTTTTAAATAAAATACACATTCTATTAAATATAGAAGAAGATCCAAAAATATTTAAATAAGCTATGACTTCTAGAGATGTTGCATTTTGGAAAGAGACGATAAATGATGAAATGAACTCAATATTGTCAAACAATACTTGGGTTTTAGTAGACTTACCTCCTGGATTAGAACTTATTGATTGTAAATGGGTATTTATGAGAAAATACAATACAAATGGGTCTCTTCAAACTTTTAAGGCCAGATTAGTAGCCAAAGGTTTTAAACAAAAAGAGGGCACAGACTATTTTGATACGTATGCCCCAGTGGCTAGATTTACAGCCATTAGAGTGCTTATGGCACTGGCTTCAATATATAACTTATATGTACATCAAATGGATGTTAAAACTGTTTTCCTAAATGGTGAATTGGATGAAGAGGTGTACATGGAACAACCTGAGGGATTTGTTGTGCATGGGCAAGAAAAGAAAGTTTGCAAATTAATTAAGTCATTGTATAGATTAAAGCAAGCACCAAAACAATGGCATGAGAAATTTGATTCGGTAATTTTATCTCATGGATTTAGGCATAATAATGCCGATAAGTGTATTTATTCTAAATTCACGAATTGTTATGGTGTTATAATATGTTTTTATGTGGATGACTTGCTTATATTTGGAACAAATATGGAAGGAATATCTGAAACTAAGAAATATTTATCTTCAAAGTTCAAAATGAAGTATATTAATGAAGTTAACACTATTTTGGGTGTCAAAGTAAAGAAACATAGTAGGGGTTATGCTTTATGTCAATCTCATTATGTTGAGAAAATACTTCTTAAATTTAAACACTTAGGAATTAAATAAGCAAATACCCCATACGACTCTTCATTTAAATTAACTGAGAATGCTGGGAGAGCGGTTGCTCAGTTAGAATATGCTGGTGCAATTGGCAGTTTAATGTATGCAATGCATTGCACTAGGCCAGATATTTTCTTTACAGTATGTAAACTTTTTAGATATACGGATAATCCTAGTACGGAGCATTGGAAAGCAATTGGTAGAGTCCTTGGATACCTTAAAAGAACTAATTCGTTAGGACTGTATTATACCAATTGTGATGATAATAAGGCTACATCTGGTTGGGTTTTCAGCCTTGGTAGTGGAGCTGTTTCATTGGCTTCTAAGAAACAGACATGTATTTCACATTCTATAATGGAATCTGAATTTGTAACCTTGGCGGCAGCTGGCAAAGAGGCAGAATGGCTGAGGAATTTGTTATTTGACATAAAGTTATGGCCACAACCAATGTCAGCCATTTCTTTGTACTGTGATAGTGAAGCTACTATGTCTAGGGCTTATAGTAAGGTCTATAATAGAAAATCTAGACATATTAGTTTGAGACATGAATATGTCAAACAATTAATTAGTGATGGTATTGTAAATGTTCATGAATGCCAGGATGGAGCACGTGGATTAGTGCAAATAATTGGTAAGTTATCTTGCTAAAATTGGATAGAATAGTGTGTGTGGTATTTCCGTTCTTAGCATATAGAGTCTTGGTTTAAGCCTAGGCCACCATTGACTTTGTTAAGAATTTGAAATACTTACACTAATTGAAGGTTTAAGTCGAGAGATACATTTTTGTATGCATGAGGATATCAGTATTTGACTGAAAATTTAATATCGCAATCTAAGTGGGGGATTTTTATATTTATTATAGATTGTGATATTAAATATGTGAGTTTATTGAATATAGGTTATTATTTATTTACGTGAATCATTATCTCAAAGAGATGCATTAGCTCAGTGGTAATGGTGTGTTGTTTCAAATGAAAGGGTAGGAGTTCAAAACTCCACAAGTGCAATTTGATTTATAATTTTGTGAAGTGTTGGACTTGGACAGACACAATGCTTAGACAGGCCAAGCCTTGCACGTGGGCCAAAGAGTCACAACACTTGGGTGTTTGCACATGGGCCGAATAAGCACTTTGATAGGGTGCAATGTTTCAAAAATCAATGTAATTGAAAAGACACTTCTAGGGACTCGAACCAATGAACTCCCTTCTCAAGGGAGGCACTTGTTGACCACTAGGCTAGGCACATACCCTTTAGTCTTTAAGTGAAACATCATAACATTTAAACCAGTAACTGCTAGTTGAAAAGTCACAAGTTAAGAGTTGTGATCTTTCACATGGTGTCACTTCATTCTCTATAAATAGGGGATAAGACCCACGAATTTATTCATTCTATTCTCCCATATCTTCAGTCATTTACGCAATTTTGTAGAGAGACTTTGAAAGAAAAACTTCAGAATTGCTATCTGCAGTTGGTGAGTTTGTTGTATCCTGGAGGTGAATTACTTGTAACCCGGTAGCAAACTCTTTCGAGTGGGGGCAATTATCACCTTAAAGATAGTGTTCTACACCCCTCAAAGTTGCATTTATTTTTTAGATTACTGTATCCGCACAATTTTTTTCAACAATGCCAATTTCGATGGCCACAGAAGACGTACATGACCGATGAATGCTAGACCTCGAGTTGCCCGACATGAATACAACTTGCCCGACAGAGCTACAATTGAAAGTAGTGGATGGGAGAGTGATCTGTTATAGATCAAGTCTGGTGTCTGACCTAGGCTTTGAGTTAGAGATGTAATTTTGATTAAGATTGGTTGCGGACCGTTGATGGGAGGAATGGTGGTGATCGGAGCAATAGGCAAGTAGTATCTTGCTAACGTGGAGGAACTCTTCTAGGAGACTTTATTTTTAAAGTGTTATTTCATAGAGTTTGTTTCAGATACCCTTTATAAAGGAGCAATAGCTACTGATGATTTTAATCCAAAACTCTATTTCTTTCTTTGGAGGCCCCTCACACTTGAAGTGACACTTGTCTTTTCTTTTCCTAATTTGACTATTATAAATTGATATCCGGAGACATCAATCCTTCAATTACAACAATGGTTGAAGGTACAGGATCCATTAAATTCTTTAAAGAAATCAACGGAGTCCCAATTTAAAACTATAGAAACATAGATTTTGGCTTTAAAACACCAATACGAATCTGGCACCCATCAGATTTTGACTTTCACCTTGGAGCTACAAAAGAAGAGTAGTTATCAACATTAGGGAGAAATCTCATCAGGCACACTATCTCATTTATTGGGGTTGATTAAGAGCTTTAATTATGCTCAATAACTAAGTTAAATCTCATTTATTATTTATTGAACGAGTTAGATTCGTTTTAGAATTTAAAGATAGGCCATTATAAATTTAATTTAATTTAAAATCATCACTGATTGAAATCTACTACGCGGTTTCAGTTACTACCAATCCTACATTGAATGAACTACTAGATCATGTTTTTAAATTCAAACTCTCTTCTTGAATGATCGTGACCCAGTCCAACTCGAACTCGAACTCCTTAGCACCCTCTCCCAAGTCTCTCTATAAATATCTCTATTCCGTGTGTTATATGAAAAAAACCATAAATCTCTGTAAGTACAGCGGCTGAACCCAAGATACCAAGTTCAACACTTTGCATGTCCCACGTTCACCACGGCAATTATAGCCAACTACCTAATTGCTCTCTTAACATCCATCACATTTTCTCTCGCCTTCCAGGTCACATGATCGATTCCATGCTAAAAAAATTGGGTTAACCCTGCGAGGTAAGTAGTTTGATCATAAATTAGGATTATCATACATTAGCTAGTTATATATATTATTATTTAAGCCAATTCTACGGAAGCTAGCGTTTATGTACCACGCATGTCATAATATTTGCAAGCACGTCATTCATCATATTTTATTCTGCATATTATAGTTATGTATGTATTATGCATCTCATAGATCTCACATTGCATAAGACGTGTAAGTTTTAATAAGATCAAGTGTAAGATAATGTCAAAACAGTTAAATTAGATAGACATTCAGATACATGCTACCAATGCGATTTATGAGTGGATGTCAAGCCATGAATGTAAGCGTGGTCCATCATAGTATACTAGAATACTATTAGCAGCTCCCCTCATAGCCACGGGATGTGGGGCTGGTGTACAACCTTGCATGCATGGTTAAGTGTGTGAGCCAGTAAAATAAATATAATAAGTCAGATAATTTAAGACAAGTCATGCACGACATAAGTATACGTATGAATGCTTATGATTTTTAGTTCTCAGCATGAAATATTTTAATAAAATCTTATGTTAATTATATTTACGTTGTGATTAATTTCTTACAGAGCCATCGACTCATTTTAGTTGTTTTATGTTTTTAAACAACTCTTGGTCAAAATATTTATGAGGGTAGAGCTACAGGACGAGACTTAGTCCAGGAAGGCGTGATAGTGGCCAAGACTATGTACAGAGATTTTAAGTTATGAATTTTTATGGCACGGACTTTGAAAAATTTTGATAAATGCTTCCGCGCACTTTTTTTAATGATTTCAATATTTTAATGAAACAATATTTTATTTATAGAATCTTTGTGCCTGGCAATTCTTTTAGAATAAAAGAAAATATTTTTAAGTCAAGGTTAAGTAGTAGCACTCCAGCTCTCGGGAAATTTCTAAAAGTGATTTTATTCTTAAACTTGGGAAGCGGGGTGTTACAAATTCTCTCAAACCTAGTGAGAATGATGCAAACCCAAATTGATATAGAATATCTAGGTCTAGATTCTACGTTCATTGCATTGAAATACTACCTTACGAAGATGAATCTGTACAAATATGGAAGGAAAAACTTAATATCTTCCTTAGACTAAGGGCAATAACTAGTCCCTTTTTTTTAAAAAAAAAAAAAAGCGCTATAAAAATATTTTTTAAAGTTTAAACAATTTTTTTTAAAAAAAGTATTGATAAATCCGGCTATCTAAATTCGAATTAAATCCGGTTATAATCTGGATATTTGGATTAATAGTCAAAAAAGGGAAAAAAAATCTGGTTATCCTTTTGGATTATTTCCGAATTAATCCAGACAGATAACCGTCCGGTTTTTAGAATCTGGCTCCGGTTATGGCCGGATATCCGAATCCGGATCTGGTTGCAAACCCCTAATATCTATATATGACTGATGATGCTGAGATAACCAATAAGAGGTCAAATATTCATGTATGCAGTATCAGACAAAGAATATGACAAATTAATTGGACCAATCGAAGGGTGAATTATCCATCTCATTATTTATTTTTTAAACCTCATTGAAAATTGGACTACTAAAACACATAAAAATAAAACTTACATTTAAAAAACGCATAGAAAGAACCAAATGGCTATTTGGTTACGAACAGAGAAGATCAGAAAGTACATTTATTTTATACAATATTAATTTCATCGATATAACCAGCATGCATGAGCCAAAATTCATAAGTTTCACTAAAGTAAACTCTACCATTCCATATCTCATCAATTTAAATTATATTTCACACAAAATTATCACACACTACTATTAACACCTTTTGTTTTATATGTAAAACAAAAGTAGTTTTTGTGAGGGGGTGTTATCCCCTAGGCCAGACCAAGAGAAGGAACAGGGGTCCCTGGGCCAGACCATAAGAAGGGCCCAGGCTCGATCCCAGATATGAGGTATAGGCTGGGCCGAGCATACTCAAGAGGCCCAAATAGAAGGGATGGTTAGACAGGAAACAATGACAAACATATGGCAGGAGGGACAGTCTGACACCCCACTGGCCGACAGACAGAGACATTCCCTAACCCTAAACATCGGCGCCCAAACATGACAGGAAGGTAGGAATGCCTGGCTAGGACCACACTGCATTAATGAGACAAGAAGAGTTATGAAGGGGAAGTACGCCGCATTTAGTGCGACCTAGTCTACAAAATATATGGACCGATGAAATTCGGTCCAATCTCATGGTCTACAAATTTTGGACCGGACTGAAATCCTATATATTTTTTTAAAAATATTTTTAATAATTTAATATATTATTTTTATATAGTAATTATATAAATTAATGATGTAATTTTAATCAAATTTATTATCATTGACCATATAAAATATAAAATAATATATGCTATCAATTAATAATAAATCATAAATCATGTGATAATTAATGTATGCAAATAGTTAATACATCATACATTCATAAATATTCTACTATTTACACTTAATTAAAATAATTAAGTAATTTTTTATAAATGCTTAAGTTGCAAGCAAACATGAATAGTTTATATACAATGAAATTATTTGATATTCATTGACAATATATAAAATGTATGACATTATTAATAATTATGTATACTAAAGAGTAGTGGTGAAAACCGAAGCTATCAGTGCGGTTTTGATCCAAAACCGAAACTGCACCGACACCTTAAAATGGTGTAAATCTCGACCCAAACTAGTCGGTAAAGGGAGAGAAAACCGTCGACATCAGTCTCGACGTAACTCCGGTCGGTTCGTCGGCGTCTTTAGTGGCGACAGAGGTGGCTGCGATTTGAGAGAGATGACGCCGCAAGTTGCGAGGTGCGATTTGAGAGAGAGAGAGAGAGAGAGAGAGAGAGAGAGATGGCGAGTCGCAACAGAGGTGGAGACGACTATGTGCGCCGTAAGACACTAAGAGAGAGATGGTTGCGGCGCAGAGAGAGAGAGAGAGAGAGAGAGAGAGAGAATGAGAGAAAGGGGGCGGCACTGTGAGTGTGAACTGTGAAGTGAAATCAAAAAGGAGAAAAAAGAAACAAGGAAGAAGAAGGGTGTGTGCGTGTCTTTAAACCCTAGAGTGAAACGGCTCTGTTTGGCTTAATTTCCTTTATATTTTTTTAACATCAAGTCTCAAAACGACGCTATTTCACTCATTTAAGTGAAAGGATGTCATTTCATATATGTATAATTTAAAAAAAAAACATTTAAAGTATCGGTCGATTTAGCAGTCAGGTCCAGGCTCAAACCGGGTTTGAACCACTGGACATCAGTTTTGACCAAATTCAACCACCATCCGACCGGTTGTACACCGATTCCGAGCTCCGGTGGCCGGTCTGAGTCGGTCCCGATCATTTTTTCGGTTTCTTGTACAACTTTACTAAAGAGTAAAGTCTAAGTTAGTAAGCAACAATTATCAACATCATAAATATAATTATAGTAAAATATTTTTTTAATGAGTTACCTACATAATCCATATTAATAATTCACTTAACTTCAATTTAGTAATTTAAATAATTTTTTTTTATTAATTTATTTAAAAAAAATGAAAAAATATAAAATGATTAGGTCGAACCGAACGAACCGATCAGACTGGATTGGGCCGATAGCTACCTGTCCGGTCCTTATCGATGTTCGGTCCAATCCAGTCCGAAAAAAATGGACCAAAAATTACCAGACCGGACCGATTTACACACTTATATGTATGTGTCTTATTTTCTCTCTCTCATACACTCTAGCTTGTGGGTGCCTTGGTTTATAGTTTGCAAGACTTAAAATTGATGATGATATTGGATTAACAAGAACATAATTGTGATGCCACTTTGGTTTCGGAAAATCAGATTCCATTGTTAAGAGTCCTTGAAAATCTGTGTTTCGAAAACTAATGATGATCCTACATATATCAACTATCTGTATCGGTTATTAGAAATTTAATAAAATAAGGTTGACCGATGTGGAATCTTTTCGTTCCATGTAGCTTATTAAAAAAATTTAAAAATATATATTCAAAATAAAATTACGCACAAAAATCTAAAAGGAGGAAGACTAAAATCCTATATTCCCTCTACCATTTTATGTTTGTGTTTTTAATTTTTCTAATAAGTCAAGGAGAAAAAGTGAAAGGTATAAATTAGGAGCCTGGCTATACATCAGCCGCACTCTTCGCACACCATACATGATTTTTTTTTTTTTTTTTACTCAACACTTTAGGTGTACTGCGGCTACAGCCAACAGTAGGCTGATGTAAATAATGTTTCATAAATTAGTAGGGATGTAACCGGTCCAGTTTTGGACAAATTTTGGGACCAAATCGGTATACATCGGTTTTACATTTTCAAGAATCGATATCGCACCAATTACCCTCCTAAACCGGTGCTTCCAGTTTTACTAGTTCCAATCCGGTTCGGTCCGATTTTTCAGTTTTAGTATTAGTATTACTAATGTATTTATCAAAATAAATATGTTAAGAATTTATTAAGCCATAAAATATAAGTAATATATACACATTTTATATTTAAAACATATGATCAAACAAATGTTGATATTTAAGATTTAAATTTTATATTATATATTATAATATAACATGATTTCATATATAAGTATATATATTATAAAAATGATATATAATATAAAAAATATTATATATAATATTAAAATTTAATTAAAAAATATATATACACAAATGAACCAGTCCGGTCTCGTGCCAGAAAACGTAAAATTGGAAACAAATCGATTTTGACCCATTTTTTAAATGGAAGAATGGGTCTCCGATAGAACTAGCCAATCCGGGCCAATTCTCCTGTTTATCTTTATAGTTCTATAAATTAGGAATATATTAGCATAATATTTTATATTTAAATGAAAAAAAAAATCCAAATATTTGCAAGTCCGGTGCAGGCAAGAATACTGTTTATGTAGAGGTGGGACAGGGGAGCGCTGTGCCACTGTCCACATACGCGGTTTGTAGACTTTGGATTGTCGGAAACAACCCTTTTTTTTTTTCTTTTAGGATGCGAGTGGTTAGAGTCGTGTTTATTCTTTGTATTATTCTTTCAAGTGACAAAATTATTCTTTATATTTTCCATGTGGACTTTGGCTAGAGTCGTGTTTACGGATTATTCTCTATATATTGATTTGCTGGTCATGTGGAAACAGCTCCTTGGGCAGTATATGTGCTTTCATAAGGAAAGGATCACAGCATATTAATTAGCATTAGACATTAGTCATATTTTCTCTTTGGGGGGCAGTTACGTTGAAAGTTGGTAGATAAATTCATCATTAATTTCTTATCCTTTTGTTTGAATTAGTAGAAGACCATACCATCAAGACATCAATGACTTTTCTACCTATTTTCTACCTGTTTGAATTAGAAGAAGAGTTTTTTTACACAACCTCCACCACACTCCACACTCCATATTTTTTTAAATTTTTAAATTTTTAAATTTTTTTTTTTAAATTTTTTTTGAGTTTATTCTTTTTAAATTATTTCAAATTTTCTATTTATTATTCATATAATAAATATTTGATAAAATTAAAAAAATTAAAACTTAAAAAAAAATGTAGAGTGTGGAGTGTAAGGAGGTCGTGAAGATTTATTTAAAAAAAAAGGGTGGGAATTGTTTATTATTTGTGTTATAGCTATAGAAAGAATAAGATTTGGAGTACTGGTGACTAAAAAAAAGGGCCTTAAATTTTAAGTAGTACTGGTTTTTAGTTTCATTTTGTTTCTTCATATATTTAAAGACTCACACATACTCTTAAATGAATATAAGTATGATCTAAGGGAGGGACACATTCGAGAATGGAACAAAAAAAAAAAGTTAAAAATTTTATTAATACATACAAATGAATGAAAATGTAAGTCTACCCTTTGACATACTAATCTAATGCTGTCATTTAGTAGCAGAGAAATAAATATAAAAAAAAAAAAAAGCATAAACAAGATATAATTTCACACATCATGTTATGTACTTGTGATGAAAGTCTGGCTCTTTAAGGCCTTGTTTGTTTTTAGAAAACATCTCATCTTATCTCATCTAATCATTACAACTTTCTTAACTTCTAAGACAAAATAAAATAAACAATTCAACTTTTTCAAATCCCAAAACGAAATGAATATTAAAAAATATATTATAATAATATTTTTTTAACTTTTTAACTTTAATCTCAACTCATCTCATCTCATCTCATATGCGAAAACAAACGAGGCCAAACGTTCTTCTCTTTTTTATTGATAGGGATGATGATTCAAAATTTATCGAAATGATCATTCAGTGGGTCAACTCAAAAATACTAAACCAAACACCTCTATACGTTGCCACGTATCCAATTGAAATAGAGTCTCGTATACGAGACATATATTAGCATTTAAGTCTTGAAAGGAATGATATCAGACGCATGGTGGGGATTTTTGGAGTCGGTGGAATTGGAAAGACAACTTTTTCAAAAGATATTTATAACAAGATATCAGATCAATTTGTTGGACATTGTTTCTTGAGTAATATTAGAGAAAGATCAAAAAGAGAAGGTATGATTGAGCTGCAAAAAATACTTCTTTTCGAGATCTTAGGGAAAAAGATGGGGAAAAAAATGGATATTTATGATGTTGATAAAGGAGTCAATGTGATTCGGAAAAAACTTCACTCTAAAAGGGTTCTACTAGTTCTTGATGATGTGGATGAGTTGGACCAACTAAAAAAATTAGCTGGAGATCGCGCTTGGTTTGGTTTAGAAAGTAGAATCATCGTAACAACAAGAGATTAACAATTACTAAAATTCTTTAAAGTTGATGATCCAACGTACGAGTTGAAGCTCTGGGATGACAATGAAGCTCTTCGACTCTTTAGCTTGCATGCTTTCAAGAAAGGCAAACCACTTGATAAGTATGTGGAACTCTCTAAACAAGTAATGAAATATGCTCAAGGTCTTCCACTAGCTTTAACAGTGCTTGGATCGGATCTAAAAGACCAAAGCATACATCAATAGAAAAGTGCATTGGATAAGTATAGAAGCATTCCCCACAAAGATATTCAGAGTGTACTTCAAATAAGTTACGATGGTTTGGAAGATGATGAGAAGGAAATGTTCCTTGATATTGCCTTTTTCTTTAACAGAGAATCTTTAGCAGAGATCAAGAAAATATTTGACAGTTGTGATTTTTTTCCTGATTATGGTATTGATAAGCTTATAAAAAAGTGTCTTATTACTATTGAGGGTTAATGTGTTTGGATGCATGACTTGCTACAAGATATAGGTCGAGAAATTGTTCGACGAGAATCACCCCTTGAACCTGGTGAACGTAGTAGACTCTAGTTTCACAAAGATATCTGTGGAGTGTTGGAAGAAAGCACAGTAAGAGTAAGAAAAAACTCGAGTTTTACATTTATTTCCATTTTTAAAAGTGAAATCCAGCAGAAAATTTTGGCCTTATGAATTAATATATTTATATATATATAAATGAAATATGTAAACACATACATATATATATATATTGATCTGTAAATCAAAATGAATTTGTAGTTATATATTTAGATCATTTTGTAATTAAGATTAGTCAATAAAAGTATCATTTATCATTTCTAATATCCTAACAATTTAGTAATGAGAAAAATATACTAGTTATCTTTAGAAAATTGATGCTTAACTTTATGCAGTAATTTGCTAACAATTATGTGCATTCACTTACGTACCAGGGCATGAACAAAGGCTCAGGCATGATAATTGAAATGCCCAAAGGCGAGGACGCGATAAGTTTGAATTTTGTAGCATTTTCACAGATGAAAAGACTTAAGAGTGCTTATCATTCGTTTTACAAGTGGACCTAATTATCTCTCTAACAAGTTAAGAGTACTTGATTGGTTTGAATATCCGCTACAATCTTTGCCACCCAATTTCTTGGAAAAAAAACTCGTTATCTTTAAAATGCGTGGTAGCTTCATTGGGGAGTTAAGCTTCATCAAGTGCTCCATCAAGTATGAGGTACGTACAGTTTTCACAGAAATAAATTCATTATCTTTAACATGCGTGGTAGTTTCGTCAAGGGGTTAAGCTTTATCAAATCTAAGGTGCCTGCAATTATCATCTTCAATAACTTTGTTTCTATAATCTATGTGCTAAACTCCTTTCCATTTGTTTTTTTCTTTTTTAACAGGATATGACAATTATGCGTTTCCAAGATTGTGAGTTCTTAACAAAAGTTTCAGATCTTTCAAGCGTCTCAAATTTGACGCATTTAGATTGTCAAAGGTGTACATGTCTAGTTGAGGTGCACGATTCTGTTGGATCCCTAGAGAATCTTATTCAATTGGGGTTTTTCGAATGCTCTAACCTCAAAATTTTTCCAAGAAGCCTCAAGTTGAGATCTTTAGATGAACTTGATCTTGGATATTGCTCAAGCCTTCATTGCTTTCCTAAAATTATGTGTGAAATGAAATCTTTATATGGTTTATGGCTAGAGCATAGTGCAGTGGAAGAACTACCTTTGTCCATTAAAAATCTCACTAGACTTCAGGTTTTATTTCTAAGTTACTGCAAAAACCTTAGGCTTGGGATTAGTTGTTCATCGAGTGAAGAACAACTCCAGGATCTATCGGGAAGTAGTGTGTTGAATTGTCAGAATGATTTCCAATCAGAATCAGATTTCTTTCCAATATCAAGTTTTTTTACCAAGTTTAGTTTCTTAGCCACTTTGACTAATTTAGATCTATCGGGAAGTCAAATTGTTAGCCTTCCCAAGTGCATAAAAGGATTTCTTGCACTTACTGAGCTCGACTTGAGAGATTGCAAGAAACTTGAAGAAATCTCAGAACATCCATCAAATTTAAGACTTTTATTTGTTTCTAATTGCCAGTCATTAGAAAGATTTCCAGATCTATCAAGAGCATTGGAATTCAATGGAAGCCACAATAGATCGCTAGTTTTTTCGGCTTGAAGGGCTGTGACAAATTGCATGTGCAGATTTGGAATTATAAAGTGCCAAATCCATTACTGTGGAAGGTATGTATGTATCTTATCCTCTCTCTCAATTCTATATAGGATGCATGACTTTAAAATAAATGATGATGATGATATTGTTTTAACAGGGACATTATAATGCCACTGTGTTACCGAAAAATGAGATTCCAGAGTGGTTCCAGTATCATAAAGAATTTTTAGAAAATTAAATTGCTAAGAGAGGGGATGATGATGTCCAATTGAAAGGAAATGAAGAATGGGTAATAAATATTGAGGGGCCACACTATTTGGAAGATATCAGCGGGATTGTAATATATGTCATTACATTTTTCAATGAAGTTCTTTGTGATGAGGATTTTTCATCGGAAGCTGAGGTAATCATTAACAACTCAAATTGTGTATGCTGTATTGAATTGACTGGTGAGGACGTAACGAATCGTATCAAAGCCTTTGACCAATATGAAGTATGGATGTGGTACTCTAATTTAGAATCATTTGAGCCAAAGGTTTTGGACAATTTGAGGGTACAACTTCGTATTCCTCCCACTCCAAGTGATTCTCTTCGGGAACCTTTTTCGGTATGGTATTATGTAAGTATGGGAGCCAATGTTGTATACAAGCATGAAAACAGAGCACATAAAAGAAGAAAAATGGATTGAATTAAATGATAGCCCAAGTGGAATTTCAGGTGAGATTTTCGTTTGTTCTCTCTGGTCTTTAAGACTTACTTGATTTGGTATTTGTCATTCATTTATTAGCTCAATGATTTTACCACTCATTTATTTTTACATTTTCAAGAATGGATAAACCTGTCTTTTCTTGATCAAGTAAGAGCTTTGGAGGGAGAATATATTGGGAAATATAGCAATATTTCAATTTAATCTAGAAATATTTGGAAATATATAATTAAGAGTGCTAATTGAAACCTGTTCAAAACTTAATTACCCAGTTTTCAAAAAAACGTTATCAGTGATTAGTGTATCTCTTTGTCCATCAAGCAAGATAGGTATGAACAATATGAAAGATGTGTCATTCATGTTAACTTATGTGTAAAAAGAATCGCCCATGGCAAGTGTGGACACAAACAAGATAGCTTGCATCGATTTCCTTTTCTTGACATTGCCCCCATGAATTTGGTCCGTGAAGTTCAATAAACATATTCCTTCACATATCCACTACTTCTATGACCTCTGCTTAAAGAAATATTGACTTGTTATCTGAGATATATTGTTGCACCATGTTGATACCAATTTATATTGTGGTATAGTGACTTTATCATAGAACTACACTCTTCAAACTTCAATGAAATATGATATTCATGACTTTATTTCATCTTTGCCACTGAAATTAAGGTTGTCCTTTGGGATTTGATGTTAAAACTCTCCTAATCTACACAGGTTGCATTCTTAGTGATCTTGAGAGCAAAATACTCCTAGTGTGAGAGAAGGGTGAAACCAAGTGTTTGAGAGTGAGTTGATTTGTTGGAGCATCAAAAGCCATGGTTTGGTGAGTATTCCTACTCTATCTTTTTGTTAGGTTTTGAATTATGGCATGCAAATGAAGATTTGATTGAGTTATATGAGGTTTAACTTGAAGAGATGCATTTCGGTTTAGATTTGGATTTTTGATTGAATAAATTGTTTTGGGATGAAATTTTAGCCACGACGTGCCTTGATATGGTCTTATATGTTTTATTAATATCTTGAAATATTTATTGAAGGTTTAAATTTGAGGAAAGTAGTATGTCATCATAGGTTTATAAATCAATAACTTGTATTGATCATCCGGAATGTTTCAGTTTCCACTTGTTTGAAGTTTATTTTGTAAAATCTTGGCTAAGTTTAGAAAGTATGAGTGATCAGCATCTAGAAATGCTTTGTTATCAAGATGAGAGTTAGAATGCATGATTTATTTAGGCTTTAAACACATTGACAAAGAGAAGCTAGAAACATCATGCATGCACTCGGTTTTAAGGTTTTATGATGATTTGGTGTTAACCAATGTATAAGTGTTGGGCTAAACTCGTGTGACTTGAACCCAAGTTACAAACATATTTCCAAGATCAGACTTAAGGTTTTTTACTTGATGAAACTTTATCACACATGCATCCAAAGAGGTTATATGCTTGAAATCACAAAAAGGCCCACAAAATGCATGTCATGGGTTGGGTAGATTTTTGTATAGTAGTTGATGGATTCTTGCAATTCTAAGATTATATATGGATTTAGAACATGGAAAATATAAAGTTTGTGAAATTTGGTAAAATTTGGGTCTAAAATGCAAATAGTGAATGTTTAGGGCCTCAGTGGCAATTTTGAGAAATGTCGGAGCAATTTTGTAAATATCATTGTCTAAACCCTTTTGATTTTGAAGATCTTCAATTAACTTTATAATTTCCAACTTAGAATAACACTTATTACAGTCGCACCAAATTACTAAGTACCCGGAAAGAACTTACTATTAGAGAATTTATTTATGATTATTGTATAAATGCCACATTTATTAGTAAATGTCATTTTGAGCTTGAAACATCATATTATACATCATTAAGCATTTGATTACTTGCTTACATGACATGTGAAATTCTCACCGTTTTAACATATTGTATATAAATGTCAATTTTCACATGAAGTTCACTACATATGCACATGTCATGAAGCATAGCATCAAAATAAATTTTTGTCACAACCCTAAAGGCTAAGATGAAGAATTATCATAGTAAAACTCATCTGTCCACTCTAGATTGAGTAAAAATGGAGTGGTAACCCCTAAGTTGACAAAGAACAGTCAACGAGTTTCGAATAGATTCTTTATAAAGAATGTCGGAGCGAAGTTGTATATGGCATCTAATGCAGGCGGCATACGTTTTGATGATATGTTATGATAAAATGTTATGATACCAATGCATTAGGTTACAATGTCTGTAGACAAAAACGTAGTTTCAACATGAGTTGTACTATAGTCACCGACAGGTACTCATACCGCATATAAGGGAGTTGTGACGATATCATATGTTATGTTCATAATGGATTTGATAACTATGAAATTATAAGTTTTTGAAAAGATGAAGTAAAAAATGCTTTCTAAAAGCCAATGTGCATTAAAGCTTTTATGAAAGATGTTGAGGAATCTGGATGCATGGGAGACATACAGATTTTTCTGCATGCGCCTCATGTTTATCATAATCATGCATATCTTATCTCTATACAAATTGGTTGTTTAACTTACCGAGATTTCAAGGAATCTCACTATGGTAGTCCCACTATAATTCGTTCTATAATGGTAGAAGTTGTGTCAGAACCGGCATATGACAAACAGGATGAATGACTTTAGATGGTTGAGGATGAGCTCGATCCTGAGCGGAGGCTGGATTTCATTTTAGCGTATAGAGTAATGGCTCTATACACCATAGAGCGGATGAGAGAATTGATCTGATTTTGAACTTTGATGTAGTATCTATATTAAGGAGATTCTATCTCCCACTTTATATCTATACATGCATTACTATGTGGACCTCTTAAGTAAGACAATATCTATTGTTGGTTAATTGATTTACTGGGATATTTAGTTCATTCTGGCATAAAATTTTTTATAAGTCACCCTTATTACGTTGCGATTATTGTATACTAGTAGTTGTATACTAAAATGCATTGCATATTAATATCCCAACGGGAGTTTGAGAGCATCACATCAGGAGGACTGAAACAGCTTCTTACATGAAATTTTAAAACATAACTAAATTATTAAGTCGATGGATTTTATTCGTATGTTAGCTACTGCAGTTGTTGGAGTGAGGAAACAGCCAATGCACCCCCTATTCCTAGCTATTTCACTTGGGTTGTAACCCTTCCAATTTAATCTCCTAAATAATTTTCAGGAGCTATATTTGTTGGAAATATTTTCAAAATAATTATATATTATATATGTGTTATTAGTAATATTTTGGTATTGTACACCTGGTTTAGAACAGGTTTAATAGTAGTGTGACAACCTAGAATTGATGCTTTCTCAGTATTTTAGAATTATGATTGAGATCCATGATGTTAGTGGTAGTTTAGGAATTGGGATGTATTTTTCTTGGCTTCATCTCATCTGAAATGAACATTATTACTCCACAATTAAGGGCAGCACTGTTCTCATGGATTGATATGCATAACGCATATTTATCGTAATGTCTCTTATAGTAACCTTTCTGGATATTGCACCTATATATATCACTTTGTATTCGATCTATTGGACGTTGGGCTCAAAACTTAGCATAAAAGTGCACCTAGACTTGTAAACTTTGTAAGACTCTGTGTATATAGTATATATGCAGTATATATGCAAAGATTCACAGCCAGGACCAGGCCGGCTTCTTATTTCTTTACAAGCACAAACATATATTATAAGTATGTTTCATAAGCCAACTTGCACCCATTTATGCACTGTTTTGAACTAAAGTCCTTTTGCGTAAAACAAGCATCCAGGCCAGATATCCATTGATTAGCTCTCCCTTATGAACTTTAAGGCTACATTTGAGTAGAAACCGTCGCTTTTCAAAATCCTTCTCTCAAAACCCTCCCAGACTCAGAGTTAGCGAAAGGGGGTGGGAGCTTCTTCTCCTCCCCCCTCATCTATTTTCCTTCCGCTCCCATCTCTTATTGTCTGTGTAGTTTTTTTGGTTTAGTTTTTGTGTTTTTCAAGCCTAATAAAAGGAGGATTGCCGTTCGGGTCTTTCCGGCCGTCACTTTTCAACATGCGCCCCACTAGGACGATGCCCCGCCGCTGATCTTCAAGACCACCGAATCTAGAATCCATCGGAGTGGAGCGTAGACCGCACGTGCTGGAGGAAGTTTCCGGATCTCGTCTGCACGTGTCCATCACGCGCCACCGGGGAGCCTTCTGCCGACGCCACGCTCGGCTTCTCCGGATTCCTCGACTCCGGGACTTCCAAGATTGACTATCGACTTTCCTTCCACAGTGACCAGTGAACTGCACGTGCCATTGCCGAATATATGTGCACTGTTCATTCGTTTTGTTGTTCAGTTTTTGTTTTCTGTTTTTGTTATTCAGTTTGTTCATTTTGACCCGAGTAGGGTGTTGAGTGTTTGGATTGGACGCAATCTGGGGCAAGAGCTAGTCGAGAGAGGCGGACGAAGTTACGGTCGGTGCTCTTGCGTAGGTGCTGCCTGCGCAGTGGAGACTGTGTGTAACGCCCGTCCTTGTGGTGGGTCTTTTTATAAAATATTTTGAAAAAGGACGAAGAGAATTACTGTCCGATTTAAAACTTTTTGCTTTCTTACCAGGGTGCAAGACTCTACGTTTATAAAATAAAAATGTGCTTTTGCAATAAAAGAGGTTTACAGCTGAAAACATCAATTTTAATAATAAAATGCCTCTCTTACATTTGAACCTCGTGCCTAGACTTCCGTGCTCTTCCCCATGGGCCCTGTCTGTCCCGACGCGTACTTCATTTCCTTCCCTATGGGGGGGGAGGGACATACATAAAAACTAAAATGAGTCGAAGACTCATAAGCATTACTTCATGCAGTTAAAATATAACAACGTAGGTTTTCATTCATGCATTCATCATTCGTACATATTATACATACATGCATGCGTGCATACGTGCGTTCATTTGAAAACGTCACTGGACGGGATTTTCCTTTCTTTTCGTAAAATGTTTCACCCGTCAGTGCCTTCATTTCTGCAAGAGTGCAGTGCCTTCATTTCTTAAAGTGCATTCGTGCATGCGTACATACGTACATACATACATTCTTTCTTTTCACTTTCATAGGCAGGTACACACTGTTACGCCCCTTGTGTTAGGGTTAGCGGCTTTTGGACCTGGATCCCACCCGTGGCCACAGATTAGGAATCCCTTTTCTTAGGGGGCAGCACTGGGTGCACTGCCAGTACTACTTACCTGGCATTGCAATCTGCCCATTCATTGGTACCCTTTCATTCATTCATATGGCCGTTACGTGTCTTCATACATTTCATGCTTTCATTCATTCGTTCATACTAGCTCTGAAGAGCTGGAGCTTTCATTCAGTTATTTCTTAGCTCTGAAGAGCTGGAGCTTTCATTCAGTTCTTTCTTTCATTTAACATGATAAAACATTTCTTTTCATGAGAAAACATCATTTCGTGAGCATGGGCTTGAACGTCCTCTTTCATGACGTCCACGAGCATCACCTCGCGGCATTCACAAAAGTATCAGTTCATACCGTCCATAAAACATAAAGCACAGGCTCAAACTTCGCCTTTCGCGGCATTTGTAAACATCACCTTGAACGTCGGCCTTCGCGGCGTCCACGAGCATCACCTCGAGGTGCTCACAACAGCGTCGGTCCGTATGATCCGTGAAGGCGTTGGCTCAAGCTCGCCTTTTGTAAATTTATATCAGTTCGTTTTCTTTGAAAATACATACAATAGATACATCTTATAGTCATCCATTCGCATGCGTACAATTAATAACTTTGGGTGCGTAAAAAGGGGCTTTCATGGAGGGTCGTACGTACATATACGTTTGAAAGCATGGCATCTTCTTTCGTAAACATTTTCTTAAAGAGAAGAGCTTTTCGTTTTCGTTTCTTAATTTCTAGAAAACTCCAGAAGGGCATGAACATAATACTTACCTGGACTCCATGCTACTTTCATACCATGCAGTCCATTCATGCGCGTGTCAGCTGGCAACCTACATGCATACATAACCTTAACGTCATTCTCTATCTAATGCATGAGCAACTTAAACTATAAATAGAACTACACTATATTTGGAACACTCTCCTTCTATCTCTTGCACTTACGTGCCCTTTACTACGTTAAAACCTCATTCCCATCCATACAAGCCACACGGCTCTAAGCCAACTCTGAGGCTTAAGTATCGTGTAACTATGCTTAGGACAGATTACCCATTACATATGGTGAATCCGTCTGGTACACGTGTCTCGCCAGACTACACATGTACCTTACCCCTGTATCACTTAAGATCAACATATAACATGTTGATCACCTGCTCGTAGGGATGAGGGTCATATTCTGATACCAACCTTCTCTTAACCCGGCCAGCATGACTCTTCATGCTAGCCGTCCCTTCTTACAGTTCATCCCAATACTTAGTGCGACAAGACTCCATTCACAACTACGCCTTATGTCACATCATATAGCTCAAGACTATTCCCAAGCTACACAGTGACCTTGTCACATCACCTGACATACCGCTACGTCATTTCTTACATCAACTCTTAACTCATCACGAGTACGGTTCCTCACGTACTCTCGTAACATCGTGACATCTCGTCACGTGCCAGTTACGCCATTCCAAAGCTAACTCCTTATCCATCATAAGCATGACTGTCAATAATCACTTCACTTCGTAACGTTGCCCAGTCATGCTTCCGCTGCGTACTCTTATACTTGTTCTACTACTTCACGCATATTCCTAACCATAAGTCCATCACGGTGACACTTGTCATCATAGACTACAGGCTATGCCATAACTACTTCGGGACACTGTTCCAAAGTTCCCGACACTACTCATCACGTTCCACGTCCATCAACCACAACCATCCTTATCTCTGCGACACGTCACACGGAGTGTCACTGCCTCGTGGAGTACACTCCATGTATACTCTCTTTCCACACGCTACAACCTATCATCAATATGGCATACCCGCCATACGATGCATCACTCTACCACATGGAGTACGCTCCTCGTGTACTCCATTCATACACGCTACGCTACATCACCACTACGGCATACCCGCCGTATAGTGCGGCACTCCATTACATGGAGTACATTCCACATGTACTACCTTCATACCCGCTACAACCCATCATCAATATGGCATACCCGCCATACGATGCATCACTCCATCACATAGAGTACACTCCGCGTGTACTCCCTTCATACACGCCATGACCCATCACCGTTATGGCATACTTGCCATATGATGCATCTCTCCACAGCATTGAGTACATTCCACAAGTACTCCCTTCATACCCATCACGCCACATCATCATTATGGCATATCCGCCACATGGTGCATTACTCCACCACATGGAGTACACTCCACATGTACTCATCCCGTTCCACAATACGCCAGGAGGGTATATTTTACATATACTCTCCTTATCTCACACTACGCCACACACAGAGTACACTCAGCGTATACTCTTCCCATTTCACATAACGCCACGCCATTCATACAGCACATGCCCCACAACAACACTGCACAGCACAGCACAACCACACCATAATTACGGCACAACTCCACAACTGCATTACACAGCATAGTCCACAACACTTCACAAATACGCCCAACACTTCACAGTATATCACACCTCCATACTATACAGTCAATCCCCTAATACTAACAGCACAATCCACAACCCAGTTCACTAATCAATATCTAACATAAATAACGAGAGATAGAGGATTATACCATCGACTGAATAACCCGTGCGTTGCTCGCTGATCGTCACAGTCGATGACGTTGGAGAGGTCGTACGTGGCAGCTAACCCACATACGTTGACTGTTTGGGCGTTTGGATAGCTAAGTGTGGTCTTGGAAGGGTGAAGGCCCTGTGTTGGTGGCTATGAAGGGCGGTACACAGCGTACCTAACCATGTACAGTGGCAGTCAGTCACATGCAATGACTGTCCATCACGTGCAATGATTACCCACCACGTAAAGTGGTGGTTTGGACCTAGGGCTTAGCTAAGGGAAATGCGGTGGATCTCGTGGTGGCGTCGAGGTGGCGCCACGGTGGCTCACGGCGGCGGATCTGGCTGCACAGTGGAGGAAAGGCCGTGGGAGAGTGAGAGAGAGTGTGCGTGCATGGGTGGCAGATCGGGGTCATGGGAGGTTGGGTTGGCTTAGTGGTGGCCTGAGGATGCCGGAGAGGGTGGTTATCTGCCGTGGGTGGCGGCGCATGGCGGTGGGGGACGCACAACCCGTGAGGAGGAGACCCGTGCATGGAGGAGAGGCCATGGGCCTCGGGTCCAAGGGAGGAGGTAAGGGGAGGTCCACGGTGGTGCTTGGTGGCCGTGGGAGCTGCGCACGGCAAGGCACGGTGAGGAAATGGGTTAGAGACCCATTTCGGGTTCTTGCCGTGGAAGGAGAGGGAGGGCTGCGCATCAAGGGCTGGCTTCGATGGAGGATGATGGCCGGCAGGAGGAGAAGCTGCCGTGGGAGCGGTGGCGCCGTAGGACGGCGCACGGCGGCGCTACGTGCATCAAGCCCATTCGGGCTTTGCACTTCCAAGGGAGAGGAAGAGAGAGCGTGAGAGGGAGAGATCAGTGGGGGTGTGCTCGCCGGAGGAAGGGGGAGCTGATGGTGCCAGCGGTGAGGGCTACCAACGCATGGCGGCGCCGGGCTGAGGCATGGAGCATTCGGCGAGGGAGGTGGACGAGCTACGAGGAGAGAGAAAGGGCTGGGGAAAAGTGAGGGAGAAAGAGAGAGGGTCTGGGTTTATAATCCAGCCCCTTCGTCTTGGTGTCCTCAAAACGATCTAACGATGAGATATTAAAACACTGATTTGAAAATACGTAAACGTTAACTTAATTAAAAGCACTTAGAGGAATTAAGGTTAATATTATTTTAAACTAACTTTAGTTTATAAAATAATACTTCTTCATCATTAATAAATGATGAAGTCTTATTTAATATATTTAAAAGGATGAACCATTTAATTTAATTAAAGCTTTCAACATAATTTAAATCTCATAATATTTTAAGTACCTGGAATCATTTTAATAATTAATATTAAAATGATCTCCGATAATTATAATATTTTGGACAATTATAATATTTTGGAGCTTTTCAAAATATTATAATTGTCTCTTTTAAAAACAAGTTTAACTCAACGATACTGGAAACACCTTATATAAATATTTTCAGTACATTTAAATACTGGGCGTACTTTAGAAGTCACCTAATATCTCGAGAGTCACGTCATCATGGTTCGGCACACATGACGATGCTCGTAGTCGCCAGAAAGAATGGCAGACTGTTGCATAATTCTGTCATCGGAATTTGCTTACGTCCAAAAGGAGGAACCTTACGTAAGAAAGAGAAAAGCTTATGTAAGAAGAAAGGAACGGGGGTTACACTGTGTGTCCGTGCGTGAGCTGGGTGCTCGTGTCGTCGGGGCTCGATTTGCCGATGCTTGCAGTAGGCGAGACGTCTAGGTTCCGCTAGTGCTTGTGGCTTTGTAGTTGGTTATGTGTTTTTATCTGTAGTTTTTTTTTTATTTTAGTTAGTAATATAATTAAAAATAGGCTATTGGATTTAATGTCCATAGCAGTGTCTCGAATTCTTCCTCCCTGAAAGAACAGAGGGGGTCGTGAATTTTGTTTTTACAGAGCGCTTTCTCTATTAGGAGAGAGTTTTTAGAAGTTAAGAGAATATCTGTCTCAAAGGAATTTGTGTGTGGGGAAGCCCTAGAGCTGATGCGTAGTTTGGCTTATAGTCTAGATTTTTTATGTATAAGTCACATTTGTAAGTTCGGTTTATTAATGAAACGAGTCTGTTTCTTTTTTAGAAAAAAAGTTACATTTGAGTAGTGAGATGATTTTAGATATATTGTAAATAGTAATGAAAAAGTAATTATAAAATATTAAATAATATTAAAAAGTATATAAAATAATAATAATAATAAAATACTGAACAATATACTCTATTATTCCAATCAGCCCTTAGAGCACTCCCAATGGATATTGTATAATACATTTTTCTCTAAAAATATAAAGAAATGCTCTCAAAACACCCTCCATTGGATCTTCTATTTTAAAGCCATTTTTACATTTTGCTACATGACATTGCTAGATGTAGAGGATTATATTCATCAATGTAAACATATTTAATTAATTTCTCACTCCTCCTCCTCTTCTTTAGTACATTAGTATGTTGTAAATATTCATGTCCACTCTTGCATTGGAAATATTCATGTCCACCCTTGCGTTTGAAAGAGATCCCAAGGTTCTCATTCGTGATGTAAGTAACTATAATTATTCAATTGGATTTGATTACAAAACAAAATAAAATAAGAATATTTTTATTATACAATTTTTTTTATTTTTAAATCAATTTATATTTTACTTTAGCTTATAAATTTAGATTAATTTAAAATATAATATAATTAAATGACATTGTATATAAAAAGAAATTATAAATATTAAAAGATACGAGAATATTATTGATGGTTAGAAAAAATATTTAAAATGAATAAAAAATATTAAAAAATATAATATTTAAATAATATAAAAAAATAAATAAATTGATGTATGATATATTCTAAAAATTAATATATAAAATAAAAAAAATATATTTTAATAATATATTTTAAAACAAAGAATGAAGAAGCTTGAAGTGCTCTTAGTCATGATTATATAAGAGTATTTATAATGATTTGCTGTAAACAACTTAAAAGGAAAGGATAAGTACATTTAAAAAACTGATATTGATTGCTCGGTTTGGAACTCATTATGTGATGTTTTCCTACAAGTGGTCAGCCTTTTTTTTTTTTTTTAGGGAATGGGCAGAGGTCAGCTCTTTGATTGCCGTAATGGAGTGATTTGTTGCGGTGCTGGTGCGATTGGTGACTTGTCCTGTTTTTTCTTTTATACTGGTGGAAAAGTCATCGTCAATTGTATATTTAATATTAAAAAATTTTATTTATAGTCTTTATTTAAAGATTGTATGTATAGATTTTTTATTAAATAAAAATAAATATTATTTTAAAATAAATATTTTTATAATTTTAAAAATAAAATTATTTAAATTTGTATTGCAGTTTCAAACGAAGACTGTACGTAGCGTGCTCTTTAACGATGGACGTAGCTACTGAAGATATTACATGTTGTGTCGGTGGAGACGTCTCATTTCTTCCTTTCTAGGTTTTTAATGTTACTTTACAGCCTACTAAACTTGACTATCCTAGCAATTAGATGGAATCCAGTTTGTGGTTTTCAATGTCTGACACTGGGTGTGTCCCATGCCATCATCATTGCAATTTGGCTACCCCAAGGGGCAGGTTCGTGAGAAGATTAGCTTTTCCCTGTGAAAAGGAGAGTGCTTTTCACAGGCTTTTGGTTCGAAGTGACTGGGGGCAGCAGTATCGCCATGCCAATACTTATAATTTGTTTTGAATTTTCTACAAATGTAATGAATTTTTGGATTTTCTATATCTGTAATGAATCTTGAAACAAGTAACGTACGCGTTTACTCACCTTTCTATAGACATAAAACCATAGGGCAGTGCTCTATCGATCAACGAAAACATAAGTCCATTAAAACACTAATCGGCACCTATTTAATATCTCATTTTCAGTCTAGATAGATCGAAACACAGTGAAAATACTTTAGAATTATGAGTGAGATTCATGATATTAGAGGCAGTTTGGGAATAGGGATGCACTTTTCTTGAGTTCATCTCTTCTGAAATCAACATTATTACTCCACATTAAAAGATAGCGTTGTTCTCATGGATTGATATGCATAATGCATATTTCTCGTAATATCTTTGTATTTTATGTTGTTTTCTACATAAATGCACCTAGACTCCTTTAAACACTCCATATGGTATATATGATAGACACTCAGAACAAGGTCTTCTTATGTCTTTTTGAGAAAGTTCTTTTACAATACCTAAACTTGTTTATATATTCAGCTTCAAGCAGAAACGTAGCATGTTTGACAAGCCAACTTGCACCCATTTTCACGAATTTTAGCTAAAGTGCTGCGTAAAACAACCATCGATATCGGATATCCACTAAGTCCCGTTTAGATGTTAAATTAAATTGAGATGAATTAAATTTTTTATAAATAGTAATAAATTGAGATAGTAGAGTGAGTTTTATAGAGCCAGATATTGAGTTGAATTGAAATGGGTTGAATTCTTTATGAATAATAGTGAGTTGAGATGATGGAGTGAGTTTTATGAGATCTACCTAAGATAAATTTATATGTTTGGATATTAAAATGAGTAGATGTATTTATGAAAAGTTAAAAAAAATTGTGAGTCACACATGTAAAAAGGTATTGAGTTGAAAAATATTATGGATTTTACTTGTAAATAGATTTTGAGTCGAGTGATATTTAGTAATTTATGACTTATATATTTAGATGTTAGGATATAGATCGACAACGAACCCAATTGAGATGAGTTAAACGCATTCAAGGATCCAAACGAAATCTTAAATTATATTTGAGTAGTGAGGTAATTTTAAATATTTTGTGAATAGTAATAAAAAAGTAATTATAAAATATTAAATAATAATAAATAGTAATAAATAATAAAATACTAAACAGTATATTCTATTATCTGAACTAGCCCTTAATCATATGATTATATAAGAGTATTTATAACGGTTTGCAAGCTGTAAACAACCTAAAAGGAAAGTATAAATTCCTTTGAAAAAATTGATATTGATTGCTCTGTTTGATTGCCGTAATGGAGTTTTTCATATCTGTAAAGTTACCGTTGTCTGCATTGACATTTTTGTTTTTTTGTAGAGATGGAGTGATTTGTTGCGGTGATAGTGCATTAGTGCCCTGTTTTTCTTTTACACCGGTGGAAAAGTCATCGTCAATTGTGTTGTATGTTTAATAGAAGTGATGGACCTACTCGGCTGAAGATTTTACTTGGAATGAGAGGCGTTGTGGACCCTTACCATGTGACTGAACAAAGGAATCCAACGACAAACTTGTTTATATCTTCTTCAAGCACAAACGTAGCTTGTTTGATAAGCCAACTTGCCACCCATTTACACGAATCTGAACTAAAGTCCTTATGCGGAAAATAACTATCGAAACCACGTATCGATCTTGGGTACTGTTTAGATATTAAGCTGAGTTGATATGAGTTGAATTTTTTATAAATAATAGTAAATTGAAATGATAGAATGAGTTTTATCGGATCCACTTAAAATAAATTTAAAATATATGTCTTATTCTCTCTCTCTATACACTCTAGCTTGTGAGTGCCTTGCTTTATAGTTTGCAAGACTTAAAATTGATGATTATATTGGTTTAATAGGAACATAATTGTGATGCCACGTTAGTTTCTGAAAATCAGATTCCATTGTTAAGAGTCCTTGAAAATCTGCGTTTCAAAAACTGACGATGATATTACATATATCAACTATCTTTATCGGTTATTAGAAATTGTAGAAAATAAGGTTGAACTGGTTAATGACTTTTGGATCAGAAGGGGAGTGGGGTATCATGTATGGCTGGCCGGGTACACAATGTAGAATGCCATGTGGCTTATTAAAAGAATTTAAAAAATATATATTCAAAATAAAATTATGTACGAAAATCTAAAAGGAGGAAGACTAAATCCTATATTGCCTCTACTATTTTATGTTTGTGTTTTTAATTTTTTTTAATAAGAAGAAAAAGTGAAAGGTATAAATTAGTAAGGGTGTAACCGATTTAATTTGATTTGATTTTGAACAAATTTTAAGATCGAATTGATATACTCCAATTTTATATTTTTAAGAATCGATATCACACAGGTTATCTTCCTAAATTGATACTTTCGATTTTATTGGTTCGGTCCGGTTTTTCAATTTTAATATTCGTATTACTAATGTATTTATCAAAATAAGTACGTTAAGAATTTATCAAGCTATCAAATGTAATTAATACATAGACACTTTTAAGATTTAAATTTTATATTATATATTATAATATAATATGATTTTATATATAATTATATATATTATAAAAATTATATATAATATAAAAATATTATATTTAATATTAAAAATTAATTAAAATATATATATGTATACGAACTGATCCGGTTCAGTTTCGTGCCAAAAAACATAAAATTGAAAACAGATCGATTTTGATCGATTTTTAAAATAGAAGAACCGGACTCGGACCGAACTAGCCAGTCCGAACCCGTTCTTCAGTTTATTTTTATAATTCTATAAATTAAGGATATATTAACATTATTCTTTATATTTAAATGAAAAAAAATTTTAAATATTTGCAAGTCAGGTGCATGCAAGAATTCTGTTTATGTGAAGGTGGGACAGGGGAGAGCTGTGCCACTGTCCACATCCGGGGTTTGTAGACTTTGGATTCTCCTAGGGGGGAATAGAGTTTTCCTTTCACGTGACAAAATTATTCTTTATATTAGAGTCATATGTGTTACGTTGAAAGTTGGTAGGTAAATGGGCCATACCATGCTACGTTGGTAGATAAATTCATCATTAATTTCTTGTCCTTTTGTTTGTATTAGTAGAAGACGACCATACCGTCATGGCATCAATGACTTTTCCACCTATTTTCTCTGTCCTAAATTAAATAAATATTCTTCAAGCAGAAACGTAGCATGTTTGACAAGCCAAATTGCACCCATTTACACGAATTTGAGCTAAAGTCCTGCGTAAAACAACCATAGATACCGGATATTCACTAAGTCTAAATTGAATTGGGTTGAAAGGAATTAAATTATTTATAAATAGTAATAAATTAAGATGATAAAATAAATTTTATAAAGTAAGATATTGAATTAAAAAGAGTTGAGTTGAGTTGAGTTGAGTTGAAATAAATTAAATTATTTATGAATAATAATGAGTTGAGATGATGGAGTGAATTTTATGAGACATACTTATAATGAGTTTATATGTTTGGATATTAAAATAAATAGATGTATTTATGAAAATTTGAAAGAAATTGTGGATCACGCGTATAAAAATGTGTTGAGTTAAAAAATATTATGGATTTCACGTGTAAAAAAATTTTGAATCGAGTGATATTTAATGATTTGTGAGTTATATATTTAGATGTTAGGATAGATCGAAAATAGAATTCAATTGAGATGAGTTAAGCTCATTCAAGGATCCAAACGAAATCTTAAAATATGTTTAAGTAGTGAGGTGATTTTAGATATTCTGTAAGTAGTAATGAAAAGGTAATTATAGAATATTAAATAATAATAAACAGTAATAAAAAATAAATGATAAAATATTAAACAGTATATTCTATTATTTAATCATGATTATATAAGAGTATTATTTATAATGGATTGCAAGCTGTAAACAACCTAAAAGGAAAGTATAAATACATTTAAAAAGATTGCTCTGTTTGATTGCCGTAATGGAGTTTTTCATATTTGTAAAGTTACCGTTGTCTGCATTAACTTGTCTTGCTCTTTTTTTTTTTTTTTTTTTAGAGGGATGGAGTGATTTGTTGCGGTGATAGTGCATTAGTGCCCTGTTTTTTCTTTTACACGGCTGAAGATATTACTTGGAATGAGAGGCGTTGTGGACCCTTACCATGTGACTGTGAACAAAGGAATCCAACGACAAAAGCGAAGCGTTAATTATATATTTCTTTGTTTGTTTTTAATGTTACTTTACAGCTGTAATGAATTTTTGAATTTTCTTTATCTGTTCGCGCGTAATGAATCTTGCAACAAGTAACGTACGTGTTTACTCAACTTTCTATAGACATAAAACCATAGGGCAGTGCTCTATCGATCAATCAAAACATCAGTCCATTCACAGGTAAATTACGTTTTTTATAAATGTAAAATCTTTCTATCCATAATCCTATATTAGATTAGTATTTATCAAAATAATAATATAATATTATTTTTTTAATAATAATTTTTTTAATTTTTTCTTTCATATCTTACAATTTTACTAATCATATATTAAGTAATAATTTAATTTGATATTTAAATTATTATTTTTTAATTAATTTTTTGTCCTCAACTTAATCATCCGGAGGCGAAAGAGGCATTGAAATTTCAGTTTAAAAAAAAGAAACATGAATTAAATCATGTGGAAACAGCTCTTTGGGCAGTATATGTGCTTTCATAAGGAAATGATCATAGCATATTAATTAGCATTAGAGTCATATGTGCTTTCATAAGGAAATGATCATAGCATATTAATTAGCATTTAGAGTCATATGTGTTTCGTGAATTCATCATTACTTTCTTGTCCTTTTGTTTGAATTAGTAGAACACGACCATACCGTCATGGCATCTTTCCCACCTATTTTCTCTGTCCTAAATTAATGCCCCGTAATTTCCTCGTCCTCGTGGGCCATATCTTGCTACGTACACGTGGTCTTGTAAGACAGTTTTTTAAAATTTTTTAACTTTTTTCTTAACTTTCACTATTAAAAAAAATATATATTAGAGATAATTTATAAAAAAGTCTATTATATCGCCTCCATGTGACTACTTAAGTATATCGTTTAGAAAAAAAAGTTTTATTTTTTATTTTTATTTAATGATAAAAAAATAATTTTAAATATATTGATATATATTTTTTTTAAAAATATTTCAATATATTAAAAAAATATAAAAATAAATAAAAACTCAAAAATAAAAACTTAAAAATAACTTTACGATAAGAACGAGCGGGCTTTATAATTTATTTACGATGAGATTGATTATTTTAAATAAAAATAAACTATTTTTGTAAAAAATAATTATTTTTATTTTTATAAGAAATAATTAACAATAAATAAATAACTTTTTTTGTAATATTTATTTTCAAATATTTTTTAAATATAAAATTTACTTATTTAAAATTTCAATTTTTTATTTAATCATTACTTGAATACAAGTTTAAAAAAAAAAAACACAAAAAATCTTAAAAAACTATATTCAGACTACTTTTGAACTTTAAAAATCCACTTTGGCCCGGGACATATCATGCTACCAGCTGCTTAATTAGCGTTGTTGTCGTTGCCGCCAAGAAGTTGCCGAGAAGTTTCTACCCACTACTCTTGCAACTATTTATTTGCGATAGCACCACTCTTTAATTGGACCTCTTGCTGAATGATAAATACTGTGTAATTATTTAAAAAATAAATAAAATTATTAAAAAATTAATTTTTTATATAGATTTCACATTTTATTTATTTTTTTTAAATAATTACACGACGATTATACAATTCATAATTATAAATATCTTTTCTCTTCGTAATATTCATAAATCATTATGAATATTTATCAATATGCATGCATAATACATATTTGTCGTAATGTATCTATATTTTATGTTATTTTCTAAATTCATCATCCAACACCAACCTCGTATAGTATTAACCCTCTATATTTTGTATTTATATCAATGTTATATACCAACAATCTTTATGATTTATTAGAAATTAAAATTTTTAAGAGTTCCGTTAATATCCAACTAAAGGAAAGAGAAGCATGGGTAATTGATGTTGAAGGACCACAAGGGCTTCTTATGTCTTTTTGAGAAAGTTCTTTTTTAATACCTAAACTTGTTTATATCTTCTTCAAGCACAAACGTAGCATGTTTGGTAAGCCAACTTGCACCCATTTACACGAATATGAACTAAAGTCCTTATTTGGAAAACAACTATCGAGATAGCGATCTCAAGTATCATTTAAATGTTGAGTTGAGCTTAGATAAGTTAAATTTTTTATAAATAGTAGTTAATTGATATGGTAGAATGAGTTTTATCGTATCCACTTAAGATAAATTTATATGTATTTAGATATTAAAATACGTTTGAATATATTTATGAAAAGTTAAAAAATTTTATGAGTTCTACGTGTAAAAAGGTATTGAGTTGAAAAAAATTGTGGATCCTATCTGTAAAGAAATTTTAAGTTGAGTGATATCTAATAATTTGAGAGTTGTATGTTTAGATGTTATGATAAGTTTAAAACAAAATCCAATTGAGATAATTCAAGAATTCAAACGAAGTCTAAGATTGCGTTTGAATAATGGAGTGATTTCAAATATTTTATAAAAAATAATAAAAAATAATTATAAAATATTAAATAATAATAATAAATAATAGTAAAAAATATATAAAAAAATAATACTAAATAGTATAATCCACTATCCCTTAATCATAATTGTATAAGAGTATTTACAATGTTTTGCAAACGGTAAACAACCAAAAAGGAAAGGATAAAATACATTAAAGAATCTGATAATGATTGCTCTGTTTGCAACTCATTATGGAATGTTTTCCGACCAGTTGTCAGCTCATTGATTGCCGATGGAGTTTTCCATATCTGTGAAGTTATGTTGTCTGCACTGACTTGCTTTGTGGACAAAGGAATCCAATGACAACGAAAGTAGAGGATTCATAACTACGACAAAAGGGGTGGGTTAATTATATCTTTCTTTCTTTCTTTTTAATGTACCTTTACAGCCTACCGAACTTGACTTCCTTAATAAAAGTGGTGCTCAGCACCGATCCGAGTGACCACTGAGTTGAATTTAATTTTTTATTAATTTTTTTATTATTTTAAAAAATATAAAAAAAATTAATACATTAATAATAACTTTTATAATTATTAAAAAAAAATTAAAAATAAAAATAAAATAAATAAAATGTCGAAATGAGAGATAAATTGAGTAAAAAAAATAACATTTTTTCTTAATAATTAGATGAAACCCAGTTTGTGGTTTTGGCGTTGTGCGTCAGATCACATTACTTTTGTAAAATTAGAACAGTATATTGCTTGTAGTTGTCCCATCCACATGCTTTTGGTTTGAAGTGACTGGTGGCAGCAGTGTCGACCATGCCAACATTGGCTTCGTTTTGTTACTCAAATTATTTTAATTTATCTCAATTCATCATTATAATTTTTTTAAATTTTAATATAAAATATAATAAACAATTCAATTCTTTCAAATCTCAAAATAATAATAATATTAAAAATAATATTCTAATAATATTTTATCATCTCGTTTCAACTTAACTCAACTTAGTTCAATATCTAAACGCAACTTTAGAGTGCGTTTGGTTACTAAACTCACCTCAACTCATCTCAATTCATCATTATAACTTTTTCAAATCCCAACACAAAATATAATAAATAATTCAATTTTTTCAAATTTTAAAATAATAATAATATTAAAAAATAAAATTCTAATAATATTTTATCATCACAACTCAACTCAACTCAATTCAACTCAACTCAACTCACTTCAACATCCAAACGCACCTTTAAAATAATTCGTTTTAAATTTTCTACAACTGTAATGAATTTTTGAATTTTCTATATCTGTAATGAATCTTGCAACAAGTAACGTACGTGTTTTACTCACCTTTCTATACATATAAAACCATAGGGCAATGCTCTATCGATCAACGAAAACATCAGTCCATTCTCAGGTAAATTAAGGGTACAAGAAAGAAAGAAAGAATTCATCTTGTCAAAAATATTATAATGGCTAATATGTGAGAATTTCCAGAGACTCCAAACTCAAATATGCGAAGGTTTCTTCGTTGAGAAATATTTGCTCGTTTATTTTTAGAGATGAGATGAGATGATATGAGTTGAGATTAAAATTAAAAATTTAAATAAAATATTATTAGAATATATTTTTTAATATTATTTTTATTTTAAGATTTGAAAAAGATAAATTGTTTATTTTATTTTATATTGAAAGTTAGAAAATTGTAATGATTAGATGAGATGAGATGAAATGTTTACTAAAAGCAAATGAGGCCGTTTAGTAAATTGAAAGATTTGTTATCTCATAGCACTAGCATTGAAGTCATCAAATTTGATGAAAAGTATACATTTTTCGTAAATGTAAAACCTTCATATCCATAATCCTATATAGGATTAGCTATTGGATTCATCAAAATAATAATATAATAATATTTTTTTAATAATAATCTTTTTAATTTTTTCTTTCATATCTTACAATTTCATTAACCATATGTTAAATTTGATACTTAAATTATTATTTTCTAATTAATTTTTTTTGATGAATCTAATTTCGTTCTTAAAAAATTTTTTTAGAGCGAAAATCAAATTTCGTCACAAAAAACTTTATGAGAAAGACTTCTTGAGATAACTTAGAGATGAAATTTTTTTGTTTCGAAAAATGAGATTTTTTGGATTGAAATGATTGGTTCCAAAAAATCAATTCTCTTGTAGTGATGATAGGCTGAAATTGAGTTAACTTTATTCTTTATAAAAATCAATTTATATATATATGTACAAATATGTAAAATGATAGATGGGTGAGGTATATATATATATATATATATACCTAAAAATAGAGCCACAATTTGGTATTTTATGTGACAGCATATTATTACAAATAATTTAACATCTAAATTTATTTTATTTTTATTGGTAAGTCAACTAGCGTGGTCGACGTTGTTGCCTACCCACTTCTCTATAATTATTTATTTGCTATGCTTATTGATTTATAATTGCACCTTCTTCCTCCTGGCCTCTTCATCATCATCTCCTTCCGCATGGCCTGCCTTTCGATTAGGAGCTTCTTCCTCTTCTTCCTCTTCTCCATCATCATCTCCTTCCATGGCCTTTCGATTAGGAGCTTCTTCCTCTTCTTCATCATCATCTCCTTCCGCATGGCCTTTCGATTAGGAGCTTCTTCCTCTTCTTTCTCTTCTTCATCATCATCTCCTTCCATGGCCTTTCGATTAGGAGCTTCTACCTCTTCTTCATCATCATCTTCTTTATCCATCCATCCACGGAATTATGATGTATTCTTGAACTTTAGAGGTAAAGATCTTCGCCAAAAGTTTATTTCTCATCTATACCAAGCTTTATGTCAAAGAGGAATCAACACTTACAAGGATAATGTCGACCTTAAGAGAGGAGAGCAAATTTCGTCTGAACTTTTTAAAGCTATTGAAGAGTCAAGGCTTGCGATCACTGTATTTTCTGAAAACTATGCAGAATCTAAATGGTACTTAGACAAGCTATTGAAGATTCTTGAGTGCAAAAAATTATGCAAACAAATTGTTTTACCCATATTCTATGGGATAAAACCATCAGACATACGAGAGCAAAAAGGAAGCTTTGGGGAAGCATTCACTAAACTTAGAAAGAAAATCAAGGATGCAGACAAAAAGCAGCTGGAGTCTTGGAAGGAAGCTTTAGAAGAAGTAGCTGAATCGTCCGGGTTTGAATATACAGCGATCGGCCGGTAAGCTTTGCCTATATATATGTTTTTCGCGTGTATGTGTGAGCATATATATATATATATATATATAAATAGTTCGCAGGACTCTGAGATGAGACCGTCTAGTTAGATTTTGGATAAAATGAATAGAATGTTTAGATCTAATTCAACAATTAATTCCAGGTCGGGTTTGCCGCCTGATATCGTTAATGAAGAAGATTGCACTTTTGAAGAGATAGAACCCATTATGTTGGAATCTTGGAAGATTTCAAAATTGAATGTTAATACGATTTATCAGACCTCCTAAGTCGAAAAATCGTTTCATACTGCTTTTAATGTTTGAACTGTCGAACAAACATATGCTTTTTCAAAATCACAAGAAAAATGTTATCTTTTCAGTAAAGAGAAGATAACTGAACTTTCAAACGAAGGATATAAATATATTTATGTTGGATCTGTTCAAATTGCTGTCAAACCTTTAACAAGGAAAGACATCAATACATCTGTTTTATTTTGTTTAAGAGATGTCAGATTCAATAATTTTGAAACAAGTATTCTTGAAATGATCCAATCCTCTTTAACATATAGACCAGTTTATTTCAATTGTTATCCTGATTTAACTCTTTCACTGGATGATAAACATATTCTTAAAGCTTTAACTTTGAATATTTTAACATCTGGTTATGATATGATCGAGGAAAGTAAACCCCTTGTTTTGATTTTTTGGATTTATTATTGTCTTTTAAAAACGAATTTAAATCTCAAAACTATTGCAAAACCCAACTAGGGAAGCACTCTACTGATTCAAAGTTCAATCCCGGATGCGGATGTTCAAACCCCAAAGATGATTTTTTGGAAAGATATAATCCTTCCCAAAGAATGGACTTTGGAGCAAGAAGTTCCACCCATCCCCAAAAATCCTGTTGAGTGTAACCTTGATTACATCCGATAGTACATGGACAAAACTGTTAAAATTAGTTTTGATCAGTCTAGTACTTCAAGCCTAAGAAGAAATTCTTTTGCTAAGTCTAGATCTTCTTTTGATTCTATTTTGAATATTCCAGTAAGAAGAGATCATCATCTCAAACAATTTCTAGAAGATTCTGTTCAAACAGCCCAGCCCGTTAATCCTGTTTTAAAACTGAAAGGACTTTCTACATCCTCTCAGGTTACTTTTGCATTTTATTCTGCGGAGGATGCTGAATCCTCCAAGGATAAAGCTGTAAATGAAGAAGCTGATAAAGAAGAAAATTCATCTTTATCACCAACAGCTTCGGATATGGTAGCCCCTGTTGCACCTCATATTCACCACAATTTAACTGTTTTAAACAAATCATTTGAGTTTGATTTAGTTGTTCTTTTTTAGGAATATAAACTTGCCAAAAATCGTGAAAAGCGGAAAGCTTATCATGGAAAGTATTCTGATAAAGAGAGACTTCGTGTTAAACGAAAATGAAAAGAAGAAATGAATAAGCAGTAAAGGCATATTCTTTTCTTCGATTTTGTTGAAAATTATTATGTTTCTAACAATACTTTAAATGTTGTTAAAACTGATTTTTTCAAAGAAGAAGGAAAGATGGTAGTCCAAGCTAGCCATCCACTTTTGTAGACAGTACTTATTCCCTATAAATGAATTGAAGTACCTGCATCCCCTTTAAAATCCCTGAAACTATTTCCAGAGATCTAGAGAAGGACAAGATTCTGAAAGAAACAAAAAATGTTATTTCTCAAAATAACTTTATGAATCTTGCTCTTCATACGATCGGATAACAGTTGGATCGGATTGAAGAAAATGTAGAAAAACCTGATCCTAATCCTTTGGCCTTCACTAAAGATCAGCCAAAGAAAATCTCTGAAAAACCTTTGATTATCTTACTAGAGAGTCGGTCCAAAATGGATTTTAAAACCTTTCAGGCCAAAAATCTAGATAAGATAGATCAAATGCTTTTTGATCTAAAGAAGGAACAGCCTTCTACTAGTGCTCTAACAAGCAAAGAAGTAGAAGAAGTTCTTGTTGAAACCACAGATGAGTCATCTAACGATCACTCTTCTGAAGAAAACAAATTTGATTTACTTGAAAAGAATTTTCAAGATCTTGATTTAAAACTTGAGATTGCCAGATTTTCTTCGAAAAGATCCAAATCAATGAGTCTGACGAAGAACTGGTATTCCAGACCTACTCCTCCTGATTTACAATTTGAAGAAAAAGTTTTTCAAAACCAATCTTCTTACTCTGCTGACAAAATTTACGAATGGAATATTGATAGATTTTCTTAACAAGAAATCATCAATACCATGAGTAAAATATCACTTGTTACAAATGCTTATATTAACAACAATATTAGACAACCTGATATTGTTATGATTTTAACACAAGGATTTTCTGCTGTTTTACGCAATTGGTAGGATAAGCATCTCACTGCTAATACAAAGGAAACCATTCAGAATGCTGTTAAGCGTAATGATGAAGGGTTACCTATTTTTGATGAGACTATTGGGTCTGCACAATCTGATGGTATCAATACTTCGATTTATACTATTTTAAAATATTTTGTTGGAATACCATCAGAAATAACTAGTCGCATCAGCGATCAGTTGAATAATCTAAGATGTCACTAGATGTTGGATTATAGATGGTATCAAGATGTTTTCATTTCCAGAGTCATGCTTCGCGATGATAGCCAGAAGCCATACTGGAAAGAAAAGTTTATTGATGGATTACCTCATTTGTTTGCATATAAAGTGAAGGATGAACTAACTAGTACCTCTGGGTCTCTCAATTACGATGAATACACCTATGGGGATATTTGTAGTGTAATTAAGAAACTTGATATTAGTATGTGTAATGATCAAAGAATACTTCGCGAACAGATGAGAAATAGCAAGAAAGCCAAATATGAAATGAGAACTTTTTGTGAACAATTTGGCATTCCTACTATAGCTCCATAAAAAATGAAGCATAAGTTTTTTAAACCTCATGGTGGTATCAGGAGAAAACCCCATAATGAATTCTATAAGAAAACTTATAAAAAACTATTTTTTAAGCCATTTTTTAAGAAAAAGAAATCTAAAAATTCTTCTCAAGTAAAATGTTTTATTTGTGGCAAATCAGGACACTTTGCTGATAAATGTCCTAAGAAAGTTAAAAAATTAAAAAAGAAGCTTAATCAATTGGATATTGATAACAATGATAAAGAATAACTATTTCAATTCCTTGAAATAGCTTCGTCTTCATCATCTGATATTCACGAATTCAGCTCTAGTGATTCAGAATATCACTCTGAAACTGGATTTCTTGATCCTCTTGGTCCTAAACTTGGTTGCAATTGTAATGATACTTGTTGTAAGCCTAAAGGCAAATCAGTAAATGTTTTGACTAAGGCTGAGGAACAAGAAAATCTTTTGCTAACCTTGATTTCTCAAATTATAAATCTTGAGCTTAAAGAAGAATATCTTCTTAAACTCAAAAAGATGATGGTTCGTCAAGAACTAGAACTTTCTAAGCAAATGATTAGTTTTCAAGAAATTTTGGAAAGATTTCAAAAGAAAAAATTCAAAGAAATTTCTACTTCTGATTTACAACACGAAATTAATCTTGTTAAAAAAGAAATCGTTGAACTCAGATCTGAGATCAATAGTCTCAAATCTGAAAATGAGATTTTGAAACAAGAATTTCTAGTGTTTAAAATTGATAAATAACTTGATCAGGACATGCTTTCTGATAATGAACAAACAAATGATTCTGGTTCAAGCCAACATGAGTCAGCTCCTGACAACCATATTTGTTTGATCCACAATACTATTCCTCCTAAATGGTTTTCTCGAGTTACTATTGTCGTTGTCCATGATTTCCAATTTTCTGTTGTTGCTATGATTGATTCCGGATCAGACCTGAATTGCATTCAGGAAGGACTCATTCCTAGCAAATATTTTGAAAAATCTACTGAAAGATTGTTTTCGGCAAATGGATCTTAGATGAAGATCAATTATGAGCTAAACAATGCTCATGTTTGTCAAAACAATATTTGTTTTAAAATTCCTTTTGTTTTAGTCAGAAACATGTTTGACAAAGTGATTTTAGGAATTCCTTTTATTTCTTCTTTATATCCCTTTTTGACCAAAAAAGATGGTATTACTACTGACCATTTTGGCCAGAAAGTCAAATTTAAATTTGCTTCTTGTTTTGAGATTGATCAAGATAAAAGTTTGAAATCTTTAATTCTTGCAAAAGAAAAACATTTAAACTTCCTCCAACAGGAGATCAAATACAAAAAGATTTCTGAACAATTATCTTCCTCTCTACTTCTTTCTAAAATTGATGATTTTAACAAATATCTTGTTATTGATGTTTGTTCTGATTTACCCAATGCCTTTTGGTATGGAAAGAAACACATCGTTTCTCTCCCATATATCAAAAGTTTTAATGAAAAAGATATTTCCACTAAAGCCAGGCCTATTCAAATGAATAGTCAGACTTTAGAATTCTGCCAAATCGAAATTGTAGATCTTAAAAGAAAAGGCATAATTAGAGATAACAAGTCCCCTTGGTCTTGTCCTGCTTTTTATGTCTAGAAAAATACTGAGTTAGAGAGAGGTACCCCTCGTCTAGTCATTAATTACAAACCTTTGAACAAAGTCTTAGAGTGGATTAGGTATCCTATTCCCAATAAAAATGACTTAATTTATAGGTTAAATGATGCAGTTGTCTTCTCCAAATTTGATCTAAAATTGGGTTTTTGACAAATCCAAATAGCCGAGTCAGATTGGTATAAGACAGCCTTTGTTACACCCTTTGGTCACTACGAGTGAAATGTGATGCCCTTAGTGAATTCCAAAACATCATGAACGACATCTTTAACTCGTTCATTACTTTCACTATCGTCTATATACATGATGTTTTTGTCTTTTATAAATCCATTGATGAACACTAGAAATATTTGAAATCGTCTCTAGACATCATTAGAATCAATGGTCTTGTCGTTTCTGCGAAAAAGATCAAATTATTCCAAACCAATATCAGATTCCTTGATTATGATATTTCTGAAGGCAAAATCAGGCCCATACAACGAGCCATTGAATTTGCTAACAAATTTCCTGATGTCATTACTAAAAAAAATCAATTGCAGAGATTTTTAGGATCTCTCAATTTTGTTGCTGATTTCTACAAGGATATGAGGAAATAATGTTGTCCTTTGTTCAAACGACTTCTTTCTAATCCTTCTCATTGGACAGAAATCCATACTAATCTGGTAAGGAAAATTAAGGCACATGTCAAAACTCTTCCGTGCCTTGGTATCCCTACTTCTGATTCTTTTAAAATTGTTGAGACAGATGCCTCTCACATTGGTTATGGTGGCATTCTGAAACAATCTGTTTCACCAGGCTCTTCTGAACAAATTGTTCGATTCCATTCCGGAGTCTGGAACCTTGTATAAGAAAAATATAGTACTATTAAAAAAGAGATTTTATCCATAGTATTATGTATTTCTAAATTTCAATCTGATCTTCTTAATAAGAAGTTTTTATTACGTATTGATTGCATGAGTGCTGAATCTGTTTTAGAAAAAGATGTTGAAAACATAGCATCAAAACATATTTTTGTACGATGGCAAGCTATTTTAAGTGTTTTTGATTTTGACATTGAATTTATCAAAGGCACTAATAATTCTATTTCTGATTTTCTTACCCGTGAATTCTTGCAGACACCCAACCATGAGCAAGAAAAAAGGAAAAGAAAAACAGAAAGCAAATCCTCTCCCACCAATGCCCAGTATAAAACTCATCAAGAATGAGTCTGAATCGACCCCTATGCCCAGTGCTCCATCCACAGCATTGGATATTGCCAATAGGTTCACTCCTCTTGGTAAAATTGTGCAACCAGCGACCTTTGCGTCAACGGTTTCTACCACCTTTGATCCATATGCGAAAGCAATTACATCAAAGGAAACTGCTTCCATTAAGCCTCAGTTTTTCCTCCCAAAAGGAAAATCTGAATATTTGCGCAAGCCTTTTGTCTCCAATCTGTTCTATGTAGAACCAAACAGGTCTGCATACACAGATGTATTCAAAATTGCTTCCTCCTATTTCCCCCCTAATTTTCACTGGATACCTGAAGATTCTTCAAAAAATCTCCAATATTATTCCAGTATTTTAATCCTCACTAATTCACTTGTCATAAAACCTGTTTATGACAAGAATGATTCCACAAAATTGATTTATCACAGTGCTTATATCCTCCGAGTCATGACAGAGGAAGAATGGGGAACAAATCCCTATACTCCTAAAAGACTCTCAGACACAGCACTTTCTTTTACTTATTTTGATTATATTACTGCCTGGAACCATTTCATGTTCTTCCAGGTACCTGATATGAGCCACGCCTGGTTCATTAACTTTGATGCAAGATTCAAAGGAACTTTTCCTTTTTGGTTTCTCCAATGGTGGAACCAATTCGGTTTAATTCCCCAGAATTTTCCTGAGCAGCTTTCCCAAGCTTTCAAACACTATACCATGATTGTCGGCACAAAGCTAGACCGACACTCAGCTATGTTCCCTTATGAACTCCATTTCTGCAAAAACTACAAACTTCCGTGGATCTTCAAATGGAGTTATGAGAGAAATGCTAATATTATATCTCGTGCTTATTTCACAAAATGGTGGGATAAGTTTGGATATATTGAAAAAACAATCAACCGGATGATCAAGGACTTTCCACAATCTGCACCTAATTTGCAAGATAAAAAGGAATTCACAGCCATCAAGACCGGATCACCTGCTCCTGGACATCCATTAATCCAGGCTTCTACTTCACCAACAACATCACAGCGAGGAAAAGCCACAAGCTCATCCTCTAAAAAATCTTCAAAGTCTAAAAAGATTACTGACATTCTGGATAGGCTTGATAAAAAGGATTTGATAAAAATACTTGAAAAACAACTGTCAAAGTCCCTGAGCAATGACTCTGAACAAGACAATAATTCAGATGCATCATCAGAGGCTTCATACAATAATGTATTTGGTCACGATTCAGAAGACACCCCAAGGTTGACTGATGATGACTACCACTTGAGCTCAAAGGAGGCTAACAGTCTCTTTTGATATTTGTCGACTTGTGCCAAAGCAGCCACCCATAGAGACTGCTAGAAGACACAGAGACGACTGAACGACCGAATAATATTTTGACATCTTATGCCGAAAGCAGCAGCCCACAGAGACAGCTGGAAGACATAATGATGATAGTACCTGTGCCCGTGCTTAAACAGTTCCTACTGTTCATTCACGGATTTACTTTTACTGTTTTACTTTAATTATTGTAAACAGGAACTCCTTATGCTATAAAAGGAGAACCTTACTTTATGCTGAGGCAGAACTCACCTTCCGGAGAAACCCTTCTATCCTTTCTCCCTATACTGAGAACTCCTTATTCTGTAAGTGCAAATCTGCACTACCTTGTGCTAGTACATTTTAAACTTGTAATTTTAATAAAAGCTTATGTGTCTATTAATTTCCTTATCTATTTTTGCATTGCATCCATGCATTTGGTTGGTTCAACCGCCTAATTATTTTGTGCTGCATAATTTCATTATTATGCAATTTCTCTGATTTTGTTCTGTTCTTTCCTTCTCTTCTCTTCTTCTTAAGTCCTTCTTCTTAATTTCTGCTGTTTTTTGTATATATATTATGATGCTATTGAGATATTAGGGGATTTAATATATATTACCACTACCCTTTCACATAGTAATCTAATGCTATCACTTAGTAGCAGAGAAATTAAAAAAAATAAAGCAGAAACAAGATATTATTTCACACATGTGATGTACCTGTGAAAAAAGTCTGACTCTTTAAAACTTTCTTCTCTTTTTTATTGATAGGGATGATGAGTCAAAATTTATCAAAAGGATCATTCAGTGGATCAACTCAAGAATACTAAACCAAACACCTCTACACTACACATTGCCACGTATCCAATTGAAATAGAGTCTCGTATACAAGACATATATCAACATTTAAGTCTTGAAAGGAATGATATCAGACGCATGGTGGGGATTTTTGGAGTCGGTGAAATTGGAAAGACAACTTTTGCGAAAGATATTTATAACAAGATATCATATCAATTTGAAAGATGTTGTTTCTTGAGTAATATTAAAGAAAGATAAAAAAGAGAAGGTCTGATTAAGCTGCAAAAAATACTTTTTTCCGAGATCTTAGGAAAAAATTGCATATTTATGATGCTGATAGAGGAGTTGTAACATCCCGATCCCGGAGGTTCGGAGAGTTAACTCTTAATATCTAAAATCAACTTAAATAATACAACTAAAAATCCAGAAAATCTGAAACAATGTTAATTCATTTAATCAAACCAAATATCTAAGTTCCTCCATGGGGACAATAAAGAGAATCTCAATAACATAACTTAAAAATTCTCCAAAACGCGAATTTATCCTTAACTCATCAAATCAAAATACCTAAAAAATAAAAATCAATTTACTAACTACGACTCTCAAATAAGCATTTGTACCCTCAGGCACTTATTCCACTTCGATCATCACAACTTGCTAAAACTTCCTACTCTTGTTCTCCAGCTGAACCATCAAAATTATCTGAAAAATATATGGAGATAAGGGGTGAGTTATCAACAACTCAGTAAGCAGAGGACATATACTAGTATATAAACATGAGCATTTACAGAAATCAGAATGCATAACAAAACATTTTCATTTTCAGAGTGCGGAAGCAAAACATGTTATCAAAATATCAGAGCGAAGATTTAGAAATAATTTCATTCAAAAATATCCTTTTTGGCATAGCATAAATGATGATGATCATCATCAGAACATCATATCAGAACAGAAGCCATGTATAACCCCCGTGGTAGGGTTGTGCAATCTGCGGATAACCAAGCAGAACATAAATCGCTCTGTCACCAAGGTGTGCACTCAAAACAGAGACCACTACTATAACCCGTGGCAGGGCCGTATCTACTATTATAACCTGTGATTAGGCTGTATCCACTATTATTACCCGTAGTTGGGCCGTATCCACTATTATAACCCGTGGCAGGGCCATATTGAACAGAACAGAAACAAAATCAAATTCAGAATCAAAGAGTCATGCCAAATGTTTTCAGAGATCACATCTTATCCAAACAGAGTACTGAACAAAATCATATTATCTTCGTAATCAAAATAGAACCAAACCATATTTACAATATTTATGCATAAATTTCATATTCGCTCTCTTTTCAAAGTTCAGAAACAGAAAGTCAAAAATAAGCTCATGGCTACACCAGTCATGACAGAAAATAATTTCTTCGTAAACAGAATCTTACGAGTAATGCATAACAAATATCCGAGGTTGTTTTCAGATTTCTTTTCATAACAAAACATGGACATTTTCCAAAAAGAACCTCAGCTCATTTTATTTTAAATGCAAAGTCTAGCATAGGAATCCCGCTTACCTGGACTTCTTAGCTTTTTTGGTATTTTTTTCAAAATGTCGAACAATAATTAATTGTCACCTATAAAATAATCACGTAATTCTCGTAAATTTCCAATTAATCACACATTTCGATATTTAATCCTAAACTTCTAAAATAGCCTATTAAAATCCTCAAAACCTAAAATTCAAATAATCACTTTATAAAATCGTCACTGTTGCTTTAATCACTATGATTAACACATTTAAAAGTTTGATCTATTTATTATTGAAAACAAACTATAAAGTTTAATACTAGAATATATAATTATCCTAAAATATTTTAAAATAAACATAACTATTTTTAAATAGACTAAATCATATCCAAAGTGTAAAAACAACATTACTCCAGTATTATTTACTCTTAAAATAAATCTTTACTTAATAACATGTTGAAAAATACTTAAGTGATTTTATGAAATCCTAAATATATAAGAGTGTACTATTACATAATATAAATTAAAAGCTAATTAATATATCCTGTATTAGAGGGTAATAAGGTAATTTCAAGTAATTCTTTGAAAACTAAACAAAACCTACGTAAAACAACCGAACACGCATGGCAGGGCTTACTCACGGAGGAAAATGACACACGACGACGTAGCGAGGGGCTAGGCAGACGGCGATGATCTCGGCGGAGCACTGGACGAGAGAGAGAGAGAAACACGATGAGAGAGAGACAAAGTCATGCTATAAAGGGTGACACACGGCGTGTGCATGGACTTGTTATTGAGAGAGAGGGTGGTGGTTTGAGCCGACGGCAGTGTAGCAAGGTGATGCAGGGCGTAGCAAGATGGGGTTATGGCCGTTTCCGCAGAGGATAGTGGCTGAACGCGTGCTTGGGAAAGATGGTTTGGCCATGGAAGTACTCTGTTTCTTGATGTAAAAACAGAGCAGTTTTGGCTCCTTTCGGGGTTTATCTACAGGTCGTGCGGCTGCCAGTGGAGGCTTGCAATGGTCAGTTCTGCTTCGGGCTAGTGTTTTCCGTCGTGCAAGGGGCCAGACGTGTGGGTTGCTTCGGTTTTACGTGGAGATGGAGGTGGCGGTGCGGAGGAGTTTGCTGCAAACGTTCAAGGACGCAGGCTAAGACAGTGCGGTGGTTGAGGCTTACGTTCGCGTGGTCTGGGCAGTGGGCACGGTGGTTCGTGTGTTTCAGGCTGGGTTTGATTGAGGTAGTGGGTGGGATGTTGTGCTGCGGCTGGTCTTCAAGCGGGTGAGAGGACGCACTGAAGTTGGACGGTGGGAGGCATGCAACGCTGCGGTTGCTGTTTTCGTGGGGAGGAGTTTCAAGCGATGGCAGTATTTGGATAGTTTCTCATTGCATGGGAAAAACATAAGCATCTATATATATGTGAGGTAAAACCCTCGTGAGACGAGAGAGACGTGTGTGTGCATGCATGCCGTGAATGAAAAAAATGCGTGTGTATGCATGCTGTGGATGAGAAGCAGACCCAGGGGAAAAAGAAAAATAAAAACAGAAAGAAAAGAAAAGAAAATTAAATCTGGTGTTTAAAATCAAAAAAATAAACATGTGAAGAAAATATAATAAAATAAAAGAACTAAAAATAAATAAATAGATAAAAACAGTGTTTGGTTGGGTCCGGGTGTTACAGGAGTCATTGTGATTTGGGAAAGACTTCGCTCTAAAAGGGTTCTACTAGTTCTTGATGATGTGGATGAGTTGGACCAACTAAAAAAATTAGATGGAGATCTGCTTGGTTTGGTTTAGGAAGTAGAATCATTGTAACAACAAGAGATCAACAAGTACTAAAATTCTTTGAAGATGATGATTCAAAATACGAGTTGAAGATTTGGGATGACAATAAAGCTCTTCAGCTCTTTAGCTTGCATGCTTTCAAGAAAGACGAACCACTTGATGAGTATGTGGAACTCTCTAAACGAGTAATAAAATATGCTCAGGGTCTTCCACTAGCTTTAACAGTGCTGGGATAGGATCTAAAAGACCAAAGCATACATCAATGGAAAAGTGCATTGGATAAGTATGAAAGCATTCCCCACAGAGATATTCAGAGTGTACTTCAAATAAGTTATGATGGTTTGGACGATAATGAGAAGGAAATGTTTCTTGATACTGCCTTTTTCTTTAACGGAGAATATTTGGTTGACATCAAGAAAATATTTGACAGTTATAATTTTCTTCCTAATTATGGTATTGATAGGCTTATAAAAAAGTGTCTTATTACTATTCAAAGTAGATGTGTTTGGATGCATGACTTGCTACAAGATACGGGTCGAGACATTGTTCGACGAGAATCACTCCTTGAACCTGGTGAACGTAGTAGACTCTGGTTTCACAAGGATATCCGTGGAGTGTTGGAAGAAAGCATGGTAAGAGTAAAAAAAACTCGAGTTTAATTTCCATTTATTTCCCTTTTTAAAAGTGAAATCCAACAGAAAATTCTGGCCCTATATATTAATATACATATATATAAATGAAATATGTAAACATATATATATATATATATATTCTGTAAATCAAAATGAATTTGTAGTTACATATAATAGATCATTTTGTTTAATTAAGATTAGTCAATAAAAGTATCATTTATCGTTTCTAATATCCTAACAATTCAGTAATGAGAAAAAATATACTAGTTATTTTTAGAAAATTGATGCTTAACTTTATGCAGTAATTTTGCTAACAATTTTGTGCATTCACTTACATACCAGGGCACGAACAAAGTTGCAGGCATGATAATTGAAATGCCCAAAGGCGAGGACGCGATAAGTTTGAATTCTGAAGCATTTTCACAGATGAAAAGACTTAGAGTGCTTATTGTTTGTAATGCTAGTTTTACAAGTGCACCTAATTATCTCTCCAACGAGTTAAGAGTACTTGATTGGTTTGAATATCCGCTACAATCTTTGCCACCCAATTTCCATGGAAAAAAACTCATTATCTTTCGAATGAGTGGACATAGCTTGATCAAGGAGTTAAGCTTCGTCAAGTGCTCCATCAAGTTTAAGGTACGTATAATTTTCACAGAAATAAATTCATTATCTTTAACATGCATGGTAGTTTCGTCAAAGGAGTTAAGCTTTATCAAATCTAAGGTGCCTGCAATTATCATCTTCAATAACTTTGTTTCTATAATTTATGTGCTAAACTCCTTTCCATTTGCTTTTTTCTTTTTTAACAGGATATGACAATTATGCATTTCCATGATTGTGATTTCTTAACAAAAATTTCAGATCTTTCAATCGTCCCAAATTTGAAGGATTTAGATTGTCATAGGTGTACACGTCTAGATGAGGTGCATGATTTTGTTGGATCCCTAGAGAATCTTTCTTATTTGTCGTTTTTCGATTGCTCTAACCTCATAATTTTTCCAAGAAGCCTCAAGTTGAGATCTTTATTGATACTTAATCTTGGATATTGCTCAAGCCTTCGTTGCTTTCTTGAAATTCTGTGTGAAATGGAATCTTTAAATGATTTATATCTAGATCACAGTGCAGTGGAAGAACTACCTTTGTCCATTGGAAATCTCATTGGACTTGTGGATTTATATTTAGGTAACTGCAAAAACCTTAAGCGTCTCCCAATTAGCATTATTCCTCTGTTGCAACATTTAAGTGAGCTTAAGATTAGTGGTTGTACAAATCTGCTAAAGAAGATGGTGGATGATCCACAATCCATTCTAGCTATTGAGTCTCCAACAATGGAAGACGAGATAACATTGAGTGAAGAACAACTCCAGGAAATATTGGCGCCTCCAACAAATTCAAGCAATGGAAGCAGTGAATTACAACAAGTGTTGAATTGTTTCCAATCAGAATCAGAATCAGATTTCTTTCCAATATCAAGTTTTTTTACCGAGTTTTTTTCCAATTTCAAAGCCACTTTGACTGATTTAAATCTATCGAGAAGTCAAATTGTTAGCCTTCCCACGCTCATAAAAGAATTTTTTGCAGTTACTGATCTCGACTTGAGTGGTTGCAAGAAACTTGAAGAAATCTCAGAACTTCTACCAAAGTTAGAACGTTTATTTGCTTTTAATTGCCAGTCATTAGAAACATTTCCAGAAGTATCAAGATCATTGGAATTCATTGGAAGCCACAATAGATCGCTATCTTTTTTTGGCTTAAAGGCTACGACAAAATGCATGAGCAGATTTGGAATTATAAAGTGCCAAATCCATTACTGTGGAAGGTATGTATATGTCTTATCCTCTCTCTCAATGCTATATAGGATGCATGACTTTAAAATAAATGATGATGATGATATTGTTTTAACAGGGACATTATAATGCCACTGTGATACCGGAAAATGAGATTCCAGAGTGGTTCCAGTATCATAAAGAATTTTTAGAAAATCAAATTGCTCAGAGAGGGGATGATGATGTCCAATTGATCAAAGGAAATGAAGATTGGGTAATAAATATTGAGGGGCCACACTATTTGGAAGATATCAACGGGATTGTAATATATGTCGTTACATTTTTCAATGAAGATCTTAGTAATGAGGATTTTTCATTGGAAGCTGAGGTAATCATTAACAGCTCAAATTGACTGGTGAGGACGTAACGAATCGTATCAATGCCTTTGACCAATATGAAGTATGGATGTGGTACTCTGATTTAGAATCATTTGAGTCAAAGGTTTTGGACAATTTGAGGGTTCAACTTCGTATTCCTCCCACTCCAAGTGATTCTCTTCTGGAACCTTTTTCGGTATGGTATTATGTAAGTATGGGAGCCAATGTTGTATACAAGCATATATTGAATTAAATGATAGCCCAAGTGAAATTTCATGTGAGATTTTCGTTTGTTCTCTCTGGTCTTTAAGACTTAATTGATTTGGTATTTGCCATTCCTTTATTAGCTCAGTGATTTTACCACTCATTTATTTTTACATTTTCAAGAATGGATAAACCTGTCTTTTCTTGATCAAGTAAGAGCTTTGGAGGAAGAATATATTGGGAAATATAGCAATATTTCAATTTAATCTAGAAATATTGGGAAATATATAATTAATAGTGCCAATTGAAACCTGTTCAAAACTATAATTACACAGTTTTCAGAAAAAAGTTATCAGTGATGGGTATATCTCTTTGTCCATCAAGCAAGATAGGTATGAACATTATGAAAGATATGCCATTCACGTTAACATATGAGTAAAAAGAATCGCCCATGGCAAGCGTGGACACAAACACGATATCTTGCATCTATTTTCTTTTTTTGACATTGCCCCCATGAATTTGGTGCCTGAAGTTCGATGAACATATTCCCTTACATATCCACTACTTCTATGACCTCTGCTTAAAGAAATATTGACTTGTTATTTGAGATATATTGTTGCGCCATGTTGATACCAATTTATGTTGTGGTATAGTGACTTTATCATAGAACTACACTCTTCAAACTTCAATGAAATATGATATTCATGACTTTATTTCATCTTTGCCATAGAAATTAAGGTTGCCATTTGGGATTTGATGTTAAAACTCCCCTAATCTACACAGGTTGCATTCTCTGTGTTCCTGAGAGCAAAATACTCCTAGTGTGAGAGAAATGTGAAACCGAGTGGTTGAGAGTGAGTTATTGGAATGAGTTGATTTGTTGGAGCATCAAAAGCCATGGTTAAGTGAGTAATCCTACCCTATCTTTTTGTTAGGCTTTGAATTATGCCATGAGAATGAAGATTTGATTGAGTTATATGAGGTTTAACTTGAAGAGATGCAATTTGGTTCAGTTTTGGAGTTTTGATTGAATAAATTGTTTTGTGATGAAATTTTAGCCATGACATGTCTTATTATGATCTTATATATTTTACTAATATCTTGAAATATTTATTAAAGGTTTAAATTTGAGGAAAATAGCATGTCATCATAGGTTTATAAATCTATATCTTGTGTTGATCATCCAACATGTTTCAGTTTCCACTTGTTTCAAGTTTATTTTGTAAAATCTTGGCTAAGTTTGGAAAGTATGAGTCATAAGCATCTAGAAATGCTTTGTTATCAAGATGAGAGCTAGAATGCATGATTTATTTAGGCTTTAAAACCCACATTGACAAAAAGAAGCTAGAAACATCATGCATGCACTCAGTTTAAAGGTTTTATGATGATTTGGTGTTAACCAATGTATAAGTGTTGGGCTAAACTCGTGTGACTTGAACCTAAGTTACAAACATGTTTCCAAGATTAGATTTAAGGTTTTCTACTTGATGAAACTTGATCACACATGCATCCAAAGAGGTTATATGCTAGAAATCACAAAAAGGCCCACAAAATGCATGTCACGGGTTGGATAGATTTTTGTATAGTAGTTGATGGATTCTTGCAATTCTAAGATCATATATAGATTTAGAACAGGGAAAATATAAGGTTTGTGAAATTAGTTAAAATTTGGGTCTAAAATGCAAATAATGAATGTTTTGGGCCTAAGTGGCAATTTCGAGAAGAAAAAATCTATTCATCATCCTAACTTCCATCATCCTCCCATCATCCCATGATGTGGCATTAGATGATAGGTTTATAAGTGAAATATAATAAATAATCTCCAATCATCTAATGACACATCATACGATGATGGGAGGATGATGAAAGTTGGGATGATGAGTAGCATTACTTTTCGAGAAATGTAGGACCAATTTTGTAAATATCATTGTTTGAACCTTTTGATTATGAAGATCTTCCTTAACTTTACAAATTCCAACTTATAATGACTCTTATTAAAGTCGCACCAAATTACTAAGTACCCGGAAAAAACTTACTATTAGAGAATTTATTTATGATTATTGTGTAAATGCCACATTTATTATTAAATGTCATTTGAGCATGAAACATCATATGATACATCATTGAACATTTGATTACTTGCTTACATGATATGTGAAATTCTCACAATTTTAGCATATTGCATATAAATGTCATTTTTCACATGAAGTTTACTACATATGCATATGTCATGAACTATATTTTTCAAGTATGGTATGGAATAAATTTTTGTTACTACCCCAAAGGCTATGATGGAGAATCATCATAGTGGAACTCATCTGTACACTCTAGAGTGAGTAAAAATGGAGTCGTAACCTTTAGGTTGACAAAGAATCGTCAACGGGTTTCGAATGTATTCTTTTTAAAGAATGCCGAAGCGAAGTCGTATATGACATCTAATGCTGGTGGGTTCATACGTTATGATGATATGTTATGATGATGATATGTTATCATACCAATGCATTAGGTTACAATGTTTGCAGATAAAGACGTAGTTTCAATATGAGTTGTCCTATGGTCACCAGCAGGTACTCACGGTGCATATAAGGGAGTTGTGACGATACCATATGTTATATTCATGATGGATTTCATAACTATGAAATGTTAAGTTTTTAAAAAGATGAAGTAAAAAATATTCTCTAAAAGAAAATGTGCATTAAAGTTTTTATAAAAGATGTTGAGGAATCTGGATGCATGGGAAACAAATACAAATTTTTCTGCATGCGTCTCATGTTTATCATAATCATGTATATCTTATCTCTGTGCAAGTTGGTTGTTTAACTTACTGGGATTTCAAGAAATCTCACTGTGGTAGTCCCACTATCATTCCTTTTGGAATGGTAGAAGTTGTATCAGGACTAGCATACGACGAACAGGATGAACCATGGTTGAGGATGAGCCCGATCCTGAGTGGAGGCTGGATTAGTGTTTATAGCAATGGCTCTATACACCATCGAGAGGATGAGAGAATTGATTTGACTACGAACTTTGATGCAATATCTGTATTAAGGAGATTCTATCTCCCACTTTTTGTTTAAACATGCATTACTATGTGGACCTCTTAAGTAAGATAGTACCTATTGTTGGTTAATTCATCTATTGGGATATTTAGTTCATTCTGGCGTAAAATTTTTGAAAGTCACCCTTATTCCGCAGCGATTATTGCATAATGTTAGTTGTATACTAAAATGGCATTACATATTAATTGTCATGAACAGGAATATGTAACCATATATTGCATATCCCGATGCTCCAACTCTCCATTTAATCCCAAGCAAGAGTTTGAGAGCATTACATCAGTAGACTGAAACAGCTTCTTATATGAAATTTTAAAACATAACTAAATTATTGAATCAATGGATTTTGTTTGTCTGTTAGCTACTGCAGTCGTTGGAGTGAGGAAACAGCCAATGCACCCCTATTCCTAGCTCTTTCACTTGGGTTGTTCCCTTCCAATTTAATCTCCTAAATAATTTTCAGGAGCTATACTTGTTGGAAATATTTTCAAAATAATTATATATTATATATGCATTATTAGTAATATTTTGGTATTGTACACCTTGTTTAGAATAGGTTTAATAGTAGTGTGACAACTTAGAATTGATGCTTTCTCAGTATTTTAGAATTATGATTGAGATCCATGATATTAGTGGTAGTTTAGGAACTGGGATGTATTTTTCTTGGCTTCATCTCAGCTGAAATCAACATTATTACTCCACATTTAAGGGCAGCACTGTTCTCATGGATTGATATGCATAACGGATATTTATTGTAACGTCTCGCTTATAGTAACCTTTTTGGTATTGTGCCTATATATATCACTTTTTATTCGATCTATTGGACACTGGGCTCAAAACTTAGCATAAAAGTGCACCTAGACTTGTAAACTTTGTAAGACTCTGCGTATATAGTATATATGCAGTATATATGCAGAGATTCACAGCCAGGACCAGGCCGGCTTCTTATTTCTTTACAAGCACAAACATATATTACAAGTATGTTTCATAAGCCAACTTGCACCCATTTACGCACGGTTTTGAACTGAAGTCCTTTCGCGTAAAACAAGCATCCAGGCAAGATATTCACTAATTATTTAATCAATGAATAAGTTCATGCTCATATGTACTTGAATGTAAACAACGGTACTTGGGCAGTAATAGGGAGGTTGTGAAAAGGAAGGACCAGTTTCTTGATGTGGATGATTGTTTAATGACGTGCTGTTAATGACTCTTGTAGAACTAATTTTTAAATGAACTTTTGTTTATGGACGCCTTTTCCCCGCATTGATCATGAATTTATAATGGCAGGAGGTAGCCATAACATCTAACGAGGCTTTAATTTTGGAGGAGTTAGCAAAGCGTGATGCGATAGGGGGGGATTGTTTTTCTCTAATAACCAAATCGTATTCAGTATTGCTTTACAACTTTGACCATTATTAGTGTTCTGGAATGATCATCCTTTCATGTCATATGGTACTTTTATGTCGACCTCATCCGCAATATGGAGGGAGCGACAGAGTGTGGATATATGGTTCAGAAAGGAAGTTCATTCAACGTTGTAAAAATTTTAATCTCAGTTAAACCTTGAGATCACATGATGTGAGAGTAATACATGTTATTGGCAGGAACAATTGGTCAAATGTTTCCTTAAACACGAAGCATATACTCTGGGTATGGAAGCAAGTTAGTGCATAAAAATTGGCCACGACTTCAATAATGGTATATTAAGGTTAGGAAGCCTTAATACACCTCTTTTGTTACTCATAATCCACTACTAAACGTCTAAAAACAGCAATATGCTCATATACTAAATTTTCAGAAATTTCAATTGGACCTATAAATGTTTGAGAAGTTGCATTTTGACCTGCCGAAAATTACCTTGACTCACAAACTTACATGTAATTATACTCTAAATAGTGATGGACTTAAAATATGAGTATCACAAAACCAATTTTGGCAAACCCAAAATGCATTTGAAATTTCTAATTTGCACATTTCACTATATGAGAATTATGCCTAAACCCATGCTTGAAAACCTTGCAAACCGAAACTACCATGATGTCGGCATCTGAGACATATCTTCATGAACATATATACACACCATAATACCACAATAGAATGTATTAACTTGAATCAAACCACAATTAATGCAAAATGTTACCAATATTGGATAAAAATTATGGCTCATCGTTGCATTATGTCATGTTCCCCTTGTGTATTAGAACTTAGCAATACAAAGTACGTCCAAATTAATCAAAGGTATGCTTCTTTTCCAGAAATTAAGAAAACTTAGTTTTAAAACCAAGTCTTTACATTAAAGTAAGGTATACATGTAAAAGAAGCCGTATGCTACAACATCTGGGCTTGGCCGAGATGGGCATAGCACAATTCAGTCAAACAAATGCCTATTGTTCCTCAGATATAAACAATTTATGTAGAAAAAATAAACAGTCATGGAAAATTATGTCTACGGTAATTACCTTAAAAGGGCCCCCTTCCAATATAATAAGAAAACGCTCGCACGGAAAGCGCCAACTATCTTTGTCACCTCATCCTTTAAATTTTCCTAATTATACACATACACATTTGATTAGGAAACAACTAATCATAAGAAATAAAAAGGAATGCATAAAGAAAATGCCATGATATATTTACCAGAATCTAATATTAATACCAGCAACATATATATAGAGACCAATAGTAAAGATAGGAAAGAGAACAATAATCTGTTCAGATATGCTTGTCCAACCAACATATGGTAAGAGATTTCAAGAGATTGTTAAGAGATTTTTATAGTTTAATTATGGACTGTAATTTGTATGAATTAGGAAGTAGGAACTTGTCATCAAATATGAAGATTTGATAAAACTAATTAAGTAACCCTAGAAGACAATATTTCTAGTCAAATTCCATGTGATCCATTCCACAAAGATAAGAGGATAGAATAATGTTAATTTTTTTTTTCATAAGCTTCCATAGAAAATTAAAGGTTGGTTACCCAAAACATGAAAAATGTTTTATTTGGGTCCCAATGTATATATCACAAACTCATTGTGATTTGGAATCAACCTACTTTTATCTAAATGATTTAGACCCTGGGATGAGTGTCAAGTGGAGTGGAGTTTATGAATTTCACTCATCCATATTGCGTTTTCTTATAAGAGATCTATTAAATCAAAGAGTTCAATCTGTATAATCTTGATATGACAAAGCATCTATAATATGAAAGCTCGTCTCGACTCATTTTTATTTTACTATTTTCTAATCATAACTATTATTTAAAAAAAATATTATTTGAGTGATACCAGCTTATCATTATATTGGATTTAATGATTGATTAACAAGTGGAAAATAAGGCAAAAAATTTATCAAGCATTTAATATCACCCTATGGAATAATGAGAGGATGATAAATGAACGGAAGATGAATAAATTGTAAACATTTATTTTCAAAAAAAATTACAATGTAATTCCAATAGCAAACATGTCAATGTCAATGACAAAAGTAGTCACTCTACTCATTTCAACCCATCTCACTACTATTCATTACTATTCATCAACTTTAACTCACAAATCTCACTACTATTCACAACCCATCTCAACTCATCTTCGAATCCAAACGACACCTAAATGGTGCAACCTGATCATGATCTAGTCCTATCCCTTAATCCATCAAAAAAAAAAAAAAAAAAAAAAAAAAAAAGGAATAAGGAAAAACATGCACCACAATAACAACATGAGTAGTCGTGCATGGGGGTTCAACATTGAGAATAAAAATTAGTTGAGTAGATGCCATAAGTATTAGTATTATTAAACAACAACTTTATAGAAAGTTGAAATGAAGGGAACTTGGTTGCTGAAAATCTTCATCAATAAAGTAACTTTTTCCTATTGGGACTATTCTCAGATTGCATAATGTCAATACAAAGAGAGTGTATAAACAGTAGCCGCCTCCTGTTACAGTGGAAGCATCATTTATCTAGTGAAAAACATTTGAGTTAACATTAAAGACATGAGTGTAAGCTCATGAGAAGGAATACCAATTCCCCAACCAATCATATGTAATTTGAACAAGTACATATTGACATATAATTTCCCTTTTAGGAATAATGAGCATCCATCTTTCTTTATCAAACATATATCCATCATGTTGTTCAAAACCAATAAAAACAAAAATGACATATAATTAGAGCTTTGTCCATTATTTTTGCATTTGCAATCAACTATAGTGTTCATATTCTAATCCACTGCACTTAACTCCATAAAAAAGTGACTTTATCTAGAGCTTTTTAAAGATAGAAATGACTGATTTAGGTGAAATGGTTTAGGATTAGCTAGTGAGGGTGGCATACAATCCCATGTTTTTCTTATTAAAAAAAAATTAAGCATTGGATTCCCAAAATGTGGATAGTGTCCTTCACCTCATACCGGGAACTTTTCAAGATCCATCATTAACAAAAAAGCATATTTGTTTTGAATTTTCCAGTGAACATACTATGTCTTCATGTACATGTCTATCATAATCTTTATATTATAATTCTATACCATTCTATTTGTTTTTTTATAAATAACTCTATAAAATACAAATTAAACAACATGCTACCATTTTTTAATTGGTGGGTGCATGGTGGCTATTTTCTTAAAAAAAAGAAAAAAAAAAAAAAGATGGCCAATTCTATTATTGTGTAGCTCACTGAATCTTTGTCCAATTTTGTTATACGCCTACTAGAATTGATGAAAAGGAATAACTCACTCCGAGGGTGAGAGCCTCCAGAGAAATGAAAAGAAAATATTCTTGTATTGATTTTCGATGGAACGGAATACACTACTGACGGGTAGCTATATGCTCCCAGACTTGTAACAAATTGTAACAAACTACAATAGAAAGCTAAAGTTGCCATAACTATCAAGAAGTAAATAACATACCACTTGTCACAGGCTACGTCCCTTAAAAAGGGTCACAAGAGACTATGGGCCAAGCCCTTACATGCATTTAAACCATACAGCCCAACCTTCTTATTATTCTAACCAACCCTGCCCAAGGTCCACGAGCCCAAAGCCCATGAGCCCAGAACACCTACGGATTCCTAAATTCAATTCAGGATCCTTCTCGATCATTCCTTTCTACTGCTGTCGTCTCCTCTGTTGCTTCCCATGGCTGTCGTTGGTTCCCCAGTTACCGCCTCTAGCCATTACTTGTTACAGTGCCCTCCCTTAAAACACCTTGCCCGCAAGGTGGGGAAACGCCGCCTTGAGTTGGTAGAAGTTCTCCCAGGTAGCGTCTTCATCTCTTTGCCCCTGCCATTTCACTAACAGTTCCACGACTGGTCAGTTGTTTACTAGACGCATCCTTCGAGCTAACACCTCACTTGGTTCTAGTTGTAGGATTCCTTGCTGATTCACTGGGGGTAGTACGGTTGTGGTCTCGATTTGCTCTCCCACATGTTTCTTCAGTTGCGAGATATGAAATACCGGGTGTATTTGGGATGTCTCGGGTAGCTTCAGTTTGTACGCAACTTCCCCAACTCTGGCTTCTACCTGAAAAGGGCTATAAAAACGAGGTGATAATTTCAAATCTCTGCGTTGAGGCACAGAAACCTGTCGGTAAGGTTGTAATCGTAAATAAACCCAATCTCCAATGGTAAAGCTCTGCTCTTTCCTCTTCAAATTAGCATATTTCACCATTCTTTCTTGTGCTTTGTTGATGTTGTCGGAGCAGTTGCATGATGAGTGTCCTATCTTTGAGTTCTGTTTCAACTTCTGTTGCTTTAATTGTCCCTGGAATGTAAGAGGTTAGCTTAGGGTGTTTGTACCCGTACAAAGCTTCAAAAGGTGTGAGCTTTGTAGAGATGTGTTGAGTGGTGTTGTACCACCACTCAGCCAAAGGCACCCATTTCACCCAATCCTTCGGGCGATCTCCCACGAAACACCTCAAATAGGTTTCCAAACTCTTATTCTCAGCTTTTGACTGCCCATCGGTCTGTGGATGGTAAACCGTGCTAAACTCCAATTTAACCCCCTGGGCCTTGAACAATTCTTTCCAAAAGACACTGGTGAAGGCGCTATCACGATCCGATACAATTGATTGTGGTAAACCATGCAATTTGAATATATGTTTCACAAACAACTGGGCAACTGACTTAGCTGTATATGGGTGTCCCAGGGGTACGAAATGGCTGTATTTAGTTAAACGATCCACAATCACCCACAGTGTGCTAAAACCACCCGCATTTGGTAACCCTTCAACGAAATCCATGGTTATGTGAGTCCATGGTTGAGGGGAATAGGAAGAGGCTGTAGCAACCCATTAGGAAAAGCATGATCTGTTTTCTGTTGTTGACAAATCTGACAATTTCTGATGAAATTCTTGACTTCAGATTTCATGTTGTGCCAATAAAATTCTCTGGTTACTCTATGAATCGTCTTTTCCATCCCCGAATGCCCCCCCCCCCCCCCCCACAGGATAGCATGCAAGAACTCTAAAAGCCTTTTCTTAAGTTCTAAGTTGTTGGCAATATAAACCTTGTTTTTATAGTACAACACCCCCTCTCTCACTGAATACTGATAAGGTGCCTTGCTGTTCTGACACAGGGATAATATCTCTAATGCCTTAGGATCTCCTTTATACCCCTCCTTAATGTCCTCTAGCCACTCTAAGCTCGGTACTGACAACAAGGCTATAGATACTTCTTCTTCCTCCATTTGTCTAGAAAGGGCATCTACTACCCTATTTTCAGCCCCCTTTTTAAACTCTACCACAAAATCATATCCCATCATCTTACTCATCCACTTCTGCTGCATTGGGGTGCCAATCTTCTGGTCTAAAATGTATTTCAGACTGTGGTGGTCAGTTTTCACCACAAAGGACCTACCTACAAGGTAGGGTCTCCACTTCTGGATAGCTGTAACCAAAGCATACAACTCCTTATCATAAGTGGACAGTAAAAGAGCCCTGCCCTTTAAGGCTTGACTGTAAAAAGAAATAGGTTGACCCTGCTGCATCAGAACAGCCCCTATCCCCTTTCCCGAAGCATCACACTCGATTACAAAGGTTTTGGCAAAATCAGGAAGGGCCAACACTGGTGGACTACTTACTACCTGTTTAAGCCTTAAAAAAGCTTCATCTGCTGTTTCCCCCCATTTGAAATTGTCTTTCTTTAACAGTGCTGTAAGAGGAGAAGCTAGGACCCCATAATTCTTTATAAACCTTCGATAGTACCCTGTCAACCTTAGAAAGCCCCTCAAGGACTTAATCGACTTGGGTTGAGGCCATTCCACCATGGCCTTTAATTTTTCAGGATCTATTCTTACCCCCTTACCCGAAATCAAGTGACCCAAATATGCTACTTCAAAACATGCAAAACAACATTTTGACTCCTTAGCAAATAACTGATGTCTCCTTAGTGTTTCCAAGGTCACTTGTAGGTGTTGCAAATGCTCCTCCTCATCCTTACTATAGATTAGGATGTCATAAAAAAAAACCAGCACAAATCTCCTTAGGAAGGGTCTAAAAACTTCATTCATGAGATTTTGAAAAGTAGATGGGGCATTAGTCAACCCAAAGGGCATGACTAAGAATTCATAATGACCCTCATGGGCCCTGAAGGCTGTTTTGTGCACATCATCAGGTTTAACCCTGATTAGATGGTAACTGGACCTCAAATCCAGTTTAGAGAACACTTTAGACCCACTTAGCTCATCCAATAACTCCTCTACCACGGGTATGGGAAACTTATCTTTCACGGTTACTTGGTTCAAGGCCCTATAATCCACGCACATCCTCCATGTGCCATCGGCCTTTCTTACCAATAAAACAGGAGAAGAATAAGAACTTTGACTAGGGCGTATTACCCCAGAATTTAGAAGCTCCTTAACAATTTTTTCAATTTCATCTTTTTGGAAAAATGGATACCTGTATGGTCTTACAGACACAGGCTGAGTTCCAGGCAGCAAATTGATAGAGTGATCTTGCTCTCTGCTTGGTGGCAACCCCTTGGGTTCCTTGAAAACATCATCAAACTAGTTCAGTATGCCTTGCACATTTTTTGGCCACCTTTGCCCCTTCTTACATTCCTCGGTTTCATTAATTTGCTGCAGAATGACTCCCTTCTTTTCTAACTGGTTGATTTCATTGCAGGAACTTTCTTCCAACAACTAAGTGGACATCATTCCCTGCAACACAACATCTTTTTCTCGATGGTTAAATTGCATGGTAAGTTTCCTGAAATTCCAAGAAATAGTGCCTAAGGTTTGTAGCCATTGTACACCTAGCATCACATCACACCCTGCAAGTTTCAGCAAGAAAAAATCCATAGAAAATGCATGTTCTTGAATTTTTATTTGAACTCCCTTACTTTTCCCTTCACTTATCAACTGTTTACCATTAGCCACCCTCACCTTTACTGCCTCTTCGTTAAAGACTACTACCCGAGCCTTCTTTGCTGTTGTAATATCAATGAAATTGCGTGTACTGCCCGAGTCAATTAAAATAACAACCCACTGGCCAGCTAACTTCCCCATTACCCACATCGTTTTTGGATTATTGGACCCAATTAAAGCGTGTAAAGATATTTCTGGTTTCGTGTTTATTTCAGTAAATTCTATCAGATGCTTTCCTTCTTCCACCACCTCTACTACATCACTCTCAGCTCCATTCTTTTCCTCTTCCTCCTCCACCTTTTCTATAAGAAATAGTTTAGGATTTCTGCACTTGTGTCTTGGGTTCCACTTAGAGTCACAATAATAACATAATCCCCGTTCTCTCCTCTCCTTCATCTGGCCTGCATTGATCTTTTGCATAGGCACTATGGCCTTACTAACATTCTGCCCCATTAGGCTTCCACCCCCCTTAAGCTGTCCTGACTCCAACCCCCCAACAGCAGGGTTCCTGAATGTTTTTCTACCAACTCTAACAAGTTCTTCCTGAATCTTTGCCAAACTAAAAGCTGACAAGAGATTAGGTGGGTTAAACATTTTAACTGCCAACCTAATTTCATCTTTTAATCCACTCAAAAAACAGCTTAACTTGTGTGGATCCGACAATCTATGCAGCTTATTAGACAAGTTCTCAAACCCAACCTTGTATTCCTCCACTGTACCCGTTTGTCTCAGATTAGTTAGTGCTTCCATAGGGTCATCATACGTGTTAGGGCCAAACCTCACAAGAAAAGCCCTAACAAACCCTTCCCAATCCACTATGGATCCTGACCTTTCAATATCTTGAAACCAAATCATGGCCTTCCCTTCCATGTGGAAAGAGGCCAACCTGAGTTTCTGACTTGGTAAAGTGTTGTAGAATAAAAAAAATTGATTGGCTTTATACAACCAACCTAGGGAGTCATCCCCATGAAATGAAGGAAACTCTAACCTTACTGACCTCGGAATCAGTTCCCCATTGTTCTCCTGTCTATTGTGCCCTCCTAAAAATGATCCTTCAGACTGATTGTTAGCATTCTTTTTCTGCAGTTCCATGGTTAACGCTGCAAGCTGCTGGACCACTGCATCAGACTGCCGTTTCAACGCCATCACCTCAGTTTCCAGTGTTTTGAATTGGGATTCTGTGGACTTCTTCAATCCATTCGAGCCATCCTGCAACTGGTTCATTCTAGTACCTTCTGCCATGGGAAATGAAGCTGCCAAGGATAAGCTGGCTCTAGATACCACTGTTATACGCCTACTAGAATTGATGAAAAGGAATAACTCACTCCGAGGGTGAGAGCCTCCAGAGAAATGAAAAGGAAATATTCTTGTATTGATTTTCGATGGAACAGAATACACTACTGACGGGTAGCTATATGCTCCCAGACTTGTAACAAATTGTAACAAACTACAATAGAAAAGCTAAAGTTACCATGACTATCAGGAAGTAAATAACAGACCACTTGTTACAGGCTACGTCCCTTAAAAAGGGTCACAAGAGACTATGGGCCAAGCCCTTACATGCATTCAAACCATACGGCCCAACCTTCTTATTATTCTAACCAACCCTGCCCAAGGTCCACGAGCCCAAAGCCCATGAGCCCAGAACACCTACGGATTCCTAAATTCAATTTAGGATCCTTCTCAATCATTCCTCTCTACTGCTGTCGTCTCCTCTGTTGCTTCCCATGGATGTCGTTGGTTCCCTGGTTACCGCCTCTAGCCATTACTTGTTACAAATTTTGGGGTGTAATTTATGAAGTCATAGTCAACCTTTTTTCCATGGAAACACTTATTTTTGCCTTCAAACTCTAAATATTGAGATCTAGCAAGAAGTAGGCTTATCAGGTATCTGCCAAAATTCACACTTGTCTTACAATTGTGGTTTGTGGGGGAGAGTGCAATGTTGCACCTGTCCTCTTCATTCACATTCTTTTTCTTATTTTACTGGTTTTATGTCTCTCCCAAAAGGTAATAAACTACAAGGTTGGGGGTAGTACTAGAATGATGACCGGATGGACAACAATTGCAGCAATGACACTTGTTCCCGTGAATTACATTAATAGTTCCGGTGAGAT